>NC_059364.1:33872500-34521818 GCF_019703515.2 Myxocyprinus asiaticus | reverse complement strand
AAAAATGTCACCGTCAAGTTTTCTGCTGCATGATCGGGGTTTGAGATGAGAGACCCTTTTCATTTATGCTGACTCGTGAAATGCAAACTTGGATTGTTATGCATTTTGCCACACAGCACACTGGGGCAAATCTGAACACACAGAAAGCTTGCATTTTTGAATGATTTGACTGGCTTTGATGTCAGTAAAAGCTCTGGTTACTCTCAACCTTCTGTACAGTGACAATTGACCCTGTCATACATGTTTGCATAATGTAAGAGTACATCATTCAGAATTTCATTTTTTGTAATGTAATCGCTTTTCTTTCTTTCTTTTTTATACACAAAGTGTAGTAGTCTCTTATTTATCAGTGCACAATATTCCAAAGACAAAAATGTTTGTCTTAATTTTTATCAAAATGTAATAATGACGCTCCTTTTCGGGTGACTGTAGTTAGGTCTACATGGTTTCATTTTAAAATCTTCTTGTGCATGATTCATTGAAAACTGTTGACTTTGTCGATCCACAGAAACCAAAAGTAATATACGGATGGAACCGAGGAATTTACAATCTTTAAAGGAAAATTTCACCTGAAAATGAAAATTCTCATCCTTTACTCACCCTCATGTGTCTGACTTACTTTCTTCAGCTGAACACAAATTAAGATTTTTATGAATGATGACCAAAACTTTAAAGCTCCAAAAATCACATAAAGGAAATTTTAAAATAATCCATAACACCCCAGTAGTTTAATCCATGTCTTCAGATACTATAATTTGTGTTCACTTAGGCCAACCTAGAATGTGGCATTTCATTTTTATTCTCGACTGGAAATATTGTTTAAACGAGCATAAGCACATAATATATGAGGTATATTTGATATATGATGAGCTTAGCATCAATTTAGTTTTACACATTCATTGAGATTGCATTAGGTCTATAGTCTTGTCTCAGACTGAGCCTTTTCTGGTCTCTGTCTCAACTCGGCTTGGCCCTCTCCAGTCTTTATCATGACTTGGACTTGATCCTCTCAGGTCTCTGTCTGAACTCTTACTCATCAGATGAGCTGGTCTCGACTACAACACTGCTAATTACAATCTAAGTATCTGACCTATGCTAATTTGAATTGATTGAAACAAAGTTGTGGTAAAGGCCGGTTCATGTACTTCTTTGCATGACTTGGCAAATTTCTACAAGATGTGGTGAGAGGAGGAACAGGTTTTGGCCACAACCGGTGTTTCTTGCGTTTGAAGTAGCCTATAATGAGACATGTTGAGATGCTGGGGACCTGATAGTGTTATGGTTAAGGATCTGCGCTGTCAACACAAAGGCTGGTGCTTCTAGTTAGTGTGAACGACAACTAGAGTTACTGATAGGGGTGTAAATCGGATGTTTCATCACGATACAATCTTATATCCGATACTTCAAAGTCAGCTGCGATACGATTTGATTGGATTCAGGGCTCTGCGATCTATATTCCGAGATTATGTGCCTATTTTACACAATTATTTTTTTTGCCCTCAAATGCAACCAAAATATAATTTTTGAACATTTTGAGCTCTCTGAAAAGTGCAAATTTAGTATCCACATTGGGACATCCATAACAAAATAAGGTACTTCAGATGTTAAAAAAAAAATTATACAGATAAAAATATAAAAAATAACATCACACACAAGTGATCATCAATCGTTTGATTACAGCTTATTTTCAGTTTAATCCAGTTCAAAATACTTACATACCATGACTTGTTTCCAACTATCCGTGCTATCCGTGGTTTTCTTGGCTACAACTTCGACAGTTGTAATGAAAAATTCTGTTACAGTTAACTGGGATAAATGTTAGTAAGGGTGTTGATGTGTAGATCTGTAAAGTCTTATAACTGATGCTAGTGCTGAACAGGTGATTTCTCTTTCCCTCATTAGTGCTGTTCAGAATGTCGGCGTTGTCAAGACGTTTCACATGATGGTTGAACTGCTCCATGGTACATTTAAATAGCAAATTTTCATGTAAAATTTAAATGGGTCGCATGCACAACGATATCGATCGAAGCCCGAATTAATCGCGCATGTGAGCCGCTCTGTGTTTGTCACAAGAGCTCACATTTTAAGGAGCTCCTGGTTGACGGATCCTGTCAATGGAGCTCGCGTTTCACGGGAAGCCCGGTTGACGCATGCTCATTGAGCGCAATTTGGCTTCAAAGACCCTGCGCACATCCTTGTCCCACATGAAAAGCGTATTTAGCACTCATAAAGTGAAATTAATGTAATAAGGTTGCTTCATCGCCTGACGGATATGTGTACGGACATGGCTGACATGAGAGTATTAAAATAAAGGTGCATCTTAAAAAAATGTCTATATCAGTATTTACGCATTGTATCGATAACATTGGATCATTGGTTATTGAATCGATGGATCGTAACACCCCTAGTTACTAAAGGCCCCTATGTACTTCTGGAAAAGTTCTCCTTCATTCAGGGACAAAAAGAAGTTTGAAACAGCCGAGCAATGGTATACTGTTTGCGAACTTTCAGACACTTGTCACCTGTCACCCGACAAATGCTGAGGGAGGCGTTTAAAGGAGCATTTAAATGAGGATGTTTAGTAAAACCTTAACTAATGTGACATTAGAATGTGTAATCAATGACATTATGCCTCATTCTATGAGTAGAATTCACTAGAGGTCTACCGATAGTGGATTTTACTGATAACTAAGTTGGGCAGCACCTGCCTATAACCAATTAATCATCCGATAGTTTTTAAAATTGATACTGAATGAAAAAATAACACTCATAGTAAAATAGTGTTGAACTTTATTACAAAAATAAACAGTACTGACTGAACCATGAAAATATATTATACTTTTTAAAATTAAATAAATATATATGAACCAATATTTGAATTTTAAAGTCAGCTGATTTTTAAATCCACGTTGTTTTCTTGGTCCACAAGAGGGCACAATAAATACATAAACTATTCAGCACCGTTATATTATTGCATAGAACATTCCCATCCTGGCTGTTAAAAAAGAGCAGTTCATTTTCAACTAATGTGCATAAAATAAATAAATAAAAAGTTTTAGTCAGTCCATATTCTCAAATGTTAATTCAAAAGTAAAATGAAGGGGGAAAATGCTTCAATAGACAGTTCACATGGTGTTACACTTGCACTGATTCCTACTACTCCAGACTCAAGCTTCATAATCAGCGAAATTACACATTGTTTTTTATTCAGTACAGTTGTATGTATAGTAGCAATATTCACAGATAGCAGTGGTATTTGGCTGAACTCTGTGGTGAAGCGGCTCAGACTATGAGCCCAGGCCAGGGGCTGTTCAAACAGATGGGACACAACAGACCGGAACCGAACGCAAGGATCTCGAGACACACATTACCAACATCTTTCCTGATAAAGCATTTAAACAACTCATTGCTTAATCTGAAAAACGCTTATAAGAGAGCAAGACGCAACGGTCAAAGACCTCCACCAACTGTAAGGGGCTGTTCACACCAACCGTGCTAGACGAACATCTTTGTTTACTCAGCAATCATGTGTAGGAGTGCTGTTTTTTAGATGATGTGTCTAATTAAAAAGAACTTTAAAAGCATATTGAGACACCTGCTTTCTGTGAAACTGTGTTTGTTGCACTGTCTAATCTTTTTTAGCGCAAGAAAGTGATCGATCTGAAGTCATCGTATTACAGTGAGGATACATTTTTTAAATTGAAATCGGATGCGTTTCTGATTTGTTTATACGTTTCTCTCGGCTGCATGAAGATATTAATTTGCTTTCTCGCGTCACTAGCTTTAAAAATGCAAGCTGGATATAAACTAATGCAAGTAGATGGTAATAAATGATAACAAACATTTAAACATTTGGGTAGGATATTTTAGTCACATTGTTCTAACCGCTTGAGGTTAGATTTAATGTTAGCATCCTCTCAGCCTTGTTGGCAAACATACCGCTGTTCTCTACTAATGCAGCATCTAGTCAACAAATGGATTACTTTATAATGGTATGACAACGTGTACTGTAGTGTACTCTATACATACCTTTTCGTTGTTGATGTTTTAATTCTGCATCTGAAGTGTTCCGCACCATGCAAAGTGTAGTCTCACGTGTCAAAACAAACACCACAAGGCATCAGTGAAGTGATAATATTTATTTAGCCTCTAGAGGCCGCTCTCATACTGTATAACGACCAGCACCGGACGCAATGGGGGGAAACTATTGGTGTGGATTTTTGCCTATAACCGATAGTTCCAGAAATCTGTTATCGTGTTGATTAATCTGCAAAACCGATATATCGGTCAACCTCTAGAATTCACAATAGATCAGTAAAAGAAGCTGTTTTAACCACTTGATGATTTAAAGTAATATATATGCAGTGGAAAATTTTTACTTTGTCTTGTTTACATTCTGAATTCATGGCGCTAATGTGCAAACATGCTATATGCAGCCACAATACTCTCTGTTATTGTAAATTATGATGACACTAATACTACTGCAAAGATTGGTGTATATTAGAGTAATAATGGGAACAATACAGACAAAAGAATGATGATAGACATACTAGTGATCGACCGATAAATCGGCCAATATTCTGACTTTTTTAATGATCGGATTCAGACCATTTGGCCGATTTGTTTCTTGAGGGCGCCGAGAATCGCCTGCTTGCATGTCAAATGACTGAGACATGTAAACGACCAGTCATGGTTCGTTTTCTTGTTACGTGCCATTGTGTTACTACAATAATGGACCTGTGTGCAACACAGTCTCAATTAAATGGTCCGCTTATCAGAGCCGCAGTAGACACGTTTGAGCTCATAATGTTGATGTGTTCACCTGTTTCATTTTCCCTCTCTCTCCTCAACAGTTCCCTGTAACTTTTTACTGTCTTGTCTAATGATAAATTGGTAAATATCAATAAAACTAATATATATGCACATATCTCATTTAAACAGATATAATAAGCCAACCTCACACAACTTCAGCAGATCCAGCGTCCTGTGGAGCGCTCATTTATTTACCTCTAAAGCACATATTCTAACAGCCTCTCATCAACAGTTCCCTGCAACTTTTCTAATGATAAAAGGCAAATATCAATAAAACTTATATTATATACCGTTTGCAAATATGCAGATATCTTGTTTAACCAGATGTCATTCACGAACCTCCCTAGAATAGAGAGCGTTTTCTTCCCATCGCGCGCTCATCTAATATCTTCCTCTGAAGCGCGTATTCTATCAGCCGGAATCAAAAACTTCAGGATCAAAAGTTCCTCTGATTCACAAATCATGTCGACAATCCATGCAGGCGTTCCAGGCCATTTAAACTGTCAGGAGATTGCTGGATCCGCACGAGCACGTGAGTGCAACTTCAAGGCTGCATCTGAAACCAGCAAAATGCTGCCTCCGGAGGCTGTATACGGAGGTAGGGTGAAAATAAGGTGCTTTTCAAACTGTTCGGAGACCAGTTTCCATAAGAGTTCCATTCATTTAAAACAGATGTCCGTTAAGCCATTAACTGATTAGGCAGTATGGTAGTAAGTCAGCTGCCTACATTTTTGGATGCAGCCCAAGGTAAAAGCACTTCACGTGTGTTATAAGTAAATGTCTTATTCACTATGCACTGTATGTACAATTGGTTTGATTTGGTATTTTTTGAGAAAATGTGATTGCTAATGTGGACATGCCATCCATGGTTGCTGGACTACTGTGTGTACTGTTATTTCCTCCTTCCTAATATATTAACAATTTCTTCATGTGCAAATAAATTACAAAAATGTTATGACTAAACAGAAATCTGAAGAAACTGCTATCTACCATTTAAAATACAATATAATTTTTTAGTTTTGTCTGAAATTGAGTAAATATAGTGCTCAATAAGAGTTTAAAACCATATTGGTCGACTACTAAGGCATACCTTACTTTGGGCATGAGTGAATGGGCACTTGAGAGTACCTGAGTAAATTTGATTCCTTTTGTAGACTAATTAAACAAAAAAAATTGCATGACATGGTCTTTTCACTGACTGAAAAATGTAAACAAAGTAGTAGGTGGAGCTTCAGGTCACAACTACCAGTGACGTGGACCAATGTTAGTAAGAAGCTGTTTAGCAGCTGGTTAGAAGTTTTCCTTAAAGTTCACCCAGGCGAGCTATTGCGAACCACCTAAACGAATGCAACCCCCCCCCCCCCCCCCCCACACTTTTTGGCCAGATTTAGTTATAAATGACGTCATACCCATTCGTTCTTTGATGTCATATCATGTATGTCTGGGCCTTAAGTTTTGCTCTTTTACTAACTGCCATCATGCAGCACTTAACTCCAGCTTACTCCAGGGGATGTTTTCCTGCTGCTAGTGTGCTGTTTTTGTGCTTTGGATAAAAAGCAACCACTAAATTCCAAGTAACTTTAGATGCAGCACTTAGAGCTGCACAATTTCCTTTTACTTTTCAATCTGATTTCCTGAGTTTCAGTGCTTTATGTGTTCATTTGACAAACTGGGGTTATTCACCTGTTATTTTATTGAATGAGTATTAGATTACTGATGCCCTCAGGATTTTATTATGCACGGTTTTCAAAAGTGGGAATTTTCCTCTATCTGTGTGTGACATCACCTGATACGTGAGACTTCAAGTGCTTTTGTTTGCTGATGTCTCTAATCTCTCATGCTAACTTAATGCTATAACTAGACCAGTGTTGGGAAGTAACTAAGTCTGCCAATATTCTGACTTTTTTAATTAACGGCATCGGCCGATAAATTTTCCCGTTTGGCTGATTTGTTTCTTTCTTTTTTTTTTTTTTCATGGTCGCGTAGTGATTCGCCTCAATCCGGGTGGCGGAGGACGAATCCCAGTTGCCTCCGCGTCTGAGACCGTCAACCCAACCCATCTTATCACGTGGCTTGTTGAGCACGTTGCCACAGAGACATAGCAACCACGCTCAACTCACCACGCGCCTCACCGAGAACGAACCACATTATACTAAATTCCAAGTATGACTCTACCCTCCCTTGCAACCGGGCCAATTAGGTTGCTTAGGAGACCTGGCTGGAGCCACTCAGCACACCCTGGGATTCGAACTAGCGAACTCCAGGGTTGGTAGCCAGCGTCTTTACCACTGAGCTACCCAGGCCCCGAATTGGGGCTGTTTTAAAGACAAAGGTGGCCACACCAAATATTAATTTAGTTTTTTTTTTAAGTTTACTGGACTTTGTATGATGTTAATTGATAAATGAAAACTATTTATGGCATTATTTTTGAAGACATCCTCACTATGCAACATTTTTCACAAGTGCCTAAAACTTTTGCACAGTACTGTACCATCTGCAAATATGCACATATCTTGTTTAAACAGATGTAATAAACCAACCTCACACAACTTCAGCAGATCCAGCATCCTGTGGAGCACTCATTTATTTACCTCTAAAGCACGTATTCTAACAGTCAGTCCTCAACAGTTCCCTATCACCTTTAATGTTCTTTTCTAATGATATAAGGCAAATATCAATAAAACTTGTATTATATATCGTTTGCAAATATGCAGATATCTCGTTTAAACAAATGTAATTCACGATCCTCATAAAAATCTAGCGTTTTCTTCCCATCGAGCTAGGGTGGCCTGACGTCCACTTTTTCCTGGGACAGTCCCGTATTAAAGCAGTTTTTCTAGTGTCCCGACTTATTCTGAAAAAATAATTTTTTGTCCTGTATTTTACCTCTCCTAACATTTCTCTGTTGCCTATGCGGCTCTCTCAGTCACATTAGTATTCTAATGTAGCCAAGGATACAGCTTGTAAAACCAATAAAATCACACTGTGTTATTCGAAGTACATGACTGGATTAAACTATCCAATCACAATCCCCTATCAATAGACGACCAGTTAGTGAACTGATTGAAGAGTCAGTTTGAAAGAGCACACAGATGAAATTGCGGCTGTAAAAATGTCAAGGAAGCGTGCATGTACATTTAATGAGGATCTTCAAAAAGAGTTTACATTTTAAAAAAAGTAGTTACAGAGAGAGCCTAGTAAAGTGAGGTGTGAGATTTGTGGAGGCCGCACTGACATTGCGCAGCATGTTCATACAAAAAAGCAAGTGGATGCTGCTAAAAGTGTGCCACATCAAGTGTTAGCGATTTTTATGTGAAGCATAGGACTTTTTGCTTATCATTCTGTTGTGCACGGCCATAGTTTTCAGTTGGCTGACTGCACTGTGAAATTGATCAAGAAATGGTATGATCTGAAATTTTCACCTGTTCTGGTGAAACAAAAATCTGAAGCTGTTATATGCAGCATACTCGCTTTTGTACAGCTGGACTATAAGAAATTACTGCAGCATGGCAACACATGTTTCCTCTCTCTTGGTCCAGCTCTTGAAAGAATACTACACATTTTCAATGGTCTGCGTGCATACTTTCTTTCTCAAGAAAAATGGACAAAGTTTCTAAGAGACATTTTCAACAATCCTTGCACTAAACTTTGGATTGGCTTCGCACTCAAGCAAACAGCCACTTTTAACTGGAGTGCATTGGAGATAGTAGAGCAAGACCACATGTCAGCCACAGAAGTGGCTTTGCACATTCATGACTCTTGCAGGCCAGGCTGGAGGAATCATTCATACGCTCTGACATTAAAAAGCAGTTGGATGCCCTGGTTGAAGCTGGTGACATGCGAGTGGATGATTTGTTTTGTGCAGTAAGAATCTTTTATTCAGCATCGGTGGATTACCTCCAAAATTGGAGTCGCTCATTGGAGAACACAGAAAAACTTGAGTGGGCCCTACTGAGAGACATCCCTGAGTGGAAAGACAATCAGAGCAGCCTCGAACACTTCTACTCGAATCCCTGCTCTCAGTTTGTTTGACAAAACCACGCTCTTTAATGAGTGGGCTTGCGTGAAAAACACTGTCACTCGTCGCATCACTGAGTGGAACGTGAACAAGACGGCTGTGTCTGAGAGATGGACAGATGTTTTTCGTGTGCTGGAGAGCAAGACCATCAACTTCGGAGTCTTAGCCAAGGTCGTGGAGTTTGGCAATGCTTTACGTATGTCTTATTTCTGAACTGGACTGCTCTGCATTTTACGATAAACTCTTGAAAGACAAGCGCACACTGAGAAAAATTGCTACCAGGGAAAAATACAAGGTGACAACAGTTACAGATGCGGATGCACCCTCTACTTCACATTGATCTGCGCCTAGGTAAGGATACGTCAATTTCATTTTTGTTGGGAGGGGGCTGTCCCGCTTTCCACAAGCAGGAATCTGGTCACCCTACGTCGAGCGCTCATCTAATATCTTCCTCTGAAGCGCATATTCTATCAGCCAGAATCAAAACTAAGGATCAGGATCAAAAGTTGATCTGATTCACAAATCATAATGGTCAGTCCATGTCAATCCAAGCAGGCGATCCAGGCCGTTTAAACTGTCAGGAGATTGAGGCTCGTGCTGGTCCCGCATGAGCGCGTGTGTAACTTCAAGGCTGCATCCGAAACCAGGAAAATGCTGCCTCCGGAGGCTGTATATGGAGGTAGGATGAAAATAAGTTGCTTCGGAGACCAGTTTCCTTAAGAGTTCCATTCATTCAAAACAGATGTCAGTTATGCCATCAACTGATTAGGCAGCAATGTAGCAAGTCAGCTGCCTACGTTTTCGGATGCAGCCCAAGGTAAAAGCACTTCACGTGTGTTATAAGTAAATGTCTTATTCACTATGCACTGTATGTACAATTGGTTTGATTTGGTATTTTTTGAGGAAATGTGATTGCTAATGTGGACATGCTATCCATGGTTGCTAGACTACTCTGTGTACTAGTGTTGTCACGGTACCAAAATTTCAGCTTGTCCAGGATGTGGGTGACCAGTTTAAATCAGCTTTTGTATCTGCAGGGATTTTAGTGGATTGTTTCTTTAGGGCAGTTTATTTAAATTAACCTTTTAAAAAATTCTCTGATTCATTTGAGTATAGCAATTTACTTACTTTGTAGCAATATAATATGTTTTTTAAATAATTGTACAAATAATGTAGTTAATATTTATATAATGCTGCTGTTCATCACTTTTATGACTGTGATATAAAAATTTATTTTGTTATTTATTGGTGGCTAAAATGAAATAGTGTAATACTGTCACCCTGATTGAGGTTTTCATAGTTGTTATTTCATTCATTATAACTATATATTATATTTAGGGGATGTATTACGAAACCTGTCAAAAAATGTCCAGGGCCTATTTTACTTTCAAATCGAAAGAAAAAATGTAGAAATTATATTTGTCATATTTTTTATATTGTAACATTATTCTTTATGGCATTATACTCATTACTGCAATGTGAAAATTATGACATATTATTGTATTTATACATCATAGAAGCACTCTCTTGGTACTGCTTTTCATTTTTGGTGATTTTAATTATAAAAAAAAAATTCATTGTATAATAGCATTTTTTAATGTGATATTGCAGAAAAATGACTATTATGGTAATGAGAATCATCCTCAAACAATTAGTAAAAGTAAAACCTCTGGACATGTTGAGGTATTTGAGAATTGAGGTATAAAATGTGCTAAAGTGTCCTGAAATAAAATCACAGAGCAAAAAATCTTAATGCTTCTAAATGTAGGCTGCATTTTCTTCATGCAAAATATATTTATATTTTTTGTATTGATTTGGGGTGAGAAAACAGGAAAAGTAGTTAGCTACTTTTAGCTTGTAGCATAGCTAACTACTTTTTGAAAATGGTTGCTTTAATGTCGCTCAGCTTTATTCAGTAATGAGTAGTTTGTGGCTTGACAAGCTACATTTTTTTTAAGTAGCTTCCCCAACCCTCTACCAAGCTTACTGTAAACACTGTCATGTCATATGACTAACTCTGAGCCCTGATTGCTTGGTTCCTCTGAACCTTGCCCTAGGTGCCAAAGTCTTGCCATGCGGCCTCATTGAGCTGACTGAACAAAGGCTGTGTGATGTGTCTTCTCCTGAGGCGCATTGCTATCTGTCTTTCAGCTTGTACTGGGGCATCTCAGGGCTGAGCTTAGTCCACATTTAATCAAACAGCAGTGGATCCTGCAGAAGAAGCAGGATCGCTGCCAAAGTCAGTTTGATTTAGAGCTGAAATATGGGTAAACAGAATGGTTTATCAGACTCATTCTGTAGCAGCCCTCACTGCTGGCTGAGCTTCATGAACAGGACAAACCCATAACACAAGTTAAAGGAATAGTGCACCCAAAAATGAAGATTCTGTCATCATTTTACTCACCCTCGTAGTGTTCCAAACCTAGAGTATTTTCTTTCTTCTATGGATTCACATTCATTGCATCTTTTTTCCTTACAATGGAAATAAATTGTGAGTGAGACTGAACATTCTGTCTAACATCCTTTGTTTTCCACAGAAGAAATTAAGTCATACGTGTTCAGAACAACATGAGGATGTGTAAGCGATTGTATATTTTTCTCTTTTGGGTGAACTATCGCTTTAAAAACCTCAAGATTTTTATACTCTAAGAAACATAATGTTTGAATAGATTAACAGGGTCCAAATGTGATTGAAGATCAATCCCCATACAAACAGATTGTGCTGGGTTGTCAAAGCTCAAGGATAAATGTGTTTTTTGGATGAATGCTTGAACAAAAGCTCTTGAGTTCATCCATTATTAAGCTCCAGACTTTAGCTTTTGTCTCAGTTGAAGACTTTTACTGGTTCATTTTTCAGGAAGACACTCTGTGCTTGTTCACTCTCTGCCTTTGAATTTGTGGATGTATAGCAGGATATAAAATTCATCTGAATTATAGCAGCGCATGTCATCCCATATTTGTAATTCATGCTGGGAGTTTTTGGGGGTTTGATCATCTATAGTTGCCTGAAACAACTGTTGGACAAAGTGTGTGCAGAGCAGGAAACAAACAAACACAAAAGATGCCCACGGCAAAGCGACATCTCTGACCTCTTGCATGAAGTCACGGAAGGGTTAATGCTATTGTTTTAAAATTTCTCCAACATGACTTTTGCCATATATGCCTCTGTGCACATTTTTGCATAATGTTTTTTTTTTTTTTTTTTTTTTTATTATACACAAAGTGGTAGTAGTCTGTTAATCTGTTAATTTTAGATGTATTTCTATGCCATGTTGACATCAACATGAAAATAAAAATGTCTTTACCCTGTTTACTAAACACTTGTTCCTGGTCTTATTATGCATTTTCCATCAGTACACGTTATTCTGAAGATTTTAATTTTTTTTATATACTTAAATACTAATTTTTTTAAATAAAATTTCATAACTTACTACTTCTGCCTCTGAAATGATGCTCCTTTTCAGGTGACGTCACAAATCCCTCTTACTTAGTCAGCACCAACCCTCTAACCATCCAGCTCCATTCTGGTATTTAGTGTCCACTTTTCACAATCCAATTCTTCAAGTCCCTTCCTGCATATTTCTGAGTGAAACAGGATATTTACAGTTGTGCTCAAAAGTTTGCATACCCTTGGAGAATTGGTAATAAATGTACCATTTTTAAAGAAAACATGAGAGTAGGCAAAACACATTTCTTTTATTTCTTATGTGATTCATATTCAACTGTAGGTTATGACAGAATGGCACAATCAAAAACAAAACATGGCAACAATGAAAAAAATGAAATGACCCCTGTTCAAAATCTGCATACCCTTAGTTCTTAATACTGTGTATTGCCCTCTTTAGCATCAGTGACAGCATGCAGTCTTTTGTAATAGTTGTCTATGCGGCCCCAAATTCTTGTAGGTGGTATAGCTGCCCATTCGTCTTGGCAAAATGCCTCCAGGTCATGCAAAGTCTTTGGTCGTCTTGCATGAACTGCACGTTTGAGATCTCTCCAGAGTGGCTCGATGATATTAAGGTCAGGAGACTGTGATGGCCACTCCAGAACCTTCACCTTTTTCTGCTGTAAGCACTGGAGGGTCAACTTGGCCTTGTGCTTAGGGTCATTGTCGTGCTGGAATGTCCAAGAGCGTCCCATGCGCAGCTTTCGTGCAGAAGAATGCAAATTGTCTGCCAGTATTTTTTGACAACATGCTGCATTCATCTTGCCATCAATTTTCACAAGATTCCCAAACATCAGTGAGCCACCACCATGCTTCACAGTGGGGATGGTATTCTTTTCACTATAGGCCTTGTTGACCCCTCTCCAAACATAGCGCTTATGGTTGTGACCATAAAGCTCTATTTTGATCTTGTCACTCCAAATTACCGTGTGCCAGAAACTGTGAGGCATGTCAAGGTGTTGTCGGGCATATTGTAACCGGGCTTTTTTGTGGCATTGGTGCAGTAAAGGCTTCTTTCTGGCAACTCGACCATGCAGCTCATTTTTGTTCAAGTATGGTCGTATTGTGCTCCTTGAAACAACTACACCGTCTTTTTCCAGAGCAGCCTGTATTTCTCCTGAGGTTACCTGTGGGTTTTTCTTTGTATCCTGAACAATTCTTCTGGCAGTTGTGGCTGAAATCTTTCTTGGTCTACCTGACCTTGGCTTGGTATCAAGAGATCCCTGAATTTTCCACTTCTTAATAAGTGATTGAACAGTACTGACTGGCATTTGTAAGGCTTTGGTAATCTTTTTATATCCTTTTCCATTTGTATAAAGTTCCATTACCTTGTTATGCAGCTCTTTTGACAGTACTTTTCTGTTCCCCATGGCTCAGTATCTAGCCTGCTCAGTGCATCCACGTGAGAGCTAACAAACTCATTGACTATTTATACACAGGCACTAATTGCAATTTAAAAAGCCACAGGTGTGGGAAATTAACATTTAATTGCCATTTAAACCTGTGTGTGTTACCTTGTGTGTCTGTAACAAGGCCAAACATTCAAGGGTATGTAAACTTTTGATCAGGGCCATTTGGGTGATTTCTGTTATCATTGTGATTTAAAAAGGAGTCAAACAACTATGTGATAATAAATGGCTTCATATGATCACTATCCTTAAATAAAAGACAGTTTTTTTTTTTGTTGTTTTTTTTTGCGTGATCAGTCATATTTTCAAAATCAATGCCCAAATGTCACTATTTCTGCCAGGGTATGCAGTCTTTTGAGCACAACTGTAACAAGAAAAAAGTTAGAATACAAAAAGTCAAATAGGTAGCGAACTGTGTTTCATATTGACTTTAAAGCAACAACCTAGCCTCCAGAATAATAATAATAATAATAAAAAACCCAGGCACAATGGATCATCACAGTACAGTATTCACAAAAATATACGATACAGTATTCTATAGAATTGCAGATGCTATGTGATGTTACGTTCTCATGCATGATTCTGCTTAAGGAGACTTGCCAACTGTACTACTAGGCTAATTACACTAAGAATCTGACCTATGCTAATTTTCATTGATTGAAACAGTGTTGTGGTAAGGACCAGTTAATGTACTACATTATAGCATTTCCTTTAGGCTTTTTTGGTTACGTCTGTTATTCTTTAAAGTCATTCAATCATCAATGCATTAATTAATTACAGCACCAGCTGTATTCATGTGAATGTATTCTAATCCAGTGGTTCTCTACTGGCGGGTCGCAACCCATTGTTCTGATAGAGACGAGGACAAACAATGCAGGGGGAAAAAAACATTGCTAAATTCAAACAAATTATTAAATAATAAACTATGCATGTTGCGATTATTTTATTTGATCTAGCCGTGGTTATTTGAAATAACCGCGATTATTGCGCACTTTAAATTCCAATCACAATTTAATGCTCAAATAAGGGACTTTTTTTTTCTCCCCTTTTTCTCCCCAATTTGGAATGCCCAATTCCCAATGCACTCTAAGTCCTCGTGGTGGCATAGTGACTCGCCTCAATCCAGGTGGCAGAGGACGAATCTCAGTTGCCTCCGCATCTGAGACCGTCAGTCCACGCATCTCATCACGTGGCTTGTTGGGCGCGTTACCACGGAGACCTAGCGCACGTGGAGGCTTCATGCCATCCACCGCGGCATCCACGCACAACTCACCACGCGCCCCACTGAGAGCAAACCACATTATAGCGACCACGAGGAGGTTACCCCATGTGACTGTACCGTCCCTAGCAGCTGGCCCAAATAAGGGAATTTTAAGCAAATATATAAACCTCATCAATGGCACGTTTGTTTGTCATTCAGTTGAACTCAGAGCAGCTCCTGTCCGGAAGAGTGCGTGAAGCGCTTCTCAAGTGCTCTGATGCTCGCGCCAAACTCTCCCAGAAATATAAACAAACAAATATAAACTTGTATAGTGAACGCAAAGAGCTCCGGCTTCACTTTAAATGATCATGTAATAGCAAATGTTCCTGGTCGTAACAGGTTCATAAACGCAGTGTTAATGAAACGCAGTGACACAGAGGAGGAGGCACACGCTTATTCTATTTCTGTGGAGTGATAAAATTATGAAACGAAATCTCAAAGGTTTTGCTTCATAAGAAATAAGGGCTTGTGGGTTTAATCCGACCATTAAAATAATGGGTGAACGTGAAGAAATTAGGACAGAAATATTTTACTATTGCATAATATAATAACATAATATAATATAATGAAAATATATAAACAATTATATTGTATGTTTAAAAAAATATATATAGTATAAAATGTGTTCCAAAAACAACAGTGTAAATGTAAAATTGACCAAAACTAAAGGTGACCAAAAAGAGACATATTTTAAGTATTTAGAAATACTTTGATATTTGATATATGATGAAATAAGTTTTTAAAGCCTTAAATGGAAATCAAATTTCCCTATTTTATTATTTGATTTATATGTTTGAAGTTAAATATGTAAAAATGACTTCTTAAGGTGCAACTTAAGAAATATGACAATTTATATAACATTTAATCGTGAAAGCCCTAAAACAGACAATCATTATAATCGCAATAATTTGTTTGACAATTAATCGTCTGCCAAATGTCATAATCGTGACAGCCCACTAATAAACACAACTAACCATAGTTAGAATAATCTTGCATTCATAGGATAGTATCAACTTTTTAAAGGCAGGAGAAATCACTTCCCATATTTATTGTTGTTTTTGTTGTCAAACTCTACAGTATTTTGCCGCAAATTCATCTGCCACTTTATAATATGGCTAATTCTTATATAATATGTTTTAGGTTTGATTTGAAGGACTTTTTTGGTACTTTTGTACGATAAGCTATTTTAGTACTGTTTTGGGTCGCCCCTTGGTCACCAGTTGAGAAACACTATTCTAATTCATCCCCTCATTGCATGATACCTTTTGTTCGTAGTACATTTGAAAGCCATGATTCATTTCAAAGATGTCCATTGAACCATTGAATTTAGCTGCTGAGGTTGCTCCTTAGAATGCAGAATTGTGTGTTGGCCAATGTAAGAAGAGAGCGAAGGAAGATCCAGCGGCTGTGATTTGCTTTGGCTGGGGTTTAGTGTGTGTGTGCTGGAAGCCTGTGATAATGAACCATGTTCTTGTCACCTCACACTCTGCTCATTAAGAGGAGGAGCCCTGCAGTGGAAGAGCTGCAAATATTCTCAAAGATTCAATTATCCCTTTCTCTTTTATTCATACTTGTTTGTATATTCAGAAGTTTTTGCACTCTGGAATACAACTTTTTTCCCTTAATTGACCCTTTGCTAAGCCCCGCCCACAAAATTTCTACGTGAACAGGATGGAGCCTAGTAAAAGGTCAATAAAAGTAAGTGTTATTGTGTTTTGTTGTATGTTGTCTTTTGTTCATAATTATCTATTTTTTTGTGATTCAAATCTCAAAGTTTTGGGGATTTATTTATATAAATGTTTAGGTGTGGTGCTGTATGGAGTTACAGTTTATTTATAAATTCGAAAAAAGTTACAGATCTCTCTATTTTCTAATATGCTGCCTTTCTGCCAGGGTTGAGCATTTTAAAGACCTGTAAACATCAGGGTTGAGTTACTAATGGTGTTTTCTCTCCTCTGCAGGGTCTACCTACAGCGTTCTCTCCACGATGCCATCAGACTCTGAGAGCAGCAGTTCCCTCAGCAGTGTCGGTATGTCAGAGTCGACACCTTGCAAGCATTGTCACCGGTTGATATGGAGTAGGGATCTTTGCTTAAGGACTGTTTATGACAAGTCTGATGTGTCTTGACACGAAAGTATTAAATATTTGCTAAAGTTAGATACATGGCCTGGTGGGTAGTGCACAGTGGTGCATAAGTTTGTGAATCGTAAGGAATTTTAAGATTCCGTTTCCGATTTCTCTTAACGATTCCAGTTCCTTAACGGTTCCAGTAATTCTTTTAGTACTTTTTTTAAAAGAATTAATTAGAAATGAGCAATTCTTTCTTTCTTTTTTTTTCTTTTCTCCCCAATTTGGCATGCCCAATTCCCAATGCGCTCTAAGTCCTCATGGTGGCGAAGTGACTCGCCTCAATCCGGGTGGCGGAGGACAAATCTCAGTTGCCTCCGCGTCTGAGACGTCAATCCATGCATCTTATCACGTGGCTTGTTGAGCGCATTACCATGGAGACGTAGCGCATGTGGAGCCCCACGCTATTCTCTGCAGCATCCACACACAACTCACCATGTACCACACATTATAGCGACCACTAGGAGGTTACCCCATGTGACTCTACCCTCCCTAGCAACCGGGCCAATTTGGTTGCTTAGGAGACCTGGCTGGAATCACTCAGCACACCCTGGATTCGAACTCATGACTCCAGCGGTGGTAGTTGCCGTCAATACTCGCTGAGCTACCCAGGCCCCCAGAAATGCCATTCTTATTGCATTTACTACCCTCTGCTGTCTGTTACCAAATAATGAGGTAATTTCATATTTGTACAGAGCAGATATAACAAATCAGAAATAAATTTAATACAGTTCTTGTAAAAGGTGTGTTTGCAGACTTTTTAGAGACATAAATACAATCCAATAATATATGTGATGGCACATTTCATTAATTCATTTATTATTTTATAAAATTCCACTTATTACAAAAAAACTTGTGTATCTTTAATTATACATTGTCATATGAACAACCAGTCAGTAACTGCACTGCTTGATTTAATAGAGACACAGGTCATCATTAAATAAACAGTAACAGTTCCAGAGAGTTTACACTGTGTTTTGTAGCCTTATGTTGTTCTTCAGACTTGTGAGACTTCAACAGTTCTTATTTAATTTCGAGTTGGACAAACTTGCACATCAGTGTAAGGGTTTGTTCACACTTGTAGTTCAGTTCTCTTGGTCCTCTTGGTCCAGACCAAAAAAGAAAATGATACATTTAGTCCTGGTTCGCTTAGCGTTCACACTGGCATTTTTAACACCGAACTTAAAGATACAAAACAAAGGCATCAGGAAAAGTCACAACCTGATTGGACAGCTTTTATGATGTATATTTTGCGACGGAACTTGCCAAACATCCAAAACAATGCTGGCTGCTGGGCGAAATGCGCTCGTTAGATTTATATATGTATATATGGTGGTATTTTTACCAGCTGAGAACAAACGAAGAGCTAAAAAAATGTGTAAAGGAGTCAAAACAGCGCCAGGAATTCCTCCGTTGCACACACAAACGAAGATATGCTGCAAGGACGGCTGACGGTGGTTCCGATGCCTGTACTGATCTGTAATGGGCAACATATCTCCTATGATGAGAAGAACCCGGTATGCTTGAGGTCAGCATTAGGCAAATGACTTCCTGTTTTTGGTCCGTTTAGACGTCTTTGGTCCATGTTGCGTTCGTATATCAATCGAACCGCACCAGAGTTTGTTTTGAAGCGGACCGAGACCCACTGTTCAGGCGGTCTCGGTCCACTTGTTTGGTGCACACCAAGGTTCGGATGGCAGTGTTCACACTTGTTCAAATGAACCGCACGAACAGAGCAATCACACCAGAGATCGTTTTAATCGAACCAAATCTGCCAAGTGTGAACACACCCTAAGGGTCAATGGGAATTGTTGGTGCCAGATGGGCTGGTTTGAGTATTTCTGTAACTGCTGATCTCCTGGGATTTTCATGCACAACAGTCTCTAGAATTTTTTGCCAAAAACAAAAAACATCCAGTGAGCAGCAGTTCTGTGGATGGAAATGCCTTGTTGATGAGAGAGGTCAACAGTGAATGGCCAAACTGGTTCGAACTGATAAAGTCTACGGTAACTCAGATAACCACTCTGTACAATTGTGGTGAGAAGAATATAATCTCAGAATCCTATTATATGAGTTGTTGCTGTTTTGCCGGCACGAGGGGATCCACACAATATTAGGCAGGTGGTTTTAATGTTGTGGCTGATCAGTGTATATGTGTCCATTCAACTTCTTTTACTTAAAGTATGTCACACCAATATGATTAAACAAATAATGGCAAGTCATTTTTAAGCTTTTCAAATACAGCTTATTTACATTATTAATGTATCTCCAGCATTAAGAACACAAAACATTTACTCATGAACATCCTTTGAATGTTTGATTCAGTACACGTTAAGCCCGGTAGTCAGCATTTGTGACAATGTTGATTACCTCAGAATATAATTGACTTGTTCCTTATTTAAATCATTGTGGTTACAGTAAGGCACGCACAATGGAAGTCAACGGTGCCTGTTAAAAAAACATTAAAACACACACGGTTTCAAAAGTATAGACACTAAATAACCCAGAATATTCCTCTTAATATGGCACTGACTGTTGTGCATGAAAATCCCAGGAGATCAGCAGTTACAGAAATACTCAAACCAGCCCATCTGGCACCAACAAACATCCATGCAGTTTTGCAGTGGTTACAGTTTGCAACCATTGTCCATCCAAATCAACGGGCACTAAAAGCAGAAAGAAAAACAAACTAACAGAGAAATTACAAGCTTTATTAAAAGCTTCATAGTGCAGAACATTTCAGTGGAGGTGGAAACAGAATCAGAACAACCATGTTCTTCCACTGTCTTCAAAGCAGACTGTCAAATTAGCTGACAATGTCTGAACACAATTAACAGGTAACTGTAAAATAAAATATATATTTTGAATCATTACCTCTGAATGCTGTCCTCCTATAGGATTCCAAATGTTGCTGCACAACTTGTCTTGCTGCTATATGGAAAGATGGATATTCACATGCTGATAAAGTTAAAAGAGAAAAAAATGAGAAAAACCCATGAAAGGTTTAAATCAAATTGCACTTACTGCATGTGTTAAACAACTGCATACAAACAAACACACACACAAAATGAAATAGAGGAGACCAGGACTAGATGTCACATGGGGATGTTGTCTACAGTACAGTTGCAATCAAAATTATTCAACCCCCGCCCCCAAGACAGTAAGGATTTACAAAGGTAAGTTTTTCTGATGACCCAGAATTTTTAAACCTTACATCTATATCAGTTGAGTGACACATTCAAAGTCATAGTGTGAATATATAACCTAATATTTATAAATAGCAGGATTTTTTAAAAATACAGCCATGTCATAATTATTCAACCCCTATTGCATGTAGCTGTTTCTTAAATATGTAAGGCTACACAAGTAATTGTTTTAAAACAAAATTAAGCCATCAATCTGCAATGGCATTTATTTAAGTTTTAAAGTTTAAGTTGAGTGTTGTTAGCATAAATGTATTTCTGTGAAAAAAATGCAATTAAAAATAAGCTGTCTCAAAAGCTAATAGAGGAGATTATTTCATTACACAAGAAAGGTCATGGCTAAAAGTACATTTCCAAGGCACTTCATTTTCCAATAGACAAAGTTGGCAGCACCATTCATAAATGTTTTAAATATGGTATAACAACCTTCTTGGGGTGTGGAAGAAAGCAAAACTTTGGAAATGTTGACTTAAATATTCAAGAAGTAATAGGAAAGAATTAGGAAAGACCTGTGGAGTCCTGGAAGAAGGTTTTATAGACGTATGACATTAAACTGAAAATGAGTTTTAGATCCATGGGTCAGCAGTACGTCTGGAGTAAGATGACAAGAACGACACCATCCCCACAGTCAAGCATGGAGGTGGGTCAGTCCTGTTATGGGGGTGTTTTGCGGCTGCAGGAAACGGCTGTCCTGACTATGTGACTGACACCATGGATTCTTTCAGGTATCAGGCCATTTTGGCATGAAAAATGTGATGACTTCAGTGTGTAAATTGAAGCTCATTGATCACTGGACTTTCCAGCAAGACAATAACACCAAGGATACATCCAAGTTGTCCAAAATCTGGTTCAGGGATAGGTCGTGGAATGTCCTTAAATGGCACTTTCAGTCCATCATTAAAATCCCATTGCAAACCTTTGTTGGGATTTCAAGGAAGCAGTGGCAGCACAGAAACCAAAGAATGTCAATGAGCTGGAAGCTTTTGCTCATGAGAAATGTATAAAAATTCTAATACAGCAGTGTCCGAAGCCTGAGAACACTTACCTGAAACATTTATTTGCTGTTATTAAGGATAAAGGATGCTCCACAAATGATTGACTTTGGGGGTTGAATATTTTTGACATGACATTTGTGGAGAGAATTAGTTGTTTTTTATTTTAAAATTTGGGTAAACTGAACTCTTTGTTCTCAAAATCACTTGTGTATTAAAAACTTACTTTGACTGTTTACTGAGGTTTTAGTTGATGTGTTTTAATTCACATCACCAGAATGTATTGCTGGTCAGGGGGGGTTGAATAATTTTTATTGCAACTGTATATCACAGTAACTAAGGGTTAGACAACTAACCGTCTTGCCTACTCACGCATATGGGAAAATGGCTCACGAAAACGAGAAACTCGATGCACGGTTTCACACGCGTGCTAGCAACCCCATGGATGCACATATACTTAGAAAACACTTGTGCGCTCACTCGATGGATGATCATATTCTTGTGAAATACATGGAGCATGCACATAGCCTATACTTAAGAAAAACATACTTGCATAGTATGTGCATGTAAAAAGTGATGGATGAAAATGAGAATAAAAGAAATTAGAAAAATTCCGTGCATACTTGAAACTTGATGGATGCGCACATATTTCTAAAATACTCATGCATATATGCAACTCAAAGGATGCCAATATAATTATAAAATACTCGATGGATGCACATATGCTACCTGTTAAATACTCAGGCTTACGTGTCAACACGGTGCATGCACATACCCTACACTTAAGAAAAACGTAGTTGCAGAGTCGATGAATGTACACATTAACTTTTCGTGCATATGTGAAAAGATGATGCACATTATTAAACACATGCAAACATAATGCATGGAAACACTCAAAAACAAGTGCAAACTTGTTGCTCTTATTTAATACTTCAACATGCAAACTCGATATACACGCTTATGAAACACTCTTGTTCAAAAGACAAATTCCAATATTTCATATAATTTATTTAAAGACAGCTTACCTGAAAAAGATTCTGCCGTCCTCACTGAGCTTCTCAAAATTGGCGTTCTTGATTGTTCTTGCTTATCACGTGGTTTGTAGTAAAATACGTTAAATTTAAGTAAGGTTTGCTTAATTTTAACTGACAGCTGACACCAGGGGCTAAAAATGAAATGTTTTTCATTTGAGTTCATTCTGAGCAAAAACTGGATTTTTTCGTTCCGGTTCAGAAGTTCTGCAGTCTCCTTTCCTAAAGGTTACCGGTTAAACAAAATAAAAGAACGGTTAATAATGTTTTTTATAATGACAGTACCCTGCACTAAGGGGTGGGTGAAATACCAATTGCAGTGTTGTCAGATCTCACATGAGAAACAAACAACCTGGTCTGGAAAAACAAGCCCAAAGTAAGCCACTTGCCTCACCAAAATAAGCAATACATTTTTTCCTGTGTGGTGGATTTATCAGCATAGAAATCATAAGCAATTAATTATCAGTTAAGTATAATTTTATTTACAGATCTACTTCTGAGTCAAAACCCGGTAGCATCAAATCTGTTTTAATTCGTCATTTCTAACAGTAATTCATAAGACTTGGAAACAACTGAGAAATGTACTTTTTACCTCTAATAATGTTTTCCTTGTACCTGGATTAGCTGTGCATGTATATGTATCATTCAGAGAATGCAACATCCACAATGGCCAAGTAGGCAAAGAAATGTGAAGCAGCAGTTTCCTTCAGGTTCAAAGCACATGAACGAAATTAACCGGTTATAACCAGTTACCAGCATTTAAAAATAAAGTTTTCACTCCGGAACAATTGAAAATCACTTTGTTCCGGTTTTCGGTTACGTTCTGCTAAAAATTACATTTGTTTTCGTTCCTTGAACCGTTTTTAGTCCCTGGTTGACACATCTCATAATTATACGTTCATTGTTTGCATCACTCTGAGTTCATGATATTTCTTAAAATGCATGAATGTGTGCACCACAAAAATTTAAGTAAAACAAAAATGTCGGAAATATGAAATTTTTTGAGAAAAAGCTATTTATCTCAATACATTGTTGTTGAGCCAACAAATCCTTTTTTTTTTTCAGTGTACACTATCCGTGGTACAGCAGTAAAAGATCCACCAATCAGGGAACCGTGGCCAAGCAAGCCTGCGAATAAAGCTCGGAAAAGACCACACACTTTCATGACCCACTCTGAGCGACGCATTAGAGTCTTTCTTCACCCTTAAACTGCTTATTTATCACTATATTTCTGAATAGTTTGCAATACACATAAAATGTTGTTTTTCTGTCTATAATCAACAACCTAAAAGTTTATCAATATTTTCATAGTTTTTTTTATCTGATTATGCAATTCGCATTGCTTCATGGGATTGTTTTTTGTGTCCTTGTAAAAGATAGTAAGGACACAGTGTTGTACCTTTGTCTTTTTATCTGATTTTCAAATACTTTTTTTGCTTCAAATCAAAGTTGATAGTGTTGTGATTCACCTTGGAACTGGTTGGTTTGGTTCATGGTTTAGAACTCTTATGAAGGATTTTTTGGAAAGTCAATGGGAAAATGAATGGAAATACTTCCGGAACAGACACTGTTGAAAAAGTGGGCGGGCACTGTTGCGATTTATTATAAACAACTGGAAAAGTCATGGAAAATCATAGGTCAAGAGATGGGGAAACCCAGCAAAGAAATAAATTCTATTAAAAAAGTATTCATGGCAAGGTCATGATGCTGTTTATTATGAAAGCTCATGTTAACCCTCTTCTAATAAATCCCTAGAAAGAAAATGAAATGACATCTTAACATTTTCCCTGCCCTGCTTTTATCTTTAATGGAGATAATCCTCTTTGTTGCTGTGTAAAACTGAAATCATTCTCTGAATATTTGCAGCAGATTGTCCGAGACCAAAAGATTATAGTGGAATTTTGGTTGCTGCTGATCCTAAAAGATCATCATTTACATAAAGTGCTAAGAATGTCTGCCATTGTGACCTCAAGCATTTTCACACATTTCACTGATTATTTATGCAGCTTTTGCTCCAGAATTTTTTTATATTACACTCAAGCTTTAAAGTCAAATTCATGTTAGGTCTTGGCCTGATTGTTGTAAAAGGACATTTTATTTGCTAAAAATGTTTTTAAAATGATAATTTTGCTAATGCACACACAGTTCTTCATCCTAAAAATGGTATGATTCCCAGATTATTATATAATGACCCCCAAAACGTATTTGAAGTCATTGCATTAGATAACACAATATCAAATCAAGAGGAATTTATTTTTAAAGATGGCACAAACATAGTTTTCAAGCTTCCCTCCAAAATAAATAAATAAATAATGCTTTACATTATTAAATAATAGATATACTGTCTAGTTGCGTAGTTCTGAGAAAAGATTTAGCATCATTTGCCATTTGGTTTGATATTCTATATTTTAAGTGTGGTTAAGTGTCAAAATACTATTTGGGCCCACTGCACTTTATTGTCTTTGACAATACCTGCATTATAACATTAGTAAAATGTCAATTCAAATTTGATATCTCCATCCGTGGTAATAGTGTTTGGAGTTTAGATTAAATGCATCTTGCCTATAGCCCTACATTACTGCTGGGCGAGCTTGCCTTTGCTCCGGTGACGTGCTCACTGTTGCAGGTACCAAAGCCTCATCACCTCCACCTGTGCTCAGTGACACCCAGCCGGCCAGCGAGAACCTGGAAACCATCCTGTTCCAGCTGAGACAAGTCACCAGGGAACGGGACGAGCTCCGCAAGCGCTTGGCGCTCGCCTCACCTGGCACAACTTTTGATGACTCCAGGTACCTTGGTTAAAAATATAGAGCTGTAAATGTGCACTAAGCAATTGTTCGCAATGTATGCAAGGTGTGTTGCTTGATCAGCCTTACAGGCTTAATATGTAAGGGTTAGTAGAGTAGTTAGGGGTAGTTAGAGATAGGGTCTTGTCAGGCACAAAGTGATGTTGTAGGGGTGGTTGTAGGGGAGCGGTTAAAAAACAATTTAAGGGGAAATGGTGACTTCAGCCAAAAAAAAAGTTGTTTCTGCTTTATTTTTCCTTAAAATAACAGATTAACATCCATATGTGGTTTGAAATCTGAATAAAATCAGATCTTTGGAAATGCATTTAATATGGTCAGATCTGATTTCAAGTAGTATATTGTGAAATTCATTGCACGACATGATTATCATGTCATACACAAAGCGCAATAGTGTACTGCTGTGCCTGAACTCAGCTGGCATTCACTTTGTAATGAATAATGAATGAGTGAACATGTGAGCGGTTTCAGATGCAACAGTTTGCATGAATGTGTAAATACAGTTATGCCTCCAATGCTTATGTTGTCTGATGTGCCTTATGAGTTTATTTGTCTTGATGGACATCTTGTGTCATGATGGATCCAATTTCATTACTTGCAAAATGACAGTGTGGACAGTCAGTCCTAAAGATTCGATTTGAAAGGCAAACCAGAATTTGGTGCAGCGAGAAGAAAGCCTGAGAAAAAGAGTGTGTTTTTAATGTTGACTTTAAAACATTAAACCCTCACTACATGGACTGACTGTAAAAGACATTTTCAAACGATTTTCAGTCATTTCATCACTGTTTGTAATGGCAAACAGTTTGAGTTTCAGATGCGGAAGTGTCTTTGTTATCCAAGTTAGCATTGAGCAGCTCTTGCAGACAGGGACACAGTGGTGATGTATTGCTCTTGTCTCCAAAAGGCCAAATTCCAAACCTTGTCATGACTACGAGCGTCTGAAAACGCAATGCATTAAGGCCATGGCCGACTTGCAGTCCCTGCAGAACCAGCACACCAAGACTCTGAAGAGATGCGAGGAGGCCGTGAAAGAAGCCGACTACTACCAGTGAGTACAGAAAATGCATAATCACTCGGCCTGTAGAACCATTCTGCACATTTCCACTGCATTAGGCTCTAGGCCAGAAAAATTGCTAAACCTGCTAAAAAATCTCGAACCAGGAACTGCTAGTGACGGAGGCCGGGGAGGTGGGATAATGGACCATTTTCACACTTCCGCATTTGCGAAGTGGAAGTCATCATAGTTGGGTAAACTATTGCGGTTATTGGGAAGAACAGTAATAACCAGTGCCACTACAGTGTTCCTATTTGCACAGATTCTAAAAGAAAATGTCCATGAACGTTGTGTTTCCATGAATTTCCAAAAGATGCAGAACATTGCACGATCTCAGTGGGTTCAGGCGGTTAAACGTGAAGATAACTTCGTTATTAAACGAGGAAGCACTTTTGTCTGTGGACAGTATTTTCAAGATGAGGACTTAAAGCAGTTGCTCACAGGTGGAATTGTGAAACACTTTGAAATCTGCGCTGTGCCGTCATGGTTTCATTGGAATGATTACACATCACAACCGACACGAGAGTGTGTGTTTGACAGAGTTATAAGTCGGATGAAGCAGGATATGGGTCTCTCCACTCCTTATCCTGTGCCCTTTTTTGCAGTTTATGGCGACAGATTTGTAGATCGTTCCTTTAATACATAAATATGTGCCTGCTGATTTAACGCACAACCTCTCAATAATAACTTATTTTATCAACTCACCTTTGTATTCGTGCAGATAACCCTCGAAAAACAACTTGTAATCTTTGTTGAGTTTAGATTTAACCGTTGATGGACGATGCAGTCAACGTCTCCAAATGTAAATGCAGGCAGAACTTTTAGGGACTCTGAAAACACATACACCTCGGCATTGGCCATAGTTGCATTTACCCAAGTATGACGACTTCTGCGTCGCAAACGCAGAAGTGTGAAAAGGGTCCATGTCTGCGCCAATTAAAATGTTCAGAACAACCACCAACTCTGACAAGACAAATGCAAAACAAAGCTAGATAACAACATAAAACTAGATCTCTCTCTTTATATTCAACAAATCTGTCTACAGTGGAAACAGCCAACCCAGCCTCAAGAGAAGTCCCTGCAGAATCGTATCGTATGAAAAATCGTATGAAATCGTACAAGTTCGTTCGTATGAATATGTACGAATTCTAGATGTGCAAATCCCTGGATGTGTAATGCGAAAATAAGCGAAAGTTCTGCATGCTTATTAATGTGTACATGGAGTAGAGTCTGTAAGGATGATTTGAAGTGTAAAGAGTTTGTTTTGTATGACGGAAGAAAGTAATTGTCGCGTTTAAGAAGGAGACTAGGGAGAGTCACCTGATTAGCTGTTGCAAAAGTCGTACGAATTCGTATGACCCAACTTGTACGATTTCAAATGATTTAGTCAACTCGTAGCCAACGAATCTGTATGATTTCTCTGTGAGAGTGTGTTGAAACAGCCGATGTGGTCCATGTTCAGTTGACCAATTTACCCAATCCTATGTTGCGCTGCACAGCAGCTGCAGACAATTTATTTTCCCTATCTGTCTGAAGTAAAATCATTTTATCATATTTGTGAAATGATTGTGTTATACACCGATCAGCCACAACATTAAAACCACCTGCCTAATATTGTGTAGGTCCCCCTCGTGCCACCAAAACAGCACCAACCCTCATCTCAGAATAGCATTCTGAGATGCTATTCTTCTCACCACAATTGTACAGAGTGGTTATCCGAGTTATCGTAGACTTTGTCAGTTCGAACCAGTCTGGCCATTCTCTGTAGACCTCTCTCATCATCAAGGCATTTCCTTCCGCAGAACTGCCGCTCACTGGATTATTATTTTTTTTGGCACCATTCTGAGTAAATTCTAGAGACTGTTGTGGCTGATCGGTGTATATATATTAAGTAACTGCTGATTGTTGCATCAAAAGCAGCTTGTGATGGTAAAAAGATGCTGAATCAGATTACTCTGGACGATTTATACGTTCTCAAAGCTAGAAGAACACAGGCCGGTTGTGAGAGAGATTCGCAGGACACCTGGCCAAGCACAGGCTCCATTGCCAGCACCATTTCAGTGGGAAAGGCTTATGTTGCTGTGCCTCTGTGTTTCTCTCAGACAGAGATGCTTGATGCTAAAAGCCATCTGCTGCTGGTGTAGCACAGTTTTTAATTAGCACTTGCATCATCTGCAGGCTTATTATGACTTTATTAAATGTCTGAAGAGTAGAGATGGGCACTTTATTTTCCAGATGATTTAATGTTGTAGTTTGTATGTGCCTTATGCGTTTTTGGAGTTTAGCTTTTATTTAAAAGGAAGCAAAGAGTCCACAAACTTAGCATGAATTCATTTGCTTTCCTTTAATGTTTTACGATAAACAACCTTAGGGGAAAAACAGTCAAAGAAATTATGAAGAATCTCCTCTGTCATATCTAAATAATTTAAATGATATTGGTTTAATGTAGCCTCGTTATCTAAACCAGATGGCAATATGTAAGAAAGTGTACACAAGGAAGTTTGTTCTGCTCTGTTTTCTCTGACTCATCCATGTTTGGCAATGTGCTGTCATCCACACACCAACATTAAAGAGTCCCTCCATACACAGATGTGCAGTAGCTGTAATCTGATTATACTGTAAGGACACATATCTGCTGGGCACTAACATCTACACAGAGATGGAAGTCTGAGTTGACAAGGGATTAATCCAGTATTCTGAATTCTCTCCACAGCGTGTGATTATAGCACACACACAAATAAAACCATTCTAGGCCATGCCGCTTACATGTTACTGGGGATGTACAATATATTGACTATATTGTTTATCGTCCAATATTAACCATTTTAAAATTATTGGTATTGGGTGATATTGGATAGTAATTGGCCATTGTCACAATTCGTTATGGGTTTGCCTTCTATGAAAAACATACATCCAATGCTGCCTTAGAATTTGACCTAAACAAGGTATCTTCGAAGGCAACAATCATGCTGCCTACCTTTTTGAAAAGCTTTATGTGGGGTGTGCCTATGCTGCCTTAAAATGATGCCTCCCTAGGCAGTTCACAAGGTTTTGAAACAGAGCTACTGTTTAGTGTCTAATATGGAGCTAACGATCTTGGTAGGTTTTATAAATTGTTTATACAAGAGTTTCGTGTGTAACACCCATAAAAGTAGAACATTTCCCAGACCGTACAAGTGCAGTGAGATACTGACTCTCATGGGGCGTAATAATGTTGCGTAATATGTAAAGAAGTTAATTTGTGTTTGTTCTGGGTGTTTTTATTTTAGCATGCAGCACAGCCGTCTTCTGAGCGATCAGTCTCCACTAAAGGAGGAAATGGAGGTTCTGAAGAGAGATAACGCCAAGCTGATTCGGGAACACAACCATCTGAAGCAGACATGTGAAGAGCTCAGGAGGCTTCACTCTGAAGATCAAAGAGAGGTGGCTGACATGAGATTACAGCAACAACAGGTACTGGTGTTACATTGCAGGGACACTTAGGCTTGTTTTACAACGCACACATTTTTTTAGATTCTACTTAGAGTATTTCTTTTAATAATGGCTATAATTCATAAATTGTTTAGTGTGTGTGTGTGTGTGTGTGTGTGTGTAGCTTGCATCAAGCCTGGTGTCTTTTCTTTTGTATAAAGAATAAGTAGTTCGCTCATAAAAGCCTATATAGGAAAATATATTTTGGGATTGAAAATAGGCTCATTGGCGAAACTTCTGCTTTGCAGTTTGGCGCTGCTTACACACGCAGTGTGAATACTGTAACCTGTTAATATGGGTGCCAAAATAAATAATGTTTGCAGTGTGAAACAAGCCTAATGGTACAGTTACTAGCCAAAATGTGACTGTGGTTGGCCATTCCAGCATGGATCCCTAAAATCAGAGTTTTTTTGGAGAGCTCCTGGGACAGATAATTAAATTACAGATTTTGTTCTCCCCCCAGCACAGACTGTTATGAGATTAGTGTGTCTGTTGCATTATGAAAAGTAGTGTTAATGTTGTAAATCCCATGGCTGGCCAACCGTTGAGCATTCTGTAACATACAGCTAGCCTAACCAAATCTAACCTGACCTTGACATAAATGGGAAGCCAAGGGAGAGGAGATTATTCAGTCAGATATGACTATGTCAACACACTGCCTGCTCTCTGCAGCGACTATAAAGGAACAAGCGTTTTCCTGTCTGATTGATTTATCAGCTTTCCTTCCGGATTAAACCCCTGAACAAAATGGGTTTAGCTCTTCTGAGTGCTCTTTATTTTGTTGCAAAGAAGTCGAATCGGTCGTGGCACAGCGTCTGGACTGTAGCTTTGCAGAACAGGACTTAAAGGGATAGTTCTTTCAAAAATGAAAATTCTGTCATTTACCTTATAACTGACTTTCTTCCATGGAACAGAACTTTTCTGATGTTATGCAGAATGTTAGCCTCAGTCCCCATTCACTTCTAGTGTAAAGAAACAAGATGCAAGGAAAGTGAATGGTGATGACTAAGACTAACAGTTTGCCTAAAATCTGCATTTTTGTTCAACAGAAGAAAGAAAGGGTAAGTAAATGCGGACAGGATTTTTTAGAGAACTATCTCTTTAAAGCCATTATATAAAACTTATTTTTTACTAAATATGGGTTAAAACTACATATTGCATTGCAGCATGCACTCTAAAATGTATCATAACTGCAATTTCGTCTGATACAGATTTACAATTTAAACCTCCCATCAAGGTCACTGCATATGAAAACCTTGCTCACAGTTTTGGATCCAATTTAGTAATCTTCTAAGTATTTGACCTGTAATTCCCTCAATTCTTCGCATGTTTACTGGTTAGAAAAATGGCCATTCACAAAATGTGGCCAAATGTTTGTGGACACCCTGTTCTAATTTACGGTTTGGCTAGGCCCTTTAATTCAGTGAAGACATATTTTAGTGCTACTTTATTTAATGACATTCTAGAGAACTGTGGGCTTCCACACAAGTAAATGTTAAAAATACACATATTTGTGGGTTGTTTGGGTGTCCGCAAACTTGGGTTGTGGCCACCCAAACAACACAAAGATGTGCTTTTTCAGCATTTAATTTTGTGCACATTTTTTGAAAGTTATTGAAAGTATGAGATTTATGCTTGGTCACAATTGTAAACGGTGGCAAACTACATAGTGAAATTTAGCTCAGTTGCTCAATAGGACCAAGGACAATAAAGTAACAATTTAATATTATTTTACTAACAGGTAATTGTGGGGGAATAGGAAATGATAAACCAAGAATAGAGGCATATTTCTCTTTAATTTGACTTTGTTTTCTTGATCATAACAATACTTAAAAATATGCAATTTTATAGTGGAACTCAATGAGTTACCTATTCAAAAATGAGGCTCTGTTTTCCCACTAGTCCCAATTGTGGACCGCTTACATTTTTACTTGTCCTGTGAGCATGATCTTAATAATAAATTAAGAACAGACCCTTTAAACATTATATGTAGAAAATATGGTTGTTGTAAGTGTATTATGACAGGTTTTACTTCCTTTTTTTGGTGCTTTGACACAGACACCACCTCTCAGAGAGACACAGTGGAATTAAATGACTTTGGTCATGTGACTATTTGTACCACTTATAGAAAAATGTTCACATTAAATCAAGACAGTCTGCACTTTTTTTTTTCTCTCTCCCCCTTTTCTCCCCAATTTGGAATGCCCAATTCCCAATGTGCTCTAAGTCCTCGTGGTGACGTAGTGCCTCAATCCGGGTGGTGGAGGACGAATCTCAGTTGCCTCCGCATCTGAGACTATCAATCCGCGCATTTTATCACGTGGCTTGTTGAGCATGTTACCGTGGAGACATAGCGCGTGTGGAGGCTTCACGCCATCCACCGTGGCATCCACACACAACTCATCACGCGCCCCACCGAGAGCGAGAACCACACATTATAGCGACCACTAGGAGGTTACCCCATGTGACTCTACCCTCCCTAGCAACCGGGCCAATTTGGTTGCTTCGGAGACCTGGCTGGAGTCACTCAGCACACCCTGGGATTCGAACTCGTGACTCCAGAGGTGGTAGTCAGCGTCTTTAACAGTTTGCAATTTAACCCATTGTTTACAATTGAGATCGAAATTGTTTTTGAAATTTGATGGGTCTAAAAAGAGCTGATGTAAAATACATCAGCTCTTTTTAGACCCATCAAATTTCAAAAACAATTTCGATCTCAATTGTAAACAATGGGATTAAATGGGCTAAAATTTATACCTTCTAGCTTACAATCCCTCTAGTCCCATAAACATGCATTTTGAGGTATATGAAAGAGTTACATTGAGGTGCAGGAATATTCTGTGAACATGAAACTTGGGTCTGTTAGGGTTAAAGGGGTTTTGACCTGTCCGCAGTGCTTGCAATGTCCTGCTGCCCACAGGCTGTGTCCTGCTGCCCACAAAATGTACACCGCTGGCTTTGAAATGGTCTGCCTGGAAGGGCAAGAGCATGCTGACTGATGGAAAATGACAGAGCTAGTCAATACTCTTAAGCACTGATTACATGGCCTAGGGAAGTGTTAGATACAGATGCCAGTCATTCAGCATATAGAAACAAACTGAGACTTTAAGTTGATCTATGACCTCTGTTGTGTGGGCTTAAGCAGGGAATTGACTTTGATTATATAGGTCAACAATTCTGCGGAAACAGTGACGCAGTATTGCATTTTTGTGTTTGTTTTTTTGTGACTAAGTACAGTGACAGTATTTTGAAGACAAGAACAGTAGATGTTTTTTAGACTCTTGATCACCCTCTGGTGTTTGAATAAAAAAATTCAAAGCTTTCAAAAAGCTTTGATTGGATGTGCCTCCTTTGAAACTGTAAAATAAAATATAGTTGCACCTTTGACCACACACAATTTGAATTCTCCATTAATGCATAATTATATCTTTTATATTTTGCAACCTTTTGATGATCCGCTATATATAGCTTAATATTTGTATTTACTCTAAAATAATTGTTATTTATTTTTGTATAATATTTTTTTTCATGCATTATTTCATGCATCAACAACTGTTGTTGATTCGAAATGTTTATTGTAAAATACTGTAAAAATCAGGAACTTAACTAATGACATTTTCTTAAGAAAACAAAGGCTAAGCTCATGGATTTACATTGTGATATTCAGTTTGTTGCTTAATTTTATTTCAGCAGCAAAATCATTACATATACTGTATATTGTTAATATTCTGTATATTGCTTAACCCTTCCTACAGTTAGGCTAATGAGCTATATAACTTTGTGGAAGAATTGTTTATTGAGAATATTATTGTTACCGGTAATACATTATATATTTGTTGAACTTTTGTGTCTTTAATTATAGTTTAAAAAGGAAGAAGCAATAAGCCACTCAAGTCTGTGCGTTACTGTGATTTTACCACAGTTAAGGGGATTTTGAGCTCTTTGCTTTGTATCAGCACCCCTTATCTGTGGTGAAGTCACTCTAACGTATGGCCTCTTGTGGCGTATTGCTTCATGAGATCACACGTGAACAGAATCAGGTTGATGAAAGCTGTTTTGATGCAGGTAATCAGGGAGAATGGCTCATCCGAGGTTTTGAACAAGCTCTACGACACAGCGATGGACAAGCTGGAGGGGGTGAAGAAGGAATATGATGCTTTGAATAAACGGTACAGTGAGAAGGTGGCCAGCCATAACACAGATCTGAGTCGACTGGAGCAGGTGGAGGAGGAGAACAGACGCTTGCAGAAGCAAATCGACGCTCTGCTGAAACAGCGTGACATGGCCATCCAGTACCAACAGCAATGGACCACATCTATGAGACGGTGAGAACAGCATCATTTGTGTTTAGAGATGGAAATCATAAGTAATGAAGTCTTAAAGGGATAGTTCACCCAAAAATGAAAATGTTCTTATCATTTACTCACCCTAATGCCATCCCAGATGTGTATGACTTTCTTCCGCTGAACACAAACGCAGATTTTTTATAAGTATATTTCAGCTCTGTAGGTCCATACAATGCAAGTGAATGGTGACCAGAACTTTGAAGGTCCAGAAAGCATATATAGGCAGCATAAAAGTAATCAATATGACTCCAGTGGCTAAATGCATGTCTTCAGAAGCGATATGATAGGAATGGGTGAGAAACAGATCAATATTTAAGGCCCTTTTTTACTCTAAATCTATATTTTCACTTTGACATTCTTCTTTTCTTTTTGGCGATTCACATTCTTCGTGCATATCACCACCAACTGGGCAGAGAGGAGAATTTATAGTGAATAATATAAATAATATATAGTTTTCTTCCTAATTGTGAGTCATATTTTATTCTTCTTAATGCATTCAGTTCTTTTTAAGGAAATTAAATGAAATGATAGGCTCAACAGTTTGGTTCTGCGATTCCTATGGACTACACATAGTAAAATATGCGCATGAAGGATACAGAGATAGATTTATCTATCTCTCGTGTCGCTTGCACAGAAAACACAGTTTTTAACATTTCTCAAACAGTATCGTAATGCAAGTGTAAACAAGTCAGTGGAAATCTGAAATTATTATAGATAACAACTTTCTTACCTTACATATATGTAATGCTGCTTTTCCTGCTGTTTGAACCAGTATCTGATATGGGCTACATTTAAAATGTCACGTGAACAACCTTACAAAAAATCTGATTTGGGTCACATTCAGCTGCAGTGTAAATGTAGCACTTGATCCCCAACTGAGTCGTCGCTTTTGAAGAAGGTACCCCCCTTTTCAATCCTTAGGGCTGTATGGAACGGTAGACCTTCCGTCATGTATTTTATGTTGGACTCATACATTGTTTATATCCTTCATACAGTATAAAGTGGATAATTCTAGTCCTGGATGCTGTGTCAATACAGTAACAGTAGTAACTGCACTGACCACACCCCCTGTTGTCCATTGGCTGTACAAACAGTTAGCCCTGCCCCAAACTCAAGCCAACAGTCGAGCAAATGTTGCTCTGTCAGGATGGTTGGGCTTGCTTATAGTTGCCTGTTAAGCTGGGATAGAAGAAAGTATTTTACCATTGACAAAATGACACCCCTTTAAACAGCTTGATTGCATGAGCTACAATCTATCAGGAAATGTTTTTTTACCAGTTACGCTTCATTTAATCAGTGAAAATTGCCATTCGACCTCACAAAAACTACTAATATAAAGCTTTATTTCCTGCTCTATCAGGTTTGACTCAGTACAGCAGGAGCTGAATAAGGCCTCGGCCCAGAACAAGGAGCTGCAGAGAGAGATGGAGAGACTCCAGTCAGAGGTGACACGCTACAAGAACTTCCAGCTGAAGGCAGTGAAGGATGCAGAGAAGTACAAGGAGGAGCGAGATTCAGTGTTTAATGAGTACAAGTTGATCATGAGCGAGAGGGATCAGGTCATTAAAGAGGTGGACAAGCTGCAGACGGAGCTAGAAGCTGCGGAGACCCGACTCAAAAACACCTCCTCAGACAGGGTGGTGGCCAGTGAAGAGCTGGAAGCACTTAGACAGGTAACATCTCCATGATAACAGATATCATAATTGCTCTGAACTTTTATAGTAAGTTGTCAGTTAGGAGATGGTTTTATCCAAAGCTACTGTTCCTCTGGAGCAATATGCCCAAAAATGGAAATCAGTACCATGAAAAAGTGGTAGCTCGGCAACCTTGCGGGGCAATCACCTTAAGCAAGGCACTTAAAGGGATAGTTTGCTCAACTGTCATCATTTACTCACCCATGTTGTTTCAAACCGGTATGACTTTCTGTCATGGAACACAATTCACTTTTATTGTGTGAAAAAAAAAAAAAAAAAAAAAAAAGTTGCAATGGAAGTGAATGGTGACCAAATTTAAGCACTGATTGGTTCATTTATGATAAATTGCTTGTGTCACTTTAAATAAAAGCATCTGCTAAATGCCAATGTACAGTATTCAAAAAATAAGAACGGGACTAGTTTTTTAATATGCGAATATGCAAAAATTAGAGCTTTATTCTATAAACCCTCTCTTCTTTGCTAGGTTCTAGACAGCCTCTGTGTAACACGCTGTTTTGAAAAAGCACTTCAAATCAATAGTGTATAGTGATACTCGCTGTCTCTGACGTTGGTGTGTTTTTGTAGGAGCTAAATTCCTCGCTGGTGGATCGAGACCGTGCCATCTGTGAGAGAAACGAGCTGCTGGAAAAATACTGCCATGAAGTGAAGGACAAAGCGGAGGCCCAGAAAGAGCTGAGTCAGGCCTGTAAAGACATCGAGACCGTGCGGGAGGAGAGAGATGTTGCCAGGAAAGAGAGAACTGAAGCCATTATCCAGAGAGACCAGTTACTGCGGGAATACTATCAGGCCAGACAGGTGCTTGCAGACTGGGGTTCCACATATGGTCTTGCTGAGTCACATGGACATTTTATTAAGAACATATTTAAAATTCTGAGCTACAGGGATGTTAAAAAGTATTTGTTTATGTGTACATTACATAATAAATTGTTTAAAAAATTCAAACAAAATCAAACATAAAACAAAGGCAATCTGAGTAAACACAAAATACAGTTTTTAAATGATAATCTTATTTATTGACTTGAACCCGACTGAGATGCTATGGCAGGACCTTGAACGGGTAGTTCATGCGCAAAAACCCTCAAATGTGGCTGAACTAAAGCAGTTCTGCACAGAAGAGTGGGCCAAAATTCCACCCCAGCGTTGTGAAAGATTGATCTCCAGTTATCGGAAGCATTTGCTTGCAGTTGTTGCTGCTAAAGGTGTTACAAACAGCTATTAAGTTTAAGGGGGCAGTTTTTCACATGGGTGATAAAGGTTGTTGGATAACTTTTTCTTAGATAAAAAAAATATATATATATTTGAAAATTGTATTTTTTTGTTACTCAGGTTGCCTTTGTTTTATGTTATACACTATATTGCCAAAAGTATTCGCTCACCCATCCAAATAATTGAATTCAGGTGTTCCAATCACTTCCATGGCCACAGGTGTATAAAATGAAGCACCTAGGCATGCAGACTGCTTCTACAAACATTTGTGAAAGAATGGGCCGCTCTCAGGAGCTCAGTGAATTCCAGCGTGGTACTGTGACAGGATGCAAGTCCAGTTGTGAAATTTCCTCGCTACTAAATATTCCACAGTCAACTGTCAGTGGTATTATAACAAAGTGGAAGCGATTGGGAATGACAGCAACTCAGCCACGAAGTGGCAGGCCACGTAAAATGACAGAGCGGGGTCAGCGGATGCTGAGGCGCATAGTGCGCAGAGGTCGCCAACTTTCTGCGGAGTCAATCGCTACAGACCTCCAAAATTCATGTGGCCTTCAGATTAGCTCAAGAACAGTGCGTAGAGAGCTTCATGGAATGGGTTTCCTTGGCCGAGCAGCTGCATCCAAGCCATACATCACCAAATGCAATGCAAAGCGTCGGATGCAGTGGTGTAAAGCACGCCACCACTGGACTCTAGAGCAGTGGAGACGCGTTCTCTGGAGTGACGAATCACGCTTCTCCATCTGGCAATCTGGTGGACGGGTCTGGGTTTGGCGGTTGCCAGGAGAACGGTACTTGTCTGACTGCATTGTGCCAACTGTGAAGTTTGGTGGAGGGGGGATTATGGTGTGGGGTTGTTTTTCAGGAGCTGGGCTTGGCCCCTTAGTTCCAGTGAAAGGAACTCTGAATGCTTCAGCATACCAAGAGATTTTGGACAATTCCATGCTCCCAACTTTGTGGGAACAGTTTGGGGATGGCCCCTTCCTGTTCCAACATGACTGCGCACCAGTGCACAAAGCAAGGTCCATAAAGACATGGATGAGCGAGTTTGGTGTGGAAGAACTTGACTGGCCTGCACAGAGTCCTGACCTCAACCCGATAGAGCACATTTGGGATGAATTAGAGCGAAGACTGCGAGCCAGGCCTTCTCGTCCAACATCAGTGTCTGACCTCACAAATGCGCTTCTGGAAGAATGGTCAAAAATTCCCATAAACACACTCCTAAACCTTGTGGAAAGCCTTCCCAGAAGAGTTGAAGCTGTTATAGCTGCAAAGGGTGGGCCGACGTCATATTAAACCCTATGGATTAAGAATGGGATGTCACTTAAATTCATATGCATCTAAAGGCAGGTGAGCGAATACTTTTGGCAATATAGTGTATCTCGTTTGAAGATCCAAAACAATTTAGTATGAAACACACACAAATAGAAGAAATGCACTTTTTCACAGCACTGTATATATGCAGCCTGAAGTTTGAATGACATTCTGCAGTGCTAATCTGATGACGAAAGTGTTGTCAGGAAATAACTGTATATATAAAATAATTCTCAATTATGCTGCATCTGTTAATGTGATATTTTTATTTATTTATTTTGACCAGTAATTTCAGTTTTTTTCCTCCTTATCTTGCCTATGCTGTTAGTTGAGGGAAGTAATTTAGCATTACTAATACAAGTGCTTATAATTCTTGTCTGTTATTATAAGGCAGTTGGTAAATGAGAGGGACTTCAAAAATATTATGTACCATAAGCAAAGATAAAGGAACATCTCCCAATTCTCTTCGTGTGAAACTTATAACTGTTTTGGACCGTTTACTTGCAGTATATGAAGCAAAGGTCTTGATCAAGATGATCCAGAAGGCAATTAAAATATATTAAAGTTATATACAATATGTCACTTAAAAATTATATGTAACTTAGTAGTTCAGTGAAAATAACCCAAAAACAGATTTATTCATTCAGCCCACAGTACAATCACATTCCACTAGAGGGCTCTATAACAACTCTAGATTAGCCAAACGACACACAAATGATATTCTCACTTCACTGGTGAAGTTGATACAAGTCATTTCACAATTAAGACTAAATTAAGGCATAAACATTTTGGCAAAGACGTCATTTTGCAAGCTTATCCATCATGAATTTTGTCCTTATTGGTTGTTACAGAAACAAGACTCGGCTACACTGGACATGGAGCGTGCCAATAAGGAGATCGATGTGTTGAGGAAGCAGTGTGAGGCTATGTCTCAGGAGCTGAAGGAGGCTGTGCAGGAGGCCGAGGTGGCCAAGTGTCGCAGAGACTGGGCCTTTCAGGAGAGGGACAAGATTGTGGCTGAGAGAGAGAGCATACGGTACCACCTGAGATTGAATTTATAAATCCACAAAAATTCAGGAGTACAGTGACATGCGGTTTTTGGTGCTGATGCGTGAGTGTGTTCTTTATTTCTTAGGACTTTGTGTGACAACCTGCGCAGAGAGAGAGACCGGGCTGTCAGCGATCTGGCTGATGCCCTGCGTAACCTTGATGACATGAGGAAACAGAGGAATGATGCAACCAGGGAACTTAAGGAGCTCAAGTAAACACTTTTTAGTTCTGGTCTCTGACATTGTTTCTGACCATGTCTGACAATAGACCCTTTTCATATATCCGGGTTCGAAATGCACAAGTAAACAATAGCAGGGTCAACTTGAATAGCGGTTAATGGTAGACCACAGCAAAAATATTTTTTTAAGGTGAAGAAAAATATTAAAGGTGAAGAATGTAATTTCTGCGCTATTAGTGGCACCAAACAGAATTACAAAAATAAAGTATGTTTTCAAACAACCTTTGCCAACACCCCTTAGGCTATGTTCACACAGGGAGAAAAAAGCTTTTTTTTATTTTTGGCCAATCTGACTCAAATCCGATTAGGTTTTTGTAGTCTGAACAGGACAAAAATGTGAACAATTAAATTTTTACAAGCCTGATCCAAATATTCGTAGGTGGTTTGGAATCCTATTAAAATCGATTTTTCTTAATGTGTTTCAGTCTGAATGGTCAGATTTCATGTGTTTTATTCCATCGTTGGTTGTGCATTTCCATCAGGTGTTGCGATGAGAAGACGTGTTGCACTATTTTCCAAACGGCATAAATGATGCCTTCACAGGACATTTTGAAGGGAAAACAATAATGATGGCCACGCTGTAGGATCATTACAAGAGAATTTTCATAAAAAATTATTTAAAAGTGAATTCAGAATGACCATTTTATTAAACCTTTTAGCCCTCCGATAGGGATGCACCAAAATTTTGGCCACTGAAAATGTTCGTTTTTCGTTTTTCAGCCGAAAGAGGAAAAAAGCCGAACATCTTGGCTGAAAATCTTAACAAAAACTGTTACTTTAACTGTTACAACAAGCTTAGCATAAAATAGCATAACGCGGCGGTCCCATAGACATTCTATGGGCGGAACAGTCTTTACACGCTAGTTGAGCGTTACACTCTCTCCTATAATAAAGCCACAGAGGTTGTTATCTCAGTAAATAAAAGAATCTCTGACAGCGCTGCCCTGTGAAAATGATGGAGAAAGGACCTCTTAACACTATTTGATGTACAAAACAAGCCCAGATGGGACTTGTAATGTCAGCCTATGTAAGGCACGTTTTAATTACCACAGAAGCACACCAAATCTTAAGTATCACTAAAATGCACACTGGCTGCCAGCCACCACGGCGCGATGAGGTTGAGTGTCTCACACGAATACGGGACACTTGAGCATTTTAAGCGCTTTAATACAGGACGGGGGTCCTCTTCAAAAGTTTCGCTGTCTGACCCTTTTATGCTTCAATATGGGACAAAAAGCTTTCAATATTGAATGTTTCGCTACCCGCTAAAATAATAGGCGTGTCCCGTTTGGGATAAAATACGGGACGTCTGGCAAAAACAGGAGAGTTGTAAACCCTAGCAGCAATAAACATTGCATATGCCACCTCTCCCGTTTTTAAGCCATTTTCTGTGAAGAATGTGTTAATATTTGGATTCCCTCATAAAAAACATTAATTGATAAACACTCACGAATGGTGAACATTCTCAAGTTTGCATCATTACTATGATAACTAATGTAAACGTGCTAGCAAAAGCGACTGCAGTCTCAACTGCAAAAAAGTCTGATCTGTCCACATATAACCTGCAGTTTGAACAGTCAGTCTAAAGAATCAGATTTGAGAAGAAATCAGATTTTTCCTGCAGTGTGAACAAAGTCTTAGACTCATTACGCCCTTTTGCACTCTCTGATTCCCTATGAACAAATAGGCCATACTAAATAAAAGGTGATAAATGTTTAACGTTGTAATAAACAAGAACACTATAACATATACACACTGGACAGAAAACTTGGCAGAGGAATCGGGTCGTCCGATAACATCGCCGGTTTAAATGGCTGCTGGGTGTGCGGGGAATACAGCACATGAGGTAGGATGGTTCTTCTGGTAACTAGTAAGCATAACGATACATATTCTGATTGTTTTACGAATTAATCTGGAGCTCGACAGTAATGAAGTAACTTGTGTGGCAATACATTGAGTGTAGATTACCTCTTGAGAAGGAACTCGGCAAGTTTGGCGTCCCCGAAGTTGTCCACCTTTTAAATGCAATGCCAATGTTCACTCTGGTTTTACTCCATTCTGTCTCCTGTCTTTTAGCAAGTCTTCGAATTTTGGCGAAGCTAAATTTCTTTTCCTCTGTACATGTCTGCCATTGATGTTCATATTCCCCCAGCTGAACAAGTAGCCATGCCCCAAACGCACACTATAGGTTGAGCTAGAAAGGGATGGGTGGAGCTGAGCAGGCCGCTAAAAATATAAACCTCAGTGTTTTGATAGTGCCTGGGAGGCTCAATGTTTATACTTTTGGGGGAGGTAAACCCTAGAATGGCATTCAGCACATGTTTTCTGTGCTCTAAAATTAACATACGGCACTTATATTGAACCGATTGGTTCCCGCAGTTATGATTGCTGTGTAAATACAGCATGAAATGCCTCTTTTGACAGTATAAATGCTGCTTCAGATGCTTTGTGGAGCAATAAAGACTCTATGCTTATATTAACTTATGACAAATGATTTGCTGTTTTGGTTGAACCAATCTTGGTCCCAGTTCTGACCCGCGAATGGTTCAATCCTATTTCTTCTCGATGCAAATTCCTACTTCAGATGCCTCCTAGTGGATAGTTGATTGTCATTAAACCTCTAGAGTACCCCCACCCTCTTGCAGCAGACTTTTCTAAAGTTTTTTTATGTCACTGATGCCCTCCAGGCTTTCCTCTCTCTGAGTCTATGAATCCTAGTGACTGTTTGCCAGTATTCTCCAAACACATGATCCTGTTTTGTTACCTAACCATTTTAAAGGTGTGACATTCATGCTACTTTTATACTTTTATAGCACAGGTGTTACAGATTACACTAACTGTGCCAAAGGATACCCTGATGCCAAGCCGTATTATCCAGAAGGCTTGTAAGCTAGACATTTTCCCAGTCTTGCATCATCGGCTCCGTGAGACAAATGGCACTTTTCCAATGCACGTTACGGTTCGACTCGACTCTGCTCGGATTACTTTTCTGAGCTTGCTTTTCCACTGCAGTTTAGTGCCGCCTCAACGTGGGTGGGATTATAGGCTGATCATCATAGTTGCGCTGCCTCTACTGCCGTGACATCATCTTAAATGCGACACAAACATTACTGACCATAAACAACAACACGACCGCTAGCTGTTAGCTACTAGCTCATTGTGCTGCATAAAGCAGTTGTTGCATGGTGATTTTACACAAGTGTAACAGTTAAATTGGCCTGGTTGTTTTAGAAGCAAGCTTTCCAGTAGCTGGTCAACTAAATAAAGTGAAGCTTTCAAGCAGAATATTGAGTTAACGTAACAAAACGTACCAACCTCCATCGTGGACTCCAACAACGCCGTGGCCGAGTCCAGGGCACTCTCCCTCCCATTGCTCACCAGTCTATTGCCATAGATTAGCGTCCATTTGGTAGAACCACTTCCACTTTCTTCTGTTTGAACCACTCCAGCTGTTGTGGTCCTTGATGGTTCTGTAGTCACTTTTACGTTTTTTTTTTTTTACTTTTCCCTACACTGTTGGTAGGTCTGGTGGTAGCCGTGTGCAGCCAACAGCTGAGACATTTCCTGAAAGACTTTTTCTTCAGTTATCTTCGTTTTGTTCGTTGCTAACGAGAGGAACGACTGCACCTCGTTTATTGACCACGGTGTGGTTTTGCGCACAGCCATTTCTTTTTACAATTCGAAAGTCACATGAACAAATTATATTGCTGTCACTGTTGCTAACTTTAAAACTAGCGGGTTGATGTCCCGTGTCACAAATCCAGTGATGCTGGTAGTGACGATTCTCTCTGACCAATCAGTGATCTGCAGGGTTTTGACGTCACATTTAGTATCGGCACGTCTCGCTTGGAACCTCAACCGAGGTGGTATCAGGTACCAGGTACTATCCACAGTGGAAAACCCCCAAAAAGCGAGCAGAGTTGAGTCGAGTTGAGCTGAGCTGTACCGTGCAGTGGAAAAGCCCCAAAAGAGAGATGGTCTTCATAAAAGCTTTTGATATTCTTTTTTAAATTTTTTTTGGAATGCCCAATTCCCAATGCACTCTAAGTCCTCATGGTGGCGTAGTGACTCACCTCAATCCGGGTGGCGGAGGATGAATCTCAGTTGCCTCCGCGTCTGAGACCGTCAATCCGCACATCTTATCATGTGGCTTGTTGAGTGTGTTACCGCGGAGACATAGTGCACGTGGAGGCTTCACGCTATTCTCCGTGGCATCCACGCACAACTCACCACACGCCCCACCGAGAGCGAGAACCACATTATAGCGACCATGAGGAGGTTAACCCAATGTGACTCAACCCAACATGACTCTACCCACCCTAGCAACCGGCCCAATTGGTTGCTTAGGAAGCCTGACTGGAGTCACTTAGCACGCACTGGATTTGAACTTGCGACTCCAGGTTTGGTAGTCAGCGTCTTTACTTGCTGAGCTACCCAGGTCCCCAGCTTTTGACATTCTTGATGTTTTGTGTTGGTTTTTGTGGGCATGAGATGAATTGGAGAGATAACAGGCTGTCTTGTCTTGTGCTCTCTGTACTGATAAAGGGAGAAGATGGAGAGCCAGTTGGAGGAGGAGGCACGGTTCTGCCCGCTGATGGTTCACAGCTCTCATGATTCTGCTATAGACACAGACTCATTAGAGTGGGAGACGGAGGTGGTGGAGTTTGAGAAGGATCGGGTAAGAGAATCAACCACTTCAGCATGATTTCATATAGATAAATTAGGACAATGTTTATAACATGCCAGCAAGATTTACCAAGTAGGACATGGACCTGGATGAGCATTATATTTAGTCTTGCAACAATATTTCTATCAAGCAGTCAAATTTTAGGGTTAGGCCCGAATATACATTTTTGTAGTTATTTTTGCTCTGAAACATTTGAGCAGCTAGATATAGTTCTTGTAGTGTAAAACTCGCTCGCAAGCCAATGTAATGTTTGATGTGTATGTTTTCTTTAAATACAGGTGCATCTCAATAAATTAGAATGTCGTGGAAAAGTTCATTTATTTCAGTAATTCAACTCAAATTGTGAAACTTGTGTATTAAAGAAATTCAATGCACACAGACTGAAGTAGTTTAAGTCTTTGGTTCTTTTAATTGTGAGGATTTTGGCTCACATTTAACAAAAACCCACCAATTCACTATCTCAAAAAATTAGAATATGGTGACATGCCAATCAGCTAATCAACTCAAAACACCTGCAAAGATTTCCTAAGCCTTCAAAATGGTCTCTCAGTTTGGTTCACTAGGCTACACAGTCATGGGGAAGACTGCTGATCTGACAGTTGTCCAGAAGACAATCATTGACACCCTTCACAAGGACGGTAAGCCACAAACATTCATTGCCAAAGAAGCTGGCTGTTCACAGAGTGCTGTATCCAAGCATGTTAACAGAAAGTTGAGTGGAAGGAAAAAGTGTGGAAGAAAAAGATGCACAACCAACCGAGAGAACCGCAGCCTTATGAGGATTGTCAAGCAAAATCGATTCAAGAATTTGGGTGAACTTCACAAGGAATGGACTGAGGCTGGGGTCAAGGCATCAAGAGCCACCACACACAGACGTGTCAAGGAATTTGGCTACAGTTGTCGTATTCCTCTTGTTAAGCCACTCCTGTACCACAGACAATGTCAGAGGCGTCTTACCTGGGCTAAGGAGAAGAAGAACTGGACTGTTGCCCAGTGGTCCAAAGTCCTCTTTTCAGATGAGAGCAAGTTTTGTATTTCATTTGGAAACCAAGGTCCTAGAGTCTGGAGGAAGGGTGGAGAAGCTCATAGCCCAAGTTGCTTGAAGTCCAGTGTTAAGTTTCCACAGTCTGTGATGATTTGGGGTGCAATGTCATCTGCTGGTGTTGGTCCATTGTGTTTTTTGAAAACCAAAGTCACTGCACCTGTTTACAAAGAAATTTTGGAGCACTTCATGCTTCCTTCTGCTGACCAGCTTTTTAAAGAAGCTGATTTCATTTTCCAGCAGGATTTGGCACCTGCCCACACTGCCAAAAGCACCAAAAGTTGGTTAAATGACCATGGTGTTGGTGTGCTTGACTGGCCAGCAAACTCACCAGACCTGAACCCCATAGAGAATCTATGGGGTATTGTCAAGAGGAAAATGAGAAACAAGAGACCAAAAAATGCAGATGAGCTGAAGGCCACTGTCAAAGAAGCCTGGGCTTCCATACCACCTCGGCAGTGCCACAAACTGATCACCTCCATGCCACGCCAAATTGAGGCAGTAATTAAAGCAAAAGGAGCCCCTACTAAGTATTGAGTACATATACAGTAAATGAACATACTTTCCAGAAGGCCAACAATTCACTAAAAATGTTTTTTTTTATTGGTCTTATGATGTATTCTAATTTTTTGAGATAGTGAATTGGTGGGTTTTTGTTAAATGTGAGCCAAAATCATCACAATTAAAAGAACCAAAGACTTAAACTACTTCAGTCTGTGTGCACTGAATTTATTTAATACACGAGTTTCACAATTTGAGTTGAATTACTGAAATAAATGAACTTTTCCACAACATTCTAATTTATTGAGATGCACCTGTAATTATTTTAAATACATTCATTACATTTGTTCTTATTAGTCTGAATGATTCATTGGCAAATAGGGCTGGCTAGATATGGCTTCCAAAATTATATCTCTATTTTTCAGCCTTTTGACGATATTCAATGTATATCTTGATAATTATGTATTTCTCTGATATGGCAAAAAATTTTGATGATTTTATTTTAAACAGAGGAACCTTCATTTCATCCAAAAAAAGATTGTAGCCAAGTAGATTCAGTATTTTAAAGTCATTAAATAAAAAACTATTTAAAATAATGAAGGCATGTTTCTCACAGTTTTTCAATAAATAAACACAAGGGAGAATGAGATTTAATCATTTACATTGATACACACTTTTCTATTTATATTCCATATACAATGATACATAGTAGCTTAAAAAAAGCATTATTTACCTTCATATATTTTTACAAAAAAAAAAAAATTGTAAATGAACAAGGTTATTTTTTTGACACCAGTCGAGTATTGCATAATACTCAATTATTAATGTGGGACCAAGTCAAGTTTATTATTATTATATAATATTCAATTATTAATTTTTTGAGGATTAGATTTCTGTTACACAAAAGTAATATATATACTGTATAAAGTAATGTATATGTAAAATGCTGTAAATGCTTTTCTGTTATACTGTGCTGTGTTTGTAGATTTGTATAACTTGTAGCGGTTACTATTGTTTGAATTGCACGAATGCTTGAACCTGCAGTACTTTGATTTCACAGAGCACGTGAACTGCTCCAAAAGCGCTAAATCACGAGCTGCGTGTGCACACAGATCAGCGCATCACCAGTTTATTCTGAAGTTTATCTATATTTAAATCGCAGCCTTTTGCAGTTTAATAATCACAAATGACCAAATCACCATTTTGATGTTGTTTTGATTAATTGTGCAGCCCTGAAGGATCGTGAAATTAGTTTACTAATGTTCTTTATGAAAATTAATGGCCAAATAAATAGCACATTAAAATCATCGCGATGTTCACAGTATTGCTTAATTTTATATTGTCAGCAAAATCATTGTGATTAAATTGTGAATATTCTATATATCTCCCAGCCCTAGTAGCAAATGGATCTGAATAAAAGTGATTTTTAAAAATCATTATGCTGTTATCACAAATGAGTGGAAAGATCATGAAAAATTCATGGAAATTAATTAGGCAAAATGTGTGGGAGCCATGTGGTTAGGGATCGGGTTTGGCCTATAATTGTTTTATTGGAATGTTGTTCGAGGACCAACAAAGGATATTGATTCAGGAATTTAGCAAAATCACCAGGTAGTTTCACCTTCAATTTTGTTTCATTTTTCTTTCTTTCTTTTTTTGTTTTGTCTACTTCCATGTCTCAACTTTATCTCCATTGTCTTCCCAACAGGACGACATGGATTTGAAGGCACTGGGGTTTGACATAGCAGAGGGGGTAAATGATCCATATTTACCAGGGGATTGTGGGATATTTGTGACCAGGGTGGACAAAGGAAGTATCGCCGATGGAAGATTGAGGTTAATTCAGATATATTGAACACTTTTTAGATAATGGCCCCTGGAATGGTTACGTGCTCATTTACCAGCTCATTGTTTTGTCCTGACGAGCCATGCCTCTCTCTCAATAGGGTTAATGATTGGCTGCTGAAAATAAATGACGTAGACCTGACTAACAAAGACAGGAAGCAGGTCATCAAAGCCGTACTTAATGAAGGAGGGTTGATCAATATGGTGGTTCGCAGGAGGAAATCTTTAGGAGGAAGACTGGTTACTTCTGTCCACATTAATCTCATCGGACACAAAGGTATCACTTACTTCTCTAACTTTCCATGATGTCTGAACTGGGTGGCACGTCTGGCTCATTTAACCTCTTCATTGGCCAATTTCCCTTGTTTTCTTATTAATGACCGTTAAAGGACTAGATCACCCAGAAATGAAAATTGCGTGGTCATTTACTCACCCTCGTGTCGTTTCAAACCCGTATGACTCTTCTTCTGTGGAACACACAAGGAGATGTTAGGAAGAATGTTAGGGAGCCTCAGGCATCATTCACTTTCATTGCATCATACGAGTTTGGAACGACATGGGGGTAAGTAAATGATGTCAGAATTTTCATTCTTTAATTTGCTTAATCTGCTTTCTTACAGACACTGGTATCACTCTTGAGGGTGGTGTGTTTGTGGCCGCTATCACGCCGGGCAGCCCTGCTACCAGAGAGGGATCCCTTACCATCGGAGACCGCCTTATTGCAGTAAGTCTTTTGGCCGTCATGCCATCCGTTCTCAAATTGAAGCAAGGAAGATCGGTGCTATCAAGTATCTGATTTGCTCTTTATAAAAGTCTGACCTTAGCTCTTGTCACAGTCTCTTAGTTTAAGCAGATTTTTAATCCAGTTCCTTATCTTAAATGCAAGGGGGCTCATTAGATGCACTGCCAGTCAAATCAAGTCTGAATATAAGACAGGTGGTGTGTTAAGGGATGGCTGCCACTGTGGAGATTAGTAACACAGATGTTAATCTGAAGAGCGTGGATCAGGTTTTAGTTCTGCTTGTCAATGCTAGATACTGGGTATTTTGGTATCTGTAACCTTTCTACTCTAATATTGGACACATCAGACAGCTCAATTAGCAGAGCTAGATAGAGCCGTTTCTTATCATTAAAATAACAATTCATCCAGAAATGAAAGTTGGGACCCACTTTATATTAGGTGTCTTTAACTACTATGTACTTAAGCATTGGATACTATGTACTCATTTTGTACATATACACTGTTGCATTGTACTAACCTTTTAAAGTACCTGCATTTAATTACATCTGTAGTTGCGTTGTTAACCTTACCCTTACCCTTACCCTAAACCTAACCCCTACTTCTACACCTACTCCTAAACATAACCGTACCTCATACTCAGTAGCAGCAAATGTGACTCTTGTGAGAATTTTGCAGAACAACATGTAGTTACACAATAAATACATTGTATTGAATGTATTTTAATGTTACTACATAGTAGTTAAAGACACCTAATATAATGTGGGGCTGGAAATTGTAATCATTTACTATATATTCTGTTACACTCATGTATTTCCAAAAGTTGTTTTAAAGACTGACTTCCATGGAACACAAAAGGAGTATTGTTGACGAACAGTACGGACAACTCTTTTCCAAGGAAAGTAAATGAGGATTCAGCTCTAAAATTACATAATGTCATAAAAGTAGTCAATACACCTGGTGCGTTCTCAGCCGCAAAAGCTATGTGTGAAGAACAGGCAGAGATTAGTCATTATTCACTGATAATTTTCCACTTTGTCAATAGGACTACAAATGTTGAATCGAAAGAGGCATGGCCAAACGCCATTGATTCTTGTTTGTCTTGTGGCCTGATGTCAAACATGACGCACGCTGCTGCCATATTTGATCTGAGAGCTACAGCAGAGGGAAAAATTTTCAAGACTTAAATTCCAGTCTGTTCCTCTCACAAAGTGATCGTATGGCTTACAGTGCATGAGTCGTATTGACTAGTTTTATTGTATTTCTGTGGTTCTATTTTCGAGCTTGACTATCCAGTTCCCCATTTACTTTCATTATATGGAAAAGAGCAGGCAATAAAATCTTCAAAATTGTTCCTTTTGTGTTCCACAGAAGAAAGTAAGTCATACGGTACAGGTTAATGGGTGAACTATTCCTTTAAAATGAAAAAATATCAAATAATTTATCAGGACTGGAGATCTTAAAAGTCCGCCGCCTTTTTTTTTTTTTTCACTGTCTTTGTCTCTATTCTAAAGTTTCCAAAGTCATTTCTGGGTTTGAAAATAGAAGGATTGAAAAGTCTTCTGGCACTTTTCTCTGGTGAAGCGCTGACCTAAATTTCTTCCTCTTCAGATAAATGGGATCGCACTGGATAACAAATCTCTGAGTGAATGTGAGGCTCTGCTGAGGGGCGGCCGGGACTCGCTCAGTCTCTCCCTCATGAAGGTGATTGTTCTCTCACTGCAGTCTCGAGTGTGTGCTCTGCTCTCATTACCACATGCCAAGGTGCTGCTATGACATTTATTGCTAGTCGTGTTTGAGGCAGCGGTGTCTGATGTAGAATACCAACTCAGAGGCATTACTGAGGAATTCTGTAAACAGCAAGCTTGGAAAATAGGCTAGTCAATTCATAAAATTCATCACTTCAACTGGAAATCAATAACTTCATTTATGCATGTCGTAAAAACATTAGAAAACGTTCTGTTCACTAACACTAATTTTATATGTTGTAATGAGTTCAAATGAGGCTTTTCTCTTTTAATTTGGCTTTGATAAGTGTTTGCTTCAATTCTTTTGCAGTCTCTGCTGTTTTTAATCACGTTACTGGAGAATTTGCAATGACAGCAGATAAAAATGCTTTGCAGTGTCAGACTTCATTCCTGCTTGCAGAAAATAATACTCTCCATACTATAACTCCAGTCTCATACTTCTGTAAAGTTTGTCTGAGAGAGCTACAGTTACCAAGGGGGTGGAGTTTAAGTGAATGATCAGTTTGTTTATGAATTCAAAATTAAGCCCAAGAGACCTATTAACAATAGTTTATGTACATTTTAATGTTTGTGTTATTGATGCTGGGCCTTCTGAGGATTTTGATAAAATGGAAAGAACAGGGTTCCCACAGTCGTTTACTGCAAAAAAGAAAATCATAGAAATACGTTAGGTTACTTCCATAACCCCGGTTCTCTGATAACAGAAGTGAGGTATCTCACTAAGGGAACGCCTCAGGGGTGACCGATTGAGGAAGCACCAATAGACAACGTCTGTCAGAAAGACATATCAATCGCTGTAGCGATCAGGAAGTCCTGCCTCCCTCGTATATAGATTGCTGCAGCCCGATGCTGTGCTATTCTCAGCATATCTTCACCGTGCTAGTCTGCAGTGAGGGCAGTGAGGTGAGATACCTCACTTCTGTTATCAGAGAACCTGGGTTACGGAAGTAACCTAACGTTCTCTTTCTAACATTCGTTCGGTATCTCACAAAGAGATATAGAGAACTCCTGTATTGCAGATATGCTGAACGAGACAAACGCAACAAATGAAAAAAAAAAAGGCAGTCAAATAATACAAGAAAATTTCTCCCTTGTACGGTACCCTGTGTGTAAGTGCTTAGAGCTGCTCCTACACCAAAAACTGAATGGGCCAGTGACAGCTCTGTCACATCCAGCATGTAGTATTTCACAAATGTGTGCGGAGTTGCCCAACACGCTGCCACGCATATACCTTGAACAGAGATTCCTCTAAATAAAGCCCAGGATGTGGTCATACCCCGAGTGGAGTGGGCTCGCTTACTCGTTTTGCTGTTGTGAGCGCCAATAGTAAAGCGTCTTGAGAGAGAGGAGCTTTAAGTCAACGCACTCTGGTGGTTCAAAAGGGGGGCTGTGAAACCACGTCTAAAACCACTGATAAATCCCAAGATGGGACCAGCGGTTTAGATACCGGTTGTTACCATTGCGCGGCCCTCATAAACTGACATATCTGTGGGTGCTGACCTATCGTTCCCGAGTCAATCCCAAGATGACATGCTGAAAAAGCTGCCAAATAAACCTTTACAGTAGAAAAAGCTCTGCCTTTATCCAACAAACATAGAACATCAGTCACTGAACACAAGAGTGGAATGAACTGTCTATGAGCACACCATTGTTCAAACACTCATTTATGATCATACAAAGAGCGCGTCGAGGCTACCCTTGCACACTGAATCGTCTCGATCACTTTAGGGGGTAACCCGGTGGAATCTAGATTCATCCTCTCACAGGCCAATCCCAGAGGGCGATTCTGGGAGGGGAGGGATGAAATATTTCCCTGCATGCTTGAGAAAGGACGTCCCTGCGCAACGGAAGAGGCCAGGGCTGGTCTTATAGGAGTTAGATTATCTCGGGTAGCCATAGCTTCCTTGGCCAATATGGTGCAATTAGTATCAGTGAATGCCCGTATTCCTTCACCCTCCGTAATGTTGGCACGATGAGGCTCAGCGGAGGTAACGCATACAGTAAAACGTTTGGCCAGGGGGGCAGCCCGACTGTATCTCTGCCACAGCTTATTCACCACCTGGGGATGGAGTGCCCAGTTCCCATATACAGGATTTCCCCTGGACAACAGATCTGCACCCATGTTTATTACCCCGGGACATGGGTCGCACGTAGTGATAGAAAGTGATAGTTGCACCATACTGTCAGTCTCAGGGCCAGCCTTGCTTGTTTATGTATGCTACCACCGTAGTGTTGTCTGTTCTGTCTAACACATGGTTGCCCTGAAGGAAACCTACAAAGTGTTTCAGAGCTAAAAACACTGTTAATAGCTCCAGATAATTTATGTGTTTCTCTATTAGGGATGGAGACCACACACCCCGCACTGTGCCTTTGAACACCGCGCCCCAGCCTGTGAGTGACACGTCTGTCGTCACCACCTTTCTTAGAATAACTGGACCCAACAGGGTCCCCTTTCTGGGGAAAAAAAACTGAGCTTTCCAGTGACGTAGAGCCCACACACATTCCTTGGAAATAATTATTTTGCGGCTGTGTCGCTGTCCAGTACTGCAATTCCCTCATTCTCAACAGCCCCAGGGGAATAACATGCCATCAAACCCAGTAACCTCAGACACGTCCTGAGAGCAATGCATCTCCCTCTTTGAAAAATGGAATTTTTGTCTCGATGCGTTCCTCCGACCAGAATGCACAAAACAGAACTGACTTCAATTTTAGACCTAGTTATTTTATTTCCTGGGCGGGGATCAAACAGCTCTTCACTTGGTTTATTCTGAAACTCAAATTCGTCAGATATAAAATCAGAGTGTCTGTATCCTCTTTTGCCTGGCGCTGTGATGGTGCGCAGAGAAGCAGATCATCCAGATAAGCTGACACTCTTGATGCCCGTATGTCTTAACGGGGTCAAAGCCACCTCCACACATTTGCTGAACACTCGTGGCGCGAGAGACAGTCCGAAAAGGGACTTCAAATACTCGTATGCTGTACCCTGAGCAGGAAATATGTCTATGTGGAAGTATGCGTCCTAGAGATCTACTGTAGTAAACTAGTCTCTGGGACGAATAGAGTGAGACAGCATTCTGAGCGTGAGCATTTTGAACCTGTACTTTCTGAGATGTTTGTTTGGGGTTTGTAAATCCAGAATAGGGTGGAGACAGAAAACCCCCATGGCGAATGGGTCCTTTCTCTAGGTCGCCCACCACTTCTTGCCACCATGGGGGTTGGCAGGACGGTACTTCGCTGCAGCGAAAGACTGCTTTGCTTTTGCCTGATCCAGCTTGTGCAGTGGTGCTGTGTTGCTAGGCTGCTGAGGAGGTGGGGGGCATGGATTACAGTATTCAGAATACCCCTTAGACTGAGGCTAGAAGTTCACTCGAGCCGGCTGGTATGTGTGGGCAGCTGGCTTCCTAGCCTCAAACACCTCTACCTCCTTTTTTCTCAGATCACACTGTTGGTGCATGGCTGTGACTGTTGTGCCGAACAGTGCTTTAGGATCCACGGGGGCGTCCAGGAAGTCTAGATTCTCCTTTTCAGAGAGGCTGGACAAGCTGAGCCATAACGCCCTCTCGCCCACCACTGCTAGACCCATACTCCTGCCGTAGCTCTGAACCAACCCATGTGACGTGCAGAGATTCAGATCTGCGATTAAACAGATCTCCTCCCAAAGTGCTAGGTTAGGAGTACCTGAGTCCAGCTGGTGCCCCATTTCCTCCAGTAACTCTGCTTGCTAGGCTGTAAGGAGGGACGTCACATTTAATGCCGTAACTGCCAGTGCTGATGATTTGTATATTTTCTGAAAAACAGAGGCGAAGTGCTCTCTGGTGTTGTAACTGCGGCCATAACGCCACGTCTTTTACCCTCTTCGTTCTGTAAACTTCACCACAATGTGCCAGTCTACAATCACAGAGCAGTGTCAGACACAATCTCAACAATGCACCCCGACTTTCTCTTTTGATGCGAAATGAATCGTATCAAAACTGAAAATAAGTGCGCTTAGATAAGAGTGAAAATATGTTCGCAAGAATGAAAACTCGCCTTGACGCGGTCGTATACGCTCTCGAGAATGAACGATAACGATGTTGAGCGATAACCCCAATAATGCATCTGATGATTGCAGCTTCCACAAACTTCACAAGAGAGTGAGAATGTCGCAGAATCGGGCTGCAGCGATCTATATACGAGGGAGGCGGGACTCCCTGTTCGCTACAGCGATTGGTCTTTCTTTCTGATGGACGTTGTTTTTTGGTGCTTCCTCAATCGGTCACGCCAGATCGAATGTTAGAAAGAGATCTCTTGTTTTCCAGTAAAAAATATCTAAACATTTTTAAATCAAGAAACATTTTGTGTGTGTAACAAAACTAAATATTTTAAGGCTTATTTTCAGAGAAATAAAATAAAAATAAAATAATTTGCCAGTGGCGTAAGAATCCATTTACACAACAATTATAATTGCATAAATGTTATGAGATTAATGTTTTAAATTATAAAACTATGAATATAGAAATACTAAATGATTGAAAACATGAAATTATACTTATAAATATGAAACAAAGTTATTAAATATATGCTCTATCATTACAACAACAGCGGTTGTTGTGGGACCTGGAAAGAACAACTTGTTATTCATTTATACCAGTCGAGCTGAACCTGTCCATTAACAGTTCTTTCCTCAGAGCACATCGGGGCAGAACATCTTTGAGAGCTTGCGGGAGGCCGAAAAATCCAATGGCAGAATCTACCTGTCAGAGGTCCATTCTCGTAACAGCAGGAACCTCAAACACAACAGCTCTACTCAGACGGACATTTACAGCGGGGAGACTGGCGGAGGAGGGGGCGAGAGAAGAAAAACCAGGTCAGACACAGAGGAGAGCAGTTATTCTGAGAGGAAGATCTTCCCAGTTTCCAACTTGCACCCGAACACCCTCCGACCCGCATCAGAGCTGGGGGCCCGCTACAGCGGCAGTGCCTTTCAAGAGATCTGCTACACCCGTTCAGAGTCGATCGGCCCTGAATGTGTTACCCTGGAGACCACCCTAGAAAGGAAACACAGTGGCAGCACTTGGCCCAAAATAGTGGTGGGTGTCGCCATGACGAATGACAGCCCGGCACAACTGTCCATCTACAGGTCGCCCAAGCAGAGGAAGTCCATCTTTGATGCCGATGCCTTCAAATGGCCTGATACGCCCTCAAATTCGGACTACCTTGCCGGATCACAGCTAGCAGGCCATTCTCCACAGCCTTCCAAAGTAGACTCCACACCCCCAACCCCGCCCACCCGCAGCGACTCTTTCAAGTTCACGCACAAACATCAGGGAAGCTCCGCCTCTGTGTCCACCATCACTGCGATTTCTTTCCCCGATCCCAAGCAGGAAGACCGCAATGGTAACTTGTACTTCACCGAGGCAGGCCGCGAGGGCCAAGTCCTGAGCTCCAGGAAGTCCTGCGAAGAGGATATCGGCCGGATGCGGCCGGAGGAACCTGAGGTGAAGCGTCCGAGGCCCAAATCGGCCCCAGCACTCCGGCGCAGGATGACTCCTCAGACCATCCCTCTCCAGAGTTTCCAGGTGAATTTATAGATCCATTAGGCCTGACATAGCCAGCAGACCTGCCTGTTTTAATTAGACTCTCAGCCTGAAATCAATCTCCCACTGCACCAGGATGAGAAATAGAGGAAGAGAGCATTAGAAATGCTGACGCACACTTACTGATTATAAGAGGTTAGCATAGGGCTTAGACATTTCTAATTATAATAATATATTCAAATATTATTCCTGTGCGCATTAAACTAATTACAAAAGTAAGGGTTAGGAACATGTTGCCTTCAAGTGCACCTGGGAAGCTCTTACATCAGAGTTGGGAATTCGTTATTACTACATATCACACTTTCAAATTGGAAACAAAATTCGGAATAAGCCATAATACACTGTGTAAAAAAAGAAAAATTCTGTTTATACCAGTTAATAAGCATAAATGAATACACCTGCATCACTTTTAGATTACCTATTTATTAATGCATGGTATCTAAAAATAATACATTAATTAATGTGCTCATAACTTGTGATTACGATATTTCCGAGTCCACCTGAAGGCCGCATTAGTTCCAAAATTTTCATGGGATCAGAGCTGGGCTATATTTATAGATTAATTTGATTACTAACTGTCCAATTGGTTGGTTTAATGGTTTGTTTGATGTCATCACTCAAAAATGTCCATGGTACTACATGGTATTACCATTTATTCTAATGTGGTACAACAGTTATAATATATATTTTGGACAAGTACCATGGTATTCTTTGAAGTATCTTGGAGTTCCATTGGAATACCATTGTTCATTGTAATTATTCAATGCCATGGCAAATATATAAGTACCATGGTATCATTGCAAGTGTGTTCTGTAATATCTAAAGAAGTTCTTATTGTAATTTTCGTAGAACTGTCTGCTACATTATCTAATGCTGTGCGTGTGTGTGTGTTTGTCAGAGTTATTCAAATGATGGTGACTGTGTGGAGCAAAGGGAGATGCTGCGATCCTCTCCTAACCGACCTCACAGACACAGTGTGGGTTTCGTGCCTTCAGCGTATAATGGAACCTTGCCTCCCAGTGAGTTACAGCCAACCTTATCAGAGCCCGAGTGGCCCATGCCACATTTGAATTAATCTCTTCAACAACACTCTTCCTACTCCCTCTCTAACTGCATTTACTCTGTGGAGATCTTATTCTGATCAAGGCAGGCTGCAAAATTAATGTTTGACTTAATTTTATGGTGAACTCCATGTAATTGAATTGCTTATTTATGAAAATCATGCAAATATGGTTGAACGAGCTTGTTGATTTACCAGATGAAACCCATTTATAATTTTTAGCTGTGAACGTTCGTGCCGCCGGTAAGAATGAGATTGTCCATTAATCCACCTCTAATGCAATAACATGCAATGTTTACTCTTCTGCCTGCACTTCAGGGTCCCTTTACTCAGTTAGAGAGATTAATAAAGTCCTAAAACATAGACTTGTTGGTGAATGTTTCTACATACTCATCTAGGTGTTAAATAAAGGAACAGAGTTTAACTGTAGTAAATAGATACATAGTGGAAACATAGTGGAACTACTTATAATATCCAAGAACATGGCTCTTATATCAGTTTATGATATGTAGTTCTTAAGTCTTTAAAGCTGAAGTATGTAATTTCTGCAACACTAGCGCCACTGAATGGAATTGCAAAAATAAACAATGTTTTCAAAACAGCTTTCTGAATATGCCCCTTGTCTGTTGTGGTTCAAACCGTCAGATAGTCCCGCTCCCAACAACGTTACTCAACCAATAGTGTGAGTAGGGAGCGGGAGTATCTGACGGTTTGAACAACAGCTGTCTAAGGGACTAAGCAGGTCTTTCAAAACAAGCACAAGAATTTTATAGTGCCACAGAGAGTGTTAACAGCTTTTGAGAAAATTAACCTATGAATGGCTTACTTGTAGTTGTCTCTGCATATTAAGCTGGGATATAAGAAAGTATTTTAACACTGAAAAAGTTACATACTTCAGCTTTAAATTTTGTATTAGGACATGAATGTTGTCTAAATATACATTTTGCTAATGCCATGATCAGTTAATTACTTTGAATTAGGGCTGTCAATTGATTAAATTATTTAATCAAAATTAATCACATATTTTTTCATAGTAATAATTTTATAATTATAATTTATAATTATAATAATAATGAATTATAATTATATTTATTTATCACACATTATACATTTGCACATATACAGTGAAATTCTCATAAACACGTTTCTCAGAAATTCAGTTTAGAGAAAAAAAAAATAGGCCTGTGTGTAATTATGTTCAGCAATTTGTATGGATGACGCTTATAACGTAACTTGTCTCACTTGCTTATATCTGTTTTTTTCAAACTGCATCAAAACATAAGGAAAAGGCAAACACAGAACTCACAGAACCCTAACCCTAACCCTAAGGCCTGCAGTAATTCAATATAACATTTTCAAACCTATGAAGGAAATAATGTCTTAATCATATTTAATTAATCACATGCGTTAATTTGTATGATATTGCTTATGTACAACAGATTTATAAAGTTAATATTGAGTAACTTATGTTTTAGACACAATTTAACCAGCTATTTTTTTTCATTTTTGCTTAACCAATGAAAATAGTTCCAAAAGAAGACAAAGCAGGATCAAATGTTGTGCGTTGCCAAGCTGTGCACAGACTGACAACCCATCTGGAACGTTGCGAACACCTACAAGAATAGTATATACAGTTGAAGTCAGAAGTTTAAAAACACTTAGGTTGAAGTCATTAAAACTCATTTTTAAACCACTCCATACATTTCATAATATCAAACTATAGTTTTGGCAAGACATCTTACTTTGTGCATGACACAAGTAATTTTTCCAACAATTGTTTACAGACAGATTGTTTCACTTTTAATTGACTATATCACAATCCCAGTGGGTCAGAATTTTTAACTGTTAACTGTGCCTTTAAGCAGCTTGGAAAAGCTTGGAAAATTCCAGAAAATTATGTCAAGCCTTCAGACAATTAGCCACTTAGCTTCTGATAGGAGGTGTACTGAATTGGAGGTGTACCTGTGGACGTATTTTAAGGCCTACCTTCAAACTCAGTGCCAGTTTGCTTGACATCATGGGAAAATCAAAAGGAATCAGCCAAGACCTCAGAAAAATAGTGGACCTTCACAAGTCTGGTTCATCCTTGGGAGTCATTTCCAAACGCCTGAAGGTACCATGTTCATCTGTACAAACAATAGTACGCAAGTATAAACACCATGGGACCACGCAGCCATCATATCGCTCAGGAAGGAGACACATTCTGTCTCCTAGAGATGAACGTAGTTTGGAGTGAAAAGTGCAAATCAATCCCAAAACAACAGCAAAGGACCTTGTTGATGCTGGAGGAAACAGGTAGACAAGTATCTATATCCACAGTAAAATGAGTGCTATAAATCAAATCAAATAATCAAATCAAATCACTTTTATTGTCACACAGCCATATACACAAGTGCAATAGTTTGTGAAATTCTTGGGTGCAGTTCCAAGCAACATAGCAGTCATGACAGTGATGAAACATATACCAATTTACAGTCAGATTTACACAACCAAATTTAAATTCTAATATACACATAATTACACACAACACAATATACTAATAATAACATACAATGTCCAGTATACAATACACACAATATAGAATACACATTATACAATAATACAAATAGTATATATAGTATATATAAAATGTATAGTAGGTTGTATTGAACTGTATTGACATTCAGGCTGTCGGTTGATAGTCAGTTGCCAGTGTGTTGTTAAGAGAGAATATAATTTATGACAGTCCAGTGTGAGATAATAAGATTATAAGATTAATAAAGTGCAGTGCTGATGTATATTGATCGTGAGAGATCAAGAGTTCAAAAGTCTGATTGCTTGGGGGAAGTAGCTGTCATGAAGTCGGCTGGTGCGGCTATATCGACATAACCTGAAAGGCTGCTCAGCAAGGAAGAAAAGGAAAAAAAAGCCAGACTACATTTTGCAAGTGCACATGGGGACAAAGATCTTACTTTTTGGAGAAATGTCCTCTGGTCTAATGAAACAAAAATTGAAATGTTTGGCCATTGTTATGTTTGGAGGAAAAAGGGTGAGGCTTGCAAGCCGAAGAACACCATCCCAACCGTGAAGCATTGGGGTAGCAGCATCATGTTGTGGAGGTGCTTTGCTAGGAGTGACTGGTGCACTTCACAAAATAGATGGCATCATGAGAAAGGAAAATTATGTGGATATATTGAAGCAACATCTAAAGATACCAGCCAGGAAATTAAAGCTCGGTCACAAATGGCTCTTCGAAATGGACAATGACCCCAAGCATACCTCCAAAGTTGTGGCAAAATGGCTTAAGCACAACAAAGTCAAGGTATTGGAGTGGCCATCACAAAGCCCTGACCTCAATCCGATAGAAAATTTGTGGGCAGAACTGAAAAAGCATGTGTGAGCAAGGAGGCCTACAAACCTGACTCAGTTCACCAGTTCTGTCTGGAGGAATGGGCCAAACTTCCAGCAGCTTATTGTGAGAAGCTTGTGGAAGGCTACCCAAAACCTTTGACCCAAGTTAAACAATTTAAAGGCAATGCTACCAAATACTAACAAATTGTATGTAAACTTCTGAAATAAAAGCTGAAATAAATCATTCTCTCTACTATTATTCTGACATTTCACATTTTTAAAATAAAGTAGTGATCCTAACTGACCTAAGACAGGGAATGTTTTCTACGATTAAATGTCAGGAATTGTGAAAAACTGAGTTTAAATGTATTTGGCTAAGGTGTGTAAACTTCCAACTTCAACTGTACAAACAGGGAAGTATTCTAGCACTGTTATACTAAGAATCAATGCTCTTGGAGTGCCACTTATCATATCAGATTAGAGGACCAGAATTAACTGTTGTGTAATGTTAAATTAACCAGAAAAGATACGTTGTTTTCCAGTGCAAAGAAGAAAAACTAATTGTCAGGATATAGCTTTTTGCAAAAGCAGGACAAACCACAGCGGGTGCGGCTTGATGCCTCTGTCACATGAATATATAGTTTGCATGGGGTTTGTGTGATAATGAGCTCTATTTTTACCTGATTTGAATATTCATGCTTTGGCCAGGGTGGCTGCCTTCCGAGACTCCCCGCCATCTGCTCATCTGTCACCCAATGTATCTGTCAATTCACAACACAAGCAGGAACTGTTCAGTCAGTGTGCAAAATTGACACAAATGCTAGACAAATTAGGCTTTGCCTATTAAATAAAAAAAAATTAAAATTACCTGACAATTCATTTGAAAACTTCTCGGAAGTTGGTCAGTAACTATTAGGAACAGTAACTATAACAAACAATACAAGCTTAAAACTGATTTAAGAATGATTGCCTGATCCTTGCTGATGTAATTGACTTGCGCAATTCAAGTCAAACGTCTACTAAATAAAACAACTTCCACATCTTTTACTTTTTACCATCAGAAGTTTATCTAGGATGCCTAAAGTTTTTTTTTCTTCAGAACTCCATGTGGCAACACATCTGTGGAATATTCTTCACCTAATGCCACCAACACGAAAATAAGACAAACAAAATCACGATTATGCCTTCTCGTTTTTTTGACAGGTGCAGTTTTACCAAGAGACGGAGACTAGTTGTGAGTGACGCAGTAACTTGCCCTGTTTGCAATTGTGACAGGGATAAAAATATGATTTTTAAATAGAAATTATGCCAAATACGTTTCATGGCTGGTACATTTTTTTACAATTGATGTTAAATTTGGACAATACAATATGTCTCTCTCAACCATGCAAAGAGAGCTGTAGCCGGCGTAATAGAGGTAGAAATGAAAAATATGGGCACAGCAGGCAAGTTGAAGGGTTGTGTGTGTTTCTCATTGAAGTGTTTTATTGGTTATAATGTGGTTGTTTAAACTCTAGACTCAGCACATCGAGGACTGGCCCCCTGCTCTGCCGTAACAGCCGTTATGAAGAACCCTGTTTACATGGTGCGGAGTCACAGAGTTCACACTAACAACTGCCCTACCATCGTCAACCAAATCAATCAACAGCAAACACACCCCAGGTACCACAGTCCTGCTGATATAACCAACACTGCACACACTCACTAAAACACTCCACAGGTAACACTGCACACACCGAGATAAACATACACAACCACATGTACTGTACGGGTGTGGGAACCCTTATTTTTGCAGTTCTGCTTGGTGCCGCTAGTGGCACAGAAATTACACACTTCACCTTTAAGATGCTGTGGTATAGGATGGAAGTGCGTGAAATATTGCAAATTTTTATGTCATCAGACTTTTCAGTTATGTTGCACTGAGTACAAATTACCCTTTGCCTTGGAGGTCATAAACAGGAGAATTGTTTATCCGTCTCTCGGGAGAATAATTGTACCCTCACCACATTATAAGCATTTACTGATCTGGTATGTGTCGACCTGTTCAGTTTGCCCCTCTTGTTTCCTTCTCTTTATCTCAGTCCTCAGCATCAAGGACGTCTCAGTCTAGACTCGAGTCAGAAACGCTCCACAGAATACTCTGAGTCATCCCGCAGCAGCCAGGCCTCAAACGGCACAAACTCACTGCCGTCCAGTGCTAGACTTGGTCAGTCTCTGTCCTCAAAAATGTGTACACTCATGAGGTTTTATCTTAGGTCTGCACATTGACACCAAAAATCATAACTGTCGATTATTTTCTTTGATATTAAAATCACGATTATTCATTACCAATCCATGGTTTAAGTATTGTGCTTTGCTCGTGTTTGTTTTAGTCTCCTCATCTTGTCTTGCTTTTTTCCTGAAGGTTCTTCTAATAACTTGCAGTTTCGCAAGGATGAAAGGATAAAGATCCCCTCCACGCCACGTTATCCTCGCTCAGTACTGGGCTCAGACAGAGGTGAGCTTCCTCATATCAATGTGCCTGAATTCTTTTTGCTTTTGAAAGGAAATTGCGAAATCACTGTGGACCGTTTCAATTTCAATACTGCAAAAGGCAACTATATAAATAAACGCTTGTAGCAGAAATATGGTACAGGAACATTGATAAAGTATTTATTAATTTAGCTTAGTCTAACATTTTAAGTAGGGAATGCTTTAGGCATAAACAAGCCACAGAAATATTGGAACCTTAACTAACCAGAGGCACAGAGTCAGCAAGTAAGAGTGCATGTTCAAGAGTGTTGTTTTGCATAGAACTAACTTTCTGTAGATTACAAATTTTGAGTTTCCATTGACATCTAAGGTTCTGAGAATGTAGACAGATTAGAGATTTTCAGCATGGCTACAATCAGTTTAAAATGCGTCAGCTAGACTTTTGACACAAACTAGGTCTTTTAATCATATTACTCCAGTTTTAGCTTATTTGCATTGTTACCAATTCATTTTAGGGTTGATTTTAAGATTTTATTAATTACATATAAGGGATTACATGGTTCGGCGCCAGATTATTTAGCAGAAGTTTCTAGGCCTTAGGAAACTGTTGGACCTCTTAAATCTTGTCGTGAACTGTTGGCTGTTCCAAGATCCAGATGCAAAACTAAAGGTGATAGAGCGTTTGTAGTGAAGGCCCCACGAACAGCCTGCCCTGGGATATTAGATCTGCTGAATCTGTGTCTGTTTTTAAGTCTTGCTAAAAACTCCTTTGTAAAAACATGCTTTTACTATTTTGTAATTTTTTGTTTTATCTTCTGTTTTACTGAGAGTGTGTTTTGATTTTATGTTTTGTGAAGCACTTTGTGCTAAATTGCTAAATAAGTAAAGTTATAAGTTATGGGTGTGCTATCACAATATATTCATCCTGATTTTGTGAATGTCTTATATTTTAATACGCCATTTATTTGTCCACTAAGTTCCCTAAAGAGTGTGTGCCATTAGACAAATTCCGTAATCCCTCCCTGTCTCGCAGTGATAAATGAGATCAATAATAGTGTCTCTGATTTAAACTACAGCAGCTAAAATGCTGTATGCTCTCTTTGTTTCCATGAATCACAAAACCATTTCATTGAATCACTTGATAGCTTTGATTCAACAATTTGTGTCACTCAAAAATGTCAATGCAATATTTTGCATTGTGTATTTCATGTATTAAACTGTTTTTGTGAGCAAAAAATATTGTAGTTTATTACTGTGTATTATTATATTGGTGCATATAAATGAAAATGAATTAATATAATTCTTCAGTGTGTTTGTTTAGAAAAAAGTAAAAAAAACAAAAGAAAGGCATGTGGAAAATATGGCAGTTTTTTTGTTTTTTACTAGATTTTTACTGTATTTTTCTTCGTGCATGAAACACTTTGAATCTAATGTGAAATTATGGTTCCTTAAAAAAAAAAAAAATACTTACAAAATAAATCTCCATTTTAAGACATTACAGAGCAAATCCATACAGTATAAGTATAAAGATTTATATCAAATATTGTCAAAAGGATGTCAAGGCATAGTTGTTTTAGCAATGTCCCCCCATCCTATTCTGCATGTCCTTGTGTGGAAAAAATATTTTCACTCTAGCACATTAAACTGACTTATGTATCCATGTTCTTCATCAGGGTCTCTGTCTCATTCAGAATGCAGCAGTCCCTGTCTCATCACTCCACCTCTGTCTCCTCTCAATCTGGAGACATCCTCATTCACCTCCAGCCAATCCCAAGGCTCCATCTCCACTCTACCCAGGATCTCTGTCAGCCCCATGCCTGCTGGAGAGTGGAGAAAAGACAGGTAAACTCTTGCAGCCCCCCACCTTCCATCAGGTTGCTAAGCAACAGCTCGTTCTTATCCACATACAGCAGCCCGACCGAGCTCAGGAAGCCCTTTTATCTGATGTGAATAATTGGACTCTGCTCTAAAAGTACATGAGAATATAGAATGATATATTTGGAAGGATCTTAGAACTTTCAAAGAAGTTCCAAACATTTCAGCTGTTGTTTTGTCTATGGAGCACAACATTTTTTTAAGAAATCTTACGAAGTTCTGAGTGATCAGTTGCTGTCAAGCTCTTAAAAAGGACAATAAATACCATAAAAGCACCATTAAATTATTAGATTTATATAATGAGTCCATACAATGTGTGTGCTATGTTCCAAGCCACACAATATCTTAAAACACGTAGACACGTAAAAACAAAACAAACTCTGGTTGGTCTCTTTACATGTCAGGCAGGAGGCTCTTCCTGTCCAAGTGGGAGGTTTTTGGCCACTAAGCTGTAATGTCGGCAAGACCTTTTGGCATTTATTTAAAGGTCTGACATCACGAGACTATAATACACGTAAGAATCAGTGGCATTTTGCCAATGATGTTGGCGCTTTTTTTTTTTTTTAAATGTGGATGCAGACTAGACACAAGTTTCGGTTCATGTTTTAACTATCCCCCTAATCTTTACAGTCATAGAAATTTTTAGAAACACTTTCAGGAGATTTGGTAAACTAGGTCAGCCATCCGAGTTGTTCTTATGTATTTATAATAATTTCCTCCGTGTGCCTCTAACTCCTCACTGTTTTCAACATATTTCTCTTCTTTCAGAGTCCCTTGTGTGTCTCTCTCCATAAGATTTTCACAATCTGTTTTTCTCTCTTTGCCTCCTCTGAATCTTTCAGATCTCTGTACCATAACAGATCCTTTCTAAAAATCCCTCTGGCTGCTAGGCCTAGGTTCTCCTCTCTCAGAAGTCTGAGGTTTGTTTCCTGCCAGTTATGCACAGGGTATGCCTGACAAACATACTTGTTTGCTCCAACTGGTTGGCTGTAGAAATCCCTGCTGCTTCTGTGTTTTTTCTTAGTAAACAGCCCAGGTTTTGTGTTAGTTGTGCCATGATAATTTGATTTACTATAAGGTTATTGGAATTCCATTCATACAGGGATATTTCACACAAAAATTACAATTCTGTCATCATTTACTGACCCTTATGTCTTTTCCACCCATATTATTTTCTGTCTTCTTTGAATTATAAAAGATGTTCTTTTCCATACAACGAAAATGGATGGTGATTTATAATTCTATTTACTGCCAAGCTCCCATAGAACAAAGACCTTAAAAGTACCTTAAAAAGCAGTCCATATGACTCATGCACTATATTCTAAGTCTTTTGAGGTCAAACAATAGCTTTGTGTGAGGAACAGACCCAAATTTACCCTATTTACTGATTATCTTCCCCTCCATCGAAGCACTCAAATCACATTTGCGTTTGTCTTATTCATAAATATGAATAATGCATCACGCCAGGTTTTATGTCATTGACACAATGCAATTGGTTCTCACATGTCATGTGACTGATAATGCCGCAGCAAACCTGAAAAACCTGACTGCAAATTAGATTTAAGAGCAACTGCAGAGTAGAAGCTTATCAAAGAATGCCTACTTAAATTTAGGTCTTTTTCTCACACAAAGCTATTGTATGGCTTCATATAATGCTTTGCATCATAAATCACCATCTACTTTCCCTATATGGAAAAGTTAATTACATATGTTACTGTGGTTCTGTGAACTCCGGATGACTGCCAGAGGCAGTGTTAAGCACTAGAGCAGTGGTTCCCAACCCTGTTCCTAGAGGCCCCTCAGCACTGCACATTTTGTATATCTTCCTTATCTGACACACCCAATTCAGGTCTTGGAGTCTCTACTAACAAGCTGATGAGTTTAATCAGGTGTGTTTGATTAGGGAGAAATCCCAAATATTCAGTGGGTCCAGGAACAGGTTTGGGAACCACTGTACTAGAGAATTATCACCACGCCAGCCAGATAGGTCGAGAGAATATACAAACAAAGTCACGTGGTGACGGGGGCTGAGCTCTGAAGGTATAAACACCGCAGTAGCTCAGCACTTCACCTCGATATGCCTTTCTTGTGCATTCCGAGTGACTAAGAACACTGGCGGTCATCCAAAGTTCAAAAAACCACAGTAACTAGCATTTGTTTTCATTCCTACTGACCGCTAGATGCAGTATTAAGCAATAGTGGATGACCCTTACCAACATAGTCATGAGGAATGCCACCCACCTGAAAAAGTAGTTAAGGCTGCTGTCAGAGAACTGCAGAACTCACAACATGGGGGCAGCAACGTTGACCTTGTAAAATCAAGCGAAGGTGCATGGAGAAGCCCAAGTGGCAGCAGCACAGATGTTCGTCAAAGAGACTCCTCTGAAGGCAGCCCATGAAGAAGAGAAAGCCCTAGTAGAATGACAGGACAGGCCTTCAGGCAACATTTAATGGGCCTTCCTGTATGCCATGGTGATTACCTCAACGATCTAGTGCAACAACCTCTGTTTGACATGGGGACCCCTTTCCTCATACCACCATAACAGACAAATAGCTGATCTGACTGCCTGAGTTGAATGGTAGACTTCACATTATACATTAAGGCATGTACCGAACACAATAGGTAAGCCCTCGTGTCATCAGACTCTGAAGGTGGCTGAAAAGTGGCCAGGTCAATGGACTGATTAATTAATTGAGGAAGGAGGACTTTCGAAAGAAAAGATTGATTGGGCCTAAGGACAAACCCAGAGTCCTCCGGCAACCAATGCAAGCACAATTTGCTAACAGACAGTGCATATAACTTGGTAACTCTTCCCAACAGAAAACAGTCTTCAAGGATGTCCATTTAATATCAGCCCTCTGCAAAGGCTCAAATGGAGAGAAGCATAGGGATGTAAGCAAAAGTTGCAAATCCTACACAGGATAAAGGGGATTACGGGCTGGTCTTAAATGTCTTGCACCCTTCAGAAAGCTGTAAGCAAGTCCATGAAACCAAGAGAGGAACCACCAACTGGTATGTGGAAGGCAGAAATGGCAACAACACACACTTTCAGTGTGAAGGCTGTCTTGCCATCAATCCTTGGGATCAATCCTATGCTCCCTGCACCATGCAGAAAAAAGTTTACAACATGAAGCAGAGAGCTGTCGTGTGGAACCATCCCTAACCATGTAGTGTGAAACCCCACAGGTTCACAATCCTTGTGAGACAGTACGTCCAGACCCAAAGGATTTTTGTCCTTGCAAACTATAAATGACAGTGAGTGGTCGCCTCACGAAGGACCTCAAGGACCCAGGGGTCTGCAGCATAGCGGTGAGTAAATGATGACAAAATTTTAATTTTGTGGTAAACTTTTATATCTGTGTGAGGCTGTCTCCAGTAGTCTAGCTGTTGCATTGAAAAGCAACCAACAGCCAGCCCAAGCTCCTAAGGCTTAATGTGTACAACTTTTGATGGCAGTGGGGAGGCACTGCTGTGGTTCCCCAGGCGACTGTCAATTAGGTGGTCAAAACCACTAGCATCCTAAGCAGTACGCGGCCTCTGACGGTCCTGTGGCTGTAAAATATGGTGTTGGCGGAAGCGTTGCCCTGGCGTTGCGTAACGATGGTGAACTTGAGCTCTCTGCATTTTAAATGGAGGAGTGTGTCAGCTGGCGGGTGGCCTCAGACAACTTCACCCTCTCTTTTAACAGTTCTGGGACATTAGGTCAGAAGAGGTGCCAGGGAAAGACTGAAAGGTCCCACAGAGTCTTCTTACAATCCTCAGACAGTCTCTCCTGAGCAAGCCAAATTTGGTTGCAGGCTTTCAGCAGCGTAGCGGTAAGTGTACCCAACTCGCAGGTCACATGACCCATCACCAGAAGACCCATTTGCAGGAACTGGGGATCCTATGGGTCAACATTCACTGACTCCAGTGTACTTTTGGTGGCAAGGTGTAACTGGCAGATTGTATTTTCCATTTGGCTTATGTAGGCAGAAACTTGTACGCCTTTTTCAAAAGAAAGTCTGTGCACCCGCATTGTGCACCAGGGCAGCACACATTACACCTTAGAGCCTTGTCAAGGCCGCGACATGTTCTATTTCCAGTGAACGATCCACCCCGATGGAATCCACTTCAGCAAAGGATGCCAGCATACGGGCTGTCTTCGATCGCCGTTTAAGTACACTGCTCCAAAAACTGGCCGGGTGGATTGCACCGCAGGACACAGAGTATCACAAATGTTCAAAAAACACCAGGATGAACCCTATGGAGAGATAATCATGTCAGCGGGAACTGCCAACTTATCAGCGCGGTTAACACCAGCCACCGGATAGCACCAAGAAGCAAAGAGTGTTACCAATGAGCCAAGAAAACTTCAAAAGTGAAATATAAAACTCACCGAAACTATTAAAAACTCCAAAATGATAAGGTAATCTGAATCCATCAAAAACTGTGCTGTCACAGCTTGTGAGGATAATACTTCGCTGCTCTTAGTAAACTGCACTTATCAGCACAAATATCATACAAAAGAAAAATGACCTATCCTTATTAGGTGAGAAAATGAAATTATTAGGTGAGCAATATTTACCTTCAGAGCTCAGCCCATTTCACGTGTTGGTATATTCTCTCGACCTATCTGGCTGGCGCAGTGATAATCCACTAGTGCTTAACACTGTCTCTGACGGTCCGTTGGAATTAAAAAGAGCAGAAGCTCTGACATTCTACATTACATCTCCTTTTGTGTTTCTTGCAACATAGCGGTGAGTAAAACACAAAATGGCTGTGTGGGGTTCAAGTTTATGAATCTGTGGCGACAATTTTCTTAAAGTGGAGTCATTTGGTGTTATTGGGTAATTTTACCTGCAGCTTTTAATTTCCCTTTTGATTAAATAGCTCAGTGAGAGATTCATCATGAATGTTAAATCTGTATAATGCAGATGTAGCTATTTTTGGAGTAAATATATGATTAGGACAGGTTTGGGTTAGAGGAGACATTTAGTATTTGCATGTCAGCTTGGCTGCTCTTGTCCTGAAAAGATCCAGATTTAGTTGATTAATAAAAAATGGTAAATCTGGTTTAAAGCTGCTGTAAGCATTTTTTTTTTTACCAAACATAAAATATCCCTGATATCTAATACATGAAATAGGTGTCCTGAGAGATAGTTGCAAGAAAAAGTATGTGAATCCTTTGGAATAAGCTGGTTTTCTGCATTAATTGGTCAAAAAATGTGGTCTCATCTTCATCAAAGTTACAAGTATAGACAAGCACAATGTGCTTAAACTAACAACACACAAACAATCATAATCTTTCATGTCTTTATTGAATGCATCCCATTAAATATTCACAGTGCTGTGGAAAAAGTAAGTGAACCCTTGGATTTAACAATGGTCAATCCTCCTTTGGTGGCAGTAACCTCAACCAAGTGTTTTCGGTTGCTGCAGATTAGACCTGCACCACGTTAAGACAAATTTGTATACAGATGCAGGTAATTCCAAAGGGTTCACATACTTTTTCTTGCCGCTGTATATTTTACTGCCTTAGGCTCTGTAAACGGCAAAAACTATCTAAGCGTGGCCCACACGTGTTAGCCAATCAAAAAACTTGAAGCTGGCTCTCTGCCTGTCAATCATTTTTGCATGTTCAGGTTTGCTAACATGTCTTTGGAGGACAGGGTTTTGGTGTATGAAGAAAACGATGAAACTGTGCAAACTGAAAAATTAAAGTGCAACCTCTATTGGGAAATATTTACATTTATTGTGCAAAATGTCAATGTATGTTCCTTAATAATTATTCAGGTAGAATTTAATGGAATTTAAAGTAAAACTGTGTGAGTGGCGCTCAGTGTCGCATTACTATTTTGAGCAGCCTATGAAGTCGTAGCTGGGTGCCATAGATGTATGCTGAACGATGGTGGCAGTGTGCTAACTTTCACAGAAACATTGGTTTCTAATTTTAAGACGCGGTATGTCGTCTGCCTGACGTGTTCAGAGTGCAACCCCCTAAAGTCTGCCGTGAGTTAGCAAGACAGCTAACACCACTTACAGCAGCTTTAATCATTTCTTTACTCAGAGATGTAGAGTTTTGTTTGTGTACTTAATACGCTAAAATGTTGTGTACTTGTCAGTAAAATGTGTTGATATTTTTGTACAGACTTGCTGTTACATTAATGCATGTTTTACTTGTTAGGGTTATAAGTCACTCTTTTGTACAGGCGTATTTAAAATGTGTAAGATAGAAGTGTGAATACAAATCTTTCTGGATCTTTTATTGACATCCTGTATGCACACTCCCGCTTTTTTGCCCTGTTTGTGTGTGCTCTTGTGCCTGTAATGCAGTTATTCCTCAAAACTGCAAATACAGTAAACACCCACTTGCATGGACCTCCTCTAGTGCAGTATTTTGGCATCCACCCTGACTAAGCCCTGCAGAGCATCTCTGTCTCAGTTACTGGTTATGTTTGACTTTTAAATTCACTTTAATTGGCAGGCTATACTTGGAGGAGCCACGGAATGTCATCGTGCACAAAGGGGCTGAGCCTCTCGGGATCTCCATTGTGAGTGGAGAGAATGGAGGTATCTTTGTCTCCAAGGTGACAGGGGGTAGCATCGCACACCAGGCTGGACTAGAGTATGGAGACCAGCTGCTGGAGGTTAGTTATTATGAATTTGCAAATCTACATATTTTCATAATCTGCTAGTCAGGGGGTTGTCTGAGTGACAAGTATGTCTCAAGGAAGACCTGTATAATTAGGCTGATTTAATACCACGTCCACCACACCCTGATCAAGTAGCATCTTGTAGCTCAAATGAATGCTGTTTATAAGACTTTAACTGTGTTGTGACCCTGCAATTATGCTTTTTTCCTTTAGTATAATGGGATAAACCTGCGGAATGCCACCGAGCAGCAGGCACGCCTCATAATTGGCCAGCAATGTGATACTATCACCATCATGGCCCAGTACAACCCACACATGTACCAGCTCGGGAACCACTCTCGCTCTAGGTACAGCCCTGATCCCATCCCTTTCTGTTCATGAGAATGCAGATTTGAACACAGAGGTGGGATTGTTGATTCTTGTCCATGTTGTGTTGTAGTTCCCGCTTGGAGCCAGTGAGCACTGAGTCCACTCCCCAGGGCAGTGGAGCTGCAACACCAGATAACCACTCCACCATAGACACCCTGAGTGAACAGGACGAAGGCACGCTCACACCATCCTCCAAACAGACTACACCCACCACAAGCCCCCAAAACTTCATCAGGTACTGCACAAATGTACACATCATTCCACAATACCTAGGTCCCTATAAGGTTTTTTTTTTTGTTTTTTTTTTGTTTTTTACTCCAAAAAAAGATTGGTCTAGCTAATATGCGTGTTGAGTAAACTGACAGACAGTGTCTCTGTCAAAAATATTATTTAATTGTAAGGCAGAAATTCCATTCTTACAGCCACCATTTTTAACATTAAGATTTCTTCCATTCATATGTATATGAGAGACCCGTCTCCTCCTATAATGCCTCAGACAGTACATTTACATTAATATCTCTGACAATACTTTACCAAAGACTAATTAAGCCAGAGATGGAGCACTTGCATTAAAATTAATGGGAGATATTAGAATGCGCAATATGGCATATGTAGAAATGGAAGTCCTGTCTTTAATCCTATTCACACCAAGCCTGAATTATCTTTGCGAATGTTCGTTCCAAACAAGCTTTTGAATAGAAACAATGGATACTTATGCCACTATTAGGACACAATGGTTCTGAGTCTGACAGATCGTTCGCAGACAATCCGAAGAGTTTTATTTAATTTATTTTTTTATGGAGAGCAGTCAGCAGAATTATTTTTCTTTTGGACTGCAAAGAAAACTGACTGACCAATGAGGTATGAGGTTATTGTCATTTTTCCAGAGTCGTCGCTGCTGCACAATCCAGTGTGTTATAGGGCCATTTCTGCCTGATCCACCGGCTGTATTGTTCTCCTCTAATTCAAATGTCAGTACGCATATCTTACCGTCAATTGTTTTTCATTGATCTTTGCTTGCTTCATTGTGAAGAGTGGGGGAATTGGTAATATCCCATTCCTGGCATATATATGAGTGACCTGTCTCCTCCTATAATGCCTCAGACAGTACATTTACATTAATATCTCTGACAATACTTTACCAAAGACGAATTAAGCCAGAGATAGAGCACTTGCATTAAAGTGAATGGGAGACATTAGAATGCCCAATATGGCATATGTAGAAATGGAAGTCCTGTCTTTAATCCTATTCACACCAAGCCTGAATTATCTTTTGCGAATGTTCGTTCCAAACAAGCTTTTGAATAGAAACAATGGATACCTATGGCACTATTAGGACACAACGGTTCCGAGTCCGACAAATCATTCGCAGACAATCCAAAGAGTTTTTTTTTTTTATTATTATTTTTTTTTTTTTTATAGAGAGCAGTCAGCAGAATTATTTTTTTGGACTGCGAAGAATGACCAATGAGGTATGAGGTTTTTGTCATTTTTCCCAGAGTCGTCGCTGCTGCACAATCCAGCGCGTTGGTGGTACAAATCTACTGGCAAACACAGGTGCAGATATGCAGTAAATAAATAACATAGAACCTGTTCACACATTCATTCTTTTTAGAATATTTATGTATTACGCTGATACCTCAGATTTTATAATATACATGGTGTTTTGTCTTAATGTACATTATTTAATATGTATAACTGTGCCTGTTGTATTATTCCAGCATTTAAAATAGCAGTGAGGTTCAGCAATTCATTTGGACTAAGCATGTAGTAAATTATCACATAAAAATGCTCTTTATATGCAGTATTTTCTACGAAGGAAGCTAAACGAATTGCCGAACCTCACTGGTATTATTAATGCCAGGATAATATAAAACAGGTGTTATTTTTAATGTAAGGCATAATATTTTATGCTATACCTGTTTTACTTAATTAACATTATTCCACTTGTATTTATATCACTATACCTTTTGTTATATTATCCAGGCATAAAAAAAAGAAGCTGGGTTTGGGAGTCAGTTTGGAATATGCATGTACAAATATACTGACACAGGATGTATATTTATGCAGCAATGCTCTTTGCTATCTTACTCTTACAAAAAACAAAACAACAACAAAAAACAAACAGCTTCTATATTCCTCAAATGCATCAAAAACATGGAAAGAGCACAATGAAACCAAATGCCAAATTAGTGAAAAAATGCCTTAACAGCATTAAATATATTAATCTCATCTGATGACAGCTGAAAGCCAGGTCCATGCAGGAAACCAGAATAAGAGGTTTGGGGATCCTTTGGGGTTCAACAATCGCTAACTCCAATGTACTGGTGGTGGCAAGGAGTAACTGGCAGAGTGTATTTTTTGTGCGGCTTATCTACATAATACATAGCAGACTCGTACGCCTTTTTCAAAAGCAAGTCTGTGCGCCCGCATTGTGCACTAGGGCAGCGCACACACCTTAGAGCCTTTTCAAGGCCACGACAGGTTGTTCTATTTCCAGTGTACGATCCACCCCGATGGAATCCGCTTCAGCCAGAGATTGTTTGTAGAACAGCACCGCCTACTGTACAGGGGTGAAATTGTTTTTCATTTTATTGCTTTCGGTCTCTGGTTGTATAGACCTTTTGTCAGGAGTTTGTCTCGCTAACTCGTCATGGATTTGGTGTGAACATGCCTTCAAAGGTTAAAGAACCAATCACCATTTAGATCCAGACATCACCTCTCAGTCAACTCGAGAATGCGCATATGCATTAGCTGGACCAGCCTGAAAAATAGCATTTTTTTTAGCTTGATGTGTGCTTAAAAAGCACAAGAAGCACATTTATGATGCCATTTCGAATAGAGCTTTTGATCTTTCCACTTTCAAGTAGATAGGAGCTGTACTAGAGTGTGGAAAATGGCTGCCTGGGGTCGTTCCCAAGATGGCCGCCCAGTGGACTGACTTGCCTTGAAAGGGACTTGGACTTTACACCAATTTGAAACTCTCTACACATGCAGCAACTCTGTGTGTCATAAAATAGTCCTCCTCATGTGAAGCACACTGGAGACTTAAGTCACTATTGGTTTGAACAGTTTGGCATTAGCATGTTGCTAACCTTACAATGGATTACCTTAATAGGCATAAAAATCATAGCACACACAAATATTGGGTAAAGTTGTCCAATTTAACTTTTGAGTGAAACAAAAGTTTATTTATGTTTTAACATTTGTCTCGCTTTGTCTGCCATCTTGGATGAGATTTTTTTGGATCACTAGGTTTGGAACAGGGCCAGGGCCAGGGCAACACAATAAAAAATTAAATGAACCTGGATAATCAATTTGTTTCTGTTTCGCTTACTTTAGAATGTCATCTGAGAGTTCAAAGAAAGTTCCGGAGCCTCGTTTGGTGACTGTGAGGAAGACTCAGGCGGATCTGGGTGTTCAGTTGTGTGGAGGAAACCTGCACGGGATCTTTGTGCAGAGACTTGAAGAGGACAGTCCTGCCAGAGGAGTCGATGCTCTCATGCCTGGAGACAAGATACTAGAGGTAAAAGCGCTATAATTGACTACAAACTCGCATTTCCTCTTGGATAGAACCAAGTCCAGTCCTATACTTTTTTCTATTACTTTGAATATACTGTTTCTTTTGTAAATACAGCATTTTATGAAAGTAGAATGGCTTGCAAATGCCATTTCATGTTGACTTTAGATTGAAGCCCGCTACTCCATTTGTTATAGGGCCATTTCTGCCTGATCCACCGGCTGTATTGTTCTCCTCTAATTCAAATGTCAGTACGCATATCTTACCGTCAATTGTTTTTTATTGATCTTTGCTTTCTTCATTGTGAAGAGTGGGGGAATTGGTAATATCCCATTCCTGGCACAGACATACTCAGATGTGAGCCAGCCCTAGGCAACAGCACTTATTTGTTTCTTTCTTTCTCTCTTCATCTAGTATGGCTCAGTTAATATGAAGAATAAGACTGTGGAGGAGGCATACCTGGAAATGCTTAAGCCAGTGGAAACAGTCACGTTCAGAGTCCAGCATCATCTGGATGAGTTCAACATGGTGAAAGACACTCCTGGAGATGGATTCTATATCAGGTACAGCATTCTCTCATCACAAATCCTGCCTTAGACACACATACCATACATAGCCACTTACGAATTCTCTATAACCAAATGCCAGCGTTTGGGCCTTGTGTCTCTAAAATTAGATATCTGAGAAAAGTGCAGCAATGGGAATCATTTGATCTCTTTAATTATGTTTAAGATGGAGGGTGAGATATTGTATCTCGCCGTCAAGATTATATCACCAAATCCCCTTAATTTGTGTTCTATAATAGTAGCCGTGGTAATTAGACTGTTCGAGACAGAGATACATTGTGTCTGCGTGTTGGAAAAAGAATAATGAAAGAGGGCTGTGCAGAAATAGCCGTGTTTGTCTTTGCAAATGAAATTCTGTGGCCTGCAGCTGTTGCAGGCACATTTTCTGCCTGTGCTCCAATGGTGTCACCCACAGTAAATAATCTCTGTCAATCCACATGTCACTAACAAGCAGGGATGAGAAGTTATGGGTCGGCGCTAAAAGTCACCTTATGCCACACCAGAAATGGAGGATCAGCTTTGACCCACCTGCTTTCTACATTTTTCATTCTTTCTTTCCTTCTTTATTTCCCTTTGCCTCTTGCGCTCTTTTCATTCATCTTGGATAACCGAGACATTATATTTTGCTCATGTATTATGCTGTCACATATTAAATTTTTAATTTCCTCGTTCTCTCCCAGAGCACTTTATGACCGAGTGGCTGAGACAGAGCTTGACCTCTCTTTCAAGAAAGATGACATCCTGTATGTGGATGACACGCTACCAAATGGCAACTTCGGCACCTGGATGGCCTGGCAACTAGATGAAAATGCACAAAAAATTCAAAGAGGGCAGATCCCAAGCAAATATATGTGAGTCACGTCCTTATGATACATGCAGCAATTTTATCAAGTCGCTATATTGGTTGTCATAGGGCGCATTGCTACTGCTGGATACCCTAACGTAATTGGTGGGCTTCACAACTGGCCATAACTTTTTTGGAAATCAGATCACAAACTAGATACATTGCCAGTAAAAATAAGATATTATTGGGGGGCCTGGGTACCCCAGCGAGTATTGATGCTGACTACCACCCCTGGAGTCGGGAGTTCGAATTCAGGGTATGCTGAGTGACTCCAGCCAGGTCTCCTAAGCAACCAAACTGGCCCAGTTGCTAGGGAGGGTAAAGTCATATGGGGTAACCTCCTCGTGGTCACTATAATGTGGTTCTCGCTCTCGATGGGGCGCGTGGTGAGTTGTGCGTGAATGCCGTGAAGAATAGCGTGGGCGTCCGCACTCGCTACATCTCCGCGGTAACGTGCTCAACAAGCCACGTGATAAGATGCTTGGATTGAAGGTCTCAGACACGGAGGCAACTGGGATTCGTCCTCCGCCACTCGGATTGAGGCGAGTCACTACGCCACCACGAGGACTTAGAGCGCATTGGGAATTGGGCATTCCAAATTGGGAGAAAAGGGGAGGAAAAAAATTTAAATATATATATATATATATTATTGTAATTTGACTAGTGCTGCTACAACTAATCATTAAAATCGATAAGGAAACAAATTTCATTATCAGTCAGTTGGATTAATGTGGCGTGCACGGAGAAGCTTCGTGAGAGACGTCACTTCACAGTAGTGTGCAAGATGAGTTTTAATGATAATTTGTTTGAAAAACAAATGATTGATTGAATGATTGTTGGAGCCAGATGGGCTGGTTTGAGTATTTCTGTAACTGCTGATCTCCTGGGATTTTCACGCACAAAAGTCTCTAGAATTTACTCCGAATGGTGCCAAAAACAAAAAAAAACATCCAGTGAGCGGCAGTTCTGTGGATGGAAATGCCTTGTTGATGAGAGTGGTCAACAGATAAGGGCGAAACTGGTTCGAACTGACAAAGTCTATGGTAACTACAAGTTCTCTGTACAAGTGTGGTGAGAAGAATATCATCTCAGAATGCAATTCTAAGATGCGGGTTGGTGCTATTTGGCGGCACAAGTGGGACCTACAAAATATTAGGCAGGTGGTTTTAATGTTGTGGCTGATCCGTGTATGTATTAAAAGTAATTAATCAATCAGACTTAACTTTTCTTGATTCAGTCTTTGTTTAAAGTATTATGAGAGTATCACATTGTGAATTCAGTATCCTAAATCAGACTAAATCCTGAGATGAATTGTGAAATGAATTGTTACGTTTTTTAATAAATACATTTGAATAAAATACAGGAAAGAAAAATTTGCCATTTCCATTCAATTAATTGGTTAATCGAAGAAATAATTTATCATCATAGTAATCGTTAGTTGCAGCCCTATATTTGACAGTGAAGTTGATTTCTTGCCACTAAAATGAAAATTCTGGATGGGGAAAGTGTTTGGATAAATTTATCATATCATAAACAAATACATTGCATGAAACAAACTCACAGAATGCTGTCAATTCCTGACACCATGTTTTTTTGGCACATATTGATGCTGCAATTTGCTGTATGCGTGAACACCACTTTAGACTTTTTTTAATGATGGGATAATTGTGCATAGTCTATTTTGAGTCAGCTAAGCATTTTGTGGCAAAAAATATAAAATAGGGATCAGCACACATGCCCATGGTAAATGATGTCAAAACATACACAGGACTGCTAAATAATTTGAGTCTTATCTAAACACTTTTAAAACAAGAAACATTTAGTTGCAAAGCAAATTTGCACAAGACATTAAGACTTATTTTCTCTGGATATATCTTAAATTAGGGGCGGCACGGTGGCCTCACAGCAAGAAGGACCGGGTTTTAGTCCCAGCTCAACTGGGCCTTTCTGTGTGGAGTTTGCATGTTCTCCCCATGTTTGTGTGGGTTTCCTCCGGGTGCTCTGGTTTCCCCCACAGTCCAAAAAAACATGCAGGTTAAGTTAATTGGAGACACTAAATTGCCCGTAGGTGTGAGAGTGTGAATGTGTATGTCTGTGTGTTGCCCTGTGATGGACTGGCCACCTGTCCAGGGTGTTTCCCTGCCTTCAGCCCGAGACAGCTGGGATAGGCTCCAGCACTACCCACGACCCTGCATAGGACAAGCGGTTATAGGGGATGGATATTTTAATTAAGTGTATTTTTCATAAGCATAAGCCTGAATACATTTTGTAAAACCTATACTTAAAACAAGAAGAAAAAAAATGCCAATGCAATAATAAAAAATAAGATTCTCTAAATATTCTCTTAAAACAAGTCTTCTTTCAAATTTATCTTGTTTTAAGAATGTTTCCATATTTTTTATGTAAATTAGGAGAATATACTGATTAAGAAAATCACATTGTTTTTTTATTTTATTTTTTTTGGCTGTGTAGGCAGTTGTGGTTTTAAGTGTACTCAGTGCTGGAATATGTTGCTCTGTAGGATGGACCAGGAGTTTTACAGCAGACACAGTATGACTGAACTGAAGGACGAGGCGGGCTCCAGCAAGACCCTCTCTGCAGCCGCACGTAGATCCTTCTTCCGCAGGAAACAGAAGCACAAACGCAGCAGCTCCAAAGATGGCAAAGATGTGGTAGCCTTGGATGCCATCAGCACAGACTCTCTTCCATTCTTAGATGGTGAGAAACCCTCCAGTATTCCATAAAGCAATACTGTTGAAATTACTGTTTATAGATCTTGGGTTTGATGTTGATTTTGTGTTTTTGGGTGTGGGCAGACTGTGTGAGTCTGGCCTATCAGAGAGTGCAGAAGGTTGCCTGCACTTTTTCCAGACCGGTGCTGATATTGGGCCCACTGGTGGATCCAGTTAAAGACATGCTGATCAAAGAATCTCCAGAGAAATTCAACAGATGTGTGCTTGGTAAATATCCATATCCCCTCCACATCATATTTAAGTAGAGATAGAACAATGTATTGGTATGGCCAATAAGTCAGACAATATTTTAAGAAGCAACATCGTACGAAAAAATTTACCCACCTGGATGATTAACAGAAGTGTTTGTGTCCGTTCCAAAATCTACCGATAGCATAGTTAAATGAATAATATGGTGGAATTTAGTACATTTTTGTGTAAAAAAGTTTTTTTGTCATTATCTGTTGTTAAATGAGCTTCCTAAGCTTCCTGCATTTTTATGATAAATGCATCAGTACTAGTCGTCAGCCCTTGTATCCGGTTGATACAATCTCCAGAATACAGGTAACAGCGCAATAATTCTATTTCTCAGAGAGTGACAGCAAATAACTGAAGATGACATATCAGTCACCCAAAGGTTTGCTGCTTTGTTCTACTATCTTGCACATAAGAACTTTTGCAATTGCCCTAAGAAAAATAAATGTGCATTTTATTTTAGTTTTATAGGATTATCAGTAAGAATTATCAGTTTTATCAGTTTGAAGACTCAGTATTACTGCAGTGAAGTATCAGCAATGGAACAATTATATTGGTTTACCTCTAATTAGGCTATTCAATATGAGTGATCTGATGAGTGACCTTTGTTTGTTCTGCTCATTCAGAGGTTATGAAGGCTTCTCAGCAGGCCATAGAGCGTGGAGTGAAAGACTTTCTCTTCATCGACTATAAACGGAGGAGTGGCCATTTTGATGTGACTACTGTTGCCTCTATCAAAGAGATCACAGAAAAGGTTTGTCTACGCCCCTGCTGAGCACATCTAATTATTTTATTTTGTGTGTGTGTAGTGAAATAGATAAAAAATTGTCCCCTAATAATAAGCTAAAATATATGACTGATTATTAAAATGTTTATCAAAGTCAAGTAAAATGAGTTGTGAACATTTCGTGATGACTTGATGATGACAACTACAAACATCTTTAGTGGTTTTAATTGTTTAATATTAAGAAATGAGGCTTATATTAGGGATGTACCGATGTATCGGCTGCCGATATTTATCGGCCAATTATTGACCAAATTAAAACCATCAGCATAACAGTTATACACATGAAAACGGCAATATGAAAAACAGATTATTTTTAATTTGTAAAAAAAAACATTTCTCCCAATTTGGAATGCCCAATTCCCAATGTGGTTTTAAGTCCTCGTGGTCGCGTAGTGATTCGCCTCAGTCTGGGTGGCGGAGGACGAATCCCAGTTGCCTCCGCATCTGAGACCGTCAACACGCACACGTGGCTTGTTGAGCGCGTTGCCATGGAGACATAGCGCGTGTGGAGGCTTCACGCCATCCACCACGGCAACCACGTTCAACTCACCATGCGCCCCACTGAGAACGAACCACATTATAGCGACCACGAGGAGTTTGCCCCATGTGACTCTACCCTCCCTAGCAACCGGGCCAATTTGGTTGCTTAGGAGACCTGGCTGGAGTCACTCAGCACGCCCTGAGATTCGAACTGGCGAGCTAGCGAACTCCAGGGGTGGTAGCCAGCGTATTTTACAGTTTATAATTAATTAGTAACATACTTTGTATAAACTCTGTGAATTTAAATGCACAATCCAGAAATAATAATAATAGCCACAATATGTAGAAGGGTTGGCAATCCTGTGAACATGTATTGTTTAATTTTTATTCTTTATCATTCTTATGTTAATGCAAAAAAAAAAAAAAACGCCATAAACAGACATGATGGCACTTACCTAAAGGCTACATGATGAGGGGAAACCATCCAAAACACTTTGAAACAAGCAGACTACCTTCTGAGACATCATTATGATATCCATTAATGATGCATGATTGATTGAATTAAAGAGAGAGTTCACCCAAAATTTAAAATTCTCTGATAATTTACTCACCCTCATGCCATCTGAGATGTGTATGACTTTCTTTCTTCTGCAAAACACTTTTGAAGATTTGTAGAAAAAGATCCAGGCTCAGCAGGTCCTTAGAATGTGAGGATGGTGATTAGAAATTTCTAGGTCCAAAAAGCACAGATAGTCAGCATAAGAGTAATCTATCCTATCTCCAGCAATGACATTAATGTTTTCTAAAGCAAATCGATCACTTAGTGTACAAAAAAGAACTATATTTAAGCACTTTTTAACTATAAAAGATCGCTTCCAGTCAGGCGTTGGCGAATGGCCGAATTTATCTAAGTGCTCCTGTGACGCAAGCGCTTTGGCATGTTCCTTCGACTCATTGGTTGTGTGTCTGTCACGTGTAAGTTCACGTGCCATCGCGCTTATGTGTTTTGCAGAAGAGAGAAAGTCATACACATCTCAGATGGCATGAGGGTGAGTAAATTATCAGAAAATTTTCATTTTTGGGTGAACTATCCCTTTAAGATTTAAATCGCAATATGGCTTTGTGCAATTACTAAACCTTAAAAGGCTGAGTTTAAAAATATCGTCTGCATTCAAGTCAGTGCTGTGCTTCAGTCAGCGCTGTGTGAGAAAGCGGCACTCTTTAGCAGTCTGGATTGCATTATCCATTATACCACTATAATTCAGAATTTAATAGGTTCCTTTGGTTTACACTTTTTATTTTTCCATGGTGTGGTTGACAATTCCATGGAATTGCCCAACATATGCATAGTATGATTTTATAATGTTCCATCATATACATGTAAAATGTAAGTTTTTTTTTTTTTGCAAGAAATTAATTGCATGTTTTAGAAGTACAATGACCCTTTTTCATATCAGTCATCATGTTTATCATATTACGTTTTTTTTATCTTCTATTTATCTTTCATTGTGGCTCTCTTAAAAATTTTGGCCTGTGATGTGTTCAACAGATTCAGTGTTTAATGGAAATTAATTATTGTTAGAACAGTGAAAAAAACTTTTGTACCTCTTGTAAATTTTTAAAGCATAATTTCAAAATTAAACAGTGATCTGATGACAAAATAAGGTAAGTGGTAAAATATTGGTTTCGGCCTAAGTTCTTTTGTTAAAAATCAGCAACGGTATCGGCCACACACTTTCATATCGGTGCATCCCTAGTTCATGTTTGTTAGTTGTGTTTGCAGTAACTAAGCTCCTGTTTCTCTGTTTGCACATGCTGTATATGTGTAACATGACTCAGACCTGTTCTTTGCTGTGTCATTTTCTCTCGTAGGATTGTCACTGTTTGCTTGACATTGCACCTCATGCTATCGAACGGCTTCACAGCGTTCACATTTACCCAATCGTCATTTTCATTCGCTACAAAAATGCAAAGCAGATAAAGTAAGTGTCCACATCCCTCTCCACACATGCTTCCTTCTCTAGTGTAGGGTTGGGAATCGAGAACAAAACCTGTTCAGAGCAAGTTCCGTTTTTTGTTTTTTAATCAGAACAGAATGATTTTCATGACATTTAACTCCGTTAACATTTCTTGAACGCCAGCATTATTCCGCTGATGCAGACTAAACATTGTAATAAAATACTGTGACAGTGAAATGACAATGAATTGAATATGATGAGACAGAAATACTGAATTATGCTAAATAATAATAATGGTTGCATGCCACTAATAATGGTTGCACGTGACAACAAACATACAGCGCCACTGGTGTAGTACGATTTGCAAACAGTTGACTCCAGTTCTTTTTAATGAATCTGCCAAAACAACTCACAGAGGAGTCACAGGTGAACTCACTGGTATAAAACTACTCACTTGCCCACTCAGTCTGTCAGAGCGGTTACAAATTTAACATCTGACTCGCTGACTAAACCCAAGTCAATAGTTTCGGTAATATCCAACTCCAAATAAACGTTGTACTTAAAGTTCATAAACTCATGAACTGGTTGTTCATATGTTCATATTAAACATACATTTAGATCAGAGTTTTGTTGTAATAATAGCAACCATCAAATATAATAAAAAAAATTGTAGTTGATTTTGTTTGGTATTTTTGTTTATATGAAGAGCTTCCTTAAATTAAGAATCATTAATGAACCAGAATCGATAAGTGTAATCGCAACCAAAATCGTTAAATTGCTCACGATTCCCATCCCTAATGTATTTCTCATGTTATCAAAATAAAGCCAGTGGGTAGAACTATTTCAGCTTGACAGTGAGTTAAAGAGCCAGCTAAGCTCTTGGGTGTCCTTGTGGACCCTACACACACACACACACACACACTGTTTAAGGCCCTCTTGGCACAGTTTATGCCAAGAAGTTCCTGTGCGCTCTCCCTTTGGGACCTGGAGTCATTTGGGAAATGGAAGCTGTTGTTTTACTGTGTAGTTCACAGTTAACTAGGAAGAACTGCAGTTAAATGGATAAATATCTTTGCTCACTTTGGCCCTAATGTAAAATAGTTATACAGTACAAGGCAGTGTGTAGGCAGCAACTCTCTCTCTCTCTCTCTCTCTCTCTCTCTCTCTCTCTCTCTCTCACCCCTTTGCTTTTCCTCAAGGTCGTACACTGCTGAATGCTTTGCGAGTTCCCCAGCCCAGTTTATCACACAGGGAAAACTAAAGCCGGCTTTGTGCTGTTAATATGCATATCACAGGTTCATGCCATACTGTACAGATAGATCTCTAGGGGTTGCACACTTAAAAGGACAATAAATCCCAGCCTCATTCTCCTGATAGTTCTGCATAACCATGCCTTCAGGTCTTTTCATTGCTCCTGTGCATAGTTGTCAAATCGCTAAGGGTGCAAAGTCGTCCCAACAGAGTGTTTTAAATTGGTGATTTCCCAGAAGGATTAGAAAATCAAGCCTCGAATCCATCACACTGGGGATTAACTCAGGTCGTCTTTGAATTGCTGACTAGCACCTACATTATAAAAAGGCAACCCAAGTTAATTAGTCCTGCACTCATTAGCACTTTTGGATTATGACATCACGTGATGCACATTGACTTAATTGCTTCTTGGATTTCATGTAAGTTGCTTTAATAAGAAAGCATCTACCAAGAACAAAAATGTATATGTAAGTGGTGAAACAGACCTAGAAGAAAAAAGGTCATGGCTGCCTTCTAAGAAAACCCATATACTGTACATGCACTAGGGCGTTGTTATATTTTGAAAAGTCAGGATATATTTGTGACAGTTTTGCTGCCTATATAATACTAAGCAACTTTTTGAAAATTGCAATAATTTCAATGTGCTTTTTATTTGCCCCTAAGGTTTCCTAAAGAGCATATTATTAGATGTTTTAATAGCTGCTCTGCAGTAGCTAGAACTGCACTAAAGTTGATAAATTCGTTTCTGTAAATCAGTACATAGAGCACGTCCATTTAAGTGAATCGATTCTTAATTCAGTTTCAGCAATTCGTCACTCCAGAAATTCCTCATGTTAGATTTTCCATGTGTTAATGTTTTTGTAATCGTATATTGCTAAATATTGCTGTGTATTACAATGTATTGTTACATTAGTGCATATAAATAAAAGTTTAAAAAAAAAAAGTTACAAGCAAAAACGCGTCAAAAGACATCTGTTTACAACTCTGCTTTTTTTCTCTGGGTTTTTGCTAAATATACTGTATGTTTTGTATTATTAGTTGTTGTATTCTACTCGAGTACGTTCTGATCTTTACAATGTTTTGACTGTATGGTTTACAGTAAATATTCGTATTTCATCCAATTTCATAAGCCATGAAAACAGAACTCAACTAATTTGTGAGCTAATTAAAAAGCACCTTTTAAGAGTTGCTTACCTTCTAAGCTTTAAAATGAACCCCATCTTGTGTTGTGTGAGTAGTTAATGAGTAGTTATTTATTTTTTCAGCACTTTAAAGAATGCCAAACTCAATTGCTACAATAATTGAATACATACTTTTGAATCCACAAATTACATTGCCTTAATTTATGAAATGTATGATTATTTCAGAATTTGAGACATTTTCTCATTTAGCACTTTAGCCTTGTACTCACAGAATGACACTATTGCATTCTAAAGCCACTTTTTGTATTGTATTTTTTTAAAATAACTTTATAATTATTTAAAAATAACTTTATAATTATTTAATCATTATATATTGAATTATTGTTATTTAAGGGGCTTTCTCAGCAAATATTTATGTATGCGATTAATTTGATTAATTAATTGGCATACCATGTAATTAATTCAATTAAAAATTGTAATTGATTGGCAGCCTTAAAATATATATTACTGTATATTACCCTAATACTGTATATATCTATATCTCCCAGCCCTACCACACACACACACACACACACACAGACAGACAGACGGCACCTGTCACAGGACTGTACATATATAGGTGTTCAGTTGTTTTGCCCTGCAGGAATCTGCTTCTCAATGAAACCGCATACTTGAATTCAGATTCTTAGTGTTAAACAGCTGATGTCTTCATTTTACACATCTTGTTACTGTTTAATAACACAAAATGTTACTGCTTGAACCACATTTGTCTCAGAAGAGCAATATCACAGTTTCATTGTGCTGGCTTACTCTTGCAGTCTAGTTATTCTTGATAAAGTGTGAATGACTGTTTTTGTTTCTTCATGTAGAGAGCAGAAGGATCCAGTTTATCTGCGAGATAAGGTCTCTCAAAAACATTCCAAGGAACAGTATGAGATTGCACAGAAGATAGAGCAGGAGTATAGCAGATTTTTCACAGGTTTGGATTTTGCTTAATTTTTGCTTTTTGTTGTTCACTTGATAGTTACTCTGCCTCTGAAGAAATTAGTCTAAAAAGGAGTTAAACACTGTGTCCTAACCAGGCGCAATGCAATAAATCCATGTGAATCTGAGTTTTGATGGTTGCTTGGTTACTATTTCTGTCATGTCATGCTGGGTCGCCCCACCTATAGTCAAATCTCATTAGTCCAAAATCCCGCTCGACATAGTTCTATATTAAACATCAAATACAGTGAAGTGTAGAAGTGTGAGACTTCTATTCAGCTATTATTACAATTTATTTCATTAGAAAATATGCTATCAGCATAACAATTTGATTAAAAAGTTAAATCGAAAAATTAAAAGTGTAGTTCACCAGAAACCTCTCATTATTTATTTACCCTAACACTTTTTCAAACTCGTATGATTTTCTTTCTTCTTAAAGGATATATGATGTGTTTTTGTACATATATTGCAAGTCATTGGGGTTCAGAACTTTCAAGCTCCACAATGGACATAAAAGTAATCCATACGACTCGAGTGGTGAAATCTGTGACTTCTGAAGCGAGACTCACTTTTGGTGAGAAACAGACCAAAATGTAACTGTACATGTGCTTTAAACACACTCTGTGCAAATGTCCAGCATGAGGAAGTGTGAACGAGCTTCTCATGAATGCGCCAAGGAGACTGCAGATGTCATGATTTACAGTATATTGAGAAAGGAGTTACGTTTTGGTCTGTTTATCACCAACCCCTTTAACCACTTGAGTCGTATGGATATCCTTTATGCTGCCTTTATGATACCATTGACTTGCATTGTATGGACAAACACGCACATAATATATCCTTCAAAAGGTGTTGTCTATGGTACACAGAAAAAATTCATGCTGAGTTTGAGATGGCAAGAGGGTGAGTAAATGATGAAAGAATTATAATTTTTAGGTGAGCTGCTGTAACATGGATTTAAGATTTTCTTTGTATTTAGAATGTTCCTCTTTTGCTTTAATGACAGCATGCACTCGAGCTGGCGTAGACTCCACAAGTTTGTGCAAAACCTGATGATCCATGTTATCCAGTATGATTTGAGCGTGTGCTTCAATAGAAGCAATCTGACTTTTGTACAGAGGAATTAACATGGTCAATGTCACACATTTGCTTATCCAATTAGTGACCTCGAAATAGTAGACTAGCAGACTCTGAAATATTTCTTATTTTATATTATAACATTTCTTTATCTTACATTTTTCAAAATCCTCAGATGTGTCGCTCAACATTTTTACTTTCACTGTGGACAGACAAATCACTTGACAATATAAACTTGAGTTTCCAAACCAATCAGCAGAACTCATATTGATACTGATGAACAGAATGAACAGGTGTGTGTTTTCTGAACACATTTTTATTCTCTTCTAGGTATTGTTCAAGGAGGCACCTTGCCCTACATTTGCACTCAGATTGTGACTATTGTGGATCAGGAACAGAGTAAAGTTCTGTGGACTCCGCTGGGCTCTCCGTAGGGGTCTGAGACAGTTACTGTGACAGACAGTACTGCCTCTCATCTGAGCTTACAAACACTAGACTTTAAACACACCACATGCAATGGTACACTAATGTTACGAGCGTCACATTAAGATAGATAATAGATTTGTTTTGTCACAATTCAGTTTTATTGTTATAAATTGTAACACTCTTATTTGTAGATGGGTGCCTGTGTGTGTGAGTGTCAATATGTGTGCGTGTGTGTGTGTTTGTGTTTGTACGTGTGCACTCGCTCGCATGTGTTTATGTATACAGATGTAAGACAATAGCACTGAATTATTTGTTCATTTTCTTTGGTCTTCCTGACGGACAGATTAATGTTTTAGCAATGCTGCATTTGAGACACTCGTTTACAGAGCAATCAGTCAGTGAATTGTTTAACGTCTGCTTGAACGTGTACTCTCCTTATGTTTTTGTAAAGAAATAGTTCACCCAAAAATGAAAATCTGTCATTTTTTACTCACCCTAATGTCGTTCCAAAATCAGTATGATTTTCTTTCTTCAGTGAAAAGCAAAAGAGCATATTTTGCAGAATGTCTGAGCTACCCTTTTTCATACAATGATAATGAATTGGGACCGGGGCTTTCAAATTAAAAACTGCACCAAAAAAGTTGTCCATATGACTGAAGCATTATGTAAGTCTTAAGAAGTCATACGCAGGCCCATACAGAAAACTCTGCAGACTTGGGACACCCATCATTCACACATCCCAAACCCTTTGCGTGTTTATTAAATATTTTTGCTAGGTTGATAAGGTTGTCAGCTGCCTTTATAAGACTGCAGTACTCTCATCTTAGTTTAAGACATTTTACCATGTTTGAATCAATTCAGCAGAATGCTGCAGTTTTTCCAACAAAATCAGCGCAGAAAATGGCAAAAAATAAAAGTCTGCACATTCTGTCTTTGCCTGGTCACATGATAACTTGTGCAGGGAACGGACTGAAATGTATAGTTGTGATATACCTAGTAAGTCCCCATTTACTTTCATTGTATGGAAAAGAGAAGGTTAGTGGCCGTTGAATACGTTCTTGCACTAAAAAGCTAGATGCAGTGCGTCTCGAGATGCTTTTTAACCTCTTCAACTCTGGAGCATTTTTGGACTGCCACAAGCAATTTTTCTCACTCAAATTTAAAAGCTCACCATTTACACATACTGTGGACTAACTGCTGATCTGAAATGTAGGTGGCACTATAATGCATTTTAGCCTTTGCAGATGTGCTCGTTTATAGACCTTCAGTCTAATTTTCAGTGCAAGCACCACCCCCATTTTTCATCGAATATCTCGGCCTCTGAGTGGACTAGAAGCTCAATCTAGGTGTCATTAGAAAACTGAGATCCTCCCCTTTACGATTATGTAAATGTTTAATTAATTGTCGATATAGGCCTTATTTTTGTTATTTTCAGTAACATAAATGTTGAAGTGATGGTGAATTTGTTTTTTGTTTTTTCAATTTATGAAAAATTCAGATTCTAAGCTTTCAAATTATACCACAGAAGCCTGTTGTATACGGGGACTTGATAATTTTAAGTGTAAACATTTTTCATGATATAGCACCCCCTTTTGGATGCACCGGTGGGACCACAGAGGTTTAACCTGACACCAGGTTTAAAAATCATGGCACTCCTGCATGGGAATCAGAAAAAAACAGCCAGATGCAGAGCTGTTTAATGCATATTTACATAGAAAAACAATTTTCACAGAGCAGATGGACAAAAAAAATGTGTTCGGTGTGAACATACCCTTAGAAATTATTTTGTGTTCTACAGAATAAAGTCATATTTGTTTGGAATGACATGAGTGTGAGTAAATGATGACTGAACTTTCAATTTTGGATCAGCTATTGCTTAAATGAAGTCCACTCCCCCTGCCTAAAAAAAAAAAAATCAACTCTGTTCCCGAAATCAGTTTTTACCTAAACGGTATGTATCACCCTCCCACGCTCAAGGATGAATACTCGTATTGTGGTTTCAGAGTAATTTTGTAGCGAAGTTATTTGTGTAGATGTCAGTGAGTGTCGGTTTGAATCATAGTGCTTATCTATTGGGCTGAGACAGACAGCAGTTAAACGGTTTCTACAGGCCAAATGGAAGTGCCTTTGGAGATCTATTGAGCGTATGACAATGGCATGAGGTGAAAGCCTGGTATTAACAGTAACATTTCTCAGATTGCACTCCAGGGCTAGACAGACCACTGTGTTCTATGAGATCTCTTAGCATTCTCATAGCAGAGCTTATATTTAAAGAGAATATCCCATGTAACACTTGTACTCGTGCATATGAATTGAAGTACACGCATGTGTATGTATGCAATTTCATCTAAATATAGAGAAATATATTTACTGTATTTTTACTAGGCCATAGGCCTAGGGGAGTGTGATAGAGCTGTCATGTCATAGCAAATAATAGCATGTTTGTGTGTGAGAGAGATTTAATGTTTATGTTTGCGTATGTTTGTCAGTCACTTTTATATGTAATATCCACTAAAAAAAAACATCAGAAAAGTTTCAGGGTAAACCTGAAATGATTTTCTTACAGTAAATCTGTTTAAATGTTAGTGTTTTTTAAATGATATTTAATTTATTTTTCTTTTTTTTTTTTCTTTTTTTTTTCAAGTTGTGTGTTCGATGCAGACCAGTAGCCCCACCATTAATGTTGTGCCAAAAACCAGTCGTCATTTTCTTTCATTTTCTGTTTTGCAATTCCTAAACAGATGACTGTTAGGTTTCCCGTAGCAAATGAAAATGGGTACAATAATTTTTACATTTGTGTATCACTCTTCTTCCATACATTTCATTATTTGCTTTATTTTGTTTTGCTTATTTTTTTAAAAGAAACTACATATGTTGTCATTTAAAAAGGGATTTCTTTTATTATTATTATTATTATTACCCCCCCGTCAATATTTTAACCATTGGGTTGAAATTAGCCATTTTGTTAAAGTGAATCTAATGACTAACTATTTTTCTGAATAGCAAGTGTACACTTTTAAACAAGAGGGATTCAAGAGTATTTAGAAAGAAAGATTAGAAGAGACAGGTACTGTTATTATTTGGATTTTCTTTTATTCTAAATGAATGTGATTTGTATGACGATGTTCGACATTAATGCAACAATAAAAGTAATTTTTTGTATCACACTTCATTAAATGCATCAAGATGGTGTGCGTTTGATTGATGGGAATATTTATTGTTCTGCAGGGTGAGATCTCCATCATATTAAGGGTGTCATACAAACTCTGCCAGGCTCGTTCCAAAGCAACTGGCTGCTTCTAGGTAGATTGGCATGTGCTATAATCGAGTGTGGAGCTGTCTTATTTGTTGCTGGTTAGATGAAGTTGATGCACTTCGTCTAACCGTGGGTAAGATGGGGTGTTAATTACTGGAACTAAGGTGAGCACTCAAACAATAGCTGTGTCTGTACAGCTGTCAGCTTCTGGTTGGGGGAAGAGTTGCTGCACAGGGCTGTTAAGACTGATTCTTTACAACGTGACATGACAGAGTGACAGTTTCTCATTTCCACAACCATGCTAAAAATTCAGAGGCCTTATTAAGTCATGTTGAGGGAAAAATAGTCAACAATGTGTCCAATAGATGGAGACTATTTTAGCGAATGACAACATAAAATTTGGGCTGTTGTTTACATAAAGAGCAGAAGTCATATGGACCTTTTTTTTTTTTCTTTTTTTTTTTTTGGACCGCCTTGGTCATTATGAACTGTCATTGGAAGGAAAGGAGTATAAACTTTGATAAAAATAAAATTAATATATTATTAGAATAGATCACGTTTTAAACTTTCCTTATAAATCACAAATGAGAGCCTCCCACAAGGACGCTTAATGCATGCTGTAGTCTATGAGACAACATGACATTGCATTACTGGCGATAGAAACAAGATATAAAGCTGCGGACACAGAACTCAACACTTGGTGCACAAAACATGATGACAGTGACAATCAACAGGTAATTATTTTTTTTTTTTTATCATGAATGGGTAATTTTATGTAGAAAATTAACTTTAGACAGCATGAAACTAACAACAAAATTAACAATAAAAACAGTGTAAATAAACTTGCAAATAGTGAAACCAAGCAAGCTCATTAATTATTCAAGCTGGGAACACCAGCTTTGAAAAGTTACGATAAATTTAATTATTATATTTACCATTGAAATTTACTCAAATTGGCAAATAAATATGACAAGGCTTTCTACTGTAGGATTGAAACATGACATTACTTAGAAGCTAGATAATTCATTTTTACATGTTTGAATGTAGAATTGACTTATATTCATGTTCATGCTTTAACTTATTCAATGTAGAAAGTACTTAATCTTTTCTGCTATATTTACTTCACAAAGTCAATTTTTTCAATGCATGAAAAAATGAAGGCATATGGGTTTCGAACAACACTGACCAAAATTAAAATGAGTGAACTATTCCTTTAAATTTGACCTTTAAATTTCAAATGTTGGATATCTTTTTTTAGGATCCAACATTTTACAACTTTACATTTGATGTGCATACTATAATGATAATATAGTAAAACACATGACATGGTTTTGCATCTTATCAATTCACTCGTTCATAACAGAAAAGACATTTGCACATTAATCATTTGTGAAACAAGCTTGAAATTAAATGTAACCCATCATTAATATTCCCTTAATTATTATAATTTGCTGCTTTAAAAAGGCAATGAATAATAGTAAGCATCGAGACAGATTTTTGTATTCATTGCCATGTCATGCGAGAAAAAAGAACCAAGTTATCAGGTAAGACCTAACAAATGTTCTCATATACTTCTTAAAGGAACGAGGTCACTGCATCTACTACAGCACATTTCCTTTAGTAATGCATTAGTGTTGTGTATGTAGAGATGCCCTCGGCCATGCCAGTGCTGATTATCACAGTTCAGGCATTACAACAGAAGCACCTCCTCCAATCTCACGTCCTCATTTGGCTCTTGTGCTGATTCCTTGTTCTGAGCTCCATCTCAAAACTACTCTGCCACGGGAACCCCTAAGAATGCCTTTGCATTGCTTAACATCCTTCAAGCCCCTTTACTCTTCTTTTAGCAAGGGTTGAGTCTTCTGCTGGGGTATCGGTTTCAAGACAGCTGCTGACAGCTCCTCTGAACTTGAGAAGACACATCTGAGTGCTAGACTAGTGATCTTAGCAGTCAAACAAGCAAACAGTACATTTTTCAGCCTCAGTATAACAACTAAAGGAAGATGCATTCGCTTCCATCGAATAAGTAATAAAAAATGATTTTGCATACACCAGTTCATAGCTGATGTTAAGCTAAGCTTTGCATCTGTCAGCTATGGCATTCTTCTACGCAGCTCTTGCAGGAACCAGTTCTTTAGCCCTCTAAGCTGACAGCTGGGCACGTTTTCCAGGAAGATGACCAATTGAGGATCCTATTGCCATCCATAAATAACACCGCTGAAGCCAGGTCTGCAAGATGGCTATCTATATGACAAGATGGAAAACCACAAAACTACCCTCATATTAAGCAATCTGGGTTCCCACAGTCATGAAAAAAATAAATAAATAAATAGCAAGGTATTTTGAAAATTGTGATTTGAAAACTCATGGAAATTGATCAAATCTTAAAACGTCATGGAAAAGTCATGTCTATTTTTGTGGGAAATGATTTTTTTTTTTTAGATTATGCTAAATTCAAAAGAATATTGTATTCGCTACAAATGACTTTTTTTTTTTAATGCAATCTATATAAAATGAATCTTTCAAAAATCCAGTAATCTCAAATGACCGAGAAAGAGATGGAAATTCTCTGGCCAAGTGTGGGAACACTGTCAAGTATTTTTCAACCACCAAAAGGATGCAATATATTGTCAGAGGCCTACAGACATTATATACACACAAAGATATAGACATACTGTATTAAGACAAAATAATCTATATGACTTTGTTGCATGTTGTTTTTGTTGGTATTATTTACTGTCACATGTCAAACAGGGGTAATGGGCTGTCTGGTGATTAAGACTCAGGATTGGAGTTGCAGGTCTTTTGACGTTGACAAAGGGAACCCATGAACTTGAGTCATTTAAACCCTACTGCCTTGCCTTGAGCAAAACGTTGAACCCCATGTTGCTCCAAATAACAAGCTACAGTGTTTTCTTTTACTCCAACCGTGCACTTCCACTATTTTCCAATAGGAGGGGAAGTAGCAGATGCTGTTTGAGAAGAAAAATTCTTCCTAATGGTCAAAACAAATAGAAATTTGACTAAAGATACAACACGTGAACTCTTCTATTGCCCCAAAAATGTAATAGGCCGACCTTCCTTAGTTACAGGGAAATGGCAGGTACATTTATATAAACAGACATTGTGCTGGTGTATTGTATTAGCAAGACAGATAGATAGATGGACTGATTGATTTTTACCTTGCCCTTGAAGTTACTGTATGTGCTGGTGTGAGATGAGATAAATTGAAATGAAGCCTACACATTAAGTATGTTAAACACTTTTATTTAATATATCATTCAAAGAAATAGCCTACCAGCTGCTGCAGTTGATGCTTAAGAAATCATTGCTGCCCGTCGACCTGGCTAATTTGTCCTCATTGATGAGTGTTGGCAGCAGTAGGAGGATAAACTGCATTACATTTACTGTCATGCATTACATTTACATGCTGCAGATCATGTCTCATTAGAGACACACAAATGCCTTATAATTTGTTAGAACTTCATTATACATTTGGACAAATACCCTGAACAGATCTTAAGGGATAAGCTTATGCAAAACCCTTCCAAAGAAAATATCATGGTATTTTACAGATAATTTTGAAAAGGCAAAAAACTTTGAAGCTTATAGCTCATTTTAGATGGTGCATTTATACACACATACAGAAATGCATAATAAAACATTGGAATATTTTTAAGTTAAAGGGTCTTTTCCTTTGACTATATGCAGAGATGAATTAGCAGAGATGGGCCACTTCTATTTTAATGAATGGGAGAAATTGGAATGCTCACCCAAGGAGCTCTGAGCGCCCAACAGTCAACGGATGTAGAAAGGAAGTCCCGCCTTACAAATAAAAGAGCCAATGTCTTTTTAGATACAGACATCACCTGTCAATAATCTCTAGAACACACATGCGCATTAGCTATACTAGCCAGGAAAATATTGTTTTTTGCGTAATATGAGGTAAAGCACAACTTATGATTCCAGTATTGTCAGATTTTATGGCTGATTTGAAATATGTTCTTTGATCGTAATCTTGACCTACCGTTGTTGAAATTTTGGTCTTTCTCCATTCAAGTAAATAGTAGCTGCACTGGCATGACTGGAAATAGCCTTCAGAGAGCGTTCCAAAAATGGCCAACAGTGGACTGACTTGCTAGAAAGACTTTGCTATAAACCAGCTGCCAACCCTCTACAAAGATTCTGTTTCAGCTGCTATTTTGGTTGCAGTAATATCATCTCCCAGACTGTAAATCTCCATCATAAAGATTATAGATGTCCGTAAATCTTCTTTACACCTCATTCATGTATATCTATGTTTATATTTCAAAAAGGACTTATTTTAGGGTCACATTTCACAGCCTTTCATGTTACAAGCTTGTCATTTTGTCTTATTAAATAAATAGTTTACCCAAAAATGATAATTCTCTCATCATTTAATCACCCTTGTGCCATCTCAAACGCTTTTGACTTTGTTCTTCTGCGGAACAAAAACAAAGATATTTTAGTGGAGATATATGTCTGTTTGTCCATAAAATGCAAGTGAATGGTGACCAATTTTCAAGCTCGTAAAGGCAGCATAAATGGAATCCGTAAGACTCCAGTGGTTTAACCCATCTCTTCTGAAGCGATCCAATAGATTTTGGGTGAGAACAGACAAAATATTACTCCTTTTTCACTGCACATCTTGCCACTGCAGTCTCTTCCACGATCATGATCTCAAGCTTGATTACACTTCCTAACGCTTAACGCATTAGGTGCCAGGTAGTGTCATCTATCTTAAAATCATGATCGTCAAGAAGACTGCAGATATCAAGATTTATTGTGGAAATGAGTTATATTTTGGTCTGTTCTCACCCAAAATTGATTATATAGTTTAAGAAGACATGGATTAAACCATGGAGTCTAGATGACCCTTATGCTGCCTTTATGGGCTTGAAAATTTGGTCACCATTCACTTGAATTGTATGGACAAAAACACCTCACATCTTAATCAAAACATTTTCGTTTGTAATCCAAACAAGAAAGAAAGTCATATGACACGACACAATGGTGAGTAAGTGATAGGAGGATGATCCTTTTAGAATGAACTCCTTTAAAAGCAAACTGATTATTATCTTTTTATTCCATCAACAACATATATACCATGAAACGTGGCAAGATTATTATCTTTAAACAGGGCTACTTGAATTCGAGAGACCACCTCAGACTGGTGCAGTAGAAAATTAAACTCAACAGGTCCCAGACCATTTACAAAGCTTATCTCTTGGCCTTTCGGGAAATTGCTTAGACCTCAACGATTAAAGCACTACCAAATTACCCAGAGATAAATAGGTTTGACATACGAATGCACACGACACCGTCTGCCTTTGACCTTACAGAATTTAAATAAATGACAGAGGGCACATCGCATTACAATAGTCTTTGCCTGTGCGTTTCGTTCTCCCTTCACAAAGCGTAATCCTGACACAACATGCAGCACGCGCACTAGCACAGACGCGCACGAGAATAATAACGTTCTTGCGGCTCGCGAGCGCTTTGACCGTCTTTATTATAACGGTTTGGCTCCGCCCTCCTACCTTTAAATCTCCCCAACAATTTGTGGAGCAGATCTGACGGGCAGCAGCCAGGATCAGCTGAGGAAAGTGAATGGGGATATCAAACATGTCATTGACAGCGGCGTAGTCGCCGAAACTCGACAGGTTTCCTCTTCAAGACCACGAAGAGCAGTTTCTCTCCCGGCTGAATAGCTTCGAAGACATTGATTAATTTGGCATTTATGGGCGAAATATCGATTAGACACCGCTGAGGCGAGCCTGTCAATGGAGCTTGGACGTACACACGCCGTCTGAGGAACACCACAGGCAGCCGTTTTTTTTGTCTCTCTCTCACAAATCCTCTGCTTTCTCACTAATAACGACAGACACCAAACGAATATTTATTTTAGACACCATTTTATTTTGAAGGTATGGAAAAAGCTGAGGACAACCCGTCAAAATGAAAATATGAAGTCGTCATTAATGCGGATTTAAATGTCTCGCGCTGAGGGAAACGCACTCGCGATTTCTCCTCACGCTCTCCAAGCTGCTTATTTTTTTTTCTAACAGAAAAATATTGCTCAAAATATTATTCACACTGAGCAGACGTGGATAGAGAAAACCCTAGCAGAAAGGAGAGGGTTATTTGAAGCAATATGGCTGATGGCTGGGGTTGGGGGCGCTGGCAGGAGCTCTCCAAAGCTTCTTCTCAATGCTAGCCGTTGCAGATGGCAACGGATCCTATGGCAGCTGCAGCAGCCCTAGAATGAGTAACAATATCATTTATAATAAAAATACGGACTCCTCTGTCTCTATATCGAAGATGGACGTGATCATCCCGTTCTCACCAGACGTACCCTGTGACAGCAATGGTCAGCGCATGTGGTGGGCTTTCCTCGCCTCATCCATGGTGACGTTCTTCGGGGGTCTCTTCATCATCCTCCTGTGGAGGACCCTCAAGTACCTGTGGACTGTCTGCTGCCATTGCAACATCAAACATAAGGTAATGTATCAAAAGCCTTTCAGACCTTGGCACAGTCTCCATTAAAAGCACCATCTGATGGAATTAAATGGCCATGCGATCTCTGTGTGACATTTGGATGGCAGTGGATTGACATTCATAGAAATGATTCACTGTTGGGAAAACACTGTGTCCACTCTGCTCTGCATGACAGCATTCCAGCAATCATATGACATCTAAACTACTCAGATTGATTCACACAGATTAAAACGTGTTGGTACTTATGTAGTTGACGAAAACACAGTGAAGAAATGGAATGAAGAGATTCAACCATTCATAAATATCCAAAGCTGGTGGCAATAAATGAGAGCCTTTCATTCAGGTCTCACATTTGAATGTACACACAACATGGAAGAAAAGTGTTTGTGATCTATATTGTTTTGTTGGCTATAGGCAATAATTTCCTTTTATCTGACTCTCCACCCCATATCAGTGGTTTATTGTATAGATAAATATGTTTGATAGGTCCCAGTGGGAAATTATAGAACAGACACTGCACTTGAAATAAGCCAAAAGAAAACACAGCAATACCACAAAGACTTTCGGTTACATAATTCACTCTGCAACGTTGTAAACAAATGGTCACACAGGCGTTGAAATACAAGATGATTTCAAGATGAAGTCAATAGGCTAATACAAATTGTATCTATCTGTTTTCCTGAAATATTTCAGACACTGAAGGTGCTTTTTAGCATTGGAAAAGTTACACTATTTGGATTTACCAGAAATAAGGCCATGATTTTTGTTCATAGGTGTTTCATCCTGCTCAACAAGGCCACAGTACATTGACATGTATATGTCTTAATAAATATCTAAGCAAACCAGCATATTTTAAAGGGATAGTTCATCCAAAAAATGAACATTTTCCTCATGATTTACTCACCCTCTTGACATCCCAGATGCGTATGACTTCCTTTCTTCTACTGAACACAAATGAAGATTTTTAGAAGAACATCTCCATACATAGAAGGTCCATACAATGCATGTGAATGGTGACCAAAACTTTGAAGCTCACAAAGCACATAAAGGCAGCATAAAAGTAATCAATAAAGGGTGTTGCACACCAGAAGTGTCTGGCGTACGGCATGGCGAGTTATACAATTCAAAACAATTGTTTCTATGAATGTACGCACACCCAGCTACGACTCCGGAGGCTTCTCAAATTTCTGCCGTGCCACAGAACTCAACTTGCATAGTTTTCCATTAAATTCAACATAAATCATTATCAAAGGACATCGATTATTTACTCTTGCCATAAATGGATGATATGTTGTTTACATGTATCTTTCATATAGCCGATACAGTAATTTTCATTTACAAATATGTTGTTTTGTGGTTTGACAGCTTGAATGAAAGACCTGATCAAAGCTACACACAGAGAAATTGCATAATAATTTATAATAGTTCAAGTTGCACAGTTACACCAGTTTCATACATGAACCTGTAAACTCATCAATGTCACATTGTTCATTCTTGAAGAAGGGAAAAACCTTGGTAACTTTTGTGTGTACTGTCTGGCACCTGAACCACATCAACGTGCCATGTTTGATACCTTTGCCGTGCCTTACCCGTGACACGGCATGGCGCTTCTCGTCCAATGTGCGACCGCCATTAGACTCCATAAATCCTGATATCTGTAGTCTCTTTGGTGATCACAATTTCAAGCTCGATTACACGTCCTAGCGCTCTGCGTATGCCTCAAGCACTAGGAAGTGTAATCGATCTTGAAATCATGATCGTGCTTAGAGACTGCAGTAGCAATGGCTTTTCTCACCCAAAACCAACTGGATTGCTTCAGAAGACATGAACTAAACCACTCGAATCTTATGGATTACTTTTATGCTGAATTTATGTGCTTTATGGAGCTTCAAAGATATGGACCCCATTGACTTGCATTGTATGGACCTACAGCGCTGAGATATTCTTCTAAAAATCTTAGTTTGTGTTCAGCAGAAGAAAGGAAGTCATACACATCTGAGATGGCATGAGGGTGAGTAAATGATGAGAGAATGAATTTTTGGGTGAACTATCCCTTTAATGTTGACCACGTTCATGTAGGGACTCAAATTATTTTTTATTACTTTTACTAACTGAACCATCAGCCATTCTCTAACAAGTGCAAACACATTTTAGTGTTTGACCTACATAGGATAGTAGTCTGGACCTGTTGCTTGTAAAAATACATGAAACAGTATTTTTATTTTTTCGCATCCATTCATTTTGATAGTAATGTGATGGCCTCCATTAGGCACTCAAAATGGACTCAGTGAGCCACAGTGTCTCTGATTGTAACAAAAGAGTGGCTTATCTTCTGCTTATCCATCATCTTCAACGTAATTGCTGCAATCCAATGTAAATGGAAACAGTTATTCACTTCTCCAGAGGCACAATGCAGACATAAAAAAGGAAGCTTCATATTGGCTGGCTGGTTCATGTGGGATTTGACGAGACAATAGCCAATGAGTTATAACTGACGATAGATATCTAACTGGGAATAATTTAAAAGACTGATTGGATGGTCACAAAGTTAGTTTATCAACAACCCTGACTGTCATGTGTTTTCAAGTTTAAAATGTTGATATGAGTGAATTGTGGCCTCTTTATGTCAGTCCCTTCCATTCGGATGAGAGTGTGTTGTTGAACTTATTTATTTAAATGCGAAGGGTTAATGACATCTGTGAAGTCACAAGTGTTCATTACCATTTAATTACCTACATGTTCATGCGTTCCAGCTATCTATCTGAAACTGACAATATACCTTAGCCTCCTCAGATGGAAGTTGTTAAAACATAAGCAGGCCTGTGTCTATATCACTTGCTGTTGGGCACCCTTGATTAAAACCCTCGTTGTCTTGCCTGGCTTATAGCAGAGCAAACCAAACTGTTTTTGCATCATCAGTGTTTTAAAGTGGTTGATGACAACCCGTTGTTGTGCCATTGGAAATGAGAAGGTTGTGCTGAGTGATATCTCAACATATCCTGTTTCTAAGAGAAAATAAAATGCCGGTGTGGATAATTGCGGGCACTGGTGTGTTTACTGGTGGAAGGGGAGTCCCAAGGGGTGACTTTGTGGAGGGGTATTGACACTCGGTTGCAAGGGGAACATGCTTGTTAGGAGCATTAAGAGGCTGAAATGGTATCTGCTATGCAGCTGACTGTGGAGGGCAGGTCTTTCAGGCATGGTGTCAGTAATGGGATGCGTGTCTGAGGCCAGCCTTGTTCAGCAAGGGGGTGAGACTGAGAGCACACTTAAATCAGTCTTTGTCATGTAGCGCTGGACCATACATGTGAAATTCGGGGAGTCAGACTTCAATTGACTCTCATGTTGTGTAGCCCTGTACAGAAAGACTATGCAAATTTTACTTAATAATCCATAGCAAATAATCTTAGAGTAGTTGAATTCCACTGCCTGATTCTTTATCAGGATTGAAGGTTTTTTTTTCTTTCTTTGCATCGTTCATTTTTGGTGTTAATTGCCCCATTGTGGGTTGAAGTTGCCACACAGAGGGAATGGTGATTTAAGGCCCCAATATACTTCATACGAAATCAAAGAACGAATGGGTGTGACATCATTTAGAACAAAATCTGTTTTTTTTTGCATTCATTTCAGTGGATTGTAACAGCTCGCCTGGGCGAACTTCTTACAGGCTGCTAAAAACCTTACTGCCATTGGTCCACGTCATCAGTAGGTGTGACCTGGATCTCCACCTACGTTGAGACTATCTGTAGGATCGTTTGCACAGAGACATTTTCCAAGACCATATCATGCGATTTAGTTTTTTATTTATTTAGTCTACAAAAGGAATCAAATCTACTCAAATACTCTCAAGTGCCCATTCACTCATTCCATCTGTAGCGAAAGCCATTCACACATTTACCCAGAGTAAGGTATGCCTATCATCAATGTTTTGTCTGTATTTTTCCCATTATTACTCTTTTATACACCAATCTTTGCAGTAGTATCAGTGTCATCATAAATTACAATAACAGAGCATATTATGGCTGCGTATAGTGTGTTAGTGCATTAGCCCCATGAAATCATAATGTAAACAAGACAAATTAAACATTATCTATATATTACTTTAAATCATCATCGAGTGGTTAAAACAGCTTCTTTTACTGATCTATTGTGAATTCTACTCATAAAATGAGGCATAAAGTCATTGATAACACATTTTAATGTCACATTAGTTAAAGTTTTATTCCTCATTTAAATGCTCCTCTAAATGCCTCCCACAGCAGTGTGCCCGATGTCTCAATGTTTGCAAACAGTATACCGTTGCTCGGCTGTTTCAAACTTCTTTTGACCCCTGACTGAAGAACGAAGAAGAACGTCTAACTTGACATAAGGTGAATAGGAAATTGTACAATTTTGTAAATGAATAAACGAACAGCAGAAGTGTGATTTACCAGCCACTGGGCTAAAAATTGTACAGTATGGGTGATTCCTACTGAACCTGTCAAGAAAATGTCCTAGTTTTTCTCCAAAATCCAAAGAAACAAAAAAGAAATACTATTTTGCAAATTTTTTTACATTGTGACATTTTCATGTTTTACCCCCAGTTCTCATTACTGCAGTGTGAAAAACGATGGTCATTATGATATTCTCCGCCATGTGAATTTTGTTTTTTTATACATTACATTATTTGAATTGTAAAGTATGTAGGCTATACATCATTAGTACTCCCTTGGTACTTGCTAACAGATGTACAAATGAATTAATGTTTTAAATGTAATATACTTAATATACTTAAAGGTAATTACTTAAATTGAAAGTCAGTAACTGTAATCTAATTACAGGTATTTTAAATGTAATGTTACACTACTTTTGACTAAAAAGTAATTATATTACAGTAACTGATTACTTTGTAATCAGATGCACCCAACACTGTTCCTCATATAATGCTATCTTATGACATCAAAACACTTTTATTATAGGGAATGACTTGACGTTTGCAGTACATAGCCAACAACATGTAAATGCTTGTTTGAGCGCGACCATATTGTGCGGTAGCTCAACTAATTGATATGTGTCATGAACCACGTAATGTCATTTTGCAAAAATGTCGCAACACTCACGTAATTTTCACAGTCCCATAATAGTCAGTAAATATTAAGTAGGAACCAAAAGCTCCATTAAATATTTGTCACATTTTAAAAGTGACTCTATAGAGACATTCCTTATTGTGGGCAACACCAGATCTCACTAGCTGGTTGAAACTGTTAGTACATGAGAAAGATTTGTAGGATGGTCGTGCCTGGAGCTTACAGAGGAAGCCGTTGCAGGCTGGTTCAGCTGCTGTTGTCTTTTAACAGCCTTGTGTGAGTGTAATCTTTCTGCAGTCAAAGCCACCATGTGCTCTCATCTCCAGTAACCCCTAGCTAATATTAACACTACCACAATCAGATGAAACACTGTTTTCCTTCATTTTGTTTTACAGTGTACTGGAAGACAGCTTTATGTAATCTGGTTAACACAGCTACAATTAATTACTATCATCAGTTTAAGGTGAATTATTGTTTTCTTGGCTAGTAAAAGCTCCTTTGTGACAATTCTTGTTGCGTGAAAACAAGGAGCTCTCGAGCCTTGAGAGTCTGCTCAGCTTTTGGAAACATTCTTCATTTCAAACGTATTCTGTACTTCATTGCAAGATTAAAATTGATGCATAACTGATGGGGCAGCCCCTCGGCTCCACTGGAAAAAGCTGAGCCCTGATTCGCCCACATCTTAATGAGCTTAACATTATCATTGGTGCTTTGGAGAGCAGTGATGCAGCATGCAGAGGAGAGGAGAAATGAAGACTAGAGGACGTTACTGTGACCTTCAGGGAAGTGAGCTGTGATGCCGAAGCTTCAAGGCGCATTGTGATTTGGCTCTATCTCTCCCATGTGCTCGCGAGCTAATAACAGGTTGTGCTTCTGATGGCAGGCGGCAATTTTAATAACCTGCTTGGCTCTAAGCATGCACTACAGAACACTGGTGAGATGAGATGGAGTGCTTTTGATGTGCCTGCAAAGGTTATTCCACAAATGTCAGAATGGTTTATTTGAAGAAACAAAAGCGTCTCTCAGTGGCAATTTCTCAGCTCGCAGTACTGCTGAAAGCTTTTTAAATGAAACCACATTTTTTACCTTCTCCATACCTCTAGAATGCATAACTCTCTTACATTTATTTTATTTATTTTTTTTCTGCTAGGCTGTAGGGTAGTTTATTTGTTTAAAAAGTAATAGTGGAAGGAAGAGGCCTTGTGAAAAGTGAGATGTGCGTTTGTAAAATTAGCTATCATGTGCTCTGTAAATGGCATGGCGTGTAGACATCATGTACATATGTTGTACACAGTGGAGCTCAAGTTTAGTTTGAAGAGCTCATTGTGTTGGGTCGTATAATTCTGGGTAATTGGGTAATCGAAAACTGGTTGTAATTTTATTTAAGCTGATGTTCTGATGTCTCATCTCACCTCAAACAACAAACATAATGTAACTATATTTTTAAACTCTTTGTGTTTCACATACAGTGTTTATCCAATAAGCTAATAATGCTAATAGAACACATACAAAGATATAATACTATTTTAGACTGCTACATGATTTTATTCAAATGCATAATAATCGTATGTGCTGCAAAATGTTGTTTGCTGATAGATTTAGCCATAGAAACAGGACAGAGTGTTAATCAGTCAGTAAACTGAGGACTATGCCAACCCTCTAGAGACAAAGGACAGATTATCAGCTTGCAGGTGAAATTGTTGATTTGATGTTACTGGATATTGGTTTGAGTATTTTTTATCGAGCTTTTATGATAGAGTATTACGTTTTGATTTCAGATTGATGTGAGTTCTACATGATGGTTGGGTAACACTTAACTACATCAATTAACATATATTAACAATCAACAATACTTTTACAGCATTTATATAAAAAGTGGCTATGTTAACATTAGCCTAGTAAATGCATGATGATGTTGTGCCTCATGTATTCGGATAGAGGACAAAGGCAGGCCTAACACAGTCGTAAAACCCAACTCAGGCCCCCACATACCAGGTCATAAATTATACTGATAAAAATCGTGCCAAAATCAAACAAAGGGAGTTCAAAACAGACTACAAATCCCATGAAGCCTTGCTCACTAAAGGATCGAACTCTCAACTCCTATTGGATGAGGCACACGACAGAACGCACCTCAACCATGACATCATCAGTAGTAGAAATACCTCTGAAATGCTTCCGGGATTTGCTTCCAGCAACTTTGCTCGCCGTGTGTAGACGCAGCTCATCGCTGCTCTCAGGTGTAGCCTCGTGGCAAAAGGAAGTAACGTCCGACTTGAAACTGTGGCCATGCAAACTCCATCTCGCTGGACGAGTTGAGATTACTCTGTGTTCAACCGAACACTAACGGATCCGAAGGAGACCGCCGAGCAATCCGCATCTTCATCCGTTTGCCTGCAGAAGTGAAGAGAGAAAAGATTTCTCTTCCATCTTCAATCAAGTCGATGTCGCTAATTTCTCCACCAGCCTGCCAAAAATCAGCAGCCGTACCGCCCGCCGTCATCACCAGAGCCTCGAGGAACCGAGTCAGAGTCAAACGACGGATGAACACACATTCTGCACCCTCATGCGATTCAAGTAAGAGGTTTACATCTGGGCAGAGATAGAATATTATAGTGTGTTATTCTTGTGTTTCAAGGTTATTGTTTGTACAGTTTACGGACCGCCATGTCCGCTCATTATTAATACTCAGGGTATTAATTATCATGAATTTGATTTGCTGTATTGTGGTCCAACCACATTGGACTGTTGTGCATTTCCGCCATCGCGGGTGAGACCGGCAAACTGAGTTTATCCATTAAAGAATCAAAGAATGAGGGACGGTTTACGAGCCGTCCACCGCGTCTCTGAGTGATAAACTAACAGCTGCTTTCTCTCCCACGATCACGAAATCGGCTTTGGGGCTGTCACTTTATTCTCTCTCTCTCTCGTACTAACCACACACACACACACACACACACACACACACACACACACACACACACACGCACGCGCGCGCGACCCCTCACAAATATGCTGGCACACATTTTTGGCTAGTAGATAGCTTCAAGCCTTATGCAGCTTATGCGGATTCAAGCCTTCATTCATTGTTTTTTTTTTTCCCGAAAATCGATATTCTTTGGATGTCGATTTTCCTAAGAAAACAATCTAATATTGAGACTGTTATACTATCTGGTTATTAGTCCCTGATTCCAGGGTGGTGCCCCGTCAATGTTAATCCTTATTAATATTCTGTTGATTTTTGATAATTGATAATTATCTTTGATGATTGTTGAATTTGAATGATCAATAAACTAGTGTTAATTTTAATTAATGTTTCATCGATGTTAACAATTAACGATTATCTTTGATAATTGTTGATTTAAAGGATTAAAAAAGCTAACATTGATTCTCATCAATGTTCTACTGATTTTAATAATTAATAATTATCTTTGATATTTATTAATTATTGCTAATAACCAAACCCGCTCCTAAACGTAGCACACTACATTTACTGGAGTCCCATATGAGGTTTTAATGAGTTAGATTCAATTAATTAATTTAAATATTAATTAATAACTAAAGAAATAATTACCAATTATTTCTGATAGTAACACTGATCTAAACAACCAGTAAAGCCCTTCAATGAACTAACATGAATAAAAAGTAAATAATAGTATTTTAATAAATGCTGTAATAAAAAACTGTTCTTTATTGTTAGCTCATGATAGCTACAGTAATATGTTTACTATTGTTAACGAATAGAACCTTATTGTAAAGTGTTACCGACGATTGCAACAAAAGTTTGGTATTCTATCAAAATTGGTGTTTGTTTATGGTTGTCAGTTGTAAAAGATATTGTTATAGAGTGTAAATAAACACAATAATCTTTCATTAATATAATCCATTGTAGCAAGTTTTCTGAGTTTTTTTAAAATGCATTTAATACTTCACACAGACTAAAGATCGTATAGCACATGTAGGCATGCACAACACATTGTGGTTGTTAGACCATTTGAATATATATATATATATATATTTTTTTTTTTTTTTCATTGATAAGCTTATCACTCATGAATCACATGTGTATATTAAGCATCCTAACAAGCATCTTTTGCTGTCTTGTTTTTTTCTTCTTCTTTTTTTTCTGGGCTGGTCCTCATCAGTGGGCTTGTTAACATTCAAATGCTCTTGCACAACTTGAGTCCAAATTTAATTTGCTTTACTTAAGCTCTGCGTGAGTGTGAAGTCTTACAGTTCCATTGCGATGCAAAAAAAAACCCCCAAGTGTTTTCAGCCTCACTGGTTCCACTCAGATTCAGGCCGTCAGCACCATGGAGAGCTCACTGGAGTATCTTTAGCAGCAGAAATCCAGTTGTGGATCATTTAATGCACATATACATCTGTTTTGATTAAAGGTAGAGGTGGGCAATAGGACCAAAATCGTATATCAGGATATGATTTATATCACGTTAATGATATATATCATAATATAGGAAAAGTTTTCTGGAAAAAATATATAAAATTGGTTTATATATTAAATAACCACATTGTAATGCATACTTTTGGATAATACTGACAGTAAATTAAATACTTTATGAATGAAAACTACTTCCTCTTATATAATTTTCTCTTTATTTGAAACTTGATTAACATAAATGTTACATTATTCCACATTTCAGTCTGATATGCTGTTGACCAATATTATTATTATAAACTTTCCTCAAGAACCTCAAGATCTCAAAGCAATTTAACAAAGAATATAATACATAAGTAAAAAAATATCCAATGAAAAAGAACACTTCTTACTGAAAATATCCAAAATTATGTAAGCACTTCTTGCAAAAAAAAAAAAAAAAAATATATATATATATATATATATATATATAAACACTATCTAAACACTTCTCGCAAATTATTTTTTCGAACGCATTAATGTTGAGTGTATCTTTTGGCTTTCATTATATTTGTTTGTGTGCTTCATTTTGAGGTGGCAAAATAAATTGCTTGTATTACGACAAGTGATTATAGTCATGCAACAGTTTGCAGATAAAATTTTTCTGCTCTGTGTCGGCTTTTGCAAACCAACATCACAGATGCGCTTGTCAGATTAGAGGAATATTTAGCGCTTATGAAGTGCTGGACACGATACGACCACGGCGTGCACATGGATATTTACATATCGCGATTTACATGATATAGCAAAATCTCTATCGATTGACACTTTATATGGTCGCAACAATATACGGTATTTATCATCAAATCGCCTAGCCCTAATGGAAGGTGTGCAGTGGTGTTCAGAAATGAGTTTTGTGCTAAACATCTAAGCTTGTGGTAATCAAATGAATGAAAATAGTGGGAATTGTTTTATTGAAAGCAAACTTTGCTCTGAATGAAAGCAGCTGCTAACTTGTCATCTGTAGAAGTACATCATGTTGAAATACATTTGATATGAATGGGCAGCAAATGACAACGCCTCAGCATGGATTTGGAAGGCTAGTTTGTCTGCTTCCACACTAGCCCAGTTACGCTTTGCAATTTTTAGACATTTATATATGTGGCTGTTTTCATATGTTCACATGCACAGCTGTTAATGTTTTGGCTAATTATAGCTGGTGGATGCCACTAATTATTTGCTATTTCTATTCACTGTGAAGCTGTTGTCTTGAGAAATAAGTGCATAAATCTTGATTCTTCAGTGGTTTTTATATCAACCAAAGCCCTAACACAATATGAACATTCCTGTGTAATTGGAGAATAATTTGCAAAAGAACAGTGAATTCTAGGGCATTTCTTGAACATGAGCTATTGATTAAAAGCTAAATATAAAACTATGCTCTAGAATAAATTCTGTATAAGAAAATGATGGACCTGTACAGTCAATATCTTCATTAACTTGTTTTGATTTGATTGACTATGCTTGTTATAGAATGTAGGGAAGATAATGGATTCCAGCAAATGTTAAAGGAATATTTTGGGTTCAATACAAGTTAAGCTCAATCAGAAGCATTTGTGGCATAATGTTGATTACCATAAAACGTAATTTGAACTCGTCTGTCCTTTTCTTTAAAGAAAAAAGAAAGAATCGAGGTCACAGTGAGGCACTTAAGTGAAAGTGAATGGGGCCAATTTTTGGAGGGTTTAAAGGCAGAAATGTGAAGCTTATAATTTTATAAAAGCACTTACATGAATTCTCCTGTTAAAACTCGTATGTATTATTTGAGCCGTAAAGTTGTTTAAATTGTCGTTTTTACAGTCGTTTTAGGGTTTACAGTGTTACGTTGTCATGGCAACGAAGTTGTATAATTGTGTATAACTTTACACAGAAAAGGTTAGTTAGTGATTTTAATCACACTAAAATCATGTTAACACACATATTGTTTACAACTTGTGACTTTTGATTATTTTAACGTTTACAGATTAGCCTCATTCACTTCCATTGTAAGTGTCTTACTGTAACCACTGTTTTTGCTTTTTTTAAAGGAAAGAGGGACGAGTTAAAAGAATTTTTGTGGTAATCAATATTATGCCACAAATTCTGTTGATTGAGCTTAACTTCGGTCGAAACCGGAATATTCCCTTAAAGGGATATTTCACCCTAAAATGAGAATTCTGTCATTATTTACACACTCGGCCTCATGTTGTTCCAAAGCTTTGTTTCCTACATGGAATACAAAAGGACATGTTAGGCCATATGTTAGCCTCAGTCACCATTCACATTTATTGCATATTTTTTTCCATACAATGAAAGTGAATGACGACTGAGGCTGTCATTATGCCTAACATCTCCTTTTGTGTTTCTCTGAAAAAAAGGAAGTTATATGGGTTTTGTATACATGATGGATTTTTTTTTTTAAATTTTTTTTTTTTTAAGGATCCCATTAAGGTGTTACCATACAGTACATCTAAGGACTGGTACCCTTTAAAAAAAAATAGTACGGCCTATCATATAGGATATATGACAATATTGATTAAACATCTTCCTTGATTTAGTTTTAAAAGACCATGAATTTGATCTGGCATCTACCCTTTAATGTCCTTGAATTGTTGGCATTGCACGATATGCATTTGAATGCACCCTAGACATTGAGGATGATTTTGCATTATATATTACAAGGATGCCATTTGATTAGCTAATTCCGGTTTGGTTAGTTGTGTGGAGGGCTAAAGCCACACAGCTGCTTTACTGAGCATTGACTCAAAGCAATGCAACTGCAGAGAGATGAGAATTGGCACAGGCTCAAAAAGCCCAGCTTGGTGTCTCTCTCTCTCTCTCTCTCTCTCTCTCTCTCTCTCTCTCTCTCTCTCTCTCTTCTATCAATTTTTTCCCCTCCAGCTTCAAGCAGCAGCCTTTTCCAACATTGCCCCTCTCAAACCTCCAATCATGTTTACATGAACACAAATCCACATTCACTACATTCATCCCTTGGAAAAATTTTCCCTTTGTTGCATTATCTGTTTGCCTTTAAGGAAATAAATGTCCACTTTCCACAAATAGAAGGCATTGACTTTGGGCTGAGCTGTGGGACCCTAAAGGGTCAGGGTCAGATTTTCCCAGGTCACAGGAGAAATTAACCAGCCACTCTCAAGTGAAAGGTTTTTTTTGTACCCAGAGCAGTTACACTGACTCAAAAGACTGGACAATTGCACATCTATTTCAGATGAAAATTTAAGTTTAAAAATACATGCGGAGGATGAAACTGCACATTCCACGGTCAGCAGCATGCCTGAAAGGGTTTGACGGGATATTTACTGCTGTCTCAGAGCTAGCCGTACCCTTACCGTTTTGATTTGGCAGGTACCTGCAGCTCTAGGAACTTGACATTTAACAAAGCAATGCCATGTCAGAATGTACCTGACACCGTCAGTTTTTAACACGCTAGGTTAGACAGGCTGAGAGCTGCTTTTTTACAGATCTCATTCAGATGAAGCAAGATGTAGAACAGAACCATTATTTCTGTGTTTCCCAAACATTTTTGCCTTATACACCCCCACGGCCCCATCATAAGGGGACAGTTACCCATTCATTATATTAGGCAATATGAAACTAGATATCATTTAGCATTATTAGTAAATTGGTTAGCTTTTCAGTTATAACAGTGATTCATTTTTAAACTAAAAACAGTCAGGGGCCTGTGTAGCTCAGCGAGTATTGATGCTGACTACCACCCCTGGAGTCGCGAGTTCGAATGGGTGTGCTGAGTGACTCCAGGTCTCCTAAGCAACCAAATTGGCCCGGTTGCTAGGGAGGGTAGAGTCACATGGGGTAACCTCCTCGTGGTCGCAATTAAGTGGTTCTCGCTCTCAATGGGGCACATGGTATGTTGTGCGTGGATCGTAGAGAGTAACATGAGCCTCCACATGCTGTGTTTCTCCGTGGTGTCATGCACAGCAAGCCACTTGATAAGATGCGTGGATTGACGGTCTCCGAAGCAGAGGCAACTGAGACTTTTCCTCCACCACCCGGATTGAGGTGAGTAACCACGCCACCATGAGGACCTAGAAAGTAGTGGGAATTGGGCATTCCAAATTGGGGAGAAAAAGGGGCTAAAAAAAAAAAAACAACAACAAAAAAAAAAAGTCAATACTGGTGTCAAAAACCCAAATAGCTTTCTCTTGAACTCTCTTCAGTGTATATCTCATAAACAGCATCAGTGCCAGCTGGTGTTTTTCAAGACTGGGGAAGCACAGACATTTGTTATTGTTTGTCTACAGAGAAAAGAAAGTTATTTCTAGGTATCTACATTTAGTATTTCCTTCAAAGAAGACCATACATAATGAAGTGGTGATCATCTGGAGTTGTTCATTCAGAATGACTACATTTGCTACTACACTATTACATTTACATCCAAATGGTACTTCATTTGTATGGAAAGGAACGTAAACCTTAAATGGTTGGGTACCACTGCTTTATTTTACCTGCAGAATAACAGTCGCCCCCAGGAGTGTGGACATATGAATCATGGCATAGCAGCTTTTTCCTTGTTTCGTCCCTTCCTGTGACTCTTTCCTTGTAGACTGCACTTTTTATGTGATTTTACTGGAGCAGAAAATGGCAGACTGAGGCATTGGGTGATGAGTCACTTGACTGCCTGGAGCTCGTACCCTGTCCTTCACCCCTTAGAGGTTATGCCCCCTCTGTCATTTGTACCCTGGGGTGAGGGCTCATTTACTGTGACATGATGTTGGAGATCCACTGGCAACAACAAACAATGCTGTTTTTAAAACCCTCTTTGACCTCTACCAAGTTAAATCATAGGCATTACAAAGCATAATATATTTTAAAATCTGTATGTTCTTGCTATTTGTAAGGAAAATGGTGCAATTGGAATGTGTTACTAAATGTGGTAGGGTTAATTGATGCAAAGAGTTGTGTCTTTTCCACCACTGGCTTGACTTTGATGAGATGTTTGTTTTTTGAAACAAACTGCGATTGTCTCTTTGTAAATGGAATTTCCTTTCTGGCTCCAGCTTTCTCTTGTAAACATGCAAACAATAAATCAAAGTAATCCAGTCTGAATGACAAACTGTGCTTACCAGCCAGAGAAACTGGTGGAAAATGAGGTGTCATTGTGCTGGTATTTCATAATCAGCCATCCATTTATTCCTAGTCCATCCTCACACACTGTAAAATGTTTTTTTAAGATAACCTAAAAAATGTGCTTCACATCAAAATGAACTGGTGTTATTCAAGTAAACATATTATTTAATATGACTGAATAGACATGACTACATTAGATTACACAAATGAAAGCAATTTTTAAGTGTAAGATCAGATAAAGAAGATCTTCTTAAGGTAACAGCTGCATATTTTCACTTTTCGAAGCTTAAAGGGGTCATGAAATGCTCTTTTTTTTTTTAATGGTTTTATGATCTTCCTTAAGGTCCACTAATAATGTTGGTAAAGTTTATTTTTTTATTTATTTATTTATTTATTTATTTATTTTTTTTGCACCAAAGCAGTCATAATTTATTGATATATGATAATTTTCCACCCTGTCTCTGGCCCTCTGTCTGTAACGCTTGGTTTTGGCATAAACGCCTCCTTGAAACTTCAACGTAAATGGCCAATGTTATGACTGGCTAATATCATGCAGCCTCAAATACAGCCATATTTGAAATACAATCGGAAGAGAATGAACAAGCTCCACAACATTATAAAACTAAATTTGAGGGTTTACACATAACACACATCCAACACATTGCATATATTAAACTGTTCATCTCAAGCACAACTGTTAACACTCACACCCTGTCTACACCGGACATGAGAGGTGTGTCACGTCAAAAGCAATATAACTGTGAAAGACCTCTGTTCTGTCGGGAAAGGAGGAAGCTGGAGCCGGAAGAGCATTCAACAAACTTTAATCCAAACACCGCATCAAACTAAACACACAGCAACATAAACACACACAGCTTCAAGATGTCTCTCTCTCTCTGCGTTTCTCTCTCAATTGCAGCTCTGTTCCCGGCTTTATCCCTCGCCTACTCACACCATCATCACTCACAGCTGGGCGAGATCATTCGCCCCAGGTGCACACCTCGGCCTCACTCCGCACTGTCATCGCTCTGCCCTGCCTCGCCTGCCACACTTCCCCATCATCCAATTCAGGCCGGGGACCTATCTGGCCTGTCCTTACTCCCTGTCCTTACTCCCAACCCCACAACACTCGACCCAGCCCCGGATGGTTTTTCCCCACCTCCGGTAATCAGGCACCGCTCTAGGGGAAGGAGAGGGCAGGAAAGCAAGAGAAGGAGAGAGCACAAGAGGGAGGGAGAGAGAGAGAAGAGACAAGCAACATTCTTCGGCTCCCAGGCACGGCGCCCACCCGGTCCTCAGCCACTGCACTGTCCCTTGTTGACAGCAGTGGGCTCCTCCGCCTCCTAGCAGCCGGCAGCAGCTCCTCCGCCCCCTGGCGGACGGCAGCGGTTCCTCCGCCTCCCGGCGGATGGCAGCGGGTCCTCCGCCCCCTGGCAGATGACAGCGACGAGTACGCCCAGGGCAGCATTCTTTTCCTCCTACCTGGATTTTGGCACCAATGTAAAAGTTCTCTTCTTAATGGAAAGGAGGTGGCGGGAACCGGATGAACACTCAACGATCTTTAATTACAACACAGACACTTCCAACTAAAACACAACATAAAACACTGACACACACACACAACTCCATGTGTGTCTCTCTGTCTCTCGAACTGGCATCACCGGTTCCCCTTTATCCCTCTCCCACTGATTGGCCAACTCAACGCCAGGCGCGCACCCTCACGGCCGGGTCATGCCCTCCTCCTCATCACAAGAACCCATTATAATCAATGATGCTGTCTACCATGGAAGCGTCCGTTGCGGCATGTCACACCGACAGTAAACGGGTGTCCTGTTCCATTTTGTGCTGCACACGCTGGCACTACTATAGCCAACAACACAAATGCAGTCACATCAATGGACGCACCTGGTGTAGACAGGGTGTCAGCACCATAAACTATCAAACAGTCATGACATTTCAAATATTCATGAATGAAACTGAAACTGTTTATAATAACAATAACAGTTCCTTTGCAAAGTTTCTCAAGCAATCCATGCTGATATAAAACATATAATCCATGCTGAAATATGCTGAAGACACATCCACAGAACACACATACATATTGTATCATCCTGCAGCGAAATGCACAATCGTGGGAAATGCATCAAGGTCAAATATGTCCATCCAGTGTATGTTTACATACGGCAACAAGTAAAAATAATGCAGATGGGCGCGAGAACGCGTCCATGACATGTTTGTGGCCAAAACAGCAGGAGATGCAGCAGCTGAACGAAACCGAAATGCTTCTCCTTTTCAGAGTTCTAACTTGACACCGTGTCTTCTTAAAAGTGGCGTGAAATACTTGGCAACATCAATGATGTCTGTGTAGAACATGTTTATATACAAACATAATGGTCCAGATGGGGTCCCCTTTAATGTTCAGGAATAGTTAGGCCAGATTAGGCCTGTTTGTCCTGCTCTCTCTCTGTCTACAATACAAACTGAGTGCCAGTGGGCAGGGCCAAGGGTGCAATGACGTAAAGCAGGGATTGATGTTGTTGCTGTAGAGACAGTCATTAATTAATGGGCCCCCAAATGATATAGGGAAGTTGTGAAAGTAGAGAACGAGGCATTTTTGCAGAAAAAAATCTGCCTAAAAAATCGTTAGGTAACAGGTCCCACATGACAGCGCCTTTATGCACTGCTTCAGAAGAGGTCGGACAATAATTTCACATGAATAATGATACTGAGACACTTTAATAGTAATTTAAAGGAAAATAAAAACAGTATAATGGTAAAAGTATTTCTATGTGGAAATATTTGTCCAAATGTTGTTGGGGACATTTCTAATTTTCTGAAAGAGCCCTATCTAAATCTACACCTATATTCTAAACATCTGTCACAGAAATCAATAAAAGTTGTAATATGTTTACATGCACCTATCAGCATATATATGTGATTAACCTACAGAGAATGCATAGCCTATCATCACCAACCTCAACCAAAGACCAGCATGGTGATATTTGTGCATACAGTTATCTAGACATCCAATTTAGTTTGGGTTTTATATTTTAATGGATTTAATTGTTATCAGCGGTTATTAAATTCTTAGAATAAGCAAAGCTTAACAGCTGTTTTTTTCCCCTTGGTACATGGTAGAATCAGCAAGAAGCATGGTGTATTCCTTTTTTGCTCATTAATGAAGTGCTCAAGAAAGCCCTCAGATGATGAATTGCTGCATCTGGTTCGGTTCCTCAGCCCAGTATACTTCAGGAAATAACCCACTTCACTTTGTTATACAAGACACAGCGGTGCAGGAGTCAACAAGGTTGATATTTTATTCTATAATACCTCTGTAAATGTCATCATGTGAAGAAATTGGCATATTTTGTGAACATTACTGCTAGTTATATTGAGTTTTGTACATGTACCAAAGAGAAAATCCACTGAAGGTGATGCACAAAACAAGCAATCTACTTTAGGTTACTGACTTTCAATACTATCAAACAATACATCAACTATAATTCAGCAGCACAAAAATGATTAGCACGAAGTGTATCGTACCACTACAAAATTTCATTTATAACTCATATGAATGTGACCTGCTGGATGCTAGTGTCTCTGGCTCATGTACATACGTGACAATTTATGTGTATCTGAGCTACAGAACCTAATCTAAGATACACAAGTCTTGCTACAAGTGGAATCCCATATGCATAATTCAATAGCCTGTGAGCAGATTTGTTGTGTTGTGGATACAGATACTTGTACTGCATAATTCATTATGTTTTGTTGTTTGCAGCATTGTGGAAGTCTTTTGCATAGTGCTAGGCGTAAATCAACAAGGAAGAAATTGATCTCTTTGATCTCTTTGTCACCTGCCATTGTTCTTTTAGGCTGGTCTTCAAGTCCAGAGAGCTGGAGTATACAAGTTGGATATATCAGTATTTGCATGTGCAGATGTGTACAGTATAAGGAGGAGGAGACGGACCACTCCACAGAAAAAATGAATGGGAAGTCTCACAACTCTCAATATGGCAGCTTTCGGTTAAAAGTGCCATTCACCTTATTGATTAACTCATGTTTAATTTATGCTTAAACAAGACAAAAAAATAAATAAAATAAAATAAAATAAAATACAATCGGCCAATGAGGTAAGGATAATAAATGTAATTTGTTATATATTCTCTGAACACAACTCGAGTAAGTTTATCTTGTTTTAAGGATTTTTTGATCATTATGGAGAAAAAAGACAATGCATTTTTGTATTTGACCTGATGTAAGAAGAAGAAAAATGTAATAAGATTGTATTGGTGATTTGATGTATGTTATTTAAATGTAGGCTTAGCCAATAGTTTTGGAAATGTTGGTCTTTCTCTATTTAAGTAGATTAGCTACTGTGTGTTGCCAAGATGGCTTAACACTCTTTCCTTAAAAGGACTTTGAATGAACCGAGGGATGGTTTTTCTTGCAAAAGTCATGGCTCCTTTTGGCTGAATGATACTTTCCTGAAAGAGGATCAACTCTCAACTGAGAGCACATTACATCTCATATGCTAAGGAGTGCAGCATAGGGGAAGCATCATGCTAGGAATGTTTACTGTCCTCATCAATTCTGACTTGTGATGAGGAGGTCCCCAAAGTTTCCTTCTTAAAAGAAGTAGAGCTGAGTTTGATAATCCACCAGCTGTATTAAAAAGTTACATAATTTGGTTAAGAAACCACCCCCAAAAAGTTTTTGTTTTCACCAGTCTGATGTTTAGCATTGAGCATACACATCTTTCAGTGCAATTATATCGTGCAGGTGCAGATTCAGTGATACCGTTGGGAACACAATATCTTGTTTTCCATGATTCATTGATATAAATACTGATATAAACATACACGTAAACATTAAGACTTTTTAAACCATGATAATTAGAAAGAGGAGATGGAGACAACCACATTCAGAGGACCGGGCTGAAACATGTCCCCTAACCCAGCGATTCCAAACCCAACTGAAGTATGTAAACAGAAATAATTCGATTTTGCTTTGTTTAACCTATAAAACAAAATGTATGACTTAAAATAAAGGGGGATTTATTTTTAAAATAAAAGCTCTTTTCCATACAAGAACAGTTTATATTGACCATGGCTGTCAAATTCCAAAGAGAACAAAAAATAAATAAATAAAAAATCATCATTAAAATACCATAAAAGTAGTTCATACAACACAAAGCTACTGCGTGGCCTCAGAAGACTTGAAATATAGTGCACGAGTTGTATGGACTACTTTTATGGTGTCTTTAGACTGTACCTTTAACCCTCTGGGGTCGATGGACGCGCCGGTGCGTCTTGCTGGATTTTTTCCTCATAACAGCGGAAACAATTTAAAATACTCTGTCATTTTTGGGCATACAGATAAGTATAAGACATCATTAGAGACTATAAAGGGTCTACTTTTATTTGTGTACACTCACAATAACAACAAAACCTTGTGCTTTTGTAAAAGAAAGAAAATAAACAGGGTGCGCTTTCAGCCGTCTCTGTCTCCGCGAGCATCTTTCTGAAACACGTCACAAAAATGAACAGGAACTCTGCGAATACTTATCACACAAACATGAAACATATGTCTAAAGAAAGCTTAAAATGTCTACTTTTAAATAAAACAATTCAAATTTAAAACAAATATTCTCCTGCAATGAAATCTGCATGAAACAAAGCAATGTACAGTTTCTCCTGGCTCAGCTAATTATCCCTAATGTGATCACACCCACCAGCAGAGCGCGCTATTCATACGGTAATGTGCTGAGGCGATCAGTGCAAATGGTAAACGTCCCCAACAGTGCCTTAAAAAGCATCAAGTTCATTCACTTTTCTGTGCGTTTGGAAGATGGCATGCTACACAGGTGAGGAAGCTCCTGGATAGTGACGAAGAGTTCATGGTTTCCTCAGAAAAAGAGCGGGAATCCGATGAGGAACGTTTGCATTTTGAAGAGCGGCTTGATCCAGCCGAGGATACAATTTTGGATGAGTAAGTCATTTAGTTTTACTTACATATTAGTTGACATGCTATTTTATATAAACATGGACATATTTTACTATTTGGACTATTTCCAGATTTGCCAGCCAGTATTCAGAGTATTGACATTTGAAATATGTCCTAATAGGCAAGTTTTAGTTACATTTAAATGTTGTTTTGGCTAAAGCAGGTATTTAAATTGCATGCTGTATGATATAAATATGATATGTAATATGATATAAAAATAATATGCATGTTTAGATTATATTTAACTAGTGTTTATGCTGCCTCATTATCATCAACGAAGCTTGTGCTTGCAAATATCTGTTCGGGTGTAAATGTGTAAAATGTGCTGTAAATATGCCCATATTAGAAAATCAGCATATTAGAATGATTTCTGAAGGATCATGTGACACTGAAGACTGCAGAAATGATGCTGAAAATTCAGCTTTGATCACAGGAATAAATTGCATTTTACAATATATTCAAATAGAAAAGTTATTTTAAATTGTAAAAATATTTCACAATATCACTGTTTTTGCTGTATTTTGGATCAAATAAATGCAGCCTTGGTGAGCAGAAGACTTTTTTTAAAAACATTAAAAAATCTTACAGATCTATAAACTTTTAAAGGATAGTGTAGGTCTAAAGTTTTTAAGTAAAGTCTTTATGTAAAGAAAATGTGTAGTAAGATAATACATTCAATCATTATGTCTCCTCACATTCATTCTCTCTCAGGGGAGGGGTCTTTGTCTCCTCAGGTGTGAATCACATCAGTATTCATGATCATCCACGCCTCCTCGTATATGGCCTTTCTAACACTAAAAGTGTCTTACAAAAGTTAAATGACTATATTGTTTTGTATGAATGAGTGATCAGGATGGTTTTCACATCATTTTTGTAGCAACACCTCTAGGCTACAAGATCCAGTTCTCAAACGTCTTGTGAACAAATGTTTAATATGTGATATATGGCCTTATTTCAGTGACTTAAAATTTTTGTTTTTTCAAAAACCACTCATAAACATTATTTTCTCAAAAATACTAACATGTACATACATGTTGTTCACATATTATTGTAGCCCAGTTTGTGCTGAATACAGTGTTCTCAGACTTTAGCCATTAATATGTTTTAAGCAACTGAAAAAGCACAAATGTCCAGGCATGTCAAAACTTCTCCAGGGCCCAAAACACCCTCAGACCCCAGAGGGTTAATAGTGCTTTATAGTATTTGTCCTTCTTGAAGCTTAACAGCTCCTGCTCACTATAAACTGTTATTCTATTTTATAGAAAAGCGTAAAATATCTCTTTTCATGTTCCAAAAAATAAATAAATTACAACATATGGTTTGGAATAACATAAGGGTATGTAAATGACAGAATTTCCCATTTTAAGTGGAACTACTACTTTAGACCTGACAGGGACATACCCAAAATAAAATGGAACAGTTCATGAACCCTGTTCTCTTTTGAAAGAAGACCACTTAGGAGATGCTGTCCAAAAGTCAGAATTAATTAAAGTCATTAAGAAATTAGTTAGAAAAGCTCAAATTTAATTTACATTATTTACAAAAAATATTTGCATTAAAAATATGACACTGTCCTTGCCACAAAATCTAAACACAATGGAAGCCACAAGTCCAGGCCCAGCCATGTTTTAGTTCAAATTTTGAGTGTGTTAATGCTCCTACTTCGAGATTAAAGAATCATTTTCTAAGACAATATCAAGTGAGTTTTCTAAAAGTCAACTTCAAAAGCTAGCCAGATAACCACATTTGTTCACTTCATTCACAATATAAAGGCAAACGTTTAGTCTTTCTTATGCCTGATATGCTGAAAACTGCTCCGTTAATGTTTTCATTCACAGTTACATATGACATTACAAATCACGTACTGTACATAATATATTTTTATTTCAAAACTGCATATTTTGCCAAAAGGTGAGTAGTTTGCATCCTTGGAAATTACTGTCGGTCTGTACAACATTTCTATCGTAAAATTGTTGGCATATATCGCATGTTTAGTTAGATCATCAAGGATTCTGTGACCAGATGCTTGATGCTGATGGACTACTGTATGTGAGACTAAGCTGGAGATACACTGATCATGAGGGAACCTCATTATTATTTATTACAGCAGTAAATTATGAAGTTACATTTGTACTTTGTCTGCGAAATTGTGCACATGCAGTACCTTGTAGTGAACAATTTGTGATTTAACAGCACAGAATGTCATGGCCTTCCAGTCTTTGCCTTTGACATTTAGACCTCAGACAATTGTGTAATTTCATCAATAAAAATATTACTGGCTTGACCTATAACATAAGGTTGTTTTGCGGAGAGCTGTTTGATGTTGGGTTTGCCTTTTCTGGTAAGTTTTTATAATGTGAAATCACAATGTCCTTGTTTACTCCACAATTTCCACTACTTTTTTCCCTATCACATTCTGTTTGCCATCAAAAAGATAAATCATATAAGCAAATATTTCATTGTAATTAACTGCCATCTCATTTATTTAAATATAATAAATGATGATTGTGTGATTGGACTTTTGATTTTTTTTTTTCTCTACATATTAGTGCACACAGGGGATAGTTCCAAATTTTGAACATTTTGTCATCATTTACTCACCCTCATGCCATTCCAAACCTTTCCGTTCACATTCATTGCACCTTTTTTCCATACATTGAAAGTGAATGTTAACTGAGACTATCATTCTGCATAACTCCTTTTGTATTCCACGGAAAAAAGAAGGTTATAGGGGTTTGGAACAGGTTGAGTAAATTATGACAGAAGTTTTTGGGTGAACTAACCATTTAGGTTGCCGATGTCATAGTTTAAGACATATATGATAGTGGTAAAGGAGTCAAGGCTCAGGTTATAAACAAGTTCTGTTGTGGGCTGTGCTTTATGAATCACACTGAATCATCAGCCCACCCCCTGCTTCATAGTCTTTTGACTGACAGCAATTGCAGAAGCTGAGATCTAACATCCATTGCCGGGCCTCCCTCCTCTCTCTCACTGTGCATCTCTGTCAGCACACAACATCATCATATCCACTTAGTCACCATCTGGACAGTTCTGTTACCACAGACTATCATGCTTTTCTTTAGGTTTTGATCTCAATTTCGTATAGTTGATCTCTGGGTTTAATGTAGTTCCACTGATATATTTCCCTCTTTAGCATCATTAAGAGGGGTAGACAGCAGAATATAGCTGTCCTTAGGTGACTTTTTGCTACAAGGATACAGTCCAGCTCTGATTGAAGCCATTTATGTAAATGAGATCAATTCAAAACATCTATGCATAGCCCGAAATGTGTTGTTCTTGTGTTCTTGTGTGTGAAAGGGATAGTTCACCCCCCTCAGGTTTAACATTTCTGGTTTAACTCATATGGCTCTGCAGACCACTGCAATGCATCTGTTGGATATCAGTACACATTATGAGAGCAGGTTTGGTTTGACACATTCTGTGTGTCCAAAGAATATTGTCTCTTTTAATATATTTTCTGTTTTTTAAAGACAGTTTTTGCTCAAAAGTATAACAAATTAATAAATAAATAATAATAAAAAATTTAAATTTAAATCAAACATAGCATGGATGCGGTAAAGAAACAGCTCAACGAAACACTATGAGAAGCCTGCTGAGCTGCTACTATTCTTAAAGAGACAGTACCATTTTAGCACTTGCTATACAAATCAATATAAACGCAAAGTAAATACTACAAATTATGCACATAAACAACAAATATATAACAAAATGTGTAATATATATGTAAATATTGAAATGTGCAGTCATTTAGCAATCATCAGTCGGGCACATTATGAAATATTTTAACTTCAACTAACAAAGTAAATATTAAAGAATTTAACAATAGGCCCCTAAAGCATCTATTCAGGGGTTAGGTGTTTTTTTTTTTTTTTTTTAACATATGTTACATATTAAATGTTACATTTTGAATTCTGTTTTCATTTTTTTGGTTCAAACCAATTTTATGAGTTTTTGTGAGTTCCAGTGGAAGCGAAGATTAATAGTGAATAATGGCTTAATGTACTTAGATCTGTTCCTTACACAAAACTATCAGTTGGCTTCAGAAGACGAAGTATAGTGCGATTTTGTCTGTTCAGTTTACTTCTCTTTTTTAATGCAGTGTTCTGTTTAGGACTGGGAGGCTTAGGCTTCTGGCAAAGTCTGAGCAGTAGAAGGAAGGACATTAGGGGAAAAGGTCTACTCGAGATCTGATCTCTGTGACAGGATACTGGAATATTTTCCATTTAGCCTGCCACACTGCTGTGCCGACTGACTGATGTCTTCATAGACATGAGAATCATGTTGTAATTAAAACAGGGTTTTGAATTAGCAGGTGTGTTTAGATACTGCATTGTGACAAATTCATTAATTAATCAAGTCTTGCTTGGTAAAATCAATGTTTTAGTTTCACTTGTACTACTGAACGAAGCTTTTTCTGTTCACCTTCATGTCTTTCAAGAGCATGTGCTAATCTGTTTTGCAACAGCTTTCCTTAATGCATTTTTCTTTTAGCAGTTGTTAAATGCAAGTGTAAAAATACACCAGCTAATCGCTTGCTCTACATCAGGAACCTTTTTTCACTAAGGAGCCAACTTTGTAATTTTTGGTTGATGCATTTTTTTCGAAAGAGCCATAGCACAAACAAATAATTTACTATTTTCAAAAACAAAGTTCTTCAATAAAATAAAATGTTTATATTGCCCATAGACTACTCAAAAACACAAAAACAAACAAATATGCAACGATTAATAGGTAACATGTTGCAATATGAAATTGAGTACACGTGTTTGTGCGGGTCTCCTTAAAATTACTTCATTTTACAATTGTTCATGAAAAATTTAACTTCCCTTTTGGGCTGGGCGATATGTAAAATATATTTTAATGGTAATCGCCTTTAAAATATCGCCATATCTGATTATATGGTCAACCCCCTTGCCAAGGTTCGTTGAATATTTTTGCTTTATTGATTTTGCTTTAAAAATTAAATTAATTTATTGAAACACGAAAAACTTAAAAGTAATTTCTAAATTCAAACTGCACTTTAAATGAAACGAAAAAAGCAATTAAAATAACGAAGTGATTAAAAAATCTTATTTAACCACCTCCCCACATCCAAACATTGACCGTCTCTAGTGGCCCCATTTGCTATCATGCAAGCATCCGTCAATGACACCAGGTGAAAAAATAGGCCTACTAATAGCCTACAAATTAAGAACTAAAGAAAATTATAAATGTAAAGATAATTACAGTAATCATCATAATAAATAAGCCTAATAAATTCCCTTGTGTTCCCAAAAAATGCTGCCAAATGTGTGTTCTTATTGAATGTGTTTGTATTGCATTTTGGTAATACAGTTAATGCTGCCTAAAGAAAAGAAAATAGAACTCAGTTTTAGGTTCAAGGTGAACGTGCCTTGTATTAATTTATGATTTAACCACTTTCAGCTTTGTTTCTTTAATACAAAGATATATATTAACGAACCTGCAGAGTTGCGTTCACAATGTAACGGAAATAAAGCAAACTAAACTCACAGCACCTCACGAGATGATAGGAGATCATTTGCAGCATTCTCACAGACTACATTATTCTTGCAAACAGTTTCAGAAGAATGAAACAGAGAAAAAGGAGCGATAACTCTTTACATGTGCTTGTTCCACGAGACAAGGTCCCGTTGCATGCCTCTGAACAAACAACGAATCAGACATGAGTATTGCCAGCTTTTCTTTTGTCTGTTCTTAAAAATATAATAAAGTGTGTTTCTTCAAGCACATGTCTTTTTGACTAACAGCATTTCTTGTCATGTGTCGCTCCGAGACGTCTTACAGGTCACCCACCTGCAGTAGCGATTTTAACCGCCACACAAACCACGCAATTGCATGGGGTCCCGGATGTCAGGGGCCCCCCCGCCCCAGTAGGATAGCTCCGCAAAAAAACACTTGAGGGGTGACATGTCACATTTGTTCTGGGTACACATGTGAATATGCTGTTGTCAGCGCTCTCAGAGCGGTTCACGTTAGAGGTCTGCTACATTAGGGTCAGTTTTTCAAGTAGGAGTTCTGTTTGTAATTTATGAAAAAATATCCAGACCTTCCGAACTTGCTTTGCCCACTCTCTCTCACTCATAGATACGTGCGAAAGAAAGAGTTAGGGGCCGTTCACACCAAACATGTTTTGTGTGCCTCTGCCCTGTTTTTTCAATGGTTTTCCTATGTAAACACACACTGGACATACGTCCTTGAATGCTGCGCCACGTCTCGCTGTTTCTTCAATGTCTCACACAGGACGGCACATTTTTAGACACCGTGTCAAGTTAAAAATGCATGTTGAGACACCGGTGTTCTGTTTCATTTGTTGCGCTGCATCTAGACTGTTTTTAGTGCAGGTGGCACAAACATTTAACGTTCTGAACAAGTTCAGGTTGCAGAGAGGTGACTGTTACAATGCTTAACATTATTCCAGATTGTTCTGAACCAAGTGAAGTTTCAGCGCTTGATAAATGGCAGTTTAATTTTTTTTCTTCCACTCTAGTGTGTTGAGGGGCCGCCGTGCTTTGTATGTTTACTATTACTGTTACAAATGTTGCCACTGTAACGTTGCCAGCAGGCTGAAGACAATGACAGGCAGATGAAGACGAAGTGTGAAGAACCCAAGTGCAGTTTATTTACAACGTGAAATCTAAAACCAAACAAACATAAATGACTTCCAAAAATGTGAATCCAAAACATAAACAACTTGACTTCATAACGTTACACCAACACAGTACTTGACCAGAGACAATGGCAACATGAGGGCTTAAATACATGGACAAGGGTAACATGACAACCAATCAACAGACAGAACTGTAAACAAGATAACAAGACTAATAATCTTAAACCAATGAAAAGACAAGACTAATAAACAAGATACCAAACGATGAACCAATGAAAACAAGACACATGAACAGGAGAAACACATGACAAGATCACATGAGGGAACAGGAAATCACATGACACGAACACATGACTATAAAACAGGAACTAAACTTCCAAAATAAAAGACATGAACAAAAAATAAACAAAAACACATTTAAATGTGACAGCCACGTAATACAGCCTTTTGCAACATGGTGAACAATACACTGCAGCATCGCAATATGAGCTCCAGGTGAAAGTAAAGTAAATAAGACTAAATACTATTAAATTAATTACTAGTAAATATATTATTATTGTATACAACAAATCCTTAAAGTAATAATATAATACTGTATCATATTTTAATGACAAACTGGACAACAATAACAAAATTGTTGGGTTAAAATAATATTTAAGAACAACTGAATTGCAAAATGTTAGTAAGTGGAGTAGTAGGTTTTGCACATGCTGTTCATTAAAAAAAAGTGTTTTGTAAAAGATATGTAGGTAAACATAGCTTTTTTATCACTGTATTGTGGAAAAACTGGAAGACATGTACTAATCATTTTAACTAGATTTTTATTTCATTAAACATTTTGAATGTATTTGGCTACAATGGCTATAGAATGAATTTAAAATTATGATTTAAAATAAATTGTATTGTAAATAAATTTCAAAATGGGGCCCTGGGTTGGTCAGATGCTTGGGGCCTCAGAAATTGTAAACCCGCCCCTGCCAACCTGTTGCGGGTAGATGAGCAAAATTACTCGCGCATGAAATAGTCTACCTGCATTTGAATGAAGAGCTCGCAAACTGGATTGAGCCTTGTTGCATTTGGAGTGTGGTGGGTGCTATTTCACGCACATAAAATATAACGAACGTTCGTAAAATCACTCGTAGAAAATGCTCTTAACAGCTAAGATCAATAGTTATTGGAAAACGAGGCCCAGAACTCTATGTATGTGCGTGTTCTCTGTTCACTTCACAACATCTCTAAGTCTAAACTTATCTTTGACATTTTCACAAAAAGCCCTTGTTGATGGAATTAAACCTACAGTGGAGAATGCATCTTGTAAACCACTATGAATGCCTGCAGTGAATAGGACATTGTTGCATTTATTTATTCCTCTTGCTTAAAATATTTTCAACATTTAAATTGTATTGCTTAAGTTGGGACATAAAGTTCACACTAAGGGCTTAGTAACTACTAGTTAGTTTGTAACCAAGTCAGTGCTTAATTTGGTTGCACCAACTGTTCATAAGCTCTCCGTAAAGTAATGCGTATTCGCATAATATGATGTTTACCTGTATTGATCCAGTAAGAAGCCTTCAAATTTGTACACAGAAGTGTTAAATAGTTTGATCTTGTTACGGTTGATGTTCAAACCTTGTTTGCTCATGTAACTGTCAGCTGTAATAAATTATATCCCCATTAAAATACGATACGTAATAAAACAAGATTTCATTAATGGTATATTTAGCCCATGTAAACAACAATATTTAATAACTGTATTTAAAATGAATAAGGGACAATAAATATTTACTTATACAACATGCTGGAAAAATAGACATTTATTCATTTTAGTATTTTTTGAATGTGTTGAAACTTGACACCGTGCAACGCACCATGAAAACTGCACCGTTAGATCGGTTTCATGCTGAAGAGCTGCTTAAAAGTAAATTATTTTCTCTCTCGTAAATGTAAATGCATGTAAATGTCAACATCATCATATATGTCGAAATTATTGATGCCTGTCATGCAAAACATGAATTCATTGATATCATAAAATATCAGTCTGCTTTATTATTCTATCCGTTACTCCTGGTCGGAGGCTGCCGTAAATATTTAGTTTATACATAGGGTTACGTCCTACCTAAGTTTAATGGTGCAACGCTCACATATTTAGTAGTGCATAAATTGTGACTTAGTGCCCATTTACACCACAACTAGGCTAAGTTTTAACTTATGCACAGCTGGTGCAACCGGCCCCAGGTGTTGGCTCTTACCGCTTCCTCTCTCCCCACTGACAGACACATGACCACATTCCCATCCCCACAGACGTGCACAGACTTTTTGAGGGGTAGTCACTTAAAAATTGTCTGTCAACATCTGTCGTACGATGTGCGAATTCTTTTTTTATCCCTGTGTTAGGATTTAATGCTTAACTAAAGTTAATGATACTTTTATCAATGGAGTAGGTAGGCCTGTTAATGTATCAAAATATTAGGCTTAATAATTAGTCATAAAATTAAATGTAATTATTTTGTATTCATAATTATTTTCCAAAATATGATAAAAGACGAAAATATAAATGGTGGGATAATTTGCACTGTACAGGAAAATTGACAAAAAATATGGTGTTAGTTTACATTCACTGGTTCAAAAACTTATTTGTGGATAAGAAATAAATGTGCAATGCATTGTGTTGAACAGAAGAATACACAACTGTAAGAAGATTCAAAATCTTTTCTGAACATTCTTTGTATTTGTGAAGTACAGGGAGGTTTGGTTCATTACAAAAAAATAAAATAAAACGGTTGTTACATTAATTATCGAGCCAATATAAATAAAGGATAATATCATGTCTAACTTTATTCAAACTAAAACAAAAGTAGACAGCTGATTTTGTGTTAGATTTGCAAATAATCACGTGAACATTTCCTGAACCAATAATTTAAATATAAATGGAAGCTGTCATCTATACAGGCAGATAAGTCTTATCTTTAAACCAAGCAGGCTCACAGAATTAAAAACTTAATGGCATGTAACACGTTAAGGACATATACACTGGCAGCCAAAAGTTTGGAATAATGCACAGATTTTGCTGTTTCGGAAGGAAATTGGTACTTTAATTCACCAAATTGGCTTTCAGCTGATCACAAAGTATAGTCAGGACATTACTGGTGTAAAAAACAGCACCATCACTATTTGAAAAAAGTCGTTTTTGATCAAATCTAGATAGGCCCAATTTCCAGCAGCCATCACTCCAACACCTTATCCTTGAGTAATCATGCTAAATTGCTAATTTGGTACTAGAAAATTACTGGCCATTATATCAAACACTGCTGAAAGCTATTTGGTTCGTTAAATGAAGCTTAACATTGTCTTTGTGTTCATTTTTGAGTTGCCACAGTATGCAATAGACTGGCATGTTTTAAGGTCAATATTAGGTCAAAAATGGCAAAAAGAAACAGATTTCTCTAGAAACTCGTCAGTCAATCATTGTTTTGAAGAATGAAGGCTATACAATGCTTGAAATTGCCAAAAAACTGAGGATTTCATACAAAGGTGTACACTACAGTCTTCAAAGACAAAGGACAACTGGCTCTAACAAGGACAGAAAGAGATGTGGAAGGCCAGATGTACAACTAAACAAGAGGATAAGTATATCAGAGTCTCTAGTTTGAGAAATAGACGCCTCACATGTCCTCAGCTTACAGCTTCATTGAATTCTACCCGCTCAACACCAGTTCCCTATCTGTCACTCGACACAGACCCTTCCTGCGGTTTGCAATCGAGGGTCGGGCGTATCAGTACAAGGTCCTCCCTTTCGGCCTGTCCTTGTCCCCTCTCATCTTCATGAAGGTCGCAGAGGCAGCCCTTGCCCCGTTAAGGGAAGTGGGCATTCGCATCCTCAACTATCTCGATGATTGGCCAATCCTAGCTCCCTCTCGGGATGTGTTGTGTGCACACAGGGACCTGGTGCTCTCGCACCTCAGCCGACTAGGGCTTCGGATCAACTGGGAAAAGAGAAAGCTCCTCCCGGTTCAGAGCATCTCTTTTCTCGGTTTGGAGTTGGACTCAGTCTCGTTGACGGCGCGCCTCACGAATGAGCGTGCACAGTCGGTGCTGACCTGTTTGAAGGCGTTCAGACAGAAGACAGCGGTCCCACTGAAACTCTTTCAGAGGCTCCTGGGGCATATGGCATCCTCAGCGGTGGCCACTCCACTCGGGTTGATGCATATGAGACCACTTCAGCACTGGCTTCAGACTCGAGTCCCGAGATGGGCATGGCGCCGCGGGACACATCGCATGGCCATCACGCCGATCTGTCACCGCCTCTTCAGCCCTTGGACTGACCTCACATTTCTACGGGTAGGCGTTCCCCTAGAACAGGTCTCCAGGCATGTCATGGTTATGACAGACGCCTCCAAAACGGGCTGGGGCGCTGAATGCAACGGGCATGCAGCCGCCGGCTTATGGACGGCCCCGCGGCTGCATTGGCAAATCAACTGCCTCGAGTTGCTGGCAATTCTGCTTGCCCTGCGGAGATCTCGGCCGTTGATCCAGGGCAAGCATGTGTTAGTTTGGACAGACAACACGGCAACGGTAGCATATGTCAACAGTCAAGGCAGTCTGCACTCCCGTTGTATGTCACAACTCGCCTGCCGTCTCCTCCTCTGGAGTCAGCAGCACCTCAAGTTGCTGCGAGCCACTCACATCCCGGGCAACTATCAACCTTCAAAGTACACATTAAAAAAGTGGCCTTGAATTGCTAACTGTAGCATCTTTACCTAAATCATTGTGTACATTACTATCAATGGAGAGTCCATGAATAGCCTCAGAAACCCAGGTGGAGTAGATTATGTCTTTCTTAGTAACACTGATCCACTGGTTTCTTAAGCACTGACTAGGTTCAGAATCTGATACTAAGGCAGGTGAAGTACAAAGTGCAGCATGCTTTTGTATGGAAGATCAACCAGTTGTGTTAGTACAAATATATATATATATATATATATATATATATATATATATATATATATATATATATATACACACACTATTAAATAATATTACATTTTATTAGCTAGCTTGTAGAGATTGCAGAGTGATACAAGTAGGAAAGATAACTCCAAGATAACTCACAATACCTGGATGAACAGTCTGATACTGAATAACTTCATCCGTGGATATATTCAGAAATATCAGACTGCTGGATGGCGGGATTGATGAGTCAGAATTGAGTATTCCAGAGAGCCATGTAATAATGTGATATTATTTGTGATTTGTCTTTCTTACGGGAGTATCTGGCACCAAGGCCTTTAGAAAACCTATCTTGACTGTTTTGAATAACACATGAAGGTTTCTGGCACACTTTGGCCATGGATGGGAGTGTTTTTGGATGTAACCTTTGTCTTTGAACTAAGATGGGTTGCTTTTTCTTACCATAATTTGTGTCAGGTTTGCTGCTGCCAGATGTCTGTGTCTCACCAAAGTGTCTGAAACTCCAAAAGGACAACTTGTGTTTACCTCATTAAAAATGAAGGTCAGAGAAGCTGCTTGCTTTGACCAGACCACTTTATCCACCTTATGTCCTCTGTCAGTCTCTGTTGTCTGTCTTACTTAGGCATGAGTCCATGTTTGTTTGTAGCTTCCTAGCCTGCTTAGCATTGCTTATTCCTCTACGTTCATCATTTTATCCTTTGCCATTTTACTGCATGCTTGGTTTCCCCCCTCGCTTTCTACTGTTTCAGCTGCGTGTATATTACCGTGTGCACCGTTTTCTTTTCTTTTTCCGGCTTGTCTACATCTCGCATTTCGACTGCGTGCATTCGTTTTCTCCTCTGTTTTACATGGATTAATGCATCAATCTCAAACCTATGCTAATCAGGAACCACCACCTCAACAGCAAACAACTACGTGAGGGATTCACATCGATCTCAAAACCTCACCGCTCAAGAAAAACCTTAACAACAACAACAAGAAACAATTGCGGTAAGTTATGGCATCTGCTCATGTTATTGCTTCCTTCATTACATGCCACGTTTACTCTAGCTTCTTCCATCAGCAGTGAGGGATTTACATGTGATAAATGTAATTAATTAGACAGGCTGATGGAGAAGGTTTATGAGTTAGAGACATGCATCCGAACCCTAGTGGAGGTCAGTGAGAAAGAAAAGCCGGTAAATACTGTTTCGGATGCGGGTAGAACAGCAAGCAACACACACACATTGGTTCCGGCTGTAGAGCCCCCGCATCAGGGCATTTGGGTAACGTTTCGGTGGCATGCTTGCTTAGCAAAGCGACACCACTCTCCCATTCCTGTTAGGGTTTCCAATTGATTCTCCCCACTCAGTGATGCTCCCACTGAGAATCATGTTGAAAGCACCCTGGTTATAGGAGATTTTATTGCAAGGAACCTGGAAATAGAGAGTCCAGCAACTATTGTTAAATGCATTTCAGGAGCTCAGGCATCTGACATCAGATCAAATTTACAAGTGCTGGCTAATGCTAAACGTAGATTTTCTAAAACTGTTATTCATGTCGGCACTAACAGTGTCCGGTTTCGCCAGTCGGAGATAAATAGAGATAATGTTAAAAAGGTGTGTGCAGTGGCGTATCCAGGACATTTTTACTGGGGTGGCCAAGATGGGGCACAGACCTAGTGTGGGGTGGCGATACCGGGAGAACCTTTATGAATGGCACATGATCAAAATGTGTAAATATCGCATTGCTTTGCTTCAACATCTACACATATGGAATAAATGAATTCTTAAACTCATGTTAGCATTCACTGAATTGTTTGTATTCAATATCAGACTGTTGTTTTGACATTTGACAGTTTTCTATTCCTGTTCTATTTCAACCTATTACAGTTTCTGGGAATCTCTGGTTATTTTAACATAACATCCATTTTTAAATCAGTAATTGTTTAGGAAAAGTCAGTTACACATTTTTAAGAGCTATTCTCATTGTAGAGAATTTATCTGCGTATAACATCAGGTATAGTGTATAATCTTAATAGTGACAGTATTTGACAACTGGGGCCCAGGTCAGGAAGCAGACAAACTGGTTAATCCAAATGTCTGCTAGCTGCCTTGAGACGTCACACATGTCACATAAACTACAACACATAGAGATTGTATCACCTATATATCACATAGAGACTGTGTCTGTTCCCTGAACTACCAAACACAAACCCCTCACTTTATCATTTAGAAAAATTTTGATTAAGGTAAAACTTGAAAATAACAAAAACTTTTAAGATAAACATCATATAAAGGTAGACCTACTAAACATTAGATCTCTTTCAACCAAAGCACTAATTGTAAATTAAATGATTACAGATCATAATTTGGATGCGCTCTGTTTGACTGAAACCTGGCTTAAACTGGATGAATATATTAGTTTAAATTAATCTGCTCCCCCAGGTTATTGTTATAAACATGAGGTGTGATATGAGGTGTTGCTGCAATTTACAGTGAAGTTTTTGGTGTTACTTAGAGGACAGGATGTAAGTTTAAGTCTTTTGAACTAATAATGTTTAATGTGACACTGTCAGATACAAATAAAAAATCTCTGTCATCTTTTGCCCTTGCTACAGTATATAGATCACCCGGGCCGTGTTCAGATTTCCTTGGTGAATTTGCAAATTTCCTATCAGATCTAGTAGTTACTGTGGTTAGAGCTTTAATTGTTGGTGACTTCAACATTCAAACAGATAATGAAAATGACACATTGGTATTAGTATTTATCGATATTCTCTACTCTCTTGGAGTAAGACAAAATGTGACAGGACCAACTCATCATCATAATCATACACTGGATTTAATTCTGTCATATGGAGTTGATGTTGATAATATAGAAATTCTGCAGCAGAGCGATGACATCTCAGATCATTACCTCGTCTCTTGTATGCTGTGATCAGATAATGTTACTCAATTTACACCACACTATCGTTCAGGTAGAACTATTCTTTTGACCACTAAAGATAGCTTCACTAATGGTCTTCCAGAATTATCTCATATACTCAGTAAGCCAAAAAAGACTAGAAGAACTTGATGTAATAACAGAAAATATAAATACAGTCTTCTCTAGCACTCTTGATAGTGTCGCTCCCCTTCGATTAAAGAGAATTTAAGAAAAAAGCCCTGCACCATGGTACAGTGATCACACTCATGCTCTCAAGAGAGCAGCTCGGAAAATGGAGCACAAGTGGAAGAATACAAAATTAGAGGTATTTTGCGGTGCATGGAAGGATAGTGTCTGTAGCTGCAGACAGGCACTAAAAGCTGCCAGGTCAGCATATTTTAGCAAACTCATAGAAAATAACCACAACAATCCTTGGTGTTTATTCAGTACTGTAGCTAAATTGGTTAGGAATAAAGCCTCGACTGAACCAGATATACCGTCACAGTTCAATATTAATGACTTCATGAATTTCTTTACTGATAAAATCATCAGAAATAACATTGGAATTATGCAATCATCTGTCACAGTACCTCAGAAAACAGTGTCTCATAATTTTCCTCCTTCGCTGTCATAGGTCATGAAGAGCTAACAAAACTTATCGAAACATCAAAAGCCACAACATGTTTGTTCGATCCAATACCAACTAAGCTCTTAAAAGAGGTATTCTCTGTAATCTCAGAACCTCTTCTTAATATTATCAACTCCTCGCTATGCTTAGGACATGTCCCAAGAAACTTAAAAATGGCAGTTATCAAACCATTTATTAAGAAGCCACAGCTTGATCCTGGAGAATTGACTAATTATAGACCGATTTCAAATCTCCTGATTATGTCGGAAATTCTAGAAAAGGTAGTGTCCTCCCAACAATGTTAATTTCTACAGAGAAATAGTATATATGAACAATTTCAGTCAGAATTTAGGCACCATCACAGTACAGAGACTAAGTTAAGTATGGAGTGCTACAGGGATCAGTTTTAGGACCTCTGCTTTTCTCCTTATATATGCTTCCACTGGGAGATATTATCAGGAATCGTGGTATAAGTTTCCACTGTTATGCCGACGATACCCAACTTTATATTTCTTCGAAACACAAAGAAATTTCACCACTCTCCAAATTAGCAGAGTGTATCAATGAAATAAAAGATTGGATGGCCAGAAATTTCCTTCTACTCAATTCCGACAAAACAGAGGTACTAATTATTGGACCAAAAACCTCTAAAAATAAGCCGCTAAAATATAATTTGACTCTCGATGGATGTACTGTTACATCGTCTTCTGCAGCATAGAACGTATGTGTTATATTTGATACCAATCTGTCCTTTGAAAATCAAATTGCCAATGTTTGTAGAAGAGCATTCTTCCACCTCAGAAATATTACTAAGTTATGACACATGCTGCTGTTGCTGATGCCGAAAAACTAATTAATGTGTTCATGACCTCAAGAATAGATTATTGTAATGCATTACTAGGAGGATGTCCAACAAGTTCAATAAATAAACTTCAATTGGTTCAAAATGCAGCAGCCAGAGTGCTGACTAGAACCAAGAAATATGATCATATTAGCCCCATTTTATCGTTGTTACATTGGCTACCTGTTAAATTTCGTATTAATGTAAAAATTTTGTTATACCACACTATATTGTATCACATTCATTACAATCGCAAAATTCTGGCCTGTTAATAATTCCTAGAATATCAAAATCCACAAAAGGAGGTAGCTCCTACACTATGGAATAGTCTCCCTAACACTGTGTGGGAAGCAGACACACTCACTCAGTTTAAGTCTAGACTAAAGACTCATCTGTTTAGCCAGGCATTCACCTAATTTATCCATCAACTCACAATTAGGCTGCTTTAGTTAGGTTTGCCAGAACCAGAAACATTTATCATGATCTATATTGATCTAAATGTATTGTATCTGTACTAATATTATTCTATTTGTTTGTTTGTTTGATACATATCCCAAGGTTACCAGAGCCGGCCAGAACCAGCTCCGTTCCTGCTTGGTGTCAGACTCCACTGCTACGTGTCTCTGAGTGATGACGACTAAATGCAGCTGGTGCCAGCCAGACATCACTTCAGTCTATTACGATGAACTTCAGAGGATGAACTGATGCCAACTCCAACCAAGCAGTGGCATTCCTTCATATGCCACTGCCTGAACCTTGGACTTAGAATAGTCCTCACCGAAATGACCTGCCGGTTGAACTGCGATGCACCTCACTGACCTCTGCCTGCATCACCTTGGTCTAATGATGGACTGCACTCTTAAAATGGAATAAATAGACTATCAATTAAGTGCCAACAAAAGCCTTCATCAGCCAACTAACAAAGGACAATGCATCTATGTGAACTTCTGCAGTTAATCCAGGATGAACTTCAAAGACATTAGTCATTCATCTTACAGTTCATACAAAATCTTTGTTTAAACACTGGCCCTTAACACTTATTTAGTTTACTAATTCTAAACCATGACTTGCACTGCACATACATAACTGATATTGGCATAATATTCATGTTGGAGTTTTGTGTTCCTTGCAGCTGTCACCTTCGGCTTGCTCACTGGGGTTCTAAATAATGTTTTTTTTACATTTAATTATGCATTTTTATACACAATTTACAATCATATTTAATCAAACTACACAATGATGACTCTAAGACATTATAGATATTACAGTTTCATTTTCTGTTAAAGCATGATTTTCTGTAAAGCTGCTTTGAAACGATGTGTGTTGTGAAAAGCACTCTGCAAATAAAATAAAAATGACTTGACTTACTCAAACAGATCAATTGACCCTCAGACATAATGGCTACTCTTCATTTTATACCCCAGGTATTACCAAGTATTTATTCAAGGAGAGGAAGAAATAATTTGTTCATAAATAGTTGATGTAAATCATAAAGTGATCATTTATGTTCTTTTTGGATCCCTCCAGGGCTGGATTGGTAATCTGGCATACCGGGCATTTTCCCGGTGGGCCGATCAGGGGTGGACTGGCCATCGAGAGAACCAGGAATAAGCTGAAATGAGCTGCCACGTTATGCAGAACGGGCCACAAAACGCTGCCGCAATATGGCAATATGCAGAAAAGGACAGCGAATATTAATAATAATAATAATAATACAACATTTATAATAATAAATATTTTGAAATATTTTATGCCCTCTGAAGTCTGTTGCAAAATTATGACATAATTTCAAGTTTCTACAGAGCAGATATAATAATCATAAATACATTTAACACAATGCTTGTAAAAGGTGTGTATTTAGGGGCATAAGTGCAGAGCAATAATGGATCCTAACTATATTTTAAATACAAATTCTAAACAAACAATAAATGTGATGGCATATTTCATTCATGCATTTATTATTTATAGAATTCCACATATTGAAAAAAAAATTGTGTATCTTTAACTACAAAATGTCATGTAAACAAGCAGTCAGTAACAGAGGTCTGAAGTACAACAAGACATTACAGTAACAGTTAAAGAGACAGTTTAGACTTATGTAGTCTAAAGATGGTCACATGCCGCATCACATTGTGGGTAGGACACGGCACAGGTATCAAACACAGGGCACGTCAGTGCAGTTCAAGTGTCAGACAGTACACAGAAAATTTACCAAAGTTTTTCCCTTTTATAAGAATGAACAAAGTGACGTTGATGACTTTGCAGGTGTGTGTATGAAACTGGTGTAACAGTGCAAACTGAACGATTAGAAATGGCGATGTTTAATAAGCAATTTCTCTTTCTGTAATATTGGATGGGATTCATTCATGCTGTCAAACCACAAAAAGACATACTTGTAACTGAAAATACATTGTGTAGACTTTATGAAAGAAACATATACACAATATATCATCCAGTGATGGCTAGAGTAAAAAAAAATATATATCCTTTGATAATGATTTGGGTCCAATTTAATAAAAACCTATGCGAGTTGCGATCCAAGGGGGGAAACACAGTCCAGGGCGACTAAAACATAGATGGGCTAGGCTGGAGCAAAACGGATCCAATCAGGAGACACTACTGACAGGAACAGACAGGACGAGGAAACAGGACAAACTGGCACAGGACAGCGCACATGAGGAGACTAAAAAGAGAGAGAAATCAACAGGTTAACAAGCAGGGCAGGTGAAATAAATGAACTGATAATGGGCAGACAAGGAGGCGGGGTATGACGAAAGACTGAGAGACACATGGCAAAACAGAAGCAACAGAAACAAAACACAGCCACATGCTCTCACAAAACACAAACACATGAATGACACGAGCACATATCGCCAGGACTATAAGGCAACATGCGCTCATGCCAAACAACAGACGAGACGAGAATGCACGGCAACGCCAACAAAGTGATGCCTTGCTCTCTCAAATGCTCTCACAGTCATGGCTACAGAATTTTCTTTTATGGGTGAACTTTTTCTTTAAGGATGTGCTGTGACTGTGTGCTAGTATCTAATAAAGCTTTGGAGAGGACAAACCCTTAAAGTTTCAAGAAAATAAGATGTGATGGATTCAAATGCATTTTACCTTAAGCTATAAGATGCAATTTGTCTGTGCGACAGCATTAGTTTGCATATGTGGTAATGTAGCAATTTTTCATTTGTAATTTTTTTGTAAGAATGTTTACCACTGTTTACAAATGTTGTTTATGGAATATTTTATTTTTTCATTATTTTTATGGGCACTCAAACTAAAAACAGTTTATTCTCTGTCTTTATCTCACTCTTGCGTGCTCCCTCTCCCTCTCTCTCTCTCTCTCTCTCTCTCTCAATATTTCTCTCTCCTTCTCTGTCTCTTTCAATCTCTCTCCCTCATACTCTGTCTCCCACACACTCTAGCACACACACCTACAGTCTACCATCCAGGTCTCTGTTGCTAAGCGACAAACCAAGTACCATGGACTACTCTTATGATAGTGACATTTGTCCAGTGCAATTTCATCCTCAGGTGTGACTGAATCTTGCCATCAGAGCTGCCTCTGATTGCTAAAAAATTACGGTCTTCTGCAAATTACGATGCGTAACGCTTTACTCTGCATCGCAAACCATGCAGTTTGTTTTCCTGAATATCAACTTTTCAGCATTTTGTTGCAGCTTTTTATCAAAACAGCAGTTTAGAGCTGAATTACTGATAGGGCTGAAGAAAACACTTGCTATTTCCAAGCCTCGATGGTATGTTTTGTTGGTCACATGACAGTGTGAGCATTTGGGCCCTATTGGTTCACACCTTTGATTGGTCCCCAGAGCATCCCAAGCTTTTATTTTTACAAATGAGCATGATAAAGAGCACTTACTAAGTATTGATTAATGGTGGCTATTAACGTAAGCCTGGAAGAAGATGTATTCTTGCTGCAGCCATCCTGTCTGTGGCCCTCATTTAAATAGGAGACATAAATCTCAGGATTAGCAATGTGGATTTGCTCACTGTAATGTTTAAAGGCAGTGCTTAACTGTCTTAAGTCCAGGGCTGCTGGGCGGCTTCTAACATGTGAGACTTGAGACACCCTGTTCATGTAAAGCACCCCCCTCTTTGGCTTTGGGAATATGTTGCACTAACAAACATGGCAGGGATGACGGTTTCATAGAGTACTGTGATACCACACTGACGGATTGCTTGGAGTATCTTGTTAAAAATACACCCGGCGAAATGAACAGATGTACAGCAAGTGTAAATAGGTCAGTGTAATGTTGGGTAACTGTTTGCGTAACTGATTACATACAATTAGGCTATACAGAGTAATATACAGACATTTTTAGTGCACTTCTGTGGCTGATGTGAAACCAGCTAGCATCCTAATAGCATAATTACAGCATAATTGCATTTTCGTGTGCAATACGCATCAGTAAACAGACTGTTGGCATGCTGTTAAAGGAAAAGTTCACCCAAAACTTATAATTCTTGCATCATTTACTCACCCTAGCCATCTCAAACTTGTATGACTTCCTTTCTTCTGCAAAACACGAACAACATTTTTTTTTTTTTTACATCCATACAAGGCAAGTCAGCGGGGTCCAATACTTTCAAGCAGGGACTTAAAGGCAGCATAAAGGTAATCCATATGACTCAAGTGGTTTAATCAGTGTCTTCGGAAAATACGATCAGTTTTGGGTAAGAAACAGACCAGAATGTAACCAAAAAATTTACTTTTGCGGGTATTGCGCACAATTTTAATCACGTTCCACGTTCATAATCGGGGAATTCACACTCATTTATTCACTTTAACATGTACAGTAGTTGAGATTTTGCTAACTAACCCACACAGATGTACAAATCAAATCAATAATTTTCATAATTCCATAATCAACAAGAGTAGCACCCTTGTAGAGTTTAGTGTGGGTGCGCAGTGAACAAAGGAAGTACGTGGTTGCACATTTGCTGAACTTAAAGATGTATAAACCTGTTAATTCAACATGCAAATGGTGTTATACTGTAAAACTGCGAGCAACGCGATAAAAATATCGCTCCTGTTTATGACCAATGAAGCTGTCTACAGTGCAAGCGCATGACACTGGAGCGATCTAGTTTTGCTTCATCATTTTGTGCCACTCGCTCATAATGCAGTAACTTTGATAAGAAAGGGAGAAACAGACACAGTCATGTCTTTCACCACAGACATGTCCCCAAATAATTGCACATTTACATTTTTTAATACCATACATTTATATTAGCTAACACTGATATAATGCATGGACTGAAAGGGATAGTTCACTCAACAATGAAAAATGACTTACTTTCTTCTGCTGAACACAAACAAAGAAATAATTCCGCACTGTAGGTTCTTTCAATGCAAGTGAATGGTGACCAGAACTTTCAAGCTACAAAAAACACATAAAGGCAGCATAAAAGTAATCCATAAGACTCCAGTGATTTAATATGTCTTCTGAAGCGATGCAATCACTTTAGGTGAGAAACAGATCAATATTTCAATCTTTTTTTGAGTGAAAGTGGAGATTTATAGTAAAAAAAGGACTTAAATATTGATCTGTTTCTCACCCACACCTTTCATATCGCTTCTGAAGATATGGATTTAACCACTGAAGTCATATACTGTAAATTACTTTTATGCTGCCTTTATGTGATTTTTGGAGCTTGAAAGTTCTGAACACCATTCACTCGCATTGTACTGACCTACAGAGCTGAGATATTCTTCTAAAAATCTTCATTTGTGTTCTGCAGAAGAAAGAAAGTCATGCACATCTGGGATGACATGAGGGTGAGTAAATGATGAGAGAATTAAAATTTTTGTGTGAACTGTCCCTTTAAGATGTCGTCTTGTGTGAGATAATATGTCATATTCTGATGCCACTACCTTGTTTTACTCTATTCTTATGTTTAGCTTGTTAACAGCTAAGAAAGCTGAAATATTGGCATGCATCTGTTTGTTTGTGTGTGTCTGTTCTGCTCTGTTGGCTGTTTTATAGAGGAGTTGATTCAGATCATCTCATGTGAATGCTGTTGTCACTTCTAATTATAATTTGCCCCAGCACAGCCTCTATTAAGCTAGATTTCACAGAGCTTTTTCTAGTCAGTGGAGAGCAGGACATGGCCTGTGAGGCGGTGTGCTAACTTAAGAGAGAATCTGTGTTTTCTTATCTCAAAACAGCAGTGGCAGGGCCAGACTATCCCATATGAGAGAGCGATTTCCCACAGTGCAAACTGCCTGTAAGTTTGGGCTTAGCCATCCTACTGTGCATCTCTCTTAAAGGCATAGTTCACCCAAAATGTAAAATTCTGGAATCATTTACTCACCCTCATGTTGTTCCAAACCCATGGAATCCAAAAGATGTCAGGCAGAATGTTAATTTATAAAATAAATTAAAAAAAAAAAATAAAAAATAGATAAAGCAGAATCAGAATAAGCTTTATTGCCAAGTATGCTTACACATACAAGGAATTTGTCTTGGTGACAGGAGCTTCCTGTGTACAACAATACAAAAACAGCAGCAATAATAAAAAAAAATATATATAATTATACACATATGTACATACATGCACACACAGACACACACATACATACATACACACATACACATACATAGTGCAAATCTAATACAAATCTGTTATCTGTTATCTACAGTGCAAAGGAATGAAATGGCAGAAGAGGTTGGATGTGTTGGATAAATATAAAAAAGACTAAACTGTGTATTGCACATAGTTATTGCTCAATGGGGCAATTTAACTGTTCATGAGATGGATTGCCTGAGGGAAAAAACTGTTCCTGTGCCTGATGGTTCTGGTGCTCAGAGCTCTGAAGCGTCGGCCAGAAGGCAACAGTTCAAAAAGGTAATGGGCAGGGTGAGTGGGGTCCAGAGTGATTTTCCAGCCTTTTTCCTCACTCTGGAAGTGTATAGTTCTTGAAAGGGGGGCAGGGAACCAGTAATCCTCTCAGCAGTCCGAACTGTACTTTGTAGTCTTCTGATGTCTGATTTCGTAGCTGAACCACACCAGACAGTTACTGAAGTGCAGAGGACAGACTCAATGACTGCTGAGTAGAACTGTATCAGCAGCGCCTGGGCAGGTTTAACTTCCTCAGCTGGTGAAGGAAGTACAACCTTTGCTGGGCCTTTTTCACAATGGAGTCAATGTGTGTCTCCCACTTCAGGTCCTGTGAGATGGTAGTGCCCAGGAACCTGAATGACTCCACTGCTGCCACAGAGCTGTTTAGAATGGTGAGGGGGGTCAGTGTTAGGGTGTTCCTCCTAAAGTCCACAATCATCTCCACCGTTTTGAGCATGTTCAGCTCAAGGTTGTTTTGACTGCACCAGACAGCCAGATGTTCAACCTCCCTTCTATATGCAGACTCATCGTCATCTCGGATGAGGCTGATGACAGTGGTGTCATCTGCAAACTTCAGGAGCTTGACAGAGGAGTCCTTGGCAATGCAGTCATTGGTGTAGAGGGAGAAGAGTAGTGGGGAGAGCACACATCCCTGGTGGGCACCAGTGCTGATTGTAGAGGTGCTGGAAGTGAGTTTTCCCTGTCTCACAAGCTGCTGCCTGTCCGTCAGAAAGCTGGTATTCCACTGACAGATAGACATGGGAACAGAGCGTTGGTGTAATTTATTCTGGAGTATAGCTGGGATGATGGTGTTGAAAGCCGAACTGAAGTCCACAAAAAGGATCCTTGCATATGTCCCTGGTCTGTCCAGATGTTGCAGGATATGATGCAATCCCATGTTGACTGCATCATCCACAGACCTGTTTGCTCGATAAGCAAATTGAAGGGGATCTAGAAAGGGTCCAGTGATGTTCTTCAGGTGGGCCAACACCAGTCTCTCAAATGATTTCATGACCACAGACATCAGGGCGACAGGTCTGTAGTCATTAAGTCCTGTGATTTTTGGTTTCTTTGGGACAGGAATAATGATTGAGTGTTTGAAGCAGCATGGGACTTCACACTGCTCCAGTGATCTATTGAAGATCTGTGTGAAGATGGGGGCCAGCTGGTTAGCACAGGATCGAAGACACACTGGTGAGATGCCATCTGGGCCTGAAGATTTCCTCGTCTTTTGTTTCCGAAAGACCCGGTTCACATCATCTTCACAGATCTTAAGTGCAGGTTGAGTAGCAGGAGGGGGGAGGAGGGGGGTTGCAGGAGGTGTTGGTGTTTGTGTGAAGTGAAGGTCAGAGTGGGTGTGGGGTGTGAGATTGGGCCTTTAAAATCTGCAGTAGAACACATTCAGGTCGTCAGCCAGTTGTTGGTCCACCACAGGGTTGGGGGTAGGAGTCCTGTAATTTGTGAGTTGTTTCATGCCACTCCACACTGATGCAGGGTCGTTAGCTGAAAACTTGTTTTTCAGCTTCTCAGAGTATCTTCTTTTAGCCACTCTGATTTCCTTGTTCAGTGTGTTCCTGGCCTGATTGTACAAGACTTTATCCCCACCCCTGTAAACATCCTCTTTGGCCTGACGAACCTGCCTGAGCTCTGCTGTAAACCACAGTTTGTCGTTGTTGAACTTTAAATAAGTCCTAGTAGGAATGCACATAGCCTCACAGAAACTGATACAGTATATGATGTAACAGTATCTGTGAGCTCATCCAGATTGGTGTCTGCAGCCTCAAAAACACTCCAATCCATGCAATCGAAGCAGGCTTGTAGTTCCCGCTCTGCTTCATTGGTCTATCTCTTTACAGTCCTTACTACTGGCTTGGTTGATTTTAATTTCTGCCTGTAGGTTGGAAGAAGATGAACCAGACAGTGATCAGAGAGTCCCAAAGCTGCTCTAGGGACAGAGCGATATGCATCCTTTATTGTTGTGCAGCAATGATCCAGTATGTTCCTGTCTCTGGTGGGGCATGTAATGTGCTGTTTGTATTTGGGCAGTTCACGTGTGAGATTTGCTTTGTTAAAATCCCCAAGAATAATAATAACTGAGTCCGGTTATTGTTTTTCTGTGTCTGTGATTTGATCAGTCAGCTGTTGCAGCGCTGTGTTCACACACGCGTTTGCCGTGATATACACACTCACCAGAATAAATGAGGAAAACTCCTGCAGCGAGTAGAACGGCTTACAGTTAATAAAGAGCGCTTCCAAATTAGAACAGCACATCCTCTTTAATGTTGTTACATCCGTACACCAACTTTCACTGATGTAAAAGCATGTTCCACCACCTCTCGTTTTCCCCGTTAACTCCGCGAGGAGATCCGCTCTGAACAGCTGAAAGCCCGGCAGATGTAACGCGCTGTCCGGAATGGCTTCACTCAGCCAGGTTTCTGTGAAGCACAAGGCAGCAGATATATAGATAGATATAAATAGATATATTAAAAAAATTCCAGACATTCTCTTGAGTCAGAATTCACTGACAATAATAATAAGAGCACATGAGATTGTTAGCATTGGAGTCATTTATGCGTACAGTAGATAGAGTGAGTGAAAATGAACTAATGTAATGAAGTGCTGAAAGCGGTATGCCTCAGACAATCCCCTCGACCCAGTTTAAAATCGGCAAAGCACGGCTCAATTCACCTCAAAGCACTGACCTTTCACACTGCCAATGTGTGCTGTACTTACTGCAAACTATTAGGGAGATATTCAGACTAAATATGTGTAAAACTGGGACATTAAGAAACAAAAAGAAGTATGTTGTGTTCTGTGAGTTCTGGTGTACTGAAATGCTATTTCATGGGTATTTTAAGAGAAGGTCAGAGCAGAGGCAGGAGCAGGGGGCATTCCCAGCCTAAAACCAAATGATTTACAACGAAGAAATCCTCTGACTCAGAGACGCTTTATCTGAGCTTTGAATTACACTTCTGGATGGCCTCTAGCAAAATAAATCATTATTTGTGATGCAAGATGTCCGTTTTTTTTAAATTTTGTTTTTTACATAAATTGTTTTTTATTGATTCCTATATTAACACATAAAAGCAATAACATATACAAACAGAATCAATACTTAACCCCCTCTATTACTATTTTTTATTTTTATTTTATATTTATATGTTGGGTTCAGGCATATGCTTGAGGCAACATTTAAATAAATGTCCGAATTAAATACTCTGGCCACTCTTGTCCAAATCATGTGCAAATGTGAAATAACGGAGTGTGACTTAACTTCTCCGGTTAGTTTAATAGAAAGACTTTGCAATGGTGAAATAGGGGCAAGGACTTCCTGTTCACTAGAAAACCAGGGAGGGGCTCTCTCAGGTGGAATCGACCAATGTGCCAAATGCCTGAGACAGAACGCATAGTAATAAAACAAAATCTTGGGTAAGCCTAACCCTCCTTTGTCAATCAACCTATGCAATTTGTTGGAATGTAGTCTGGGACGTTTAGCATTCCAAATGAAGGACTTCGCAATTCTATCAAATTGCTTAAAATAAGAGAGGGGGACATCTACAGGGAGTGACTGTAGCAGGTAGTTGAATATTGGAATACAGTTCATTTTAATAACATTAATCTTCCCAATCATCGATAAATGTAATGAAGCCCATCTGTCCACATCGCTCGAAAACTTTTTAATTAAAGGGTCAAAATTAACTCTGAAAGGCTGTTACTGGGCAGTACACAGTCAGAGCTAAAGCTTCGGATTTAGACCAGTTAACTTTGTATCCAGAGAACTTGGAAAAGGAATGAATAATTCTGTGGAGGCAAGGCATAGATCTAGTGGGGTCGGAGACTAATAATAAAATATCACCTGCGTAAAGCAGAAGTTTATGCGCCACATCTCCCACCACCACCCCTGGAAAATCATCCTCCTTTCTTATCGCGGCTGCTAATGGTTCCAGGGCAAGACAGAACAATAATGGGGAAAGAGGGCAACCTTGCCGAATGCCCCTATCCAGAGTAAAGTAATCTGAAATTAATCCATTTGTTTGTACTGCTGCTACAGGGTGTCTATAAAGTAACTTAATCCAACCAACGAATATACTCCTGAACCCATACATTTCTAAAATCTTAAAAAGATAATCCCATTCTACCATATCAAACGCCTTTTCGGCGTCAAGTGAAATGGCAGCGACCGGAGACTGATCATTCGCTACTGACCACATGATATTAATGAAACGCCTAATGTTATCAGAAGAGCTGCGGCCCCGAATAAACCCCACCTGATCTATATGTATAAGAGATGTCATAACCTTACTTAAACGATTAGCCAAAATTTTGGACAAAATGTTTACATCTAGCTGGATCAGGGAAATTGGACAGTAACTTTTACACACACTTGGATCTTTGTCCTTTTTAAGAATCAGACTGATCCGGGCTTGTGTCATAGTTGGAGGAAGCTTTCCATTCTTTAATGATTCCATATAAACTTCTAACAAATGTGGAGCCAGTTCTGTAGCATAAGATCTAAAAAATTCAGCAGCAAAACCATCTGGCCCCAGAGCTTTGCCTGTAGGTAAGGCCTTAATTACCTTGTCAAGTTCCTCCAAGTTTCTCTCAGAATCAAGATAATGTTTTTGCTCAGTCATCAGTTTAGGAAGTTCTAATGGTTCCACAAAGTTTCTAATATCTTCAGCAGTAGACGAAGATGTAGAACTATAAAGATCAAGATAGAACTCTTTAAAAGCATTATTAATATCAGTGGCCAGGGTAAAAATTTCACCACCAGCAGATTTCACTGAGGGAATGGTAGAAAAAGACTCTCTCTGCTTTATATATCTAGCCAAAAGCTTCCCTGCTTTGTCCACCGACTCAAAATATGACTGTCTTGCCCTGAATAACCAAAACTCCACTTTCCGCGACAAAATAGCATTATATCTGTATTTCAGTCGAGTCAATTCTCTGAGGCCATCAGATGACATTTGGCACTTCAGCTCTGTCTCGGTACTTTTAATATTCTCTTCCAACTCCACAAGTTCTCGTGCTTTGGATTTTTTGGTGAATGAGGCATACTGTATGATCCGACCCCTAAGAACTGCCTTAAGTGCCTCCCAAGCCACGCCCACAGAAGATACTGAGGACCAGTTGGTCTCCATATAAACATTGATTTCGGTCTTTAACATTTGTTGGAAATCAGGATTTTGCAAAAGGGATACATTAAAGTGCCAACTATATGATTTCGTTTTCTCTATATGTGGCAACATCTCTAAACTCACCAGGGCGTGATCCGAGGCTAAGATGTTTCCAATTGAGCGGTCAACAACAGATGAAATGTGGAACTTAGATATATATATAAAAAAATCTATTCTAGAATAAATCTTATGGACTGATGAAAAAAATTTATAGTCTCTACCAGATGGGTTCAAAAGTCTCCAAATATCTGCAAGACCAAGATTTTTACACATCCTGTGAAGCATCACTGGTGCTCTAGGGAGGTTACACACTTTTGCTTCACTATGATCAAGGACTGAGTCTATAAAAAGATTAAAGTCTCTTCCCAATATTATATCATGATGACGTAATCATTCTACTGTCCCTTAAAATTACTCCACAAAAAACAAACTCCAGCCAACAGGGGGCATAAGCACAAAGAACGAACAGATTTATCCACAGCTGTTCCAAAGGAGTGTTATTCAACAGAACAAGCTCCAGCCGCTAGGCGGAGCCAGCACGAAAAACAAAACCGGCATCCCGGTTCCTCGGATGATCAAGAGCCAAACTAACTCGGAGGCTGCACAAAAAACAAAAAAACAAAAACAAAACAAACAAAAAAAATACACCATAACATACTCAGCCTTTCAACTTTATAAAAGACGTCCTTTATGTGAGCATGTAGATATTTTGCGGTCATCCATAGTGTCCATTCTCAATCTGGCCGGGAACTTCAGTGTGAAAAAACGATCTTCCTTCAAGGCAAAAGTTTCTTGGAGTCATGCCACAAAACAAACTCCAGCTGCTTTTTGCCAGCGCAAAAAGAAACAAAAATGGCACCCAGCTTCCTCAGATAATAGAGTCCCTGAACTGCGGGTCAGTCCACTAATATAAGAAACATCAAATGGCTTACTCCAATGTATTTATGAAGGAGAGTGCCTGTTTTGGACATGTAAATACTTTGCGACCATTCTTCATTTCTATTCTCAGTTTTGCCTGGAACATCAGTGCAAAAGTGATCTTCTGTTGGTGTAAGAGTTTCTTACATTCCTTGAACCGATCGTGTTTCTCTCTTGTCGAATTTGCAAAGTCCGGGAACAAGAAAACATTGTGATTCCTCCAAGAAAGCTTTCCTTTGCTCCTCGTCTGGCGCAACACGAGATCTTTATCGGATGATTTCAGAAATTTTGCCAGAATCGATCGGGGCCTGTCTCCCTCAGCAGTTCTGCGATCCGGGACTCTGTGAGCTCGCTCGATTTCCAGTTTATGGCCTGTTATGTCGAGCAGACTCGGGAAGAGCTCGTCCAGGAATTTCACCATATCTCTGCCCTCTTCATGCTCAGGAATTCCAACAATTCGTATGTTATTCCTTCGGCTCACATTTTCAAAATATTCTAGTTTTTCCTAAATTAATTCAATATCTGTTTTGGACGTGGGCGGATTAGCGGATAATTCCCTTTCCGATGACTCAAGATAATTGATATGTCTTTCAACTTCTGTCACTCTTGTAACCAACTCAGAGAATTTTGTTTCCAATTGCCGTAATCGATCGACGTATTACAGCGAGAACCTCCAAGTCAGCAACAACCTTTATCGGCATTACCGAGATGTTGGACAGTTGACGCTGAATTTCGTCTACCGACGTGCCGTCCAAATCGAGTCTCCGGTCCGCAGGCCCATCAGAGGCCTCAGCTTGAACATGTAAGTGTCTTTTAATGTCTCCAGAGTCTGAGGATTTTGACTTCTTTGCCATGTTTACCTCAAAGAGCAAGTATGTAACTGGGTGTATTGAATCTCACTGGATTATGACATGAAAATAATAAAAAAATTAGCAAAGTTCACAGAGCTCATGTCTCACATGTCTGCTTCTTGCATGGCGTCCGTGGACTCTCCCAAGATGTCAGTTTAATGATACAAAAAGCTTGTGATCTTCTGTTGTTATTTGAAAAGCTGGAAGATGATGTCCACCAGAGGCTTTTTTTCTGAGAAAGCAAGGAAGCAGCAAATATCCAGAGAAGAAATAATTAACAGTACAAAAATAAAACAGATGGGTTGGGTCCCCCTCAAGTGTTTTGCTGCTTAGATATGGGGCAATAGGTGTCTCATACAGTATTTTAGTTAGCTGTCCCACCCGCACTGATGAAAGAATGCAAGTTCGTGAACCGTTAACAGAACCGAAAGTCATGAAAGATATTTGGCTCTAAATAAGAACCGTTCTCGATTCCCAACCCTGCACATTTCAGAAATCAACTGCACGCCACTGACGTCCACAAATGTCTTACTGCCACAAAACAGAAAGTTAGCAGTTGACCAATGAAATATCTGTCCATGGTTTCCTTCCATTTCACTGTCTGTCAGCCTTGCCTCCACCCCTAATCCTCCTTCTCCATACCTCTCCTTTCTCATATCCATCAGAGGAGAAAGCACAGCATCAGCATAGATAGCAGTAATGAAAGCTGCTCTGGTCTAGTGCAGTAATCTGCTGTCTGTCTGTCACTGGCCGGTCTCTCTGGAGGGTCGTCCACTATTGCACTGTTTTCATATGGATTTTATACCCTCTGTGTGATTTATCATGTGATTGACAGGAAGAATGGCTTAAGAGGCTTGCATGTGCCTTTACAAGATAGATGGCCATTAGCAGCGTAACAATTCATTTGTTCCATTGTGATGACCACTACTGATTTTTGTTTTTTAAATTTGTGTGGGAAATATTTTCTCTAAGATAAAAGACTGTAATTTTAGTAGTATCATTGTTTTTGTTTGTGTGTGTGTGTGTGTGTGTGTGTGTGTGTGTGTGTGTATGTGTGTTTACAGAAGACTTTTGAGGCATCTATTTTATTTTTTATTTTATTTTTTTGCTTTTCTGTTGTCTACATCAAGGCCACATGCAAATAATCCAAAAGAAATAAAAAAATAGCCTGATAAAAAAGTTAATAAATAGAATAAGAGTGTGTGGAATCAAATAGAATAGTTCTGAGTTCACAGATATTGCTTGTGAATCTAATTGAAAACCAATGAATTGTGAATCCATTCGGTTTGCTGTCATCCCAGAGATTCACAACCTTAAAGGCGTGGTTACATTTGAACAGCGAAATAATGCGGGCGAAGAAGGCATGGGCGGATGTTGAGCTCACATGAAACCAGCAGGGGACAAGGGGAGGGAAACACAACAATACTAATTTAAAAAGAGAGGGAAAGGCCAACAGAGAGCGACAGCGGGAGAGAGAGAGGTGAGAGAGTAAAAAATCCGCGCCTCCCCGGGCGGATCAGAGGCAGTCCTCCATCACATGGAGGACGGAACGCCCCACCGTGTTTTCGGTGGACGGTAGGGGTCTCCCCTGGCAGTGGTTCTCCTGCTCCAGGCGGTCAGCCAGGAGCCCTTCCCCACTCGCGGTTGGTGGTCCTCTCTTGACCCCGCCGTGTATTAGCGGCCGGTAGGGGTCTCCTCCGCCCCTGGCAGCGGCCCTGACTGCTCCAGGCGGTTGGCTAGGAGCCCCTCCTCTCCTCACGGTTGGCAGCCATTTCTCTGCTTTCAGGCGGCCGGGCTTTTCCGTCCCCTGGCAGATGGCCGTGGCTGCTCCGTTGGGGTATATGGTAGTGGCGAGGACTCTACTACGGCACATCCCTCCTCCTTCCCGGGTTTTCGGCACCAGTGTAACAAAGGATAAAATTTGGGAAAGGAGGAGGCGAGAACTGGCTTGACAATATAAATAATAGATTAATAATAAACATAAACACATGCAGGGCAACTGCCTGTAGTTCTCTATCTCTCGAACTGCCGCCTCCGGTCACCTTTATCTCTCTTGGGCTTGATCAGCCTGATTAGGGGCTGGGTGTGCAGCATCACGTCCCGGCCCCACCTTGCCACGGTGAATTATTTCAGATTCAGCTAGCTAACAATTTCTTAATTGGATAGATCACTATATATGCTGTAGTGAGAAGAACTGTCTTCAGAGATACAGTTATTGTTATTGCAGTGTAAAAGTAGCATGTGTACTGTAGCTCCTCTGAGAATATATTGCAAGTGCTTGCAACACCCATCTAAAACAACAAAACACTCCAGTGGTCTTTTAAAAAATAAACTAGCCCTGTTTGAAGCAGCCTCTGTGGTCAATAGAGAGAGCTCACCCAAAAATGAAAATGATCTCATCCTTTACTCACCCTCATCCCAGATGTGTATGGCTTTCTTTCTTTTGTAGAACACAAACAAAGATTTTTAGAAGAAAATTTCAAAGATATATTGTAAAAAAGGACTTAAATATTGGATCTATTTTGTATCTGTATATATCTGGAGCCTTATGGATTACTTTTATGCTGCCTTTACGTGATTTTTGGACCTTCAGATTTCTAGCCACCATTCACTTATGTATGGACCTACAGAGCAGAAATATTCTTCTAAAATCTTAATTTGTGTTCAGCAAGTCAAACACATCAGGGATGACATGAGGGTGAGTAAATGCGAGAACTTTAATTTTTGGGTGAACTATCCTTTTAAAGCATGATCAAATGTACCTTCCTATGGCCAAATTAGGCAGGCGAAATACAGTAATTTCAATGGGAATGTTTGCGCATGAATTTCGCGCGATTGACCTCAGGTGGCGGATTTTGCGTGGAGTTCAAGTTTGGTCAACTTTGACAGGCATATTTGCCATGCTGACCAATGGGAAGTTGCTTGTTTTGGCAGTGACCTCAGTGTGGATGGTGCTTCGTACAAGCTACACTGAATATTCAAAGTGGACAAAGACACCATTTAAGCGGCGAGTTTCTTTTTAACTTCACTCTGCCAGATTATACCCTTCTGAAAAGACCAGCATTGCTGGTCACCATCTTATGCTGTGTTATGGGTGCAGGTGTCACCACCAAGCTATCTTAAACAGCTTTAGCATGGCTATGTTGGTCCACCAACTAGACCAGCACCAAACCAGCACTAACCTGCATAAACCAGCCTAGACAGGGATGGGAATTTCATGGTGGTTAAACTGGTCTTTTCAGCAGGGTAAAGCCTTGTGTGGCAGGGCGGAGGGCAGGACTGGGCCGTGATGCTGCACACCCGGCCCCTAATCAGGCTGATTAAGTCCGAGAGGGATAAAGGTGACCGGAGGCAGCAGTTCGAGAGAGAGAGAACTACAGGCAGCTGCCCTGCATGTGTTTATGTTTGTGTCTTTTTGTTTAAGTTTATTATTAAACTATTATTTATATTGTCAAGCTGGTTCTCGCCTCCTTCTTCCCATTGAACTTTGTTACATTCACATTTATTCTGCTAGTGAATGAAGCTCTGCTGGACAGATGGCCTGCTCAAAGTGTGCAGGCTCTTTTGTGCGGCCATATGTTGTCATGAAATATTGAAAGGTGTGGAATTGGTCCTGGAATAGGTTATTGTGTTGGTAGCTACGATTAATAAAGCTCTAACACATCAAATGCCAACACAGTCTACTCTTATGCACAGGAATGTGTTTAGCCACTTACATATTTAAAGACTTACCTTTAAACTTTTTTATTAAGAATTTTATTTACCATTTTATTAACAATTCAGTATGAAGTGCACTGAATGCCAGTCAATGATCGGCAAAAGATGGAAAGTATGAAGCCAATTAGGTGGGCTGACGGTTATTTTGCTCTTTGCTTTCACATTGAGGGCAGGTCAAGTTTTGCTGTTAGAAGGTCCTGTTTTTCACTTGCTAAGTGTATGTTTAAGGCTTACTGGACTGGCAGTTCGTCACAGACCATGCTTTAAAATGGTTGAGTCAGATTGCCTTAATACTGATATTAAAGGGAAAGCTCATTAAGGCAGCTTGAGGGGTTTGTATGTGTCTGACCTTGATTGACAACATTGGAAAGACTGTTTTGTTTGGTAGGAAAGAGTACTCTGACCATAGATTGACAGCAGAAGTGTCTCATGGTAAACTTGATTTAGAACGGTGATGTGTCAAGACGCATCTGTTCGGGAATTGTGTAAAACATGTTTACCATGACAAAGATGTCACACTGGAGCCTAAATGGCCAGAAAATGATTGCAAGTGTAATTTGTGCTGAACTTGTTTTTTATATTTCAGTTTTTTGGTACCAGTTCACAAAATATTGCATTACTGAAGAAACATATCCACCAATGTACAGTATATACTATGTATAGTGTTGAAATTTTCAGAGCTGTGTTGGTGCACGTGTGTGTAGGTCAGTCTGAAGTCATGTGGCGTTCAGCACTGTGCTCATTGAACCCTAATAGAGGAGCTGGAAACCCAGATATGAGTTTCATGGTGTGGGGATTTGGCCTCTATCTGAGGCTTCTGATACAAAAAAGAGCTAACCAGCCCTGACACAAATCTTACCCTGCAAGAGATGGAAACCCATTACTGCATCCAACACACAAACACACGCGCACACACACATACACACACACACACACACACACACACACACACACACACGTTTGCTGGAGCCGTGCCCTTCAGTAAAAATTTTGTTTTTTTGAGCAATAGTAAAAATAGAGTTGCCCTCCAGGATGAATGGGTTGTGGGTATGGAGAAAGAGAGAGAGAAGAGAGAGAGAGAGAGAGAGAGAGAGAGAGAGAGAGAGAGAGAGAGAGAAATGAGCCGAAGTATAGAACACAGAAATATCCAGAGACGTGTGCTAGTAAATGGGACATTTTCTGTGAAGGCTTTGAACTGTTACATTTGAAGGCTTAATTTCCTACTAATCAAAATTAAGATCAGAAGCTCAGGTTTTAAATGGTGTTTTGGTGGTGTTTTCCTCATTAGAAATTAATGCAAAGTTTAGATGCTTTTTTGGTAAGGAAAAGTGACTTTATAAGATAAGTATTGCTGCTTGGTAAGGTATGCATCACGTATACAGAGTTTATCCTGCATTTAAAATATTTCATTTTATATTAATTTCATAAATATTAATTTTAGGCAGCTAAAGTAAATTGAATGATATTCATTTTGCATGAATCTTTTGCTAAATTTGCTTATCATCTCAACTCGCATTTGCTTGGCGCGATTGAAGCCTGGTTTTCACAAGTGATCTGTACTGCTCGTCTTACTGCAGTGTTTCCCAACTTTTTTTTGTTGTTGTTGTTGCTGTAAGTACCACCACAGCACCATCAGTAAGGCTCAAGTACCCCTTCATTGCCATAGAACTAAAGGTGTGTACCAAAGGCTAAATATAATTTAACATTATCATTAATATTGGTTTATCTCTGATGTACAAAATGAAAATGAAAGTTACCAGTTATGAAGTTTATTCTTTAACAACAACATAAACAAAATTATGCCAAATGTGTCGTGAAATGTGTGATTAGAACAGACTAATGCTGTTAATTATACAAGAGATAGTCTAACTTGGTACTGTCACGGTAGTGTTCATGGAGTGGAAATGAGGAGATGAAGGAGTAACTTTAGACTTTTAATAGAAAACGCTGGAGTGGAACAAATAACATACAAGGAATCAGTCTAGGAAATATGCTGGAGAGGAACACTACAAAGTAATAAACATAACAATACAACGTAACAATTCAAGAACTGACAAGGAATAAATACAACAGGAGGGTATTTATACAAGCGGGTGCAGATGAGGGAATGGAGAACAGGTAAGGAGGATTAAAAACAGATGGCAGTGATGAGGGCAGTGCATTATGGGAAGTGTAGTCTGGGGAAAACTAAGGAAGGATGACACAAAACCAATTAAAAATAAGAGTCCATAGAACAAAACGGAGAATAACTGTGACAGGTACTTTGTGAAATATAGATTTTACACATTTAATTTGATCATTCGTTTTTCTTAATTTTTGTCATTTTGGTAGACTATATATATATATATATATATATATATATATACACACTGTATATATATATATATATATATATATATATATATATATATATATATATATATATATATACTGTGTATATATATATAGTGTGTGTGTGTGTGTGTGTGTGTGTGTGTGTTAGGTGTACATGTTTATTGTGTACATGAACAATTTCATTGTATGTACATTGATATGTAGAACAAGGGCTAAAATGGTACTGTCTCTTTAAGAAAACCATCAGTTTAGCATTTTGTTTTGGTTGAGCGCACATTTATTTTTTGTCGTTTTTGACATACAAATGACTATAAAAACCAGAAATGTTATTAAAACAGACATTATTCAATGACAAATGGATTGCGTGGATTTTGTCTTTGGACACGTATTACACAGAATGATTCATCTCTCTCATCAAGCAGCGAAAGGATCTCGCTGCTTAACTTTGCATATTAAAAGATTAATCTTGGGATTTTAAGAATCGAAATAGAGATTATTGAAATGAAGATTGCGATTAATGGGAAAATCTATATTTTTACCCATCCCTAATTCCAATCATTATTATTTTAAGTTATACATTTTGTTTTATAGGTTAAACAAAGCAAAATACAATTGTTTTCGTGTATCCCTGGAACCAGCTAGTGTTTCTCTTGGGGTACCCATACTCCTGGTTGGGAGTCAATGTCTGACTGTATCTCTGGAGCACAAGCGCGTCATTCGAGCTTCCCTCGTTATTTTGCCCCAGATCAAAACACTTATGTCACCCATTTGAATTCGAATTAGATTTTTTTAGTTTAAAGTGCTATGGAGGAAGTCATACCTTTTAAACAGACATTCCCGATATTCCAGGCTGTGCCATGCGCCAAAATCGCACTTCATCACCCTTACTAAAATGTATCACGATTTTAGAGTAGTAACAGTAAATGGTATTTTGATAAAAGATCTACAGTTTCATATTAAATAATCTATTAAGTAGAATATATTACACTTCTTTTTTTTTTTTTTTTTTTTTTTTATTATAACTGTGGCAGTTCTTTATAACAAATACTTGAATTTATTTTTAAGAAAGACTAGCTACATTGACCTAACAATAGAAATGAGGAGCCATCAATGGTCTTACCTATGGCATTGCACTGTAAATATAAGGACAAGTATATAAAGGGATTTAAAATCTGGACCTCCAAGACTTATGGAAACTTTATGGATAAAGGTTTTCTCCTGCATAATAAGTTCTGTTCTAATAATGTTTGATATTAGGAAATTAACTGGCTTTGTTTGCCTTCAGATATTACATTACTTAGACCTGAATCCTTAAGAGCCAGATGAAAGGAAAACAACACAGACCATTTCAAGAATGTAAACAAAAACAAAGCAATTAGAATGGACCAGACGTATTTCTGGCTCCTTTCAACAAAGTCTCTTTTTCAAGGTAAGTCGGTCTACTCGGCGGCCATTTTTTGGAACAGTTTTGGGCAGTTTTGGCAGCTCTTTTTCTATGTAAACAAGTGGCATGAAAGTGCAGCTCCTATCTACTTGAATGGAGAAAGATTGAAATCTCCAAAACGGTTGATCAAGATTACGATAAAAGAACATTTCAAATAAGCAGGAAAATCTGACAATACTGTGTGGCTTCACTAGAGTGGTCCGGCTTCCCTGGGCCTCGACACTTGAGGGGAAGAGCGACACGTGCTCCAACTCGTGCTGGGCCCTCCTCGCTCCGTTCCTGAACCTGTAAAGATGTCAGCAGGTAGAGACCAGTCTCCCGAGGGGAGGCGCACTTGGTGTTTAAAGGCAGCGGTGATGAGGCTCTTCATTGGGATCACGCTAGCCGGCGCGACCATGATCCACGGGAGGGCGTGTTGTTCCATCACAACTGGTATAATAAATTGTGTTTCTTAACCTCAGATTACACTATAAACACAATTATACCGTCTTGAATAGCTAATGCTCATGCGTGTTCTAGAGTTGATTGACAGGCGATTTCTGTATCTAAAAGGTGATTAGCTATTTTACCTGTAAGGTGGGTTGACCATTGGCTGCCTTTGGGCATTCCAATTTCGCTCATTCATTTATTTTAAGTCATAATAGAAGTGGCCCATCTCTGCTAAATAGTCTCTGTTTTGACAAGCAGGAAATGTTCATGGAACAATGACGTCATTTGATGTCACCAACGAACAGTCCTTAAATGTTCCGCTCCGCTTAAGCAAAACTTGAATATCAGAGCATCTTTAAATGAAACACCCTGGCATTACATCTTTAATGCAGTTATATTTAATGCGTTATAGCTTTATTAAAGTTTAAATTAATAAGGAAGCAGGTCATTTAAATAACTACAAACTCCAAAACTGGCATTTCTCTGTGTGGTAAGTTAACTGTGTCTTTAATCAGCTTGGAAAATTCCAGAAAATGATGTCAAGGCTTTAGGCAATTAGCCAATTAGCTTCTGATAGGCTAATTGGAGTCAATTGGAGGTGTAAATGTGGATGTATTTTAAAGCCTTCCTTCAATCTCAATGCCTCTTTGCTTGACATCATGGGAAAATCAAAAGAAATCAGCCTAGACCTCAGAAAAAGTTTTTTGGACCTCCACAAGTCTGGTTCATCCTTGGGAGCAATTTCCAAATGCCTGAAGGTACCACGTTCATCTGCACAAACAATAGTATGCAAGTATAAACACCATGGGACCATGCAGCTATCATACCGCTCAGGAAGGAGACACATTCTGTCTCCTAGTGGCGAACGTAGTTTGGTGCGAAAAGTGCAAATCAATCACACAACAACAGCAAAGGACCTTGTGAAAATGCTGGAGGAAACAGGTAGACAAGTATCTATATCCACAGTAAAACAAGTCCTATATCGACATAACCTGAAAGGCTGTTCGGCAAGTAAGAAGCCACTGCTCCAAATCCGCCATACAAAAGCCAGACTACAGTTTGCAAGTGCACATGTTGACAAAGATCTTACTTTTTGGAGAAATATCCTCTGGTCTGATGAAACAAAAATTGAACTGTTTGGCCATAATGACCATTGTTATGTTTGGAGGAAAAAGGGTGAGGCTTGCAAGCTGAAGAACACCTTCCCAAACATGAAGCATGGGGGTGGCAGCATCATGTTGTGGGGGTACTTTGCTGCAGGAGGGACTTGTGCACTTCACAAAATAGATAGCATCATGAGGAAGGAAAATTATGTGGATATATTAAAGCAACATCTCAATATTAAAGCAACACCTCAATACATCAGCAAGGAAGTTAAAGCTTTGTCACAAATGGGTGCTGAACAAATGAACAATGACCCCAAGCATACCTCCAAAATTGTGGCAAAATGGCTCAAGCACAACAAAGTCAAGGTATTGGAGTGGCCATCACAAAGCCCTGACCTCAATCCGATAGAAAATTTGTGGGCAGAACTGAAAAAGCATGTGAGAAGCTTGTGGAAGGCTACCCAAAACGTTTGACCCAAGTTAAACAATTTAAAGGCAATGCTACCAAATACTAACAAAGTGTATGTAAACTACTGACCCACTGGGAATGTGATTCATTAAATAAAAGCTGAAATAAATCATTCTCTTTACTATTATTCTGACATTTCACATTTCACAGTTTAAATGTATTTGGCTTAGGTGTTTGTAAACTTCTGACTAAATGCAAACATTTTGCACATTCTTGTTCCTTAAACTTAGAACGTAAGTCCTAATGTAATGCTCAAGATTGCTCAAAGTTCCACTTTTAGAGTCAATTTATAATGTGAAGGGTTCGAGTCTCAGTCTTAATTTTTTAGGGGGTTCCTAGGTAAGCATAGTGTGCATGCAGAACATTTCAGGTTTGAGACTTCTCTTGTTTTTTTTAAATTTTTTTTTATTTTATTTTTTATGGGGGCCAGAAAGTGCAATTTTTTAAAATTCTCCTAATTTTCTGGTTGAATATCTCTGGTGGGGGACCAGATAGGAACCAGAAATTTTCATAGAAATAAGTCCTCTATAGTAGCATTCTGCTTTAAAAAAATTTAGTTTGAGATTGCAATGGTTACAAAGCTAGGGCTAGTAGAAATCTGGGGAAAAGCCCTTTATTCATGCATTTTGAAAAATGAACAGATGTAACAAATAATAAAAATGAACAGTATTTTACAGTAATTATGATTGACATACAATAGCTTATGCTTGGCAATGAGGTCTAAAATGTTACTACTTCTGATATTGGCAACAGTGAAGCATGATCTATCACAAGGTTCTTCAAAAAGTTCATAAACAAAAGCATTTAGTGTTAAGTAACCTTAATGAACTGTATGTGGATGTAGAGCCGAGGAGGGCGGGGCCGGGCTGGAATGAGACACACCCGGTCCCCAATCAGCCTGATGGGGCACGCGAGGGATAAAGGCGGCCGGGGATGACAGTTCGAGAGAGAGAGAATTGCAGGCAGCTGTACTGTGTGGTTTTGGTTGTGTGTTTTGTTTAAGTTGTTTATTAAATTATTATTTATATTATTAAGCCGGTTCTCGCCTCCTCCTTTCCACTGAACCCCCTTACACTGGTGCCGAAACCCGGAAAGGAGGAGGGATTCCCGTCGCAGAGTCCTCGACACTGCTGTCCACCCAGGGGAGCGCCGCTGCCGTCCGACGGGGAACGGAGTAGCCCGAACACCCGGGTGTGTCTCATTCTAGCCCGGCCCCGCCCTCCTCGGCTCTACAGTGGAATTTAAAAATCAGCACCCAGAGTAAAATTTTGTGAACTGAGGCCAAAATGGTGTGTGCTGGCAAGAGCATCTGGAACTCACACTGTCAGGACCATGAGAGTGTAACACCACATCAGAACATCAACCTGATGGTTGAGTCAGCAAATCTAAAAGTGGACTACAAGGACCTGCTGAAACTAGTCTGTGACATAAACAGTTATGACTGCATGCTCAACAAGTGCGACCAGTGTCAAGGTAAAGAGGCCTTACTACAGATGCTTGAAGAGTCTGACAAAGATGACACACTTCCTGATAACATCACATTTAAACAGTGGGTTATGACTGACAGAGCAGATATGATCACGTTGTTCTCCCTAGGGATGAATTCTCTGTTACTCTGGCTGAGAAACTCTAAATGCATTAAAGACACCATTGGTTGAGGACATCAACGTGGAAAACTGATGTTTTTGTAAAATTCTTCCACCCATTTAAACCAAGAACATAATTCAAAATGTCTACTGAGGACAAAGTGTGGGTTCCCATAAACAATGTTCTCGAAAAACTGACACCTGCCGAACTGACTACTGTCACTGGACGCTCCCACAACATTTCAGAGAGACTGAGTGAGGAAATCTCACAGCTTCTAATAATATGCGTGTACATGTAAACATGTGAAATACTGTTCATTTTTGTTATTTATTATGCTTACATTACATCTGTTCATTTCTCAAAATGCATGAAAAAAGTAGGCTTTTCCCCAGATTACTACCTCTAGCTCTGTAACCAGTGGAACCTCAAACTCAAATTTTTTACAGCAGAATGCTACTATATTTAGATCCTATCTGGTCCCCCACCAGAGATATTCAACCCGAAAATGCGGAAAATTAAAAAAACAACAAAACAAAAAAAACAAGAGAAGTCTCAAACCCGAAATATTCTGCATGCATATACTTACCTAGGTACTGAGACTTGAACACTTCCCATTAAAAATCGACCCTAAAAGTGGAACTTTTAGCAATCTTGAGCATAACATTAGGACTTAAGTTCTAAGTCTAAGGAACAAGAATGTGCAAAATGTTTATATATGTATTCGTAATTTGCTCTAGAAATCAGTTTTTTTTTTATCCCCTTTTCTCCCATTTTGGAATGCCCAATTCCCACTACTTAGTAGGTCCACATGGTGGCGCAGTTACTTACCTCAATCCGCGTGGTGGAGGACAAGTCTCAGTTGCCTCCACTTCTGAGACCGTCAATCCGCGCATCTTATCACGTGGCTCACTAAGCATGACACCGCGGAGACTCACAGCACGGGAGGCTCATGCTACTCTGCGTGATCCACACTCAACTTACCACGTGCCCCATTGAGAGCGAGAACCCCTTTCGTGACCACAAGGAGGTTACCCCATGTGACTGTACCCTCCCTAGCAACCAGGCCAATTTTGTTGCTTAGGAGACCTGGCTGGAGTCACTCAGCATGCCCTGGATTCAAACTCACAACTCCAGGGGTGGTAGTCAGCATCAATACTCAATGAGCTACCCAGGCCCTCTAGAGATCATTTTTTGTTCCAAGGAGCTAGGACCATCCTGAGCCGAGATATTGATATTTCCGTAAACAGCTGTCTAACCAAAATTTGTCATGTGCAATATAAAAATTTTTAAAAAAAACTGGTGGTTTTGCAATACCAATACATAGAGGTAATCACTCCAAAAAAATTAGGAAAATTAAAAATGGTCAAGCAACCAACTTTACAATTATTGGACCACTTGAGATGGACTGACCCAAGAGATATTTTAAGATTTTGAGCTTGATTCTCTTGTCATTCACCTGTCCTTTGCCCCTTGCTCCTGCTCGTATTCCATGCTGCCATTGCTTCTGGCAGTTAGCATACATTGGAAAACATAGTCAGAGTCTCCCGAAGCCCTCCGGTCACAATAATTTCACTATAGATACTCCAGCAAGGATCTACAACATGGACCAAAACAACAGACTTTTATGGTGACTAGTTTGTGCTTATCATGAGGGAACATCATTGAAGCTGGAGAGGTTTGAGTCTTGGCCTTGGGAAACTGTGCCATTCATTGAAGAACTTGTCTTTATCTGAGTGCACTGGGGCTGACAATTATATATCAATGAGGCGGACATGAATCATGTATAGTACAGCACTACAAGCAGCCTGTCTGCTCTGCAGAGTAGCACTAATGCAATGGCAGTGTATCCTCCGTGTTTGGCTTGTGTTTTAGGTGAAATGTAAGAGGGCTTCTGAGATGATGCTCCCTGGTCCAGAGTTTCTGAGCTGTAATGAAAATGAGCAAGTGCTCCTGAGCAATTATGTTAAAAGCATTTTACTGCAGGTATTCTAGTCATTTCTGGCAGAAACTTTCCCTGTTTACAAGTTCTCTTAAAAATCTGCTTTGTGGATGTCACCTACTTTGTTTAGTGTGCCCATCTTATCTAATCCTATTTACTTGAGTGCTTTAAAAACTAATATGATTTTGGAGGCATATGACATTGATTGCCCTTTTTTGTCTTTTAATGTGTTAGTTACCAAAATATACAACAGTAAATCCTTTTAATTAATATTTTTTCCTTTTTTTTCATTCTTTTTTTTTCATTCTTTTTTTGTGTGTGTGTGTGTGTTTGTGTGTGTGTGTGTGTGTGTGTGTGTGTGTTTTGTTTTGTTTCAAAACACTTCCCGAGTTAAAAAAACAAAAAAAAAAACAAAAAAAAAACACAATGTAACTAAGTTGTCAAAATGATTCTGATATCATTAGATGACCCTATAAACACCATGAGAACTAACAAGAGTAAAAATGTAGAAAGTTGGCCAAACCTAGCAGCACCTGCTTCTCTGCATATCCTTCCAAAGGATCTCAGTGTTAGAAATGAGCAGCTAAAAAAATGTTTTAAGACCCTGATAGTTTCAGTCCATTTGTGTAAAACGAGATAAGATACTGTTGAATAATAATAATATAAATAGTCTGGCATCACAGATAGGCACGTCCAACCAACCAGAGAAGTAGATTATGTTGCCTCATACTTGTGTAATCCTTAAATCAAGCCCATGGCATCCCCCTTTAAGCTCTAAACCTGAATCAGGGTAGAAGGGAGGGTAAAAATTCACCACCATGCCATCCTATCCAAGAACAGTATTCCTATCAACCAGATTTCAGGGTTGTGTTGAGGGTCAAGGTTATGCTTATGGTTTTGTTTAGGCTCTTGAACAACATTCTTGTCTATCATTTCTCATTGATTTTAGAGGTAAATTATTGTTAGGCATCCACTTAGACATGAAAAAAAAAAAAACAAAATAAGTCATTGAGAAAAAAGATTCCCAACATGAATAATATGCTCTTTCCTCATTCCACTTTGTGGGTTGTCATTATCTGTTTGCTTGGTCTGGGAGCTTAAGGATTCAGTGCAGTACAGTATCTTTCATAGGTGTTCTTAGGATGGCATTCTTCGGAATGGAGATCTCTACATCTCTATAGTGTCATTCTTCCCTAAAGCCATTCTTCTAGCTATGGTGTCACTAGAGTCATGATCATCATTAAAACTACATTTGTTACTTGCTGTCTACACTGAAAAGAAGAAGAAAATAAAATAAAAACTAGACTAGACTAGAAAGATTTGCTTAATTTTTATTTTGCAAGTTTTTGCACAGTTTTTCTAAATAAATCTTAATGGTATGAAACTAAGTAAAATCTTCTTAACTTTATGACATAATATTGATTAAAGTGAGCGAGTAAAGTTAATTTTAGTCAATTCAGTTACCTTTCCTTACAAATGTGATAAACATGGTGCTTGAATAAACTTATTAAAATTTAAATAAACATGTCATTTTGAATTTTCCTTACAAACATGTTTAATCATGTACCACATGACATATGGAAGCCTCCTACAGGGAAACTTAATGCATGCTATGTAGACTATGAGACAACATCACCCTGCATTACTGGCGATATAAAGCTGCGGACGCAAAGCTCAACACTTTGTGCACAAAACACCATGATGGTGACAATCAACAGATTTTTTTAAAGAATTTATCATGAACTGGTAATTTTGAGTAGTAAATGAACTTAAGACTGCACAAAAAAAGAAGTTATCAAATGTAACAACAAAAATAACAATAAAAACAATGTAATTAAACTTGCAAACAGCGAAGCCTGTGAACACCAGCTTAGGAGACTTAGGAGAATGTAGAATTTACTTAATATTTTCAAGTTCACACCTAAACTAAATTATTCAATGTAGAAAGTACTTAATCTTTTCTGCTATATTTACTACACCACAAAATAAGTTGTATTTTTTTTCAGTGTAGCTTCTCATTCAGTAACTGGTCATTAGGACTGGCGCATATTTTATACACCTTGTCTATGATCACAGTGTCGGTTGGTTGGCCTGCACTTGCTTGCTGGTATGGGTGTGGTTCTGGAACTCCATGGGATCTCTGCCATATCATTTTCCATTTCTCTCTGTGGAGCCATATGGACTAAAGAGTTTTCAGTCCAGACATAGCACAGATGACAGCAACTTGGTTGTGCTAGTCAGTGTATGATGCTCTTGCCTGATTTTGCATTGTCCTGTTGGGTGCTGAATGCTCTCAGGGGTCTCTTTTGCACACGCTGAACCTTTGGTCTTTTCTGATGTTGTTGACCTCTGATACTGTTGATTTGGTGCTAATTGCTTGTTTAGAGTGAGATCTGGCTACCAGAAATTGATGGAAGAATATATGTATACTTTTTTTTTTTTTTTTTGGTGGTATCTCCAAACAGTCCTTTTTAAATCTCCAAATTAATTTGTCTATACAGCACTCAAGCTTTAAGCTTTCTGTTTAAACGCTTTTTATATTACAGGGGTCTCTGACAGTATCGCTTTGTTGAATGGTCACCCTGTGATATTGGTTAACTGTACTGATCTTGAAATAGCAAATGGGAAACAGAGCATGTTCAGATTTACTGTTTTTTTTTCAGCTTGCTGTGGAGTAGAGTATTCCCCAGTGATGCATATGGAAGTCGCAGGAACAGCTGCGCTAAAGCCGTGTCGTGTTAGTTCAGCCTTGGTCGCGTGACCTGCTCTCTGCCATTCATTATTACTGGAACTCCCAAGTGAGGGCATATCACAGTCAACCTTGTTTCAGCTGTCAAATGTGCAATAATGTCTTTCATTTCATTCATTCATAGTTAATGACATTGCTTTTAATAGTTATGTTTGTTAACTTTCAGAGATATAAACAGATAGACAGAAGGATGGATGGATGTCATTTTACTCTCAATTCACTATTACCATTCATCAAATTCAGAGAAACCTTCTAGGCTACAAAAATGCCTAAAAAAAACCCTAATTAGCTGAGCTCTCATGTGCTCCATGTACAAATGCCCTGTGTGACATGTAACAGATTATTAGAATACACAATGTTAAGGTCAGGAAACAAGGTCACACCAAATTTAGTCTGTAGACTGCTGGCGCAGAGTCTGCTTTAGACACCCTGTCTGTTTGGATTGTGAAAATGGCCAGATTTTCCCTGTGCTGCCTAGGCTTTGCCATCACAGGTGAAAAAATAGTTGATGGGAGTATCCCATGGCTCACTGTTCCACAGACTTTTTCCCCCCTCACACCAAGCTGCTCAAATGAAGTAGAAATTGTTTTTTGTTTACATTGTCTGCTCAGATCTGCCCAACCATCAGTTTGAGACCTTATGAATAATTCATGATTTTACCCACAAGAAGAGTCTGCTCACAATGCCACACCTCTCTCAGCTCACACTTTCTGTCACCACAGTTTTGACTTTCACATGTGGCGCTAGGGAAATGTGATTTAACTGGAGCTAGCATGTAGATTCTGTGCAGTAATCAACTTTAAACATGACACATTTGCTGCTTGACAATGTGTTAGTTCGAGTGTGCTGTGCTATTGTTGGCGAACAAAAATAGCCTCATTTTGAATCTTGCATTTTAAAATATATACATTTAAAACAACTACTTATTTTCAATACTTATTTTTATGTAAGAGATTATTCATGCACTTATGGGTCCAAAACTGGGCTTATGAATTTACAGTTGTGCTCAAAAGTTTGCATACCCTTGGAGAATTGGTAATATACTGTATGTATCATTTTTAAAGAAACATGAGTGAGCAGGCAAAACACATTTCTTTTATTTCTTATAGGATTCATATTCAACTGTAGGTTATAACAGAATGGCACAATCATAAAACAAATCATGGCAACAAAGAAAAAAATGAAATGACCCCTGTTCAAAAGTCTGCATACCCTTAGTTCTTAATACTGTGTATTGCCCTCTTTAGCATCAGTGACAGCATGCAGTCTTTTGTAATAGTTGTCTATGAGGCCCCAAATTCTTGCAGGTGGTATAGCTGCCCATTCGTCTTGGCAAAATGCCTCCAGGTCATGCAAAGTCTTTGGTCGTCTTGCATGAACCGCACGTATGAGATCTCCCCAGAGTGGCTCGATGATATTAAGTTCAAGAGATTGTGATGGCCACTCCAGAACCTTCACCTTTTTCTGCTGTAACCACTGGAGGGTCAACTTGGCCTTGTGCTTAGGGTCATTGTCGTGCTGTAAAGTCCAAGAGCGACCCATGCGCAGCTTTCGTGCAGAAGAATGCAAATTGTCTGCCAGTATTTTCTGATAACTGCATTCATCTTGCCATCAATTTTCACAAGATTCCCCGTGCCTTTAGAGCTCACACACCCCCAAAACATCAGTGAGCCACCGCCATGCTTCACAGTGGGGATGGTATTCTTTTCACTACAGGCCTTGTTGACCCCTCTGCAAACATAGCGCTTATGGTTGTGACCATAAAGCTCTATTTTGGTCTCATCACTCCAAATTACAGTGTGCCAGAAGCTGAGGCGTGTCAAGGTGTTGTCGGGCATATTGTAACTGGGATTTTTTGTGGCATTGGTGCAGTAAAGGCTTCTTTCTGGCAACTCGACCATGCAGCTCATTTTTGTTCAAGTATGGTCGTATTGTGCTCCTTGAAACAACCACACCGTCTTTTTCCAGAGCAGCCTGTATTTCTCCTGAGGTTACCTGTGGGTATTTCTTTGTATCCTGAACAATTCTTCTGGCAGTTTTGGCTGAAATCTTTCTTGGTCTACCTGACCTTGGCTTGGTATCAAGAGATCCCCGAATTTTCCACTTCTTAATAAGTGATTGAACAGTACTGACTGGCATTTTCAAGGCTTTGGATATCTTTTTATATCTTTTCCATCTTTATAAAGTTCCATTACCTTGTTACGCAGGTCTTTTGATAGTTCTTTTCTGCTCCCCATGGCTCAGTATCTAGCCTGCTCAGTGCATCCACTTGAGAGCTAACAAACTCGTTGACTATTTATACACAGACACTAACTGCAATTTAAAAAGCCACAGGTGTGGGAAATTAACCTTTAATTTCCATTTAAACCTGTGTGTGTCACCTTGTGTGTCTGTAACAAGGCCAAACATTCAAGGGTATGTAAACTTTTGATCAGGGCCATTTGGGTGATTTCTGTTATCATTATGATTTAAAAAGGAGCCAAACAACTATGTGATAATAAATGGCTTCATATGATCACTATCCTTAAAAAAAGAAAATTTCACAATTTCTGCCAGGGTATGCAAACTTTTGAGCACAACTGTATAATAAAACAATCCTTAATGCCACTTGATATCTTACAAATTTCAAAAAGATTTTAAAGTAGAATAAAACACAGATTGAGTGAAAGTTATGTAACTTTATAATGGACTATAATATTATATATCAGTTACATGAACTGACATTTTGAGGTGCAGTGGCCCAAACAAAGAAAAAGTGCATCTCCCCCTCCACAAAAACCAAAAAACCAAAAAACCAAAAACAAAACAAAACAAAAACAAAACTGTACTTTCCTTTCCCTCCTTTGTCATCATCACAATATGGAAGAACTCAAATGCATTGGTGTGACTGTTACTTTAAATACAGCTTTGATTGATATAGTATGTTCGGTTGTTCAGGTGGATAAATCAGGGATGTCAAACTCATTTTAGGGGAAGTTCCAGATTGTACAAATTATTTATTTATTTGTTAAACCCATGATTTAACCCTGGTGTAATTATCTTTTGGGGCATATAGTACAGATTCACATTATGCTGCTTTAATATTTTTAGGGTAAAACAAAGGAAGCACGTGTAATTTACTAATCTACTAATAATTCATAATTAATATGCTAATATACTTATTATTAACTAGAGGCATTTAGATTGCATACAGAGCCAACATACGAATTCGTTAATTTGGGAAAATTAATCAAACAACAGTAACATAAATAAATAAATACATAAATAAATAATAAAAAAAAACCACTCATTGCTTTTTAACTTAGATTTGATAAATCCCTTTAAACACAAAAAATAGGCTTAGAATAGAAATGGCTTAATGTAATTTACAGATTGGAAGTCCAGTAGATTTTAATGTGTCATAATTAGTGACAATTGAAGAACAATTACGAATTTCACTTTTACCTGTAATCCTTTTCCTTCTGTGTCATGTTGTCAGTATTGCTGTAAGCCACTCACACAAACTTTAAAGTGTGAAATGACCTGTGTTGCTCATTGACAGCTGATCCAGTTTTAGCTTAAAAGTGTGAATTGGTGCTTACATGCATGAGACCAAGTCACCGCACATAATGTTCTATCATATAAAAAAGCATGGTTATGTTTGATCACTTGTTTAAAGAAGACAAAGGTATTTAAACTATTTAAAAAGTTACACAGATAATTCATTAAAGCTATTATGGACCAGCCAAGCTGACAACACTGTGTGGACCACAGGAGACTACAGAAGCCTTCATGTGTAGATATTATGCCTAAAAAGACTTAAATATGCAATATTAATACTATTTTTCTCTATTTTTATTTCGATATGCTGTTTTTAGTAAACTGTAAGAGACATGATGTGGGTGACTTGACTCAATGAAGTTCTTGATTTAAAGTTTTTAACCACGATGAAACCGCAATGCGAGCACCGTCTTGGCACAAACACCGGGCATCCGTGCCATGCGAAACTGCCTTGTTTAGTTTCTGGTACATTGGCTTCATACCTGTCTTTATGTTTTCGTCGTGCCAGCCAACTCTGTAATCAATGTTTTACAGTAGTCTCCATAGTAACATTCAGGCAAATTGGTTGACAGATGAGTGAAATTATTGTTTATTGTAGCGAATTTGGTAGTATAAATGTACACGGGATGGGTTAAAGTGCCCGCGTATCTCCACCATTATATGTAGGGAAACCGCATGTGTGAGCTAGGAATTAAATTAAACTGTCCTTATTCTACATGATTACGTAAAGAAATTTGTAATGGAATTAGTCGCATTCGACAACCATTATAAATCAGATAAATGACAAATAACTAGATTATTTGTCTGAATAAAATTCTCCACCATTAAAATCATAATACAGCATCTTGTTATATCCGCTCACAATTTTTATTGTAAGGAATTAGCTTTAATAAGGGAATTATGATTAATTCTCTTATTGGAGTAATATTATTCTCATGGCTTATTGAAAATAATATTACACATATTTAGGTACAGCTTCGAAGCGAAATCTTTTAAAAACAAGGATGTGATTATTTATCAAAATATACCACCGTCAAATTATCTTTAAAAGGGAAATATGAATAATTAATCATAACTCGTTATTAATAATTATGATGTAGCTGAATTAACATTACCATCAATTAATCTGTTCGTCCAGCGAACACTCAGTATTGATCGTCTATCAACTCTCAGAAAGGATATTTTTCATGGCTACAGAAAAATAACTCTTTTCTTAGCATGTAGCTATGATCAATTCGTTAAACTGACATTGATTTACAAGCAGACTAGAATCAACTCGCAAGAATGTACACAAAAGCTTTATTTAACTGAATCACGAACACATAACTAATCTAAACAAACACATACACACAAATCATGCATACATGGGAAATGGAAAAGTGAAAGTGAATGAAACCGGAACAGAAGAGGGGAAAGAAGCTATGACAAGAGTCATTTAACCATCTGAAAGAACCATCAGTTTCTTACTTCAAAGCACCTTTGTTAACAAAGGGGTTCACAGCTTATACTAAACCTCTGTTTAGTTAGTGAATTGTATGATACTTACAATGCCTTGGCTGTTGAGAGAGCGCCCGGATGCAGTCTCAGGAGAAAGTCTTGATGGTTCCTGTTGAAGTTGCAATAAATTTCTTCAGCGTTGAATGAAGAAATTATGATGAACTTGCGGTATTAGTTTGACTCCGTTATGGTCGAGGAAGTTACACATGGCTTGATGTGTTTGAGGCCTACCAGCCCGCGACCTCGCAGTCGGACCCGGTGTTTCCGGTCCCACACGAACAGCAACCAGGAGAAGGAGAGAGAGAGAGAGAGAAGAGAGAGAGGAGAGGTCACTCCGACAGTGCCCTTTAACTCCTGAGGGAGGTCACTCCTCTTGAGTTTGGATTGACCATTAAGAAAGGTGCAATTTTCCAGCGGGAAAAGTTCCTTTGTTTGGAAGCTGACTCATTTGCATGATTGGAGTAAGCTAGCGGTTTGTGCCCCTTTATACTCTGATTAATTTAACAAGCATACAATGCATGCTATAAGGCAGTGAGATACACCAATGTGCAGAGCGTTACACAAGGATTAATTTGATAGGAAGCATGATACCAATAATTTTACATTATCTAGTGGTTCTGTCATAAAGCATGCATAAAACGGTATACAGTACAAAAGACACTACGAGACAGTAATAATCATGCACACAATGTCCTGGGGATATGCATGTTCATTTATAGAACAGTTTGTCTATAAATTAATGAAGAAAAGTCTGTTTTATGGGCTTTGTGTCTTTCCTATGGGGGAATGGAGTGAGTTTACTTTCCCCACATTCCTTTGCATTTGCATGTGGCTACCTTCCCCCACCTGGAATGTCTCTGAGGTCCACTAGTTGCTAGACCAGTGTCAGCAAAGGGGGATCAAAAGCTGTTAATGATCAGTGGGAGAGCAGACATCTCGGAGTCTGCTTGGGCCTACTTGGACCTTTGCTTGTTATGGTCTTGAGACGTCTGTTGGATTATTCATTAAATAATGAATAATTGTGTGTCTGATTGGTCTAGATGCTACATTATATTACTGTAAACACAATACAATATAGACAGCAAAATTTTACATTTACTTAAACACCACAAAACCGTTACTTCTAAAACATTTTAGATGTGTATGTCATTTTAAACGTGTTTGATAAATGAATAGATGTAATTTTTTTATTTCACCCAGAGGGGCACCTCAGTCCTTGTGGGCAAAGGAGCAGTGTAGCCACCCCCCTGTCCACGTCCCTTTTATATATATATATATATATATATATAAAAGGCCCCGGACATCGGGGGCCCCCCGGCCCGAGTAGGAAAGCTCTGCAAAAACCGCTTGAGGGGTGGCATGTTGTTCTGGGTACACACGCAAATACGCTGTTGTCTGCGGTCTCAGAGCGGTTCACGAAGCCGCCGGGTTCGGGTCAGTAGGATGTTACTGGCTGAATTAGTGCACACCCTGTTCACACACCCCCCCCCCCCCCCACACACACACACACACACAAAGTGTTTTGTAAATATATATGTAGGTAAACATTGCTTTTTTATCACTGTATTGTGGAAAAACTGGAAAACATGCATTAATTATCTTTAACTAGATTTTTATTTCATTAAACATTTTGAATGTACTTGGCTACAATGGCTGATAGGAAGAATTTAAAATTATGATTTAAAATAAATTTTGTAATTTTTTTTAGCAAAATTTTGCTAAATGGGGCCCCAGGTTGGGTGGTTACTTGGGGCCTCAGAAATCATAAACCCGCCCCTGGGGCACTTTAGTGTTCCTAATAAAGTGCTCAGTGAGTGTGTGTGTGTATATATATATATATATATATATATATATATATATATATATATATATATATATATATATATATATATAAATACAGTACAAAACTACAGTACAGTTAGATGCAGGCCTGGTTCAGCGGGGTTGCGAATGTTAGAGCACCCTCAATTGAATATGTAAGCTTGATAATACTGTATATTGGCAAAGCATATTTCCTTGAATCCCGGCGAACACACAAACAAATCTCTGCATTAAAACTAATAAACATGTACGATCTTGCAGATCAGTGTGTCCTAATTTGCAGGTGCAGCATTCTGCTTTCATGCCTTCATTGTACAATTGACCATTTGAATAGAGAATTTCATAGCAGAATTATCTTACTTAATTGACACCTGTTGCTTTCAATATCTGCTTCAGGATAAAGTGGCACATAACTGCTGGTCAGTTTCCCAAAGCAAAATCCACACCTTAACGATAAGTGAAATGTAAAAAACTGACTGATTAGTGGTTGCAAATAACATATTCCGACATCGCTTGCTGCATTCATACAAAGAGAAAAAAGCCATAAATGTCTGTACATTAGAAAAAAAAGTTTTCTTAAACGAAGTCAGTGTAATTCGTGAATTAAATAATTTTTATTTGTTTTGGGATCATTAAAAATTATTTCATCTAATATATACAGTATTGGACAAAATCTCACTTTATGCTGGACGATTATATTTTTTATTTGTTAAATCCATGGTTAAACCTTGCTGTACAAATAAAGAGTGCATGCACAACACATGATCTTTTGATGCATATAAAGTCCAGATTCACTTTATGCTGCTTTAAAAATTTCAAGGAATAACAAAGGGGGCACATGGTATCTACTAACATAATAGTTTTTTTATACAGTAATTAAGCACAGTCCTTTAGATTTCATTCAATTCGTACATATAAAATTGTAGGGAATATTAATCAGGCAGCAATACTGAAAAAGAGAAAAACATTCACTGCACTTTTCTATATAGTTTAATATGCCCTTTAAGCTGAACACAAAATTAGGATGAGAAATTGCTTATTTTAATTTACAGACCTAAAGTCTGATAGCATTATATCAGAAACCTATTAATTCGTCAAATCTACAGTAGCCTAATAATCATTCCGTGGAAACAACTGAAGAACAATTATGAATTTCGCTTTTACCTGTATTTCCTGGTACCAGTCCATATTTTCATTATTGCCATAAATGACTTGAACAAACTTTAAAGTTTAAAAGATTGTGGTTTTCTGGTTCAGTTGTGTCACTCAGATCCAGTGTAATCTGAAAGGCGCAAATTTGCATGTATACGAGTTTCTGCACCACCGCACATATGTTTTAGCACTTGTAGAGGCATGTGTGACAAGGAGGAAGGCGGGGCCGGGCCGTGACTATGCACGGCCGGCCCCCAATCGGGCTAATCAGCCAAGGAGAGGGATAAGTGCAACGAGATGTGGCAGTTCAAGAGAGAGAGCGCTACAGGCAGCTGCTCTGTATGTGTTTATGTTTGTGTGCTTGAGTTTATTAAAACATTATGTAACACTTCTCAGTGGAAGGAGGAGGCGAGAAGCAGATTTCCTGGTTCAGGTAGGCGTTTTTATTTTCCTCACTGCAGCACAAACACACTCTCAGGGCTTTACGTTGTTGGAAAACACAGTCTAAAGACATCCACAAACTAGCTTACAAAATAAACACTCAAATTTGTAATCATAATAACTTCTGGCTTCATAGTCCGTGCCCAGGCTCTCTCTCTCGTCTAACTGCTGTGTGGCTCTATTTATGCCGCTCTCCCCGTGCTCACTGAAATTAGAGACAGGTGTAAGACATAATTTAACTCAGGTGTAAGCGCCCTTACCGCTTTCTCTCTCTCCGGAGAGATGCTTGACCACGCCCCCGCTGCCACATATCCCCACCACCCGACTCAGGCCGGGGCGGCATCCGGCCTGCCTACCACTCCCCCCCCATTCCTGGAAAGGAAGTCGGTGACAGCCATCTGCGCCCCCGGTCTGTGGACCACCTTGAACTTAAATGGCTGAAGAGCCAGATACCAACGGGTGATCCGGGCATTGGTATCTTTCATGCGGTGGAGCCATTGGAGTGGGGCGTGATAGGAACAGAGGGTGAAGGCCCGCTCCAGCAGGTAGTATCGGAGAGTGAGGACCGCCCACTTGATGGCAAGACACTCCTTTTCTACGGTGCTGTACTTAGTTTCCCTTAACGAGAGCTTACGGCTAATGTACAGCACCGGGCACTCCTCCCCCTCCACCACTTGCGAGAGTATGGCCCCCAGCCCCCTGTCTGAAGCATCTGTCTGTAAAAAAAAAGGGAGAGAGAAGTCAGGTGAATGTAAAAGCGGCCCCCCGCAAAGTGCGGCTTTAACTTGTGTGAACGCCTGTTGACACTGCTCTGTCCACTGGACTGGGTCTGGAGCTCCCTTTTTAGTGAGATCAGTCAGCGGGCTGGTGATGTCCGAATAATTAGGTACGAACCTTCTATAATAGCCAGCAAGCCCCAGGAACTGTCTCACCCCCTTTTTGGTCTTGGGTCTCGGGCAGGTCGCAATCGCCGCTGTCTTGTCAATTTGGGGACACACTTGCCCGTGGCCCAAGTGGAACCCCAGATACTGTACCTCCACCCGTCCAATCGCGCACTTCTTCGGGTTTGCTGTGAGTCCCACTCGGCGCAGCGATCTCAGAACTGCCCTCAGATGTTGCATATGCCGCTGCCAATCATTGCTATAAATGATGATGTCATCTAAATAGGCAGCGGCGTAAGCTGAATGCGGTCTGAGGATTCGGTCCATGAGGCGCTGAAACGTAGCCGGGGCCCCAAACAAACCGAACGGAAGTGTCACAAATTGGTGTAATCCAAACGGTGTGGAGAAGGCGGTTTTCTTACGGGAAATTGGTGTCAAGGGGATCTGCCAATAACCCTTCGTCAAATCCAATGTCGAATAAAAATGAGCAGTGCCCAACTGATCGAGCAACTCATCAACGTGAGGCATTGGATATGCATCAAATTTAGACACCGCGTTGATTTTTCTATAATCCACACAGAATCGCACAGACCCATCGCTCTTAGGCACTAGAACAACTGGGCTGGACCAATCACTGTGGGATTCTTCTATTACCCCCATATCGAGCATCGCATCGAATTCTTCCCGAACGATTTTCTTCTTGTGATCGGGTAGTCGATAGGGGCGGCTACGTACCACGACCCCCGGCTCGGTCTCGATGTGGTGATGGATGAGGTTTGTACGTCCCGGTAGAGGGGAGAACACATCTGCAAACTCCTGTTGCAACCTAGCAACCTCTGTGAGTTGGCTCGGTGAGAGGTGGTCTCCGCAAATGACCGGGGTGAACTGATTATGTTTTGAATTCACCTCCGGTCCGAGCTCCGCTTTCTCGGGAACTACCGTAGCCAATGTCACGGGAACCGCCTCCCTCCACAATTTCAGGAGATTGAGGTGGTATATTTGACGTGCGCCCCCTCTATCGGTTCGTTTAACCTCATAATCGAGATCTCCCACTCGTCGTGTGACCTCAAAGGGTCCTTGCCACTTGGCGAGTAATTTAGAGCTCGATGTGGGAAGCAATACAAGCACTTTATCTCCCGGTGCAAATTCCCTTAGCTGACTTCCCCTGTCATACAGTCGGCGCTGTCGTTCTTGAGCTTGGAGCAAATTCTCCTGTGTTAGCTGCTCCAAAGTGTGGAGTTTTGCTCTAAGGTCAAGAAAGTACTGAATTTCATTTTTACTGTTTGAAGGTCCCTCCTCCCAGGCCTCTCGCAATACATCAAGCACACCGCGTGGGCGTCGCCCATACAGCAGCTCGAATGGGGAGAAGCCAGTGGAGGCTTGTGGAACCTCTCATACTGCAAATAACAGGGGGTTGAGCCATTTATCCCAATTTCTAGCATCGTCGTGCACAAACTTACGAATCATGTTTTTGAGGGTTTTATTAATCGTTCCACCAGGCCATCCGTTTGAGGATGGTATACGCTGGTGCGAATCGATTTAATATTTAACAACTTGTACAGTTCGCGTAGTGTCCGTGACATAAACGTTGTGCCCTGATTGGTGAGGATTTCTTTTGGAATCCCCACCCGGGAGATTATTTTGAAGAGTGCCTCCACAACACTGCATGCTGAGATGTTGTGAAGAGGCACTGCTTCCGGATATCGCATTGCATAGTCCACTAGGACCAATACAAAGCGGTGTCCGCGTGCTGACCATTCTAATGGCCCGATGAGGTCCATTCCAGTTCTCTCAAAGGGGACCTCGATCAGAGGGAGAGGGTGCAATGGCGCTTTTGGGGTGGCCGGTGGGTTGACCAGCTGGTATTCGCGGCATGCCGCACACCACCTGCGGACATCGCCGCCAATGCCTGGCCAATAGAAACGGGCTATTAGACGGTTTAGTGTCTTCCTTTCTCCTAAGTGACCTGCCATGGGATTATAATGAGCCGCCTGGAATACCATTTCCCGACGGCTCCCTGGAATCAAAAGTTGGGTTGTATCCTCTTTGGTCCAAGTGTCCTGTGTCACTCTATACAACCGCTCATTTATAATTGCAAAATAGGGGTATGAAAGGGCGATGTCAGGCTGGAGTCATTGACCATCGATGACTCTCACTTGGTCAAAGGCGTGTTTGAGGGTTTCGTCTCACGACTGCTCCAAAGGGAAATCCCCCTCAGGGAATTCCCTGAGAAGGGGAGGGGCTGCAGCATCTCCACCTCTCTCATCATTATGACGTGGAGCTGTCGAGGACGGCCCCGGCTCCGCCTCCCCTGCCAGAGCATCGCACATTGCACATCTCCCTAACTTCATACAGGACCCATCCGCGCAAATTCCCTTTAATAAAACTCTAAAGTCAGGCCAATCAGTCCCCAAAATCAGCGGATGGGTGAGGCGGGAACTAACCGTGGCCTCCACTCTATGCTTTTTCCCCTGGAATTTAATCGTCAGGGTCACCACCGGATACTTGTGAATATCCCTGTGTACACATTTCACCTTCACCGTTTTAGTTGTGACCAATGCCTTGGGTTGAACCAAGCGTTGGTGGATAGTGGTTTGATTACACCCGGTGTCCACCAATGCTTGGTGAGTACCCCTTGACACTTACCGGTATCCGGTACGCTGCGGCCCGGTCGGGGGCAGCCTGTGGGAGGTCAGAGATCCGCACCACTGTCCCCAACTCCATCAGAGGGCACTGATCTCGGAAGTGGCCCGGGTCTCCGCACCTCCAGCAGGCCGGCCCAGGTGCTACGCCCGCACTTGCGTTGGCGGTCGCCCCCCCTGAGGGGGAGAGCGGCGGGGCATTGGAATAGGGGAAGGTGTTGCCTCCCACACCTGGGGAACTGGTCTCCGTGGCTGAAGTCCTCCTCGTCTGCGTGGGGCAGGAACGGGACCTGGAGAGAGAGCAGAATGAGAGGAGATAGGGGAGGGGAATGAGACAGGGGGAAGAGAGAGAGAGAAGGTGGGCTCTTCCGCCCTCGGGATCGCTGCCATGTGGTCCTCCACAAGCCGGATAGCTTCCTCCAGCGATGCCAGGCAGTGGCACTGGACCCACTCCGCCATCCCTTTTGGCAGTTGATGTACTAATTGCTCCAGTACCACCTGATCGATAATTCCATCGACGTCGTTGTCCCCCGCTAGCAGCCATCTTCAGCAGGCATCACGGAGCCGCTGGGCGAAGGCAAACGGGCGGTCGGAGCTCTCCAACTTCAAGCTCCGGAAGAGTTGACGACTTTCCTCCAGAGTACGACCAACCTGTTGCAAGATGGCTCTCTTTAGATCTCCGTAGGCCAGGAGGCTCATCGCTGGTAGTTGTTGAGCTGCGAGTTGGGCTTCCCCGGACAGTAGCGGTATGAGTCGGGCCGCCCACTGGTCGAGCGGCCAGCCCCAGATCTCGGCAGTGTGTTCAAAGAGATCCAGGAATGCCTCTGGGTCGTCCGCCTCCCCCATCTTTTGTAACGCAGGTGGGGGTAACGGCGTGTGGGTGTCCGGGGTCGTGGCTGGGGATGCCTCCTGGCTGAGAAGGCTCCGGATCGCCTGTCAGTCCTCTGCTTGAGCGCTCATGAGCTCCACAAACCGGCGGTCTTGATCTTGCTGGAGCTCAAGCAGGGATTGCTGGTGGCTCCGATGTAGGCCAGCGAAGGCTTGGAGGATCTCCGCCAACTGGGAGGACTCTACGGGGCGACTTCCATCCATCTTCAACCAAACTTTAATTCCCGGGTTTCGGCACCAGTGTAACACTTCTCAGTGGAAGGAGGAGGCGAGAAGCAGATTTCCTGGTTCAGGTAGGCGTTTTTATTTTCCTCACTGCAGCACAAACACACTCTCAGGGCTTTACGTTGTTGGAAAACACAGTCTAAAAACATCCACAAACTAGCTTACAAAATAAACTCTCAAATTTGTAATCATAATAACTTCTGGCTTCATAGTCCGTGCCCAGGCTCTCTCTCTTGTCTAACTGCTGTGTGGCTCTATTTATGCTGCTCTTCCCATGCTCACTGAAATTAGAGACAGGTGTTAGACATAATTTAACTCAGGTGTAAGCGCCCTTACCGCTTTCTCTCTCTCTGGAGAGATGCTTGACCACGCCCCCGCTGCCACACATTACTTTGATGCTTCATCCAGTTCCCGCCTCCTCCTTTCCATTGAACCCTGTTACATTGGTGCCGAAGCCTGGGAAGGGGGAGGGATGCGCTGTCGTAGAGTCCTCGCCACTACCATCCACCCCAAAGGAGCAGCCGCGGCCATCTGCCGGGGGACGGAGGAGTTGCTACCGACCGCCTGGACGCAGAGGAAAGGCCACCGTCCGCGAGGGGAGGAGGGGCTCACTGCCAGCTGCCTGGAGCAGTGGAGCCACTGCCAGGGGCGGAGGAGTTCCCTACCGGCCGCCAAAATGCGGCGGGGTTGGAAGAAGGGCTGCCATCTGTGAGGGGAGGAGGGGCTCGCTGCCGACTGCCTGGAGCGGTAGAGCCTTTGCCAGGGGTTGGAGGACTGGCTCCGGTCCACCCAGGGAGGAGCGGCTGTTGTCCGCCAGAGGGTGGAGAAGTGACTGAGGACCAGGTGATGGCATGTCTGGGAACCGGCGAGTACGTTTTTCCTCTCTCTCCTCTCTCTCTTTCTCTCACTGTTGCTCCGCGTTGGCCTTTCCCTCTCCTCTTTTTGTTTTGTTTTTCCCTCCCCTTGTCTCCCTCCCAGGTCGCGGAAGGCGGGGAAGGCCTGCTGGCAGGCTAGCCTATATTTCACCCAGAGGGGCACCTCAGCCCATGTGGTCAAAGGTGCAGTTGCTTGGGCCAATGTAGCCACCCCCCAGTGTACGTGCCCGTAAACTACAGAGACATTTCATGTCGGAGCGAGATTTGAGCTAACTTTTTTTACCGGTGAGCATGAACGGTACATGAGCGGAGCATTCGCTTGGGCCATGAGTGGTTGAGCGGAGCGCACGCGCATGAAGTGGGTTATTGAGCGGAGTGTCACACTGCTCCGCTTGGCTCACAGCACACCAACTACAGTATTTACACCATGTGACAGGCACAGGCATCTGTGAGATGTGGAGGCTTGAGGAGATGAGGATATATTTTGGAGTGTGATGGACAGGGAGAGCACAACTTTGTTGACCTGTTCCTGCAGCGACTGTGGATTGAGGGTTAAGTTCCCATGAACAACAGAGAAATCTGATCTGATGAACGACAAGCTCACATTTTTAGAACTAGCTTACTTGATATTCTTATTTGACAGATCTAATTATTGAAACGCCAGCTGCCCCGTTAGCAAATCATTATGGATTATAATCCAATTTCATCAGAAAATCCCTGTGCGGCAGAGCACTGTTTCAATTACAGGGCCAGTGGACAAGGAGTTGGTTTCCTCACTAAGTCATTTTACCTAAAATTTTAACCAAAAATTTTGCAGATATTAAAGTAAGGCTTCAACAAACCTCATATGCTTTTTAATAATATTTTCTATATTCTAAGCATGATTTAACACTCGGAAAGGTCCCTTATGAATCAGTTAACATTGTTCAATTGAAATATTCAATGGGTTAAAATGGTTCCCATTAAAAAACGAACTATATGGTTTGATGCGCATTTCTACTGCGGTTCATTTCATGTGTAACAACACTTCTAAAAATATGAAGAAATTATAAAGTAATTTAATAATTAATCACCAAATCGCTGTAGGCTACATTCAGAGGATAAATAAACTGCCAATGGATGTGAAAAATTAAGAACAAACCAAAATATGAATACATATTTGAGTATACTTGATGTAACATGAGTGGTTATGCAAAATTCTGTAGCATGGTAGATAAATCTGAGTAGATAAAATGGATAAAAATGATTTGTTATGTACTGATAAAGTTGCTTAATTGCATTGAACATGACAGGTCTACCATTATTTTTTTGGACATTTTATAGTAAAAAGGAACATTCATTATTTTTCTAAATTTTTTATATTACTTTCCATAAAAATGACTGTATCTGTATTTTTAATCAAATAACTTTATGCAATTCTCGCTATATAGCATCATTTTATGAGTATGAAGGTCAAGAAAGCTTCAGTCACAACAACATGACACCTTTGCCATACAAGAGTTCTAGTGTCTGGGACAGAGAGTTAAAAAGTTTTCTCAAATGCCACTGGCTTTGACTACTGTATCAATTTATGGGGGCTATGTGGTGACCTTTGCTCAACATGCCTTGCCCGGTGGTCTTCTAAAGCTGCCTGGAGCCAGATGGTCATGTCTGGATCTCCAGTGGTGCCAGTCTCCTCAAAAACCTACATGCCTCTTTCTGATTTATGGTCTTTACTGTCACAACCTAAAACAGATTGATTTGCGTGTAAAGCTCACGTCTGTCCTGGGCTAATGCTTATATCTCTTTGTTTTATTCAGTATCTTTTTCTTTTTGTGGTCTTCTGCTAACAGCACCTGTGAGAAGTGTTAAAGCAGGACTACAGTGAGAGAGCAGATCATTTACTGCTCAGTGATTTTTGTTTGTCCAGCAGTTTGGTGTTATATCATTGATGAATGTGTGTTGTGTTGTTCCCTCTTGTTGACAGAAGAATTTGTCTCCTTTCAAGACTCTCATTAGTTTTGCTCTCATGTGAAGCATATATCTTTCCATCACAGCCTTGCATCCTCTGTGGCACTGCTATAGTCCTGCAATTCCTCTAGGAATGTGCTCACACCGTTATGTCTGACCTAACACCCAGACCCAGTCTGGCCAAATTTGATTGTTTGTTACAGACTTGATGAGGCCCGGATTGAATCGATGAGCTGTCTGACTGATACATTGCTTTAGTTCTGATTCAAAACAGAATAATGTAGGAATTTTATCTCTCAGTCTACCTTGATGAATGGATCCTTAAAGGGTATGTAAATATGTGGATGGGTATTGTGGGTGGGAAGAGGGAAAATGGGAGTTTTGGGGTGTATATTAATCATGGAACAATGGTGTGAAAACGATAGAACAGTTTGCAAATCTGCAAAAAGGTTTAGATGTTTTGTTCAAACTTTTGAGAATGAAGTGAGAACAGCACTCAGAGCAGACATTACTATCAAAACCAGACTTTACAGTAATTCGTAGATATTTAATGCAAGTAGTGTTTCTGGTTTAATACAAGTTAAACCCTATTGACAGCATTTGTGGCATAATGTTGATTGCCACAGAAAATAATTTTGACTCATCCCTCTTCTTTTTTTTTTCTCCCCTTTTCTCCCCAATTTGGTATGTCCAATTCCCAATATGCTCTAAGTCCTCATCGTGGCGTAGTGACTCGCATCAATCCGGGTGGCGGAGGATGAATCTCAGTTGCCTCCACGTTTGAGACCATCAATCCGCCCATCTTATCACGTGGCTTGTTGAGCGCATTACTGCTGTTACTGTTTTTAAAAGTATAGCCACAATACTTAATATTTTTTAACATTACTCTAATGTAATAAAATTGCTTACTAACCTTGTCTGTTTAATGTTATTCAGTATTTCAACTCCATTGTAATGATGACATAACTCCGGTAAACCATGTTGGCGTAAATCTTGGAAACTTGATGCTAAGTAGATCAAAAATAGAGTTGACATTACTTTGAGTTTTTGGTTTTCATCGTCTTCTGTTTTTGAACAAGCTGTGGTTTTATCCTGTCTATGATCAGACGCATGGCGAGAAGATGGGATTGGCGGCGCTTAAACAGAACAGCCTCCCCAAATACACCTGGAATACACCGCTGCCTCATATTTTAAACACGACAGCGGCTGGCCTACAAACATGCTCACTTAGGTGTGGTTATGGAATAGACTGTGGTCAATTCTGACATGTGATTTCAATCTTATCATGTCCATTATCCGACACACAGAGAAGAAGCGATGGAATCAGTACTTGTAGCCTTCCCTCATGAACGGCGTGTTTGGAGCCGGACTAGCACTGCTAGAAATGCTCACGGTGGTCCGGTAATGGACTGCGGTATGTTTTGTGTAGTGATTTCGATCTGACTACAGTGTTTATTGTAAAAGTTCGCTCTCATATCTGTTCCACGAGTGCTGTTGAAGTCTCGTGGCTGTGGAACAACTGTTCCGTCCATGAGTTTGAATTCTCCGCTGTGGCTGTAATGCCAGCTCATGCAGCGTTGTGATTGGATGAAAGCGTTTCTTCACCTAAATAATGTTGAGAACGCTCAGAATCTAGTAACGTACATGTGTATTGTCCTACCAATCATAACTCTGAATTTACGCATATACTGTACCTCATTTTTGTGACGTTGCTTCAACTTTTATTTTGAAACTGGAAGTACAAAAAATGTGGCTCAGTAAAACGAAAAAATAACCACTTTCCCCTTAACAATAAACATAATATGTTCTAGCATTGTTTTTAGTGATGTGCAACCTGTACATATCTGTTTATATCTAAAAAAATAAATAACTAATGTTTTGGGGTTTCATGACTCTTTAAAAGGATAGTTTGCTCAAAAATGAAAACTCATCATTCATTCATGTCATCATTTACTCATCCTAATGTTGTTCCAAACCCATTTTTCTTTTCTTCCATCGAACACAAAAGGAGTCATTTTGCATATAATAAAAGTTATTTTCCATGTAATAAAAGTGAATGTGGATGAAGGCTGTCAAGCTCCAAAAACAAAAACACTGTGCCATAAAAGTAACGTGAAAGTTGTACATGTGACCTGAGCACTATATTCCAAGTCCTCTGAAGCCACACAATTGCTTTGTGTGTCGAACAGACTGAAATATAAAAAAAAAATTTGCTGAAGATATTACCTTCCTAGATAGCACTTTGACTTTGAGCACATTCAAATACGGCACATCAAGACAATTGCATCAAATGTCGCTTGTTCTCTCGTGTCTCTTGACTGACTATCATTTGACAATCGCTGATCAACCTGGTGTGACCAACCTTTCTTCTTTTTGGAGCTTGGCAGTAGAAATGGCCATCCACTTTCATAATATGTAAAAGACCAGCTTGGACATTCTGCAGAATGTATCCTTTTGTGTTCCACAGAAGAAAGAAAGTCATACGGGTTTGAAATTACAGGAAGATTGTTTTTCAGCTCCAGGTGAAATATTCCCTTGGAAGGCGCATTAGCACTACTGACATTGGCTCTTTCCATTGCCATATTGTCTATCGTGTCATATTATGATCTCTACTTGTTTTCATTTGCATGCTCCGGATAATCTTTGTCTTTTTGTGACAAAGACATGGATTTGCTTTTTAACATAACACTAATGTTACATTTCAACACATGATCCCACTGAAATTGCGAGCAGCAAGAGATGTTCAAAAGATTGTTGTGCACTTGCAGAAATTAGAATATTACCTGCTGTTATTCATGCATCATAGCACAAGTGCATTAGTTCTCTGCCTACACCACAGTCAATTATGTGCAATTCCTCCAGAGCTATTTCTAAAGAATCAGGCTACACCGCTGAGCGCATGATGGCTGTATTTTCATCCGCCCACCCGACTGTGAAGTGTTGCGTAGCCCTGCGGATGTAACCCCAGAATCCCACGGCGACTCCCTGAGCCTGTTAATCATAGCTGTCCCTGCCGCGGCCTACACACCGCCATTGTGTGTGTCAGGCAGTCTGAGAGATGCTCTTTTTACTGGGTCTCAGAAACCACATCTCTTCACTACTTTCTCTCGGGCCTCTCCCAACTGTCAGAATTCTGACAGCAGTTTGATGTCTGACGTGATGTAGTTTTTGCTTGTCAAACTATAGCATGAGTCAAGCCTGCTGAGAAACAGGCAAAAATAGCGTTATGAACATTGTTTCCAACATACTGACATAAGATTCCAAAGTTTTGAATCCACAGTGGATTCATTTCTGCTTTACCTTTTCTAAAGTGTATAATAATCAATACATAGCTCCATACCAGACAGACCCACATGGAATCTGTAACCGCAGCATTCTGCAGAATTCAAATACCTGTCGTTTACAACTTAAACACATTCCCTGCCCCTTTCAGGTTAGTTTAACACATTTTACAGTACCATATTTAAATCCATTCCTCAGAATTCTTTCTCCAAAATCAACGTAGAAAATGTGTATATATATATATATATATATATATATAAGTCTGCAGATTCTATCTGGGCCTGCTCATAACTACTCAAATGAATACAGATAACAAAAACACATTTAAAATATTATGTATGCTGCCTGTTTCAGTTTTATGAACCTTATTCACATTAGCGTCATGTTTACTTTTTGATAGAAATGAACACAAGGCTGTGAAGGATAGACTAACAGTCTGTTCAATGGGTTGCATTTTTATTTAAATATGTGTTGTTCATTAAGCTGATGGAAATATATCTTTCCAAAAAATACTCCAGGAAACACAAGCTGTGACCTTTTACATAGTGCATGCCATTGATCATACTGTAAGTCTATCCCTCACAGCCTTGTTTTCATTCACGTAAAATAGTGTCTACTCTACTATGATCTATATGATGATTCTTTCATGACTGTATTTGATATGGTTATTTGAAAATAGTACAATTATTCAGGACTGTACAGTCAGCCAGTCATTATTACAAAATAAGACTGTATGTGTTCCCGCTTATTACACTGCTACCTACTGAATTAATAAATAGATGTGAAATATTTATTTGGATTAAAATTATGTTTATTATGTGAGAAAAAAAAAGAAAAAAAAAAGAAAAAAAAAAGAAATCTTGGAGTGTCTAGATACAGCTGAATTCTGGTTTGTGTCGAAGTTCTGTCGGTGTTTATTTTGCGAAAATTACCGTCTGACTGCTCATTATCCCTCTTATTACAAGACTACCCTGCCAAGTAAACAAATAAAATTACATGAAACATTGGTTTGAGTTGAATTTATTTTATAAGCTTAATTGTAGAGATCGCAGAGTGATATAAGAAGTAGGAAAGATGACGCGCAATACCCGGATGACCGGTCTGATATCACTTTATCTTCAGATGTGTGGTTGTTATACAGAAATATCAGACTGCTAGATGGTGTGAGTGACCAATCAGAATCGAGTATTCCAGAGTGCAGTGTAACAAGCATGGATAATTGATGTTGGATATTAATTGACAAAACTACCCTGTTCTTATTGTGTCACTTACTTTGCTGTATGTGTTTTCTAGGAGGCACAGAAGGTGAATAACCCTATGAACAGTCAGGCTGATGGAGCACCAAAGATTTTGGGTGATAAAGACGAAGCCCCAGCCAGTGAGGTGGGCTGGATGACCTCTGTCAAAGACTGGGCGGGGGTCATGATCTCAGCACAGACCATTACCGGCAGAGTTCTGGTGAGAGTCCCATTCAATATAACATCTCAAAAAGCTACTTCTACCCCACCAGCTGCCCGTAGCTGTGTCCCAAATGACACACTATACACTAAACCATTCAGCCATGTAGTGTATGCATTTTCAAATTGTAGAACTGTCATAAATGAAACTCTTAATGATTTTTTACTACACGGAAGTGAAGTTTCAGAAGCATGCAATGTGTTGCCGCTAGCTTTAGCACGTTGTATGTCGAACAAGTACATATTCACACACTTGGGGTGATGGTAAAGCAATAATTTTACATTTGTAAGGTGCTGTCTTTACTGAAGTTTCGCTAGTTGCTACATTCTCCATTATTAAATTTATTTTTTTTGTCAGACTAGCAACGCAGCCAGGTAACTCCACCCCTTCTGCTACGTACGGCTAGCTGCAAGCACTGTGCATGAAGTGTCCAACATTCCACACTCCTTTTTGACAGTTGAAGAAGCACATCATCCGAGTACTCATAGTAAACTTCTTTTTGTTGCATTTTCACTGTTAACATACTACTCGCACTGCTTACGCTACAAAATTATGTAGAATAGTGCTGAAGTGTGCAGTTTGGGACTCACCTCCTGGCATCCCTCCACACTCAAATTCTGAACAAATGATCATTGTCTTTACTCGTTTTTACTGAAGAAAATATATTGTTTGTGCTGTTATGGTTAGTTGGCATTGTAATCTGTTAAAATATTTGTTCATCGCCACAGCTGTTAGTGCCACAGTGCTCGACAGGGACAGGTCAATTAACTATGAACAATTGAGTCAATTTAGCACATAATGAAGATAATTTACTTTGGGATCATTATGCAAATGAGAGCAGTCCTAATTTTATGACCTTCAGCAAATTATGGACAAAGTCTGGTTTGCTTTGTGGTTTTCCACACTGGTGCATCTGCGAATCTGAAAGCTAAATCTCATATTCAAATATTGTTATGACTTTAATTTATTGTGACTTGAATATTGGTCTCCCAGCTCTGCATCTCATCTTTCAGGTATGGTGACCTCTGTACTTGTCCAGAGTGAGAAACAGGGGCCTCTGTAGACCAGTCTAGTCTACTGTTTCTGACGCAGTGCATGACTGATCTGTAATTCACAATGGTGAAATCAGTACAGCTACAACATAGTCTGGACACTGTTGTTTGGACATGTGATTGATTACTGATGTGAGAGTTGCGTTTAACTGGCTGAATATCTGCTCAGCTTTCATGGTCAGTTAAAATCTTCAGTTCAGTTCTGTTCCAGCAGGTAGAGCCACATCCTGTAATGTGTTTGCTCAAAAGCAAAATTAGATAAAAATGAAATGCATAATTTATTTTGACGGCATTTATATTAATGAACTGAATATTATACCCTTTTTTCCTTGTAAGCAATTGGCTTCTGTCAAAACAACTTTTTTATTTTTGTTTTTTGTGTTTGGATGTACTCAGATTTCCTTTTGGTGTATCATGGAAACCATTAGTCTTGCTTGAGTTCTTGGATGAGTTCACTTCTAGACTGATGCTGAAAGGGATATTCACCCAAATTGAAAATTCTTTCATCATTTACTCACCCTCATGTTGCTGCAAACCTGTATGACTTTCTTTCTTTTGTGGAACAGAAAAGGAGGTCTTGCAGGAAATGTTAGCATCACTTACCATTTGTTTCATTGCATCTTTTTTTCATACAATGAAAGCAAATACAACACAATGTATAATTGAATATTTGAAGTAAAGACGTCAGCTTAGGAAATGCTGGTAATGCATGTCATGTGTCACATCTGTCTTTCAGGTTATGTGCACAGTGCCGAGGCCAACTGTGGTCCTTTTAACGTGTATACAGTACATGCTAAATGAAGTCAAGCTACAATCGCATTATGTTTGTTAGTCTGACTTTGAAAAATTGGACTGCAAAATGTGAATACATTTTAGACATACAGTGTGGTACCACCAGTGCTACACTTAAACTGAGCTCTCTTTATCCTGGCATTCATATCTACAATATACCTGCACTTTTTTTCTGTTTAAAAGTGTAGTGTGTTATTTTTTTCCAATGTTACAGTACTTTATTCTATCTTAGTTTAACATGCAGAAATTTTAAATTGAGCCATTTATAGGTTGGCTTACCAAGGAGCACAAACACTGGCGCTGTGGCACGTATGAACAACTTCTGGCTCAACCAGTCGTGCAAATTTGAAGCAGGATTCCCTGTTTGAGCTGTCTTTGATTTGACATCATTATTAATCCTGTTGAACTGTCAGCAAAGTGCATTGCAAGTTATTTTAGGGATGTACTGTATGTAATGTATATTTAATCTGCTGCCCTGAACTCTGCGCATTGTGACTCATACAATGCCTGGAATGTTTGTACGTATGAATATACATGTGTGTTCATGTTTGCGGTGTACAGCTGTTTTCCTTCCCTCCTCCTGTAGCCTTCTCCTGGCCTTTCCTTTAAGTGAATGCGATTTCATTTACGGTCTGGCCCATCTTTCAGGCTCTAGCTGGAGCATAATGCAGTTGTGTGAGTGGGAGTATTGTGCCATGGCTCTGACTGTGCCGTAAGCATTATCCCACCAACTGCAGGTCCAGCAAGAGTGCTTTATCAAACCCATAAATCACAATTCTTCATGGGCCAAGACTCTCCATGCATCCATTGCAAGCATCCACATGTCTTATATCTTATTTTCTTTCTTTCTTACCGATTGGGGTTGGCAGATTTTTTTAATTTTTTTTAAATACTGGAACCAAATGATTTTCATGATGGTCCGTTTCGTTAACAGTTAACAGTTCTTAACATCAATGCGGATTGAACACTAAAATACTCATTTTCAGTTTTCAATTTCCTAACGTCCTCGTTTTCCAAGGTATGTGGTTATGGAGAGCGTTCTCAAAGTCAAAATTTTCAGTGGAGAAAAATGCAGTTTCTGTGTGGATGAGAGGTGTAAACATAGCAAATTGAATGCACTTTCAATCAAAAACAAATTAATGTGGACGTAGCCTGAATCAACAGTGTCCAAGCACAAACTCATGAGTTTTGTTTAAGTAAATGCTATTCAATCATATTAATAAATAAAAAATGAGAAACATTCAAATTTGTTACCAATTAAGGACTGTGTTCATTCTATATTTTTGTTCAGGGAAGTTTGGACTGATTATTCAAATGTTTTAAATGATGATGGAATCGTTAAGGGGAAATAAAAATCATTATATTTCATTTGATTTCCATCCCTGTTCATCTGCACTTATTTCTGTTCAAGCAATGTATAGCCAAAGGATGTGTTATTGAACAACAGTGTTTTAAACAGAGGCAAAAGTGACAGTTTCAATTGGCTTCTTTTTGATATGGAGTATCTTTAGCATGAGGCAAAGCCCTCGTTATGCCGGAGCTGCACATATCCCATGAGAATATCATCAACTGCTGCAAATGAGCAATGCTTTCATCAGCCTCTCTCTCCCATCTCTCTCTCTCTTTCTCACACTAGTGCAGTGGTTCTCAAAGTATTCTCAAAGTATGTTTTACACAATACTATTGTACAGCTTCAGAAGAATTGAAATCATCTTCTTCTTTCAGCATCCATGATCTGCATATTTTGACTTGGCACAGGTTTTATGCCAGATCTTCAGAAGAATTGAAATATTGCGCACAAATGATATGGACGACTTTTGTGGTGCTTTTGGAGCTTGACAGTCACAGTCACAATCGCAATCCTCTCATACCTCATTCTTGTGTTTCACATATGATAAAAGTTATATTAAAATATATTAGCATTGTTCCTGCAGCAGTATCACTTTTTATTTATTGTATTTTTGGATGTTTTAAAAGCATATAGGCATAACTAAAATGTTATATTTATTTATGTAACAGAAAGTATACTTTTTGCCTAGTGACAAAAAGTTAATTCAGATGATTTTTTTTTTAATTAAAATTTTCATTATTCAGCAGAACTGTAAAGAACTGTTTTTTTTTTTTTGTTTTTTTTTATAAAACTTTCGTAGTGACACGAAGTTGAAAAAAAAATGCAGTTTATTTTTAAAAGCATTTAGTTTATTTTATTTTTTTTTTTTTTTTAAACAATAATTTTCTATCAGATCATGGGGTGGGATGTTCAAAAGTTTTTTTTTTTTTTTTTAAATAGGGGTGTAACAAAAAATTATTGAGAACCACTGCACTAGTGAGACTGTGACTAGTAAGAGTAAATAATTATTTTATAATAATCAAAATATTTTTCAGGCTTTTGTCAATGTTCTATATATATCTTAACATTTGAGTCTTTGCTTTGAATGGCTTAAAAGGGAAAATTGTTAATTAGAGGAACTATCATTTCGACCAAACATCCATGATAGCCATTAGACTAAATATGTTTAATGCAAGAAGTTAAATACAGTACAAATATAGCAATCAAGGTATGGTTTGGAAGAATGATATTTAATCATTTTATCATTTATAAAGTGGCAAGAAACAGTATGTGAACCCTTTGGAATTAGCTGGTTTTCTGCATTAATTGGTCATCAAATTTGATATTATCTTCATCAAAGTCACAAGTAAAGACAAACAAAATGTGCTTATGCTAACAACACACAAACAATTATAATCTTTCATATCTTAATTGAACGCAACCCATTAAATATTCACAGTGCTGTGGAAAAAGTAAGCGAACACTTGGATTTAATAACTGGTCGATCCACCCTTTGGCAGCAGTAACCTCAACCAAGCTTTCCTGGTAGCTGCGGATTAGACCTACGCAACATTCAAAGGAATTTTGGACCATTCTTCCTTTCAGAACTGCTTCAGCTCAGCCATATTCTTTGGATGTTTGGTGTGAACAGCTCTCCTGATGTCATTCCACAGCATCACTATTGGGTTAAGGTCTGGGCTCTGACTGGGCCACTCCAAAAGGTGAATTTTTTAAAATGTTCCCTTTGAGTCATCCTTGCTGGATGGCCACTTCTAGGAGAGTAGCCACAGTACTAAATCATCTCCACTTATAGACAGTTTGTCTATCTGTGAACAGATTAATATCTAAGCTCTTCGAGATAACTTTATAACTCTTTCCAGCCTCTTGCACATCTACAATTCTTTATCGTAGGTCTTCTGAGATCTCTTTTTTACAAGGCATGGTCCACGTCAGCAGATGCTTCTTGTGAATAGCAAACTCAAAATGTTTGAGTGCTTTTTATAAGTCAGAGTAGCTCTAACCCACACCTCCAATCTCTTTTCATTAATTGGTTGCCAGGTTTGCCAACTCCTGACTCTAATTAGTTTATGTTGACATCATTAGCCTAGGGGTTCACATACTTTTTCCAACCTACACTGTGAATATTTGAATGATGTATTCAATATGTGCATGATCAATACAGCAATTTGTGTGTTATTAGTTAAAAACAGATTGTGTTTGTTTATTATTGTAACTTGGATGAAGATCAAACCTGAATTTAAGACAATTTTATACATAAATGCAGGTAATTTCATACTTTTTCTTGCCACTGTAATGAACAGCAATATTTAACTAGGTGTATTTTTATCAAAACATTTTACCTCATGAAAAATGCCACACAGAACAACAGTAAACATTTTTTGAGTAATAATGCAAATAAATTATTCAGAACCATTCAAAATGAATGAGTTTTCAGTGAGTCAGTTACATCGACTCACTGAAATTGACAGTTTGAACTTTTTCATGAAAATATATCAAACTCACACAGCTGTAATGGCATTACTGAATTGCTGCTGATGTTTAAATCAAAGACTGTATTATAATACAGTTAAAGTCAGATGTTTACATACACTTAGTTTGAAGTCATTAAAACTAATTTTTTAACCTCTCCACAGATTTCATGTTAGCAAACTATAGTCAAACTATAGTAAGTCATTTAGGACATCTAAAGACAGATTGTTTCTCTTTTAATTGACTATATCACAGTTCCATTGGGTCAGAAGTATGTAAACTTCTGACCCACTGGGAATGTGATGAAAGAAATAAAAGCTGAAATAAATCATTCTCTCTATTGCTATTCTGACATTTCACATTCTTAAAATAAAGTAGTGATCCTAACTGACCTAAGACAGGGAATGTTTTTTTTTTTTACGATTATATGTCAGGAATTGTGAAAAACTGAGTTTAAATGTATTTGGCCACCTTAGCCAAATACATTTAAACTCAGTTTTATTCAAGGACCCAGTAGCAGTCAGGGAACACTCTTCCCGTACTTTTTTGTACTTCTTTTGGTTAGTGATGTCTCTGTGTGGGGAAATAAGAGTCGAGTAGTATTCCTGCTCAGTCCAACGGTTCGACTCCTGTTATCTGCACTACTTCACAAGCACTACCAATTACAAAAGTAAAATGCACAGTGCAGTTCTGCATGGCATATATGTTGCATTGTGGGATTGTGAGAGTGTGTGAGTGTAGAGGAGTAAGTGAGTGAGTATGTGTGGGTGTCTGTGTTTATATGCAGCTGTGCTTTAGAGCCCATATGTTGTATGAGCTTTTTGTGTGTGTATGTAAAACGTGTGCATATGTTGAGTTTGTGTGTCTGTGTAGGCGGATGTATGGACTCATGCCCTCTATCGGGGTTCTTTTTGCAGCTTAAAATTGCAATGAGCCACCATGGACGGCGAGCCCGGCTGGTAACCATAGCAACAGCAGTTTACCTTGGCTCTATCTTTCTGATGCGCAGAACTGGTAGGCTGTTTAGGTACTCGGCAAAAATGAGAAGATTATCTTCCTCCTCTCTCCTTCCTCGAGCGCTCTGGTCACGGAGTAAAGGACAAGAAAGACAAGGGTGACAAGCACCTGTCTGGGCAGATAGATAATGTACAATGCAGCGTGACATTGTGGAAATGAAGCATGAAGCAAATGCCCTTGAATTGTTCGTTAGTATTGCTTGATGACTTTGAGGGTGCTAAAATGTCAGATGATTCCTGAAGGGAATAATAATCTATCAAAATCAGAGTTTATCTGTGTTTCTTCAGGTGCTGCTGAATTTTAGTTATGAGTATCATTCATCCATTTTTGATACTTACCATTTTATGTAAGTGATGGACACCAGACAAAGCCTTTGTGGTGTTATGGTTTATACAACATTTCAACTTCGTAGTAGCAGCATGTGTCATGTGTCATGCATCATTTATCCTTTTTATTATGGACACCATGGCTCTTCTATCAGTCAGTTACACTTTGTAATAATCTTTGTGCTGCTGGCAGGCATGAATACCCTGTTTCTGATGAATGTCCCCATAGGCTAAGAAAGCACACTGTCTTTTGTATTTGTCTAGTTGTTCTTTGTGGCCATAAGGTATAAACTCTGGACTCCCAGATGGCTGATGGCAGCAGGTCATATATATGCTTCATCTCATCCATCACACTAAAACATCATAAGACACCTAAACAAGATTTGGTTTTGTCATAAAGCATTACTTGCTGCTGGCTCAGTTTGTAAATGTTGATATCTCTGCTCTGCATGCGTGGGGGTGGTGGGAACTGGAATAACAAAGACTTGGCTTTTAATTCTAACTGCTGATCTGAAACCAGCTTTCTGTCTTAGAATGGTGGAAGACGGGATATCGCTAATTGAAGCTTAGCAACAGTTCCCTGATGAGTAATTTTATGTCTTTTCTTATTGGTTTGATACCTCTTTCTCTTCTCACAGACAGCTTTATTAGCTGTCCTGAGATGCAGGGATTATGCAGGGTCTAACGTTTTCTGAAATGTTCCTGCTCATTCTGACACCAGAGGGCTCAGGAGGAGATGAGAACATTAGCCTCAGAAAAACTGTCAAGAGTCTCCACCCACAGGAAGCGTGACTCAAAAGCCAGCTGCTGCTTGGCATTCAAGTACTGCAGATTTCAGGCATTTTAGAGGTTAGATGAAGCTGCAGACCGGATATAGGCCTGGATGACACAACTGACAGATGTGTTTACCTTTAATGATCTAGAGATCTGCTGAATTTTACTTCCTGCCTTCATGAATTTAAAGGACTAGTTCACAAAAGAAAAAAAAAAAAGAAAATGTCATCATTTACTCACCCTCATGTTGTTTCACGCTTGTATGAATTTCTTTCCTCAGCAGAACACAAAAGGATGAATTTTAAAGAATGTCCCTTTCCAGTATAATGACAGTCGTTGGTTACTCCCTTTAAAGCTTAAAAAAGTATCCAAAAGAGTCATCAAAGTTGTCCATGCGGCTTGTCGCACGCAATTTTCCCTAGCTCTCCCCACTGCTGATTGCCAGGATTGAGAAGATGTTCACAACAATATTCCTGTTTGTGCTGTTGTTTGCTCCTTGCCAAATGTTTATCACATTCCAATAAAAATTTCAGACCTTGTTGGGGATGTTCATAGCTCAAATATAAGCAAAAAAATGAGCTCATTTCCAATTCCCAATGTAAACTCAGTTGTACTGCACAACCGCTCCCCAAAGATTGCGTGGCGTTCAGACCCTCTGGCCCGTTACGCAGATGAATGGTCTTCCGGGTATCTCCACTTGGGTACTGCGCACGGTCAAACGTGGCTACATGCTTCAGTTCGTGAGGCGGCCACCTTGCTTCAACACCGTTCTGTCCACCACCGTGACAGTGCAGGATGCACCGGTTTAATGCTCGGCAGTATGAAGTTTCCTCGCCAAAGATGCAATGCAAAGAAAGGCTTCTACAGCTGTTATTTTCTGATCGCTAGGAAGGACAGTGGGCTGCGGCCCATTCTTGACTTGAGACACTTGAACCGGACACTCGCGTCTCCATTCAAGATGGTTACTCAGAGACAGATATTGTCTCCTATCCATCCTCTAGACTGATTTGTGTCAGTCGACCTGAAAGACGCATACTTTCATTCACATTCGAGAGGACTGCATACCAGTTCAAAGTCCTGCCCTTTGGCTTTTCCCTAGCTCCCTGCACATTCACGAAATGTTTTGATGCCATGCTCGCTCCACTGAGGCTGAGTGCCGTGTTTTGAATTACTTCAATGACTGGTTGGTATTAGCGCATTCAGAGGTGCAAGAGTGCAAGCACATGGACCTGTTGCTTGCACATTTGGAGCATTTGGGCCTCAATTCAATTGGGTGAAGAGTCTGTTGGTGCCCAGTCAGTGAGTTTCCTTCTTGGGAATGAAACTCAACTCGGTGAGCATGTTGGCACGTCTGACGGACAAATGTACTCATTCTATTCTCCATTGCTTGACCAGGGAGAGCCTTGCTGCTGAAACAGTTTCAGTGGGCCTTGGGGTTGATGGCCGCTGTGACTGCCTTCACCCCATTGGGCATGTTACATATGAGGCCTCTTCAGTGCTGGATCAACTTGAGAGCGCCTCATCATTTATCGCGACATGCCGTTTATGTCTTGCAGTGACTAGCCACGCTAGCTATTTGGAAAACACCTGCATTTTATAAAAAGACTGTTGCGCTTGGCTAGGCCACATTTATTTTGTGGAGTGAAATCTCCAGATGATGTTTCTCTGTCTATCATTAACTTGTGACTCGAAAAAGTCAGATTAGTTCAGATTCTTTCACTGATCCATTCTGTAATAATTTTTGTAAATCACACATTTTAACCAGTAAGTGGCAACAAATGCATGTCTTTTAAGTGTTTTGAGTAAGTCATTAAACCATTGATTAAGCAATTTACGACCCAAACAAGTCTAAGTATACTTTATAAAAAATTGCATGTCTACAAATCCACTTAGAGAATTCAGCTGTGTTTAAGCATTATAAGTGTTTTCCCACAAATGACAACAAAGCATATCTATCCATTTTTTCAACTGCTGTGCATGACTATACAAAAAGTCAGCAATATTAGCCTTAAAATAGTCCCTCTTAGCCTACTACTGTCCCGGTACTGTCCTGGGACTTGGTGCTTGTATTGAATGTGCTTACGGGTCCTCCGTTCAAGCCACTCGATGCAGTAAGCTTGCGCATACTCTCTCTGAAGACTGCGCTGTTACTCGCTTTGACTTCAGTTAATCATGTTGGGGATCTTTAGGGCCCTGTCGGTCCATGATTCTTGCTTAGAATTTGAACCTGGCTTGTCAAAAGCTGTTCTCAAGCCTAGGGAGGGTAATGCTCCCAAGGTTCTGGCCATTCCCTTCAGAGTTCTGATGATAACATTACACGTTTTCTCTCCTTCGCCGTTTGAATCGGACGAGGCACAGACACTGCATATGCTCTGCCCCGTGAGGGTGGTACGCATGTTCATTGACCGCACAAGTTAATTGAGGCTGACAGATCAGCTGTTTGTTTGCTTTGGAGGATGTTCAAAAGGTTTGCCCATCTCCAGGCGAAGACATTCTCACTGGGTTATCGATGCCATTGCACTTGATTATAATTCACAAGGCTTGCAGTATCCCATGGGTTTTAAGGCACACTCTACCAGGAGCATGGCCTCCACCTTGGCTTGGGCAAAGGGTGTCCTTGGAGTTGATTTCTTAATGTTCACTGCCCTGATGGCTAGTGTCATTGTGTTCTGGCTGTCGGTCTCATGACCATGCCATTCCTTGACTCTTCTAAGTATAAAGAGCTATGTTTTTAATGTTCTACTACCCTAATGGCTAGTGGCATTACTTTATTCTGTCAGTCAATTACCATTCTGAATTCTTTTCCCCACTGCAGTGTGGATGAGAATCCCTGTATGGTGTTTCACTACCCCATATGGCTAGTCATTGTTATATTTTCTAACCATACATGGTTATTGAGTTTCTCTCATTTTCTTCCTATAAAGGAGAGACTATGTCAATGCCTTTTCAACTACCCTAATGGCTAGTATACGTTGACTTGTGCATGTGAATCAGTAGCATGGCGCGATGGTACACATTTCCCAGAGCATCAGTGGCTGACGCAGCGTTTAAGTGACCAACTTGTGATGGTAAAACCCCGTTCACACCGCCAGCGGCATCACACAGCATAGCGACACTATCCCATTCATTTTCAATGACAGAACAGAGACTTCCGGCAACACAGATCGCCGTGGTGTGCAACAAGACAAGCTGAGAAAATCTAAACTATATGCAAATTACAAGCAACATTCGTGAGCGACTACCAATGAGAGTGAAAACAGTGGAGCTCATGTCACCCATCTGCTGTGAGTGAAGATACACAGACAAATCAGGCAAGAAGGAGGAGAAGTTATGTTTTTGTGGGCAATTTCACTTTTCGATATAATTTTTCTGTTACCACAAACATGGATATGAGCTAATAAATTGATGCGTGGAAAACCATGTTGGCATTCTGAGTGGGTTTGATTCATATTTCCCACTACTTAGTAGGTCCTCATGGTGGCATGGTTACTCACCTCAATCTGGGTGTTGGAGGACAAGTCTCAGTTGCCTCCGCTTCTGAGACCGTCAAACCGCACATCTTATCACGTGGCTCATTGTGCATGACACCGTGGAGACTCATGCTACTCTCTGCGATCCAGGCACAACTTACCACGCGCCCCATTGAGAGTGGGAACTACTAATCGTGACCACAAGGAACCCTCCCTAGCAACCGGGCCAATCTGGTTGCTTAGGGGACCTGGCTGGAGTCACTCAGCACACCCTGGATTCGAACTCCTGACTCCAGGGGTGGTAGTCAGCATTAATATTCGCTGAGCTACCCAGGCCCCCAACGTTTGTCTTGGTTAATGATATGGTGCATTAAGCACTGCTGCAGATTATATAAAATGCTCTCCACTGGAGAATGTTAATTTTTAAGAGAACTTTTAAGAGGCAAGAGAATTCCTTGTCAAATTAGAATACTATCTTAGTTTTATCGGCAATATCATCTGTAATCAGCATTTTCAAATGCTACTATGGCCAGATGTGCTGTTCACCAACAATGTTAGAGTGGTGGCAGCAGTAGGAACGCCCACCAGTGACATAGATTGCAGAGTCTAGTTACACCAAGTGACAATGCTACCGACGGTGTGAGTGGGGCTTAACCCTGGTTCCCTGAAAGGAGGGGAAAGAGAGATGTGTGCCAAGCACTGACAATGACTTACGGGTTCAGACCGATCGAATTCTTGGGCAAAAACAGACACAGTGCAGTGAATAAAAGTGAATGTGGGTGTCTCGAGCCTTGTGTGGAAATGGTGGCGTGGTCAAGCGATGTTCTGTGGAGAGCATCAGGCCCTCCTGAATCTGCGGGTGGAACAAGAGCAACAGTTTCAGGCCCTGATGCAAGCCCAGGCAGAGGACCGACAGGTGATCCGGAGCTTACTGCCACAGGGGGGTACTTCAGTAGTGACCCGACCAAGCCCACTGTTCCCCTGATCACGCTGGCAAAAATGGGGCCACAGGACGACCCCGAAGCCTTCATAGAACTCTTTGAGTGTGCCGCGGAAGGGTCGGGGTGGTCCCGAGCGCAGTGGGCGGTCCGTCTATTGCCGCTGTTGTCGGAGGAGGCTCAGCTTGCCGCACAACAGCTACCTGTCGCAAGTCTGCTGGAGTACTCGAACCTAAAACGAGCCATCCTGCAACAGGTCAGCCATAACCCAGAACAGCACCATCAGTGCTTCCGGGCGCTGACATTTGGGGAGTTTGGATGCCCGTTCGCCTTCGCACAACAGCTCCGTGACGCCTGTCAGAGGTGGTTGCTGGCAGAGGACCACGACGCAGATGGAGTCGTTAACCTGGTGGTGCTGGAGCAGTTCGTCGACCGTCTTCCAAAGGGAACAGCAGAGTGGGTCCAGTGCCACCATCCGGCATCGCAGTCCAGCTGGCAGAGGACCACTTGGTGGCATATCCGGGAGCTAGCGAATCCTGTTCTCTCTCTTCTGTCTCTTTCTCCCTTTCCTTCCTCCCCCTCCTCTTTCCCTGTCCTGTTCCTATTCCCCGGAAACGGGGAATTATGTCCTCAAAACTGGTTCCCCAGTCCCAGGGACCATTCAACCCGCCAGTTCCCCATCTCTCTCCGCTCAACCCCCCCCCCCAGGCTGGTGAATCCACTGCCACGGGTGTGGCCATGAAGTCTGGGATGATCTGCTGGAGCTGTGGGGAACCTGGGCACTTCCAGGACTGATGCCCCACGATGGAGGTGGAGACGTTGGTCCAAATCCCCGATGTGCCACAGGCTGCCCCCGATCAAGCTGGAACGTACCGGATACCTGTGAGTATTAAGGGGGGTACATACCTTACTTCTCAGGTTCTGTATGGATTATAGAAAAATCAATGTGGTGTCTAAATTTGATGCGTACCTGATGCCTCGGATTGATTGACTGCTCGCTCGGTTAGGCGCGGCTCGATTTTATTCGACACTGGATTTAACGAAGGGATATTGGCAGATCCCTCTAACTCCCATGTCCCGTGAAAAAAAACAGCGTTTTCCACACCGTTCGGATTACACCAATTCGTGATCCGTTTGGTTTGTTCAGGGTCCCAGCTACGTTTCAGCATCTCATGGACAGAATCCTCAGACCGCACACTGCTTACTCCACTGCCTATCTGGACAACATCATTATTTACAGTAATGATTGGCAGCGGAGCTGTGTCAGCAGGCGTTCATGCGGGTGAAATGTCCCATCATGTCCCAGATGGTGGAGGGGGAGGAGCGCCCTGTGCTGTACATTAGTCAAAAGCTCTCGCTGAGGGAGACAAGGTACAGCACGATAGAGAAGGAGTGTCTGCCCATCAAGTGGGCGGTCCTCACCCTCTGGTAATATCTGTTCAGGCGTGCTTTCACGCTCCAGTGGCTCCATCGCATGAATGATGCCAACGCGCGGATCACCCATTGGTATCTGGCTCTCCAGCTTTTTAAGGTTGAGGTGGTCCACAGGCCGGGGGCGCAGATGGGGGTATGTAGAGATGGGGGCATGGTCGAGCAATGTTCTGTGGAGAGTGAGGAGAGGAAGGTGGTACGGATTGACACCTGTGGGAAATTATCTCTAACAGCTGTTTTGTGCTGCAGTGAGAGCTGGAGAAGCATATAAGGGCAGTCCAGACCACCGTAGGGGAGAGAGAGAGCTGAGCTTGAAGATGTGTGTGTGTGTGTGATTACAGAGTGTTCTGCTGAAAAGAGAATATTTTGTATAATAAAGAATGGAGTACTTTGAATGGAGTACACCATCTCCCACTTCCTCATTCCCTGGAACAAAGGGATTTTCTACACCTTGCTTTAAAGGCTGAATTTCCTTTTAAATTGACACAGCATCTAAAAAATCCATAGCTCCTGCACAAGATTCTAAAGAAACAGTGAAACACGGTGCACCAGTCAAATATGTCAGTCTAGCACATGCTTATATAGAAAATAGACATATTCGGAGTGAAAAGACCCTTAGGTGTAGGTATTTGCTGTTATGTCTTGACTTTGCCTTGGCTTGCTCATATGAGCATCTTGCTGCATTAACATTAGGTTCGTACACACCATATGAGTCAGTGGTAGTAAAATGGCACCTTTATAGGCTACTTTACAACACTAGTTAGCATAAAATCGTCTATTGAAGCGTTTCTTTTGTCATTTCATTTTTTACTTAAGATTTGAGAATACGAAACGGCTTGATTTTTCGACTTTATCATTTTACACACTTTTGTTAACAGCCAGGTATCTTCTTTGCAATGAACAATAGCTATAACATGGTGCTGATTCGTTTATATTGATTTGTTGCTCCATCTTGTGGATGTAAGAGACAATGTTGATTTAAAAATCAGATGTCTTGTAGATTTCTTCCTCTACCTGAATTCATGTCTTTAAAATAGTAATTGAAAAATTTGAATTTAGTTTCTCAGCCCTGTTGACAGCCCAACTCTCTTCCCTTCAGTCGAAATTTTTTGGTTGATTTATGAAAGACAGCCCTCAATTGCCTTATTGTCTGGTAGTGTGTTCAACAGGGTCTAACAGGTGCAGACAGGCCATGTGCCCTTCGCTCTCTTCGTGCCTCCAGCCCCCCACTGGGAACTCTGGGAACAGGTCTGGGTATTTGTGACACCTGTGCTGGGCATCAGATTTTCACCTTTATGTGGCATGGGAGGGAGAGGTAGAGGAATGTGCTGTGTTGGTCAGCAGCCACCTAATAACCTCTATGCTTCTATGTGGCTGGTCAGCTTGATCCCTGCACCAGACTTACCAAACATGGTCTTGACCACTATCCCCCGGCCCTATTGCTGTACTTTGAGTGCCTTTAAATCAGCCTGCACACCCATACGGCTCCATGGCAGGAGACTGGCAGAGATAGAGTGCGTCTGTATTCATAATTATGAGTTCCTGTGGAGTGTATTTCTATTTAGGAGTTAATCTTGTGCTGCCAGTAAACTTATCAATGTAGCAGCAGCTGACATTGCAGGAAGAAATCTGTCAAAACAACAACAACATTAATGACAAAAGCATCAATTTCATGTCAAGCATGACATTGAGAATTTGCCTTGTAATTATCTGCCATATAAAGCACATTTTCCTGTAGATGGGTCATATCTCATTATGATTTGTACAAAGCATCATAATCTGTCCTCATTATTCTTTAATGCATGTAAGGCCATATTTTTATATTGTATTGTTATTCCTTCATTTGATTACATTGACAATGTCCATTATTGACAATGTCAATTTCATGGATGCTATGTGGAGAAATATTTTTGTCCATCTATTTTGCGGTGCCTGTGACGAGTGAGCCCTCCCTCAATATCTTAAAATACGCACGCCGTGCTGATAAATGTAGTGACAACAGAGAGAGCAATGTATTGAAACATATGACTGTCTTCCTGAATGAGCTACATCTTATTTATAGCTCTACCACACTCAATGCATCTCAGCCATGATGAGCTCTATTTAAATAATAAAAAAAAAAATAGTCTATGATTAAGCCTAACATCTTACTCCCATTTTAAAACTCATTTAAATATCAAAATGACTAATTTAAATGTGTTTTTCTTTGTTGTTTTTTTTTGGTAGGGATTTCCATAGGGATTCTTAAGGAGTCTATGTGCATTTGACGTAATTTTTCTGTTCAAACGTGGCAGACAGTCCTGTGCTTTCTTGGCTAACAGCAGCACATTTTCTGCAGCCCTGAACTCTTCTCACTCTCACCACAATACAGTCATCATTCCCTGCATTAATGTTATTAATGCATTAGTGTAAGGGGACCCCCCAAGAGATCTGACACAATTTGAACACTGCTATCTGATATTGTTATTTATAATCTTTATACTGGAGAAATGTAAGAATAAAGTTTGAAAATATCCCATTGATTTACATACATTTCGCCATTTCAAATGTAACCAGTCTGATCACACTTTGAATTCGACAACAGCTGGTCAAAAGTTTTGCTACTGAAATTGGTCTGAGCTTACGAAATTCAAATAAATGCCCCCCCAGTGGCTGAATCTGGAAGGGTTGTGGAATGCATGGGCATGGGTGAACGTTATATTTTTTATTGTAAATGATGTAATCAACAGGAATGCATTTTCTTTATTACCAAACCCCAACCTTAAACCTAACTGTCAGTGGAGAAAACATTACATTTTAGAGTGAAAATGTAAACTCCGAATCGTGCTCACCATTGTTAATTTGAACATGATTACTTCCTGGATTCCACAGGACCAGAACCCATGTCTTGAAAGTTGCTCTAGAGCAGCGGTGATAGTGGGAAGCATTATCACACTTGAATTGATGCAAAAATGTCTGATGGGGGATGGGGCATGTCAGTAATCTGGCTGAATGGGGTTGATTTCAGGGTACATGAACATTTCAATTTCCTTTGTGATCATTTTGATGTAACCAACAGCGGTAACGACTTTGTACAATATGCAGACTTCTGGCGTCTTTCTTAATTTTTTTTTGCATAATTAATTTTGATTGGGCTTTTTTATATTGCATCAATTTAATCACAGTTCCGCCTTTACGCTGCAAGACAGTGTCATGTTATGTGTTGATTCTTGCATGCAGCTGACAGAAAACAAGTGGTGTGCAGAATGTCATGACAACAGCAAAGCGGCTCTGATGCAGCATTTCCTTTATATAGAAGCAAAGCCTAAAAAATAAGCTTACCTGCAATGTTAACATTATTCTGTTGCTGCCTTGCAAGCACTGCTATTTTCTTCCTAGTTCTTTTTTACATCAATTTAAGCTGGATGAGAATACATGCCAATTAAGTTGTTTAAATTGCTTGGTATAAAAATGAACTGTCTCAGTTATTCAGAGCCAAGATGGGGAAATGCATTTCTCTCTATTTTCAAAGACAGCACTTAGACTGGATCAGGTTAGCATAATTCAATACTCGTTTGTTTCTTCCGCAGAACTAATTTACAGGCTGGAAGAAAAATCTCTTGTTTGAGATGGAAGGAGCAGAGCAACAGAGCTCCTGACACCCAGCATAACGCTTAATCACAGCAAGCAAACACAAAGCATATGGCCTTCCCGGGGATTCAGTTATACTAATACTTGAGGAATAAAATGAAACTATTCTTCTGTGCCCAATGTTTGCAACAATTCACTAGCTCAATAAACGTGTTTAGAGGACATGGGATGCAACAACCTGGTTGTGCTGTGACTGCTAACCGTATGCAGGGGCACTTCTGACTTCTGAGAAACGATACATATTCATTTGTATCGCCATCATTTGTCAGTACAATCGATTGCAATTCAATCCTACATTGATCTCAGGTCTGTTCTCCATGATGAATCACTGTTTGTGTCTGTGGAAACGGAGTAGACGGGTGTGGTCAGCCCTTTACTGCAGTCGCTCTGGGGTTAGAGCCATTCTCATAATTTCTGGACTCACAAATGAAAGCCTTAGAGGGGTCATTGTCAATCTGATCCTTTGAACAGCTGATGTCACATCATTTCAAAACTATAATTTACTATTTTTTGACATTCAACAAATAAAAGCACTATAACATAATAAACACTGTACTAATATTCACCTTATTCAGCCCCCCCAGCAAACAGGGGATGTCCCCCGGTCGTTGCGAACGTCCACTTAGGTCCGCATTTAGTCTGCTTTGTAACGTTCGCTGGCAGACGTTCCGAGGACGTTCGCATTTGATCCGCATGGTATCGTTTGCTGGCGGACGTTCCAAGGACGTCCGCATTTGGTCCGCTTTGTAACGTTCACTGGTGGAGGTTCAGAGGACATTCCGAATGTTTGCTACAAGTCCAATTTTCATCCGGGCCAGAGTTTGCGACCGTCGCTATATCGTCCCTCATCTGACATTTCCATAACAACACTTGCAAAATCCATTCGCCCATGTGTTCCCTTTTATCATCAGACCTGACACCTTGCAACTCAGACAAAGGAAAAATGAAACTAACCCAGCTAACAAAAAAAGGTCCTCAGAACGTCCCCTAAATGGCCTCTGTGAACGTCCCCTAAACGTCCTGAATGGACGTTCTATGAACGTCCCCTTGAACGTCCGGAGGACGGCAAGAGGACCCTACACATGGATGTTCGTGGGACATTCGTAGAGGTCATTTAGGGGACGGTCTAAGCACCTTTTTTTGTTAGCTGGGCCTCTCCTTTATAGTGCTCCGCTCTTTTTCCTAGTTTTCTAACTTCCTGTTTGTATTGAAGCTACTGAGAAGAATCGATCAAAATGGATTACGTGTATTTTTCACCAAGAGTTGATGGTGTGAGTTTTCACCACCCCTTGTGAGGTGTTTTGCTGCCACTGCAAATGTTAATTTTTCCCAGGGCCGTAACCACAGTATACATTGATCAGATATGGCCAGATTAGCTTTTTAGAAAATTAACTTGACATTGTATAAGATAATGATCTATAAAACACAAAGTATAGTGTTATCACCCACAGATTAGAACTATAACATGGTAAGACCTGTGACTTCTGGCTTCCATTGAGTTTTTAGGTTGTGGCAGAGACAGTGTCATATATTTTTTATGAAAATAGTATTAATATTAAATATTAATATTATATATTATAAATAATAATATAAATTACAATCAATTTAAGATTTTCTAAATAATTTCTTTGTCTTTAATTAATTCTACATTTTGTACATCATCTCCTAAGAGCCTTCTTTTAAAATAGACCATTTTATTTTGAGTATGTCCTTGTCAGGTTTGTGCTCAAAAAATGAGCTACCAGTTAAAGTAGTTCACCTAAAAATGGAAAATGTACTTTTACTCACTCATTTACTCACCCTTATGTTGTCCATAACCATATGCTGTTACTTTTTCAATATGAACATTTTCAGTACTTCCATACAAAATATTTTGGAATGTAAAAGAGCAGCGTTCGGATTCTTGAAGATTGTGTTAAGATTCTCACGGGGGAAAAAAGGGACAACTTGAGGGCAGTAAATAATTTTGTGTATTTTCTTTTTGCCAGCCATGCTGACACAGTCGTGTCATTTTACATATACATCAGTGATGAAAATAAATTCAAATTATATTAATGTTTTCTTTGAGACAGCATAAAAAGAAAGAAAAGATGACTGAAACAGGTGAATTGCTAGCAGTGCAGACACAATGTTTGTCTTGTACTGTTTGAACTACAAAATAAAAATAAAACATATCCTTTAAAACCAAAAATGATGAGATTTTGGGCCTTTATTGCATTTAACGTTTTAGTCAGGACCAAAGAGTACCATTGTTTTTATGACTTCAACACCCACAACCCCCCACCCTTCAAAATGTTTTGGTCCTGCCAATGTTCAAGACATGGTTATGGCCTTGGTTTTTCCGACACCCACGGAGGTAAATTGGGCCTCGCAGATCACATTTGGGAAACTATGACACAATGCACTTTTTCATAAAACAATCATTTAATTGTTATATGTGTAATTCTGCTTAACCTTTTAGGTTTCAACTTAATAACTAGTGGTCAAATTTGCAGTTGACTTAAAACTTCAAAAAGTGACAGCTCATATTATTTCACATTCAGGTTCATAACATTAAAAGTAATTACATTTGTACTTTTTAAAATTAATTTGTCACCCCACATTTTAGGCTTATATGTGTTTAAAATTTTTGTTAAAGGTGTATAAAATAAAAATTCACTTTCACATGTATATATGTGTGTATGTGTGTGCATAAATATAGTGTCACTCCTTCCCCATCACAGTTTAACACATAATAAATCTGCTTACCTTAACAATAATGCGATGATTGAATGACATGAGAAGATGACTAGGGGTGTTGTACAGAGATATTTTTAATGACTTGTTGTCTCTTGGAGTTTTATGAGCACAGAGGCATATCAATACATCTATGGCATGAAGGTAGGATCTTGTGGATTTATGAATGAAGTACTCTTGTTTTAAAATCTCCCCCCTCTGCTTTCAGTTGTTATGACATCCCCTAAATACTCATGATAACTTTTGGCAACTCTAAAACCTGTAAATCCACTTGGCTTGCTATTTACACTTTGACATCAACACTAGGTATCTATATAGAAAATGCTAGACTGGAAGTTCCAAGACAAAATTTTCAAGATGGCTGCGTGCTATTTTTTCTGCCGTGTAAGGTGAATACAAGCAACTCTCTCATCACAGGGAAAGCTAGTTTAATGTATGATGTCTGTGACCACTTGAATTTCGTTAGCTATGGCAGCATCATTCCATGTAATGTATCTGTGGACAGGAAATCGGAATAATGTCCATTGTGGATTACGGCAGGATGAGGCCAGGCAGGATGGGATTTAGAATGGTTCCAGACTCTGGAGAGGTGTCAGATCAAAGCAGTTCATGTGAGGGGAAGGCAGTCATGGCTCAGAAACAACTCAACTTCAATGCATGTGACTGCCTGTTATAGAAGGTATTATACTGAAAATGTTCCTACTTTAGACATTCTCTCTGTTCCAAAACCTATTTAACTGCCAACAGAGGCGGAATTTTGAGACATCATAGGCACAAAAATCTTTTTCAGGTAGATTACTTAATTATGCTGCCTCCTAAAATACCGAATTGAATCCAAAACCTAAGGTAGCATCGCATGTATCCTTTGCGGAGAAGGCAATATATTAGAATGCACTGCAACTGTCATCAGTGAATAAGATAGATAGATAGATAGATAGATAGAGTGGCAAGGAAAAGTATGTGATCCCTTTGGAATTACCTGCATTTATGTATAAATTTGTCTTAAAATCTGGTTTGATCTTCATCTAAGTTACAATAATGAACAAACACAATCTGTTTTAACTAATAACACACAAATTATTGTATTGTTCTTGTACATATTGAATAGTGTGACGAGGAGGAGGGCAGGGCCGGGCCGTGACTATGCATGCCCGGCCCCCAATCGGGCTAATCAGCCGAGGAGAGGGATAAAGGCAGCTGGGTGCGGCAGTTTGGGAGAGAGAGAGCCACACACAGCTGCCGTGTGTTTTTATGTTTGTGTGTTTTTGTTTCATGAAATATTACTTTGACTGTTCGGCCGGTTCCTGCCTCCTCCTTGCCCATCTTAACCCTATTACAAATACATAATTTAAACATTTACAGCGCAGGCTGGAAAAAGTATGTGAACCCCTAGGCTAATGACATCACCAAAAGCTAATTAGAGTCAAGAGTTGGCAAACCTGGCATCTAATTAATGAAAAGAGATGGGAGGTGTGGGTTAGAGCTACTTTGACTTACAAAAAGCACTCAAACATTTGAGCTTACATATTATCAGCTTACATATTACATATTATACAAATTATCTATTAATGGAGATGATTTAGTACTGTGGGTACTCTCCCTAGAAGTGGCCGTCCAGCCAAGATGACTCAAAGGTAACATTACAGAATGCTCAATGAGGGAAAAAATTACTTCAAGTCTAAAAAAAGACTTGAAGTAATCATTGGAACATGTTAACATCTCTGTTCATGAGTCTACTGTATGGAAAACATTAAACAGGCATGGTGTCAATGGCAGGATACCACAAAGGAAGCCACTGCTTTCCAAGAAAAATATTGCTGTGTGCCTGACATTTGCCAAAGACCACCTCAACACTCCACAATGCTACTGGGAAAATGTTTTGTGGACTGTTGAAAATAAGGTTGAATTGTTTTGGAAAGAACATGCAGCACTACGTATAGCATAAAAAAGGCACCGCACACCAACATGAAAACATCATCCCAGCGGTGAAGTACAGTGGAGGGAGCATCATGATTTGGGGCTGCTTTGTCATCATCAAGGGAAAAAATAATTCCCAAGTTTATCAAGATATCCTACAGGATAATGTCAGAGTGGCTGTGTGCCACCTGAAGCTCAGTAGATGATGGGTGATGCAGCAGGACAATGACCCTAAACATTCAAGTAAATCCACTACAGAATGGCTTCAGAAAAAGGAAAGGAAAATCCACCTTTTGGAGTTGCCCAGTCAGAGACCAGACCTTAACCCAATAGAGATACTGTGGGATGACCTCAAGAGAGCCGTTCACACCAGACATCCTAAGAATATGGCTGAGCTGAAGCAGTTCTGAAAAGAAGAATGGTCAAAAATTCCTTCTGAACATTGTGCAGGTCTAATCCACAGGTACCGGAAAATGCTTGGTTGAGGTAATTGCTGTCAAAGGAAAATCGACAGTTTTTAAATCCAAGGGTTCATTACTTTATCCACAGCACTGTGAATGTTGAACGGGATGTGTACAATAAAGACATGAAAGATTATAATTGTAAGAAAACAAGCTAATTCCAAAGGGTTCACATACTTTTTCTTGACACTGTAGATCAGAGATTAGCAACCTTTTTGACATGGAGTGCCATTTCTTATTTTCCTGGTCAATGGCTGTGCCAACGTACCCCATTTTTCTAATTTAATTGTTTATTTTTTCATTACAAATGATATTATCAGCATAACAGTTTGAGTGAAAAATTTGTGCAAAACCCGATTATTATGATATAATCATGATCCTGCATGTAAATTTTCACAGTGCATCTTGTGAAAGTGCCTTAATGAAAGAAAACCTGTCCTTTTGTACAAAATGAGTTAACACAGTTAATGTCACAAATTTTGACATTGTTTGATTACTGATCACGAAATTGTGTGAAATCTTAAATATTCTTATATTATGTCACATGTAATCACTAGCACGCAAGCAACAGTGAGAGAGGAGCAGGCTATTTTATTTATATGAAGTTTTTCACACCTGCATTCCAATCTACATCTTGATGTAATCCTTCCTCCTGATCACCACAGCAGGGGTTGGCAACCTATGGCACGCGTGGCAGCGGTTGCCGACCCCTGCTGTAGATAGATAGCTTATATAGAGTTCTCAAAATTAATCACTTATGAGGTTCCATGATGGTTAGGAAGCTGTATTAGAAAGCTCTGCCTATGTAGGCAGTAGGCAGCAAGGCAGCTTACTAGGTTTTAAACAGGTAATGTGTGTCCAGAAAAGGCTGGATGCACTTTATTAATGTTCTGAGAAATGTTTTTGAAGTTATTGACCTATCTTTATTCATAGCTATTATATAATCATTATAAATGATAGATACATACTTATGCATGTGCATATCTTTATACTTTATATATGGGGAGAGAAAGATGACTTAATTCAACTGAACTCTCAAGCTTCTGTGTTGCTTACTTTTGAGGTTCTAGTCATCTTTTGTTGCACTTCACTTACTTAAGTGCTCTGTTTCTTTTGTTTTTTTTGTCTCAATTTGTACAAATTAATTATTTCCATGCCACTCTTGTCATGAGCTGTCATAATTAAGAAGCTGTGACTCATGCTCCACCATCTATTCCTCGATTCATTAGATGCCCCATCTCTTCTGAGCATAGCTGAAACCTGTGTTAGCCATACTGTGATAGGTTAGCTTCTTTCCCAATTGATCCTCTGAAAGGTCAGAAGATAAGAAACACATCAACTCAGGGCCACCCATCAGCAGCCACATCACACACACTTTCACAATAGCCTAGTTTCCATCCACTTTTTGCGCTATTTTGTTATTGACAAAGTGAAAATGCGTAAAACAAATTTTGTGGTCTTCTACGTGTTTCCATTCAAATGGCCTTTTATCGATAAAAATTGTATGCTTGATGACGTCATGCCTAAAAAAACACTTTGTCACATAAGTTTTGGTTTATCGCAAAAGAAATCTACCCTTAAGCCGTTTCCATACAGAAATGTGTGTTTATCACTAATTCGCCTCCCAGATGTCCCTAATTTTTTCCTCCGAAGTTTCGGTAAAATGGGGAGAGTATTGAGACAATTCATTGAAATTAGCCAGCTTACTGTCATTTTAATTTCACAAATAAATGCAATCAGAAGATGAGGAATTGCAATCAAATGGGAGCAGTTGTCCTTCTGATAGGACTGTAATATTGATCCTGATGTTGCACCTATCGTAGGTTCCGACACTAAAGCGGATCGCCATGGCCCTGTTCAAGCTGGCAACCTGCACCAAGTAGCGGGGGAAACATTCGGTCTTAGTATAAGGACCATCCATCGATGTGTATATGCTGTGTGCACAGCTATTAAAGAAACACTGATGTGGTGTAATATCAGGGTTTACATATATGATACATTCATGATATTCAGTAGGCTATTTTGAACAGTCATCTAAAGCATCACCATCACAACTGCATTATGTCCTGCATATTTGTCCAGCAACTTTTAATGACCAACTGAACTTGATTGTTATCTAAAATTAATTTTTGTGTCATAATGTAATTTACATTTTCTGAAGAAGCTCAGAAAATGCGATCCGAGGTAAAGAGGGTTATATTTAAAATATTTAAACATTTTAAAATGTTCAAAAGTTCGTTTTCTGAAAGTGAACTCATTGGATATTCTGATTGATAGTTCTGATATTTATTGTCTTGAAAAAAGTGTAGAACATCCTGAGAATGTCATTCAGCAGACTTTTTTTGTCTACAGAACAGGGTAAGGCTAATTTAAGTTTGTGTAATGAAAAGGCTCAGTGAGCATGACCATTCGGCTCCGAAGAGAATAATAATAATGTTTGGTAATTATTTTTATTTTATTTTTATTTAATGCTTTTTTCATTTGGTAATTTATTTAATTTCATACAGGGAATTTTGCTGGCATTTTTTCAAAAGTTAACTAAACAATCATTTTATAGAATTGGGCTGTTAATGTTCCAAAAAAGCACACTGATGTTCCCTATCTGTCACTCACTCGACGTTGTGTCGATATAGTGACACTAGGGGTCACTCTTGGGAGCCCGAGACACCTCTGGTCTTTGATAAAAGGCCAATAAAAATTGGCGAGTGGTATTTGCATGCCACTCCCCCGGACATACAGGTATAAAAGGAGATGGTATGCAACCACTCATTCAGATTTTCTCTTCGGAGCCGAACGGTCATGCTCACTGAGCTGAATTTCTACTGTTCATTCACCTCTACTGGATCTGACAGCGCATTTCAGTGGCTTCTCCCTCCTCTGCACTGGTGCACTGCAGAGAACGCCCCTGGGCGCTTCGGCAGAAAAAAAGAGAGTATATTTTCTGAAAGAGCTTTTTCCTCTAAAAGAGTATATTTCTCTAAAAGAACGGCACACATGGAATGTCTTTTTAAAGACGCGTCTTTTTAAAGATGCCTTTCCGATTGTGTGTTTTTCCTGGTTGCGGTCATTATCTCTCAACTTCGGTCATGATCGCTGTCTTTCGTGTTTGGGTGTGACCCACACGGAGGCAGCGTTTGTGGATGGTTCATGTTCTCACTGTGAGAACATCGACCCAGGGACGATGAAACCCACTCACCTGGAGCTAGTAAGAAGACCACTCCATCCCCGGTGGAGGGCCGGGTGGAAAATCTTTTGTTGCCTTTTTGTTTGATTTCGCCGCATGCCCAAGTGGCTGCGGTACCCAACAGTTCAGCAAAAGAGTGGTTTCCTTCCTCCCTGGGTCACATATCCGACTAGGGCTTTGGGTCAACTGGGAAAGAGCATCTCTTTTCTCGGTTTGGAGCTGAACTCAGTCTCTTTGACAGCACGCCTTTCGAACGAATGTGCCCAGTCGGTGCTGGCCTGTTTGAAGGCGTTCAAACAGAAAACAGCGGTTCCACTGAAACTTTTTCAGAGGCTCCTGGGGCATATGGCATCCTCAGCGGTAGCCACCCCGCTCGGGTTGATGCATATGAGACCACCTCAGCACTGGCTTCAGACTCGAGTCCCGAGATGGGCATGGCACCACGGGACACATCGCGTGGTCATCACGCCGGTCTGTCACCGTCTTTTCAGCCCTTGGACCGACCTCTCATTTCTATGGGCAGGTGTTCCCCTAGAACTGATCTCCAGGCACGTCGTGGTCACGACGGACACCTTCAAAATGGGCTGGGGCGCTGTTTGCAATGGCCATGCAGCTGCCGACCTGTGGACGGGCCCGCGACTGCATTGGCACATCAACTGCCTTGAGTTGTTGGCAATTCTGCTCGCCCTGTGGAGGTTTCGGCCATTGATCCAGGGCAAGCACGTGTTAGTTCGGACAGACAACATGGCAACAGTAGCATATGTCAACCGCCAAGGCGGTCTGTGCTTTTCGTTTTATGTCACAACTTATGTCTCCTCCTCTGGAGTCAGCAGCACTTGAAGTCGCTGCGAGCCACTCACATCCCGGGCAACCTCAACACTACGGCGGGTCACGGCAGGTTACCTTCAGGGGAGAGTGGAGACTCCACCCTCAGGTGGTCCAGCTGATCTGGAGTCGATTCGGACGGGCACAGGTGGACCTGTTCGCCTCCCAAGAATCCTCCCACTGCCCACTCTGGTACGCCCTGACCGAGGCCCCCCTCAGCATAGATGCGCTGGCACACAGCTGGCCCCCTGGCCTGTGCAAATATGCATTTCCCCCAGTGAGCGTACTTGCACAGACCCTGTGCAAGGTCAGGGAGGACGAGGAGCAGGTCGTCCTGGTAGCACCCTACTGGCCCACCCAGACCTGGTTCTCGGACCTCATGCTCCTCGCGACAGCCCCCCCCCCCCCGGCGAATTCCCCTGAGGAAGGACCTTCTTTCTCAGGGACGGGGCACCATCTGGCACCCGCGACCAGACCTCTGGAATCTCCATGTCTGGCCCCTGGACAGGACGCGGAAGACCTAAGCGGTCTACTATCTGCGGTGGTAGACATGATCACTCAGGCTAGGGCCCCCTCTACGAGGTGCCTGTATGCCTTTAAGTGGTGTTCTTCCCGATGGGAAGACCCCCAGATATGCACAGTTGGATCAGTGCTTTCCTTCCTGCAGGAGAGGTTGGAAGGGAGGCTGTCCCCTTCCACCTTGAAGGTGTATGTTGCTGCCATAGCAGCACACCATGACGCAGTCGACGGTAAGTCCTTAGGGAAGCACGATCTGATTATCAGGTTCCTAAGAGGCGCCAGGAGGCTGAATCCCTCCAGACCGTGCCTCGTTCCCTCATGGGACCTCTCTGTAGTCCTTCAGGGTCTACTGAGAGCCCCCTTTGAGCCTTTGCAGTCAGCCGAGCTTAAGGCACTCTCCTTGAAGACTGCCCTCCTGACTGCGCTCACTTCCGTCAAGAGGGTAGGAGACCTGCAAGCGTTCTCTGTCAGCGAAACATGCCTGGAGTTCGGTCTGGGCTACTCTCACGTGATCCTGAGACCCCGACCGGGCTATGTGCCCAAGGTTCCCACGACCCCTTTTAGGGACCAGGTGGTGAACCTGCAAGCGCTGCCCCAGGAGGAGGCAGACCCAGCCCTATCGTTGCACGCTTTACGCATCTATTTGGATCGCACGCAGAGCTTTAGGATGTCTGAGCAGCTCTTTGTCTGCTTTGGTGCACAGCGGAAAGGAAGCACTGTCTCCAAGCAGAGGATCGCCCACTGGCTCATTGACACCATAACTATGGCATATCATGCCCAGGACATGCCGACCCCAGTAGGGCTACGAGCCCATTCTACCAGGGGTGTAGCGGCCTCCTGGGCCCTGGCCAGGGGTGCCTCTCTAACAGACATTTGCAGAGCAGCAGGCTGGGCAACACCCAACACCTTTGCAAGGTTCTACAACCTCTGGGTGGAAACGGTTTCATCCCAGGTAGTGGCACACAATACAAGCAGATAAGCCCAGGATAGCTGGCCGGGTGTATCGCTTGCACATAGCGCCTTCCACCTCCTTTTGAGCTGAAGACGTGTGCCATTAATTCCCTGTAGAGTTCACAAAATTTGTTCCCTGGTTGACTTCCTCCGAGCCCTGTGGCAGTCGAGTTTTCTGAGAGACTCGCTGCCTGCCCAGTACACGTGCTAACTAAGAGTCCTGTTCTGAGGTAGATGCTCCACATGTGGCGGTTCCCTGTAAGTCTAACCCCATGCAATGTATATCTTCCACTAATTCGTTTCCCTGTTGGCAAACTGCGTCTTCCTTGGGCAGAGCCCCTCTGCCCCAGTCTCCATGTTTGTAGTAACTCCTCCCCCGTTGGGCAGGATCTACCTTGAAGACTCTCCACATGATCGGAAAGACCATGTGATGTATTCTTCCACTTAAATATCCCCCCCTCTCTTTGGACGAGGTGAGGTCTCCACGGTGTCTTCCCCTTGGGAGGGACACCCCCCTGACTAGACCTGGCGGCCCAGTCGGATAATCCCCCTTCTTTTTTAGGGAGTGGAAAAAAAGAAGGGGAAAAGAGGCCACGACTGGGTTAGCCTGTCTTTTGGGTAATTGATTTGTCCCCAAAGGCCCGTTCGACACTCATAACTATGTTGGGGGAGGTTACGTGTCAACCTGGTGTGCTGGCTATGAGGCACACAGTAGTCTGCCCGCCACACACCGCCAGTTCACGTAACACAGTTCAGCCAGTTGTGGCGTTTCGTATAGGGACCCCTAGTGTCACTACATCGACACAACATCGAGTAAGTGACAGATAGGGAATGTCATGGTTACTTGTGTAACCTCCGTTCCCTGATGGAGGGAACGAGATGTTGTGTCCCTCCTGCCACAATGCTGAACTTCCCGCTGAAATGGCCGGATAAATGGCATTCAGCATAAAACCTGAATTAGTGGTTGCATACCAGCTCCTTTTATACCCGTATGTCCGGGGGAGTGGCATGCAAATACCACTCGCCAATTTTCACTGGCCTTTTATCAAAGACCAGAGGTGTCTCGGGCTCCCAAGAGTGACCCCTAGTGTCACTACATCGACACAACGTCTCGTTCCCTCCATCAGGGAACGGAGGTTACACAAGTAACCATGACGTTTTTATCCAGTATTGTGCATTTATTTTTTATTTAAAACATCTTTGTGCACAGAAATTATATGTTTTTTGAATTGTGGGCTAATTCCATGACTGCCGTCTATTATTTTGAATGGTGTGTAAAAGCAACTTTAATAAATAAACAGATGGCTACCACGATTCAATTAATCACAAAGAGTGGCCATTCATTTGTTCTCCGTGCACTTGTCGATGTGCATGATGCGAGATATTTGTGTTGGCACTCCTGGAAGTGTCATGTTTGCAGCATCAGATCTATATGCCGTTAAGATCAATCCATAATCACGTACAATAAATTGGCTTTCAAGGTTAAAACTCGTCATGATTAACACAGGCTAACGATTGGGGTAAACTCTGTCATGTATCATATATTTATACATTTTACATAAGCAAACACAAATCGATATTTTAATTTGTGTGAAGCATAATAAAGGTGGTTGGAAATGAGATGACCAGTGGAGTTCAGGGTGCCCACTTGTCTCTGTGGGCGCGCCTCTTGCCACCCCCCCCCCCGGCAAGATGCCGGCCAGCAGTTGATTGACAGGTGAGGGGTGGCGCTTCACTGTTGCTGGGATGCATACATGATGGATTATCATTTACACCTCAAATGTTAAGTGGTCACATGTGTTTTTGGCCACATTCGTATGTGGTTTTTGTGATCCGAACACAAAACGTTTTAGGCCCCTTTTAGATTTGTATTTAGGGCTGATCAAATGTGATCAGATCACCTGAAACGCATCTTAATACCAGGTTGAAACAGGGTCTAAATGTAAATGTAAATATACTCACAAAATGTGCACTATTGTCACTGATTCTGCCTGATTTCTCATACCAGATATTCAGGATATCTCATACTAGAGCGACCAACTTTAAAGTTTATCGTCTTGTTAAAAATGTAATCTTAAGAAGTGTCAGCACTTTTATAACCCTTGTATTTCAAGAGATTAAGTAAAACAGACAGTGTGCCCTTTTTGTTTATTCTGTTGTTATTCAAGGCCACTTAACTAATTACATTGTTTCAGGTTCCCTGTGCCCAAACAAACTGGGGCTATTAGATAATTAAAACAAGCCCCTCTCAGACTCTTGGCTAAAGACGTAAATAATGACTTTTCATATTCAAACTGTTATTTATGCTTGGCTAAGGTATCCAGAGCCATGGATTACACTACAGTTTGTACTGTCTATTCAATTTAGACCTAGATTCTATGGATTCAGTTGTATTTAACCATGAATATATAGTGACTGTGCAAGTTTCCTGTAGGCACTGTATTGAAGCAGACATAATTTGATGGTTGAAAGGCTATTTTAATTAATATTAATTTCAAGTCTAGCAACCCTCGAGTAATGGTCATTTTGGATGCCATTTCTCTAGGTATCAAGCCCAATGTTGAATGAGCTGTGAGACAATCATAATCTGCTAGTAATTCTATTTTGAAAAGGAACAGTTAACTAAAAAAAATACAATTGTCATCATTTAATCACACTTGTGTCATTCCAAACCATATGACTTTCTTCTGTGGAACACAAAAGGAGATGTTTAACAGAATGTCGATGCTGCTCCTTTAAAAAAAAAAAAATGAAAGTGCATGGTTATTTATATGGTCAAAATCCAAAAATGACCAAAAAAGCATCTTCTGAAGCCACGTTACATTCAGTCAAAGTTGTATGAGGAACAGACTAAAATTTTAGTTTGTATTTGCCTAAAATCTTCTCCTCTAACATAGCTTTCAAATCTAATCATTGAAGTCAAACTAATGATTTGAACTTCGCAAAGGAAATTTAAATTGCAAATATGAATTTAAATGAAAACACGAATTAGATTTGATTGCTACAGCTGAATGGAAGATTTTATAACACTTTTAAGGAAGGTTCCATTTATTAATGTTAGTTAATGCATTAAGTATCATAAAAAAATCTGTAGCTTATTGTTGTGTGAGTTTGTTTACCATTGTGTACGTGTGTGTAAGCGCATGAGAGAATAAAGTGATGGGGCTGACTCACAGAATGCTTACTGATGCAGAAGGGTCTGAGCTCAACATGTACTTATTTATCCACAGAGACAGAAAGATGACAAGAAACTCTCACAGACTGGCACCTAGCTCTGGGAAATTACCCTCAGTCCTTTTTTTCTCTCATACGGTTTTGTTTTGTACTTAATAAATTTGATTTACAGTAGATCTCGGACAGTGCTCTGTCATCTTTCAAGTTACTATTTGCAGTGACTGAACTCTGAAAGTTTGTTTCAGTCTGCTTTACTTCTTTGTGTCATATTCTCTGATACAGTACATATTATTCATATTAAAATGTCTCTGCTTCTGTCTTTGGGTTGTTGGAGTCAAAGTTTGTGCTCTCAGTACTCTTTAAGAAAGTGGACAAACAAAAAACTAATTATTTTATATGAGTTATATGAGGTGATAATATGTCAGCCGTTAGTGAGAATGTACCACATACACTCACACATAGGTGCCTCTTTTTGCCAGCAGACTTTGGTAGATTAAGGCAGGTTGAGTCAGAGGCAGTGGGTGGGAGATTTCAGTTCTTTTCAGACTTTTAGAAAGTAAAAAACTGGGCCCCAGTTTCTGCATTAAATATGAAAAGAAATATGATTTTGAAAATAAAGTTTTTGTCAGACTTTCCATTTAAATCTTAACCCAACAAGATTTTAAAATGTAACAGAGCATCCCTAGCCCCTTTTCCACTGACAGGGTGCTAATTCTGGTGTGGAACTGGTGCCCAATATGGAACTGTTCAGCACATTTCCACTGGACCCACTTTTCGTATTGGCCACTAAAACCTGCTGGTCTTGAGCCAGGAACCGTTAACGTCAGTTTACGGCAAAGTTTTCAAAACAACAACTACTCAGTTTGGCTAGATTGATGCAAAACTAGATTGCACAAACTCCCATTACAATCAACATAGCTGTCTACATTGGAAACAACCGATGCAGATATGTGCACGTTTTTTTGACGGATATCCCGTTCCTTTGTGTGTCATGTTGCACACCAGATTTCCGCCACTTTATTTTGTCCACCTAAACTATAATTATCTTAATTATGAATTGTCATGTGTGTGAATTGATTGCTATAAATTGTATCTGTTGCATACATTTAAATAAATGACGGTTACATAAAAAGCAGCTCATCATAGCATAAAGATGCTGATTCAAATTACTTTGGATAAAATATGTTCTCAAAGCCATTTTTGTTTGTGGGCAGGTCACATAGTAAGGTAGTTAGTTACATCATCGTTCAACTCTCAACTAGGAGGAAACACAGGTCAGTTCCAGGCTCCGGTACGAGAACCAGCATTTCGGTGGAAAAGGGGTGATCTAGTGAACCCCTTCATACTGACTCCAAAAGTTTGGGTAGGTGGATTTGTTTTGTGTGCATCCCAAGTTGGCATTCCAGTTAGATGTCGAGCTGTTGATATTTTTTATCTCTGTTGTTTCAAAAAGTGATCTCCATATAGTAACTTGGGCCCCCAGGTGTGTGATGGAGGGTCTTCGTCTCAGATTGTCATCTTCAGTGTCGCATTTAATTGCTTTTCTGTGAAGCCAGCAGCTTTTGGAACTTGCTAGCACTGCTTAAGGTCTGTTTACCTGCACTAAGATTCTGTTTCTAGATTAGCTGAGATTGCACAGGGCTGATCGTCACCTTCCACCACCGCATATTTCCATGATGTCAGAAGGCAGTTGAAGCAAACCAGAGATCCACACACAACTGAACTGAAGCTATAGGGAGTAGTAGGATTCAGTGTTGACTAGATGGGATTATTATGACTGATTTTGATATATAAAAAAAAAAAAAAAAACATTATAAGAAATGCTTGCTCAATTCTCCTCACAAAATGCCCTTGAGTGCCTCTAATACACAGCCTGATTGACATTTTGATCTGTTAACACACTTTAGCAGGTTTTAAGCCCACCAGATCACCACAGAGGACTTATTCCATTGAAAATCAATCAAGCGTGTCATAGCTTTACCAGAGTTTTTAACTTGAGATTCATGATAAATCCCACTCTCTGAAATTATGAGCAAATTTTTGATGAATTTAATGGATAGTCAGGGGTAGGAATGTCCAAAGTATCAGTCCTGAAGTCAATACTGAAATAATTATACCAGTCTTTCTACCCTTTAGTAGTACAGAGTAGCGATTTAATTATTTTTAACTCTTTCGAACAAACTGGTTCAGACGCGTACGATCAAACCAGTGTGATCTACATTTGTGCTGCTGTTTACCAGCAAAAGAGGGACTGGAGCAATTGTCATAATAAACTAGCTGCTCAAATAGTCTTTTCAACATCACAATATCTTTATTTTTATATATTACTGTAGGAAATTAGCGGCTTTGTGGCAGGGTATATTTACAACTGCCAGCATTCATCACCAATAATATATAATAATTTTATGTGTAAATTAGTTTAGGAACCTTGACTGCGTTCGACCACCATTATATGAAGGATAAATTACAAATGATCAGATTAGAAATCTGAATAAAAATACTCCACGATTAAATATGGCTTGTCGTATCTGGTCACAATTTACAGTTGAAGTCAGAAGTTTACATACACTTGAAGTCATTAAAAATAATTTTTTAACCACTCCACAGATTTCATATTAGCAAACTATAGTTTTGGCAAGTCGTTTAGGACATCTACTTTGTGTATGACATGAGTAATTTCCCAACAATTGTTTACAGACAGATTGTTTCACTTTTAATTTACTATATCACAATTCCAGTGGGTCAGAAGTTTACATACACCAAGTTAACTGTGCCTTTAAGCAGCTTTAAACCTTTAGACAATTAGCCAATCAGCTTCTGATAGGAGGTGTACTGAATTGGAGGTGTACCTGAGGATGTATTTTAAGGCCTACCTTCAAACTCAGTGCCTCTTTGCGTGACATCATGGGAAAATCAAAAGAAGTCATAAGACCTCCGAAAAAAAATTGTGGACCTTCACAAGTCTGGTTCATCCTTGGGAGCATTTTCCAAACACCTGGAGGTACCATGTTTATCTGTACAAACAATAGTACGCAAGTATAAACACCATGGGACCACGCAGCCATCATACCACTCAGGAAGGAGACACATTCTGTCTCCAAGAGATGAATGTAGTTTGGTGCAAAAAGTGCAAATCAATCCCAGAACAACAGCAAAGGACCTTGTGAAGATGCTGGAGGAAACAGGTAGACAAGTATCTATATCCACAGTAAAACAAGCCCTATATCGGCATAACATGAAAGGCTGCTCAACAAGGAAGTAGCCACTGCTCCAAAACCGTCATAAAAAAGCCAGAATACAGTTTGCAAGTGCACATGGGAACAAAGATCTTACTTTTTTGAGAAATGTCCTCTGGTCTGATGAAACAAAAATGGAACTTTTTGGCCATAATGATCATCATTATGAAGAAAAAAGGGTGAGGCTTGCAAGCCGAAGAACACCATCCCAACCATGAATCATGGGGGTGGCAGCATCATGTTGTGGGGGTGCTTTGCTGCAGGAAGGACTGGTGTACTTCACAAAATAGATGACATCATGAGGAAGGAAACTTATGTGGATATATTGAAGCAACATCTCAAGACTTCAGCCGTGAAGCTAAAGCTCAGTTGCAAATAGGTCTTCCAAACGGACAATGACCACAAGCATACCTCTAAAGTTGTGGCTAAATGGCTTAAGGACAACAATGTCAAGGTATTGGAGTGGCCATCACAAAGCCCTGACCTCAATCCCATAGAAAATTTGTGGGCAGAACTGCAAAAGCGTGTGCGAGCAAGGAGGTCTACAAACTTGACAGTTACACCAGTTCTGTCTAGAGGAATGGGCCAAAAATCCAGCAACTTATTGTGAGAAGCTTGTGGAAGGCTACCCAAAATATTTGACCCAAGTTAAACAATTTAAAGGCAATGCTACCAAATACTAACCAATTGTATGTAAACTTCTGACCCACTGGGAATGTGATGAAAGAAATAAAAGCTGAAATAAATCATTCTCTCTACTATTATTCTGACATTTCTGACAGTGAACTGACCTAAGACAGGGAAAGTTTTCTACAATTAAATGTCAGGAATTGTGAAAAACTGAGTTTAAATGTATTTGGCTAAGGTGTATGTAAACTTCTGACTTCAACTGTAGGTGATTAGGGAACTCAATCCTGCTCTATTACCGTGGATCCTTTGAGCAAGTCACTTAACCTGAAGTTATTCCTAAGGGGTTAATAACTACACAATTAGTACTGTAAGTCGCTTTGGATGAAAAATATCTGCTGGAAAGTAAAGTGGTAACTAAATTGCTATGCAACTACAAAGTGAAAAGGGATGCAAATTCATGGATGAATCCAAAACTCAAGTATATGAAGATCAAACGCTACTGTGGAAGAGTAAATACATTTATATAGTCTCTTTCTAGCTGACGCTGGAAAAGTGAGAAAGGGGAGAACTGGTGTTTTGCCTTCCGGCTGTTGAAGTGGGCTGGTTTACTGTGGGTGAAGACGATAGAAAGTAAACCTTGAGCAATAGTAAAAATGAAAATCTCTCTGCTGTAAAAATGTTCTTTCTGCTGTATTCTGAGAACTCCACCATTAACTTTAGTTCAGAAGAAAGACCTGTCATGATGATTCTAACAATATTTTGCATCTGATTAAATTGCAGAGAGATAATAACACTGTTTAAATTGAATGATTCATACAGTATATGTGTGTATGCGTGATCAAAATCCATTCTGACTCTTTCTGATGAGCTGATGAAGCATCCATTCTTTGGCTTTGGGTGCTTGTTTATGAAAAGGAAGATATAGGTACACTAATGTTTTATCAAATGTCAGTTCTGGTTTACCTCACCTAATAAGCTGACAGTTTGGTTTGGCTTGAGAGTGAGTCAGTTGCATGCTAAAACAGTGCTTCAAAAAATGTAAGATCTCATCTACCAAAGATTTCATCCTTTTACGATGAAGTGTTTCAATGGCTGTGTTCGGTCGAAATACTAGTTCAATTCTTACTGTATATTTTTCTGCCTAGTATTTAAAAAAAATCTATATGGGGGGCCTGGGTAGCTCAGTGGTAAAAGACACTGGCTACCACCCCTGGAGTTCGCTAGTTCGAATCCCAGGGCATGCTGAGTGACTCCAGCCAGGTCTCCTAAGCAACCAAATTGGCCTGGTTGCTAGGGAGGGTAGAGTCACATGGGGTAACCTCCTCATGGTCGCTATAATGTGGTTCGTTCTCGGTGGGGCGCATGGTGAGTTGAGCGTGGATACCGCAGTGGATGGCGTGAAGCCTCCACTATATCTCCGTGGCAACGCGCTCAACAAGCCACATGATAAGATGCATGGGTTGGCAGTCTCAGATGTGGAGGCAGCTGGGATTCGTACTCCGCCACCCGGATTGAGGCAAATCACTACACAACCTTGAGGACTTAAAAGCACATTGGGTATTGGGCATTCCAAATTGGGTGGAAAAAAAAAAGGGGGGGGGGGGGGAAATTATTTCTATGAAAAAGAGTCACATGACCTTATAATTCAGAAAGTGACATCTAGTTAATACATTGGATTAAATTGGTTAATATATATTTTAATCCAATTTCTGTAAAAATATTTTTAATCTTGGCAATCCAGTCAAATAAGTCAAGAAAGCATTCATTACTAATTCAAAAACCACACTTAAGAACTAGTAATGACAGCTTTGGCTGTTTCTAACAAGTTATTGTAGAAACTAGGATGTGTGTGTCCGTATATGAGAGAGAGTGTGTGATTACCTTTGATTACCTCCGTCTGTTAGAGTGATAAACACTAATGCTGCAGCTGTTAGTTTAACTCCATTCCTCAGCTGTAGTGTGATAGTAATCCGCTTTGATCATGGAGTGATGCTGCCATATGTGCTATCGGAATTATCCTACAAGTTTTTCACTCAGGAAATTTGTATCAGGTAGCTGTGATCAGCAGTAATGCTGAAGCTGTTAGTTTAACTCTATTTCGCAGCTATAGTGTAGTAGTAATCCGAGCGATCATGGAGCGAGACACAATTACGGATGACTTCAAAGAAATTTGTGCACTGACTGACAACACAGTTTATCAACGTCAGGTCCACTCTCTCATAGCACTCACAAGACGGTCTTTTGTCGCCACCTGCTGGCTCAAATATTTCATGTCACAGGGATGAATGAAAATTCCCACATCTAGCTTCTCTTACATGTTTGAAGCACCATGAGCACAAGCAAAGTGATACAAACAGTAAAGCACCCCAGTGCTGATGAATTAGATTTGAGCATCAGAACTAACTGTTGTATAATGCTGGATACAGTTCCCAGTGCAGGATGCTTTGTTGTATACTCCACATTTTAGCAAATGCAGTAGGTCATCCAGGTATTCTATGCATGCAGAATTTCTGCATACTGTGTACAGTATACATGCTATATACCACAGAAATAGTAAGGGTAATATGGCAGTATGTAATTCAGAACATAATCAGTGTAAGAAAATGAATCTTATGATAGGTTTGTGAAGAGGCACTGGATCCCAAAGGTCTGCTTGCTTTGGTACTTAAAAAATGTATTTTTATGTGACGTTTACACGTGGAGGTGTGGCCCATCATCTTTCATCACTCTGCAGAGATCTGTGTTTTGATTTGCTTTTATGCCACTGCTGTCTGCCTCAATGGCAAATTGTGTTCTCAGATATAGTGATATGCTCACTAGGGGAGGATTACAGTCGGAACTTTACATCCTCAGTTCCCAATCCATTTTAGAGCAAACAGAGGCTGGAGACAGATCTGGAGGTTGTGATTGCTCGCTCCTTTGAATGGCTTTTGCCAGACTGATGCTTTAGACAGCGCACTGGTCCCTGTATGAATTGTCAATCTTGGTTATTCATCCCATTGGAAGTAACTGTAGATGTAAACTGCGATATGATTGTATGTACCACTTTTATGCCTCTTGCTTGTCTCCCATTTTTATTATATAATAATTCACTATTAAAATATTTTTATAGTTGTTACTTTTTGTAAACACGTACTGTATAAAATTCTCCACATTTTAGTATTTGTTATTTTACCCAATGACCAGGTTAGTATTAGAAAGAGTGAAACTGACTCATCAAGTAAACAAAAATAAATCCTTTGGTTTTAATGGCTGCCTGCCATAGTTCTGCTATGAGTAAGGTGCAAGGGATGTTAGGAAAAGATTTAGCCATGTTTTTGCAGCCAGGCTGCTGACACACACAAGGCTGTGAAGTATATTTATCCACCACGCTCTGTGCTGTGTGCAAATTATTTTAGTCACAATCACCTGCCATTAACTAGGGAGAGAATAATAATAAATTAGGCAAAGAATGGTGTCACTATTCTGTCTCCCCAGACACTTAATAATTTCTGGCTCATTAAAAAAAAAAAAAAAAAAAAAAAAATGGGGCAAGAAACACCTACTTCTGATGAAAAATTACACGAACTACTAAGATGTATTTATTTTTTTTTTTGGGTGGAAGAACATTTACTTAAAAATTGTGCACAATTAAACCAGGAACATGTATTATGAAAGGATTTAGGGTATTTTTTTAAATTTTCTGATGACCTTAATTGCACATTTGCCACAGGTCTCTGTTACCTGTTGTAGAATAAAGAATTCTGTTGTTTTGGCTGGGAAGATGACATCAAATCAGTTATCAAAACAAGAAATATATTACATTATTTGTTCCCCATATATCTGAATACCGTTTTATTGCTGTAATTTTGACATTTGTTTTGACAGGGTTGATTTATGTTATAATTATACTTAATGAGAAGGAATGAGATTAATAAGGCCTATAACAACAGCATGACTGGCACACATTATTAACATCTGTGGCTGACAGAAGATCCTTCTGTACATCTAAACTATACTGGTCTCCAAAAATCCAGGGACGTGCTGTGCCATGCCATGTGACTTTGGGTCTGTGAGTCTTGGGAAAGGGTTTTAATGGAGAATGAATAGATGGAATTATGAGACATTCACAGATCTCCTGCATGTATACACAGACACTGAGCACATGCACAAAAAATATGTTCATCAAACGTATATGTAACCACAAATAAAACACAAATACTTGTCCTTCCGCACTCATTTATCATGCGTGGAGTTAGTGAGCAGTGATCTGGCTGTGTTTGTGCTGAATGTTGAGTGTGGCAGCAGCACGCTGGTCCAGGCATGAATCAGAGTGCAGTAATCACTTATGACAGTTCACACAGTGACTCAGTATTCCAACACACTCTTATCTTGCACACAAACACACACTAACACACTCGCTCTGCTGAATACACAGCAGACCTCTCATCCACTCATCACATATACACAAACAAACACACACACACACACACACACACACACACACACACACACACACACACATGCACACACACAGAAATTTATATATATATATATATATATATATATATATATATATATATATATATGTATATACTAATATATATATAATAATAATAATAATAATAATAATTTAAAGCTGTCTTTGAAAATGTGTTTTTATTTATTTATTTTTACTTCAAATATTTAGAGAAAAGTTAATTTATTTATTTTGTAACTAGGTCAACGTAACTCTCAATTCAGTTTGGTCATTATTTACATTTACAGCTAAATAAATAAATAAACAAATAAAATAAAGACACTTATTCAGACCTGATGCAAGCCCTTTGTTACAAATGCAATAGTTGAATTCAAAATTCAACCATTTTAGGCTTTGATTCAGGGCAAATTGTAGAGGAAACCTCTCAAAAATAAGATGCTTTGCTTTTCATTGACTACAAAATTTGATTTACAGTTAGGGCTGGTTTATATTGCCTGACTAAATTATATAAGAATAATTTTCAGGCTTTTAAGAATATTCAATATACAGTATATCAATATTTATTTATTTCTTTGAAATGGCTCAAAGGTTTTTTTTTTTCTTCTCCATAGTTTTAATCAAATAGCCATTATTGCCAATTGGATTCAAAATACAAGGAGTAAATTACAGTAAACCTCTTGTCATAAATTATCAAGGCATGTTTTCCACACATATACACTAAATGAAGGAGGAATGATATTTACTAATTTTCATTTATTTTCCCAGGACATAAATGCACATACATGGTAATAAACAGCAGTATTTACCTACATATATTTTTATTAAAACTTTTCAATACACGAACGATGCCACACTGGGACTTCTGTGAACATTTTTGAGTGAGTTTTGAATCGGTACATTGAAACAGACAGTTTAAACTGATCCATAGAAGTCAATTGTATTTATCAACTTAAGTTTTGTTACTTTTGTTACCCCTTAAACTCTATGGGGGTAAACTCTACCCAAAGGGGGTTGCTATATCGCGAAAAATGTTTACGCTTAAAACGTTAAAGTCCCCGTATACAGAAGTCAGGCATGTGAGGTATCATTTGAAAGCTTAGAATCTAAACGTTTTAGAGATAACCATCACTTATAAATAACTAAATAAGGCCTTAAAACATTTGGTCGCAAATTAGCGCACCCTAGAGGTAATGGGTTAGGAATATTTATATGAAAATAAAAGTCTTTCACATAGCACCTAAATGGAAAAGTCATATATCAAATGAAAACTCTCATTTTCAGGAATGTGACTATACAGTTAATTTTGTTTCCCTAATATTACAGTTTAAGCGATTTTCAAAAGAATCGAAAAGTGAAATATTTGCATCTACAGTTACTTCCTATGGGATGACTAACCAGGTTTAAGGGGTTAAATCACAGATGCTATTAAAACATCTCTGCCTTAACGCTCTCATATTTACAAGACGAGACAGAGAGGGATTGCAAAATAGATAATAAATAATGTCCTAATAAAAAAATTAAAAAATCATTATGTTTCTTAATTTTTTGGCAATATTTACAAATCATTGTAAATATATTGTGAATACTCAATATATTGCCCATCCCTAATTTCAATATTAAGATCATTTTGACTATTAAGAAATGGTAAGTAATATGAAAATGTCTGATTGATGTCTTATGTCTTTTCATGCAGCCTAGTAGTAAAAATATAATATTTAAAATATTTTCTTTGTAATCTCTGAGATTGAAATTAAGTTTCATTTATTGGGATATCCTGTCATCATCTCTGTGTCATTGACAGAAACTCACGCATGAGGAGGGCATTTTAAAGAGGAAGTAACCGATAATGTGATAATATTCTCAGTCACACTGCAGTGGATGGACTGTCCGTTTGTGCTCAGGAGTGTGTGTGTTTATGGGATCATGCCCTAGGCTGAGGCAGGAATAGCTCTGATACGGTGACAGAAGGCCAGAGAAACATGGCTACTGCGGCTCGCTAATCTCAGCAGGGAAATGTCACGCGTTTCCTCCCTCATTTCAACACAGATGAAAGCACAAATGTGTACACAGCCCAACGCTGAGGAGTGTAATAGTGTTTCCCTGAAATAGTGTTTTCTGAACATCAGTGTAAACACACAGTTACAAAAGAAACACTCTCTGACGCCACTCTAACTAGTCAACTAGTCTATGCTAATTCAGTGTTCAAGTCAACTGGAAATCAGATTTTCCCATTTACTTTTTTTAATGCACATTTTATAAAAGTAAATAGTACCAACAGTAAGACCACTGTGCACAATTCATTGGTACATGTTATTTCAAATAATGAAAAAAAAAAAGTTTTTGTTGTAAACTTGTGGAATTTCAGTCTTCACTGTTATTCTGTCTTGCCAGATTGAGAGCACTTTGCCTTGTCTTGCTGTTTACTTTTGGTAATTTTCACCAGAGAGAGCAACTTAATCTACTTTCTTAATGAAATAATACTGTGTGGAGTGATCTCTTGTGGGCTGAATTCTTTATAATGGGCAGACCACAATGCACAGTACAGGTATGAGTTGGACATCTGAATGGATATATATGGATCACATCCGACCTGCTCAAGCGCGGTTTGTTCATATTTTGTGCCCTTGTACATTTCTATTGCATTTGCCTCAGACATTGCATAGCACCTTGCCTGTAGCAAACATCATTGTGAATTAAGCTGTGTTTTACTGTGAGAGATAATATATACACATTAACTCTAGAAGCTGTCATTAAAAAGACAAACACACCTCACACTGTCTTTTGGGAAGATGTACACGCATGATTTAATGTCCTTGCAAGGCAGCCAGTGACGTTCTTGGCTGTTCCTCAGGTAGCCTGTCTGAATTCTGGTCACATACTTTTGCATCCTCCCACCTCTGAGCTCAACCAATCAGAAAGCTCGTCCTTTCTCACCCATGAGGGGGGCCTGTGAAGCACCTCTTTAATATTCCATGGCCCTCTTTAGCCATGCAGTCCGTCAAGGTCACAGAAACAGCCCTCTACATCAGCTCTGTGACAAGCTGCCTCATCCTATCAGCTGCAGATCTGCGGTGTCCTCTTTCAAAGACCATCTCGATTTGACACATAATTTTCCTACATGTCTGCGCTCTCTTCTATATCTGCTGTCATCCCACATTTTAGATTAGCTCAATACTGGGACATCCTGTGCTTGCCCGCTTCTCATCTGTCTGGATGGGTCAAATCATTTAAACGGTTATCAGAGGAAAAATGAGGATCGAATGCTTGGCTGTTTAGAAACTTTTATTTTGCTCTAATTGAGCATGTCAGAGATCCAAGATTGTTTTTGGTCCTGAGATTAGATAACTATATCAGTTGCATTATAGTAATGTCACAACACATCTTTTGATCTGATGATGATCACTGGTCTGTAATAGAGCACAACAGTGCTTGCTCACTTTTTCAGCTATCTTTGTTTCCGGAAGTGTTTATTCTATTAATTTTCTCCATAGGGATTTTCCAAAATTCTTCATTAAAGAGTTCTAAGACATGAACCGAACCAACCATCTTTGAGGTGAATCACAACATTACAAACTTTGATTTGAAGAAAAAAAAAGAAATGTTATGAAGCACTGTAATCCAATTAAAAAAGAGATGGAAAAATATTTAAAAAGTAGATTTAATATCACTGATTATATAAGAACATAAACAATAGTATATAAACAATATTATTTTGGAAAGTTATTCCAAAATATTTAGATATATACAAACAAATATATAAGTATTTAGAGAGTGACTCGATTACATCTTTTGTACTGCTTCGGTCACTGCTGAGCTCATTTGCCATGATTTGTTTGTCACTAGTCTCATTGGTGGATCTTTCTCTTCAGGATATGGATAATGCAGTTCTTTATTGGGAATTCCACTATTAAACTTTTTTTTAATTTTTTATAAAGATGAAATAATGCAGAACGATGACCTCAACAGAAGCATATATCATTGCATAACCGCTTACGTTAAATCTGTCTTAAAATGTTAATGAATTATCGTTAAAAATAATTTTCTCTGTGGAGAAAATTAATGGGATTTTTACTTCCAGTACCTGACTGTTGCACTCTATAAGCTCTGACTCCCAATGATATGTCAGACACCTCATGGAAAATAGTGTGTCTTATTTGGGCACGTTTCTGTTTGCATGCATAGAGGGCCATTAATCCTTAAGGTTGGCAGTTGGGAGGCATCATAATGAGGATCTTGGCCATGCTAAGTGCAAGCAGCAGTGCGTTGAGAGCACCAAATGCTGGGAATTCTCCATGCTGTGGACCTGGGGCACTTTTGGAGGCCCAGATGTTCCCCTTGAACTGCTGTCGGTTCATCAGTTGTTCCTTTCCTCTCATCCACAGATCACTTGTTTCTGCAATGAAGATTGACTGTCTCCCAGCCAGGGGTTAATTTGGGATTTTTGAGGAGGAGGAGAACCCCTCCACAAACCCCCCACATTTTTTTTTCAACGCATTAATTTTTATATTATTAATCCCACTGAATTAACTCTTTTAATCGACAGCCCTTTTATTTTATTTTTTTAAACCTTTTTTTTTTTTACATTTTTAAAATGCAGAAAATCAAATTATGAAATGAAATATACACTTTCACCTACTATTGACCTGTTTCATGTAATGTCACTGTATGACCACGTTACCATGTTTGTGAACAAAATTCCATATTTCTTCATTGTGAAAAAGTGACGTCACTGAAACAGGTCAACAGAGCGCAAAGTTGTATTTATATATGAATATATGAATATTATTTATTTGTGAAGAAGGCACCCCCTCTCATTTTGCTTATTTATTTCAGTTTTCAGTTGCAATACGCTGACATGTCATGTCAAAAGTATGGTGAGTAAAGCCAAACAATTACTGAAACGTATTTTTTCTTATTAGGATTTTGGCTCTTATGTTTTATCTTTATGGGGTACAGGGCTGGATTGGTAATCTGGCATACCGGGCATTTTCCCAGTGGGCCATCACACTTTGGGGCCGATTTCTCTTCCCAGTCCACCCCTGATGGGGTACATGCCATTTAAGAAGGGCTATGGGCTTGCTCTTATGAAACTGAGCTTGATTAAACTGAAGGATTTTAACTGGCAACCAAGATGAAACCCATAAATAAGTTATGGTCAGCTGTGATGTTTGATAAATTTAGACAGAGTTTTGAAGTGACCGATGTGTGTAGAGTATTCTCATGAACTAGATGAGATTTAAGCTAAACGTGATTTGTGAATGATGCTTTGGTCTGCTTCTGAGTTAAAGGAGAAAACCATTCTGAATTTGTGTGACCTTTTACAATAAAAGAACAGTCTAAAGATATGAGACAGGACAGAAATCTTTATATGATATTCTTGTCAGGATGTAGTCACTTTGATCAGTTCCTTTTTTATTGATTGTGATTAGATCCTGTCATTCATGCCGGTTTCTGTGTTTATTATCTTGCCTTTGTTTTGTGTTGAAGCCTCTGTTTGTGTTCAGGTCAGGCACATGCTTTCTTTCTCAACTCCTCACCTGTGGCTCTCACCACACCCTCATCTGTGTTAGCACTCCCACCTGTGGCTTGTTTCCTCCTCTCCTTCAGCAGCCTATGTATATGCTCTTTTGTTTTCTCAGTTGGCTACCGGATTTTCTCATGAGAAATTGTCTGATCATCAAGTACTGAGAATCTCTCTCTCTCTCTCGCTCAATTCAATTAATCTTTATTGGCATGACAATTGGAGTATAGTATTGCCAAAGCATTTTCAGGTTATGTAAATACAAACTGTTTAAAAAAAGAGAATAATATAATAATAAATACAACAATTAGTAGTAATGAAAAAAACAATACAAAAATTAAATACTAAGAATGATTAAATAAAATAAAAAGAAATTTATATATAGAGAGAGAAAATAGGAGAATATATACAATATGAATGAAATGTAAACAGTGAGTTAGTCATGTCAAATAGTGTGAATGGCAGACACGTATTTAGCAGCTAGTGTGGCTGTGCTGTCGTCCTCTCCAAGTATATAAGGAATGATGGATTCAGTGTTTCAAATTTGGGGAAAAATATTTTTCTCCCAGTGTGGTACTTGGGACTGATGAGAAGAAAGGGTTTCTCATCCTCTATTTGCTTTAGGTCGCAGTGTCTACATATTCTCTGCTCTCTCGATGTCCAGGTCTTCCTCTCTCTCTTTTTCTAGATCATGATCACTTAATCTGTATTTTGATTTTGAAAAGTAGTTAGCCAATTTTGTGGTTCTATTTAGGGCTGAATAACATTTGAGTTTGTTTTGGAGATCAAATTGAGTTTTTAATGTTTTATCATGAGTATCATTTAGATTTTTCTCAATGTCTTTAATAATGATTTTAGAGTTGTACCTGGAGTCAATCACGGGTTGAGTTTCATTAACTAGTTTAAGAGCCAGTGTATTTAGAGGATGAGACACTGGTGGGATCTCATTGGTGAGGAGGGTTTTATCAGTGGTGGAGCATTGGCCACCCCACTCACAATTGCCATTTTTGAGCACAAGACTTAAATGAACTGCCCGAAAATTTCTGTGCCACCACAGACTGATCACTGGCCCCTGCCTGGCCACCCCTGTGAAAAACTCCTGGCTCCGTCCCTGGGTTTTATATTTTATAGACTCGGGATCAGACTGATGGGGGTGATGCCAGAATTGAACAAATCTCTTCTGTATTTCAATGTTTAGGGGATATAAGCCTAATTCAGTCCTGCAGCCGATATTGGAAGTGCCTCTATGTACCCACAAAATATTCTTTGCAAATTCTAACTGTTTTTTTAACTTTGCAAATTTCTAACTTTAAAAAAAGTAATTTTTTTTTTATCAAATCTAGACAGGCCCCATTTCCAGCAGCCATCACTCCAACACCTTATCCTTGAGTAATCATGCTAAATTGCTAATTTGGTTCTAGAAAATCACTTGCCATTATATCAAACACAGTTGAAAGCTATTTGGTTCATTAAATGTAGCTTAACATTGTCTTTGTGTTTGTTTTTGAGTTGCCACAGTATGCAATATACTGGCATGTCTTAAGGTCAATATTAGGTCAAAAATGGCAAAAAGAAACAGCTTTCTCTAGAAACTAGTCAATCAATCATTGTTTTGAGGAATGAAGGCTATACAATGCTTGAAACTGCCAAAAAAGCTGAATTTCATACAAAGGTGTACACTACAGTCTTCAAAGACAAAGGACAACTGGCTCTAACAAGGACAGAAAGAGATGTGGAAGGCCAGATGTACAACTAAACAAGAGGATGAGTACATCAGAGTCTCTAGTTTAAGAAATAGATGCCTCACATGTCTTCAGGTGACAGCTTCATTGAATTCTACTCGCTCAACACCAGTTTTATGTACAACAGTAAAGAGAAGACTCAGGGGTGCAGGCCTTATGGGAAGAATTGCAAAGAAAAAGCCACTTTTGAAATAGAAAAACAAAAAGAAAAGGTTAGAGTGGGCAAAGAAACACAGACATTGGACAACAGATAATTGGAAAAGAGTGTTATGAATCTAAACCCCATTGAGCTTTTGAGGGATCAGCTAGACTGTAAGGTGCGTGAGAAGTGCCCGACAAGACAGCCACATCTATGGCAAGTGCTACAGGAAGCGTGGGGTGAAATGTCACCTGAAAATCTGGACAAACTGACAGCTAGAATGCCAAGGATCTGCAAAGCTGTCATTGCTGCACGTGGAGGATTTTTTGATGAGAAGTTCTGAAATTTTTTTTCAAATTGTAATAGAAATTGTACACGTTATTAATGTCCTGACTATACATTGTGACCAGTGAATGCCACTATTTGAATAAAAGTACCAATTTCTTTCTATAAGAGCAAAATCTGCACATTATTCCAAACTTGGATGGGGAGCGTCGGTGCACAGCCATTTTCAGATCTCTCCAGAGATGTTCAATCGGGTTCAAGTCTGGGCTCTGGCTGGGCCACTCAAGGACATTAACAGAGTTGTCCTGGAGCCACTCCTTTGTTATCTTGGCTGTGTGCTTGGGGTCGTTGTCCTGTTGGAAGATGAACCTTCACCCCAGTCTGAGGTCCAGAGCGCTCTTGAGCAGGTTTTCATCAAGGATGTCTCTGTACATTGCTGCATTCATCTTTCCCTCGATCCTGACTAGTCTCCCAGTTCCTGCTGCTGAAAAACATCCCCACAGCATGATGCTGCCACCACCATGCTTCACTGTAGGGATGGTATTGGCCAGGTGATGAGCGGTGCCTGGTTTCCTCCAGACATGACACTTGCCATTCAGGCCAAAGAGTTCATTCTTTGTTTCTCATGGTCTGAGAGTCCTTCAGGTGCCTTTTGGCAAACTCCAGGCAGGCTGTCATGTGCCTTTTACTGAGGAGTGGCTTCCGTCTGACCACTCTACCATACAGGCCTGATTGGTGGAGTGCTGCAGAGATGGTTGTTCTTCTGGAAGGTTCTCCTCTCTCCACAGAGAAATGCTGGAGCTCTGTCAGAGTGACCATCGGGTTCTTGGTCACCTCCCTGACTAAGGCCCTTCTCCCCCGATCGCTCAGTTTGGCCGGGCGGCCAGCTCTAGGAAGAGTCCTGGTGGTTCCAAACTTCTTCCATTTACGGATGATGGAGGCCACTGTGCTCATTAGGACCTTCAATGCTGCAGAAATTTTTCTGTACCCTTCCCCAGATCTGAGCCTCGATACAATCCTGTCTCGGAGGTCTAAGTAAACGTGGTTATAGTAAGAATGTTTGAATGTTAGGTAAAGGAGTAATTCACCTAAAAATGAAAATTCTCCCCTCATTTACTTCATGCCATCCCAGATGTGTATAATTTTCTTTCTTCTGCTGAAGACAAAATGATGATTATTTAGAAAAAACATCTCAGCTCTGTGGATGATCAATATTTAAGTCCTTGCCTTTTTTACTATACATCTCCACTTCACTTTCAGATGTGAAAGTGAAAGTAAACAGGAGCCACAATTGACTTACATATGTGAAAGTGAAAGTGGAGATTTACAGTAAAAAAGGACATAAATATTGATCTATTTCTCACCCACACCTATCATATAACTTCTGAAGGCAGATTTAACCTGAAGTCATATGGATTACTTTTATGCTGCCTGTATGTGCTTTTTGGAGCTTCAAGGTTCTGGCCATCATTCACTTGCATTGTGTGAATCTATAGAGCTGAGATACTCTTGTAAAAATCTTTGTTTGTTTTCAGCAGAAGAAAGAAAGTCATACACATCTGGGATGGCATGAGGATGAGTAAATGATGAGAGAATTTTCAGATTTGGGTCAACTATCCCTTTTAGTAGTTATTTTAAACATAAGGGGTGTAACAGTTTGATTTTCTGATATAGATCAGTTCTGTTGTCACTGTGATTGTCAACTAACAAACACCATGAGTGTTCAACATCACATACACCCATAGGTGAATTGCGGACCGGGCCAATGGGGTCAGTGCCTAGGGGCCCTTGAGTACCAGGGGCCCGGGGGGGCCCTGGACTGCAAGGTCTCACAGCCCATCAATTTTGAAAACAAATGTTTATATATGCTTAAAGGTGCAATATGTCCACCTAAAGATGTCCACCTGTGAACACAAGAATGGAATCCAGTGGACTTTGTGGAACCAGCTCGATGACCTGGACTTTGCCGATGATCTTGCACTGCTCTCCCAAAGCCACCAGCAGATGCAGGACAAAACAAATGTTGTGGCAGCCATATTATCGCAGGTAGGACTCAACATCCACAAAGACAAGACCAAGATCCTGAAGACCAACATCAGCAGTACCGAACCAGTCATCCTGAATGGAAGTCCACTCGAAGAAGTGCAGTCCTTCACCTACTTGGGAAGCATTACAGACCAGCTGGGAGGTACAGATGCAGACGTCAAGGCAAGGATCAGCAAAGCAAGAATGGCTTTCATACAGCTCAAAAACATTCGGAGCTCAAAAGAGCTGTCTTTGAAAACAAAGAATCGGCTGTTCAAAAGAATCCAGACATTTATCAACAGCTGCCTTAGAAGGATTCTACAGATCCGCTGGCCAGACGCTATCAGCAATACCAGTCTCTGGGATAGAACCAGCCAACTTCCTGCAGAGAAAGAAATTCAGAAGAGAAGATGGAGATGGATAGGGCACACCCTGTGCAAACCACCAAACAACATCACTAGGCAGGCTTTGCGATGGAACCCCCAAGAAACACCTGGCGACGTGACCTTGAGGCAGACATCACCAAGATGGGATACAACTGGAATCAACTGAAAAGAATGGCCCAGGACAGAAACCTCTGGCGATCTATTGTTGGTGGCCCATACCCCGAAAGGGGTGAGAGGGCATAAGAAGAAGAAGAAAGGTGCAATATGTAACAATTTTCATGTAATATTCACCTTTTTTTTTGCCAATGTGTGAATGACTTGTAACGCAACTTAAAGAAATGAGCCCTTCCCGGACTTCCTAGGTTGCCTATTAAAACCTGTAGACTGATTTTCATACGAAGGGAGCGGGTCGCTTTTGCCGGGAAAATCCAAAGGATGTGACATTTATGCACGCTCCTGAGAGCCTTGCCTCAGTAATAGCTTCTCTTCCACGTCAACAGACAGTCTGCAACACTAGGTAACGTTATCTTAGAGATGGAATCCAGCAAACATCTGGCTCCCAGCACAACACTGACTCTTACACAAACTCAGCCAAAAAAAAAACAAAAAACATTTTTCTACTGAATCCTGTCTGGCTAAGCGGGAACGTGATCATGGTCAAGCGAAAACTGGAGTGAACATCAGCAGGGCATTTGATTCCTGGAAGGACCTTCGTTCAGTTTTGGGGATCAAAACCGACCCTGAATTGCCGTTCTTCTTTTTGGACAGGTAAGCTTACATAACTGCAAAGCATGTGAAATATAATGCCATAAGTATTGATCTGTGTAATTTTAGCTAACTTGATCTTGCCTGCTAACGCTGACGAATTGCAAGCTACCTTGCTTCGTAACTTTCAAATAATTGCAACGATCTCCTCTTTATACTAAAAGTCAAGTATACAGGATAAATTTAAGCAAATATGCTGGTGTCTTAATTGTAGTACAACATATGACATACAAAACATACAATAGTGCAACATAACAGTGCAGTGCAGCAGTAACCTGTCTGGTATAGTTCAGTAATATGTAGCTGTATGTGTTTATCAGTATGCTATGTTAGCTGATAAGTAGTTTTAGATTAGTCTCAAAGTTTGAAGTAAAACAATCATAACTGTGTAATTTTTAATTACACTACCTCATCTGTCAGCATGATGCCAGTGGATCATGTTTAGCCTCTTTGTACATTATGTCATTGTTTTGGCTGATGCTTGTCGCATCCCTATGGAGTGTGTGCACAAGCGCGAGCACAAGCTGCAGTTCACTTAACGGCCACAGGTGTCATTACAATGGTTTCTGAATCTTACATACTGCACTGGGGGGGGGGGGGAGGGATTTTTCCCCCTTTTCTCCCAATTTGGAATGCCCAATTCCCAATGCGCTCTAAGTCCTTGTGGTCACATAGTGATTCGCCTCAGTCCGGGTGGCGGAGGACGAATCCCAGTTGCCTCCGCGTCTGAGATAGTCAACCCGCGCATCTCATCACGTGGCTTGTTGAGCGTGTTGCCACAGAGACATAGCACGCGTGGAGGCTTCATGCCATCCACCGCGGCAACCATGCTCAATTCACCATGCGCCCCACCGAGAACAAACCACATTATAGCGACCACGAGGAGGTTACCCCATGTGACTCTACCCTCCCTAGCAACCGGGCCAGTTTGGTTGCTTAGGAGACCTGGCTGGAGTCACTCAGCACACCCTGGGATTCGAACTCCAGGGGTGGTAGCCAGCGTATTTTACCACTGAGCTACCCAGGCCCCACATACTGCACCTTTAAATATGCAGCCTGGTCTAATAAAATGTACGTGAACATGACAACATTTTTTGCAGTTCAAGATTACGTGCTGTATATCACGTTTGGCTGCAAGTTTTCAGTGAAATGTCCAGCTTGGGGCACCAAAAGCAAGTAAAATGGTGTCATTCAGATGCGGTATTAAGGTGAATTTTATATATGTATATTTTTAAAACATACCTTCCTAACCTAACACTTTTGCCTGAACCCAACCAATAGTGTTTTAAAATATAAATGAGACATTTTAAAAAAGACATCCTTACCAAATCAACGCCTAAACTTAACCATTAGTGTTTTAAAATACTGTATATATGAGAAGTTAAAAAGACATCCTTACCTTATCAATGACTAAATCTAACCATTAGTGTTTTAAAATGCAGAAGCGAAATGAAAAAGCACATTTTCTGAAGCAACCACCCCATTTTGTGCTGCTTCTATGACTCTGTCACTGTAATGTCACGTGTCAGATTGAGTTCATGGCTGGACTTGAACCACAGTCCCCCGACTCTGTCCAATGCCCTATCAGGTGAGCAACCGCACAAGCTGTTCATGTTGGAATGTGTACATATGTTTGGTGAGTCTGTAATAAAAGCATTAAAATATGTTTTTTTTCAAAAGATGTGTTTGAGTAAAAGTGTGTCGATATCATAAAATAACATGGTCTGAGTAATAGAGAAAAATAAGTGTTTATAAAATCATAATCAGCCATTAAAGTCATGATTTGAGTGAAAGTGAATAAAACACATAGTTGTTGTAGTGCCTCTAATGTTAATTTCTCCTGGAAACTGCAGGGAATTGTTCCTGGAGACATGTATAACAAGTTTTGCAAAAATGTATATAGAGACATGTTTTCACTGTGAGACCAGGTTGTAAATATATGGGCCCCATAGCTTATTCAAGGCCCCCTCAACAGATCCCTGTAACTGTGAGGGCCCTTATAGAACCCTTTTGCCTTTCTGTTTCTAATTACATTTTTTGAGCAACTCTTTAACCTTACCTAATGCCGCGTGTGTCATATTTGAGACATGACTTTCTAAAGCCTCTACATCATCATCATGATGTGTATGAGATATCTACTATCTCCTGATTCAAGTTTTCATGCTGTACTGGAAGTAGAAGACCTTGTTATATATTTTTCCAAAATAGCTACCATTATGTTTTGATGCACTCATCTTTTTTGCTGATTTTGATAAAATTAACAATAACGTTTATTTTGTTACTGATATTTCAAAATGAGTATTTATTTATTTCAAGCAACATGTGCTTAAAATTTCATTATTTTGTAGAAAAATAGGTTTAAACAGGTTTAAAAATATATAATTTTCTGTCTATTATTTTATATGTTAGGCTTTATAAGGTTAAGCTTATTCTTTGTATAAAAGGGCTGTTGAACAAAACTGTTTATTATACTATTCATTGCTAAACTGCATGTTTGTCCTACATTACAAAAAAGAAAATATTGATATTTTACTTTGTGTGGTTCAAAAGCACTGATTAAACTAGATACGTAAAGTTTGTCAAGACAAACTAAAATGTTGGTCTGACAAAACATTTTCTGAAAGTTTAAAATAGTTTTAAATGCTTTAAGTTACAAATTTTTTCAGGCTTTACAGTAAGAAAGAAAGAAAGAAAGAAAAAAGAGAGCATCTTAAAGCAGATTAAAGGGCTGCTTTTGACAGCTGAAGTTTGAAATTACGAACATTCCAAAACAAGACTCGTAGCTCATTTAAATATTCTGTCAATGTAATGTAGTCTAGGGGATTTTTGGACACTTTGAAAAGGCTTAAATGATGCCTTTGCAGGGCTTTTCGATGGAAGAAAAATAATGGTAGCCAAGCTGTAGGGTCGTTCCAAACTGAATTTCCCAATAAATGACCAAATGACCACTATTTTTGAGCCCCACACCTTTCAGCCCTTTGAAGCTCTCACAATGGAGGGTAAAGTCTTTGAAGGAAATAGGGTGTAAGGATGATCATTTCTGAATGGAGCACACCCCATCATTCAGATGAGTTAGAAAAGAAATAGCATATATAACTCTTGAATAGATACTGTAGGAGCCTTCTGTATTTGTTAAATTCTTCAATATTTAAAGTGTTTGATGAAGCTAAAATATTTCATAATTTATAATGGCTACTGTAAATATATGCATTTTGTATGCATCATTTTTTAGCATTTACACTGAGTTTACATTATGTATAACAAACGTTAAAATGGTACTGTCTCTTTAAGAACAGTGACCATTCAGCAAACATGTTTCGGTTGAGCGGTTTCTTTACCACACCCGTGCTGTTTTAATTAATCTGGCTGTAAATAACAGAACATGTACCATCTTTCCGTATATCTTTCCTTAAAAGGACTTAAGGACAAGTCATAAAGATTTGTTCACCCCCCTTAGCGTTTTGCGCAGAAGTAGATCGATTGGATATTAGGTTGGATAGATTCACGCTGTGTTGAGGAACTCTCAAGTGAGTTTGTAAGTGCGCATGTTTGACTGACAGACCGCACGTGAGCAAATGTACTGTGTATAAACGACCGCCACTCTCATAACATCATCAGCCATGCTCAGATATTTTTTTGTTTTTTGTTTAGTTTTTGTAACATCCTCTTGCAGTTGAATTCCCTCTCTATCGTGATTCGGCAATGTAGAGAACTAGTATAAATCCTCATGAAAATGGACACCTCACAATTCATACATATTATATAGGCTGCTGATAAATGTATTTCTGATGATGATATTGTAACAGGGGCCGCAAAAGATCGCTCGAAGGCTGCATGCAGCCTGTGGGCCATGTGTTGAGTAGCGCTGGACAACTGGATCCTAATCACTTTGAAAAGTAATTCATTTATTAGCTATTTTGCTTTATTAATGTGATCAGATTAAATCAGTTAGATTATGGAAGGTTTCACAGCTGCAGTTTAGGAATACATTTATGTAGTATATATATATATATATATATATATATATACTTTCTGCTCTAACGCTCAGCATCTCCTCAAATCAATGCTGTGTTTCCCACTGAGAGGGTAATTGGAAAACAATGTCCAGTAGGTGCCATTTCCTATGGAGTCAGGTGGTGAATTATTCATGTGCTATCGGAATGATCGTACTTCCCACTTCTGAAATGGTAATTATGAGTACGTCCTGTTCATGTGCTATGTTGTCGGAAAGAACAGGAAACATGGACGACGCCATGTTCATTCATACATATTTCTTGAGGAACTTTTATTTTGACACCATAACACACATTACTCAGTTAGTTTGCTGACGCTAATGGAATTTTGGTAAAATACAAGCTATTTTCACGGTGTTAAAATCTACAACATGCATAGAATGGTTGCTTATATACATAAATGAATATGACCAAAACGGCAAGCGCTAACAATTAGCTGCATTTAGAAAAATGAACAAAACCTGTCATTCACTACAGAAACTGTGCTGTCCTCCACCATGTTGAAAGTTTAGGACTCCTCCCATCTCAGAAACTCGGGAATCAAAATTATATTTTGAGTTTCCCAGTCGTAAGTAGGACTTGAGGGGTCATTTATATGCAACTTCCGAGTGGAAAAGTTGTATTTACAATAAATCCGATAGCACGTGAAGGCAGCATTATTCACCAGTCAACACAGTAAACACTGCTCTCACTCAAGGCATTGCTGCCTGGGTGTAGGTCTATGCATTGGACTAGGATTGGTCAGACTAAAAACAACGTATCCCTTGATCCATACAATACCTTACTGCTTAGTGATTTTATTATAGTTTAAGCATTGGCATTGAATCGGGATGCTTTTTTAAGTACAGGCTGGTTGAATGCTAATATTTGTGTTGTGACGTTTGGTATGTGTTCATGAATATTGAAATACAGTATGTCTGGCAAGCAGATCTGAGTTAAGCTGATTATTGTAGGTGTAATTTATTTTATTTATTTTTTTTTTTCAAAGAGCCCCAGGAGGCTATTTACCTAACCTAATCAGATTGGAAATTAGCCAGTTTGTACAATTTGTAAACAAATATTTTTGTTCATGAATTTTTTTGAGCTTGGCTGTGATTGGACAAAGTGTGAGGACAGTGGTTATGTTAATACCTCAGTGGTATTTGACTTTGACGCTTGTGTTGTCTAGCTTCTTCTCTGCTGTACAGATTGATGTCACTGCATCTCAGCAGGTTCCTGCAGGGTTCTTCCCATGTCGTTTTGTGAAAGGGAGCTGTGCATTCTCATTGCTCTGTTGGGTCTCCTAAGGGAACTCCTAGTTAAACACAGTCGTGTTGTTGTGTTAGCACTTTTCTGAATGCACTGAACTGAAAATATGTTTTGCCTCATCAAATTCTGGATTACAAGGATGATGTAACTTTTCCTTTCCATCCATGATTTTGAAATATTCTGTGTCCTCTTGATAATAAGTCGGTAAGCCTTAATTATGTTCTAGTCACAATTCACTTTTATTATTAAAGTGAACACAATATTCACAGCATAATAAAACTAAAACTAGGTTTTTACATTTAATGTTGCTTTACATTTAATGGTGCTTAACCGTGTAAAACTTGCAAGAGGTAGGTTGCTAGGTGGTTACTTGCTGGCCCAAGTAAAAGGAGCTCACCCCAATTCTCTATGATACTCTGGTTGCTTGAAATAGCTTGGATTCCTTCGTCAGTGTGAGTCTATGAGATCTTTCCCCTGTTTAACATGCCCTATGCAAAAACGTCATTTAGTAAAGAATACTTAGTAAACAGTAAGAACTCTCTTCAACAAGCCTTCTCAACACAAACAATGCTGGATGAGTTATACATTGAAGTTGATTTCTTCAAATCATTAACCAAGCAATATTAGGCCTAATAGAGATGCTTGCTGTAGTCTTAGCCTCAGATGACACCACTGCGCATCCCCACAGTCCGTTCACTACTGCCTGATATATACTGCACACAAAACTCGAAAACAGTTCCTTGATCCAGTGAGTGCTAATCTGATTGGCTGGTTTGAGGCAACTTCTCAAAGAAAAAGCACACATTAATTTTTGTTCTGTCTGCCTGGAAACAAAGTCGTGTTTACAACACACCTGTTAGATACAAAGAATGCTTTTGATAATTAAATTAATACCGAATTTACCAAAGTTTGTCAAGTTAGTGACAGCAAATCTTTTTAAGAGTTTCATTAGATATTCACAAGTTTACAATATGTTCTGCTTTTTTCCCCTTAGTTTTGTCTGTGAAATAGTTTATACTGAGATTTTGTGTGCTGTTGTGATACTTGAGTGCCATTATTTAAATTTACTTGCTCCATGCTGGCCTATTATTCTGATATAATATATCTCAGATAACCTCTTCCCTAAACTGCACATAATAACAAACCGGGTTAGGTTATTCTTAGTTTTTTCTGCGTCAAGCACTCAAACTTTCAAAGTACACTTTTTTGATCGCTAGCTCATATGGGCATGTTCGCCACATGTGCACTGGGACTGCTTTGTGATACTCTTTTAGCACAGTCAATGGCAGACACGTGTGCAAATGATGTCTAGAAACCCAGACTGTCAGCACGTACTGTGCTGATGATGAAATCTGCGTTAAACACACTGTGCTTGAGATGTACCCGCATGCACTTTGGCCTTAAGTGGGCAGTTCTTGGCCAGTTTAAGCTGCAGCTAAGCCCCAGAACTTTTGCCGTAGTGAAAGGTGAAAGGTCTGGCTATGTGAGACTATGCTTGCCTTAATAAGCAGCACAAATGAAAAATGCTTTGAGTGTCTGTTTACAATTTTATTATACTAGATTCAATGCTAATAATATTGTTTGTAGACAGTGCAGACAATGTCTTTCAGGGTTTTATTACTCTCATCATGTGAAACGCTGTATTACTATTACCTAATAGCCATATCACTTTCCTCCGGGGCTGGCCGTTTTCCCTTTAAGGAGTCCCATGAGTTACTATTGCATTTCATAGCACTTTTCATCATGGCTTTGAACTGGCATGAGTGTATTAGAAAGACCATGATGCTATCAGATAATCACGGCAAGATAATGAGAAAAGCAATTTCCTAAATTTGGTGGCATTTTTGAGATTTGTGCTTTAATGCTTTGAAGGTGGGGACACATGTCACCACCGCATCAGAACAGAGCTTTACCTTTAGCTCATTTACATGTACATTTCACATGTACATACCATTTCATTTAGACTATACAACTTGCTCTTTTGGTTTCTCTCTGTATATCTGCCACTAATACAAAGACACTCATCTGCAAGCCAGTTTCATCACCTGTCATCTAAATTATGTATGGGATTTGCTAACGTGCACTTTTGAAGGGGCTTGTCAAGAGGCAGAGAGAGCTCAAAATGACCTAAATAGAATTCAGTTGTACCAACACAGAGAAACAATGTTGACTCAATAGAAAATGAGCAGAATGATGTCACAAGAAGTTGCATCACAGCGAGAAAAGAAGGACAAAATGGTCAGGGAGGGTTGTTTAGGTCGTTGATCTGAAAAATGAATCATGCTATGTAGACTGGTAAACATCCAGAGATGTGTGTGTATGTATTTGTGATTCATATTCTGGGTCATGACTGTACTGGGCCATGTGAGAACCAATATATATCCCTCCTTTACTCGGTCTGTTATCACCAGTTCCATGATGCAGCTCGAAACGCCACACAACATGACAGACGCCATGCTATATTTAAAACAAATCCTCCTTGGCACTTCTTTGCTGTCATAATGGGTTATATGTGGTGCAGTATGCACAACTACACAATATGCTAGTTTGTTAAATACTGTCATAATTTACTCACTCTGATGTTGTTCCAAACCTGTATGATTTTCTTTATTTCTTTCTCTTCAACAAGAGATGTTAGGCAGAATGACAGCCTCAGTCAATATGAAAACATTATGCAATGACAGTGAATGGTGAGTGAGACTTACATACTGCTTCTCCTTTTGTGTTCCACTAAAGAAAGAACGTCACACGGGATTGAAACAATATGGGGAGTAAATGATGACAGAATTTAAATTTTTGGGGTAACTAACCTTTTAAGATCAAAATCTTTGGTGTCACATTTGCTGTCGAAAGCACATGGATATTATTTTAAAGCAAAAATAGTCTTAGCCTTTATTTTAGGAACAGCAGCATAATACTCCATATCCCAGAATCCCTCTCTCCCCTTGATTGGATTGTATGTATTTGTGAATTCTCGGCTCCTTCAGCACTGTAATTGTAGTAATGGATTTGCAGTGAGCTTATGGGAGAGACGACGATGCTTTGTGAGCGCAGCGCTGGCACGATGCTTCCAGATGAATAACTGGGTCAGTTTAAAGACGATGCCTGTTATCGTCTCGGTTCATCAGGAGTGCTTCACTGCTCAGCTTTTCAGCAACCAGCCACAGAGAAACTCCCTATATTTGGCTCTAAAGACACACTTGTGTTTATGTACTAGTGACAGGATGGGTGCATGGATTTGTTTTCCATTGCAATCAAATTTATTTGGCATTGTAGCTGAATTCTTTTAAAGTTAGATGTCATCTGCGATGTCATCCATTTATCAATATAGCCTTCATTCAAAATAATCATTTTTCCGACCATTTCTATTACATTTCAGCTGCCAATTAGACTGTCCAGATATTTTGTCTTAAAGGAATATTCTGGGTTCAGCACAAGTCAAGCTTAATCGACAACATTTGTAGCATAATGTTGATTGCCACAGAACATTTTTTAGACTTGTCCTCATTTATTTAAAAATCACAGTTACGGTAAGGCACTTACAGGCGGAAGTGAATGGATTTTAACGTCCAAATACGTTAAAATACACACCGTTTCAAACGTATTACGTAAATATTATACATGTTAGAATGATTTTAGTGTGATAAAATCTCTGTTCTACATGATTTTAGTTCTACATGATAAAATCGTTTATAAGGTTTACCGCCATTGTGTTATCATGGTAATGAAGTTGTAATATTGGATATAAGTTTACACAGATAATGTTACTAAGCCATTTTATCACATTAAAATCATGTTAACACTTACAGTGTTTACGTCTTGTGTCTATACTTTTAAATGATTATGTATTTTAATGTTTATGCATTGGCCCCATTCACGTCCATTGTAAGTGCTTCACTGGAACCATGATATTTTCTTTCTTTTTTTTTTCTTTTTTTTTTCAATAAATGAGGGTTGACTTATAAATATTTTTTTGTGGTAATCAACATTATGCCACAAATGCTGTAAATTGAGCTTAACTTATACTGAAACTGGAACATTCCTTTAAAGGGATATTTAACCTAAAAATGAATATTAGGTTATCATTTACTCATTCTCATGTCGCTCCAAACCTGAATGACTTTCTTTTCTCCAAGGTACACAAAATAGGATGTTAGAAAATAATTTAGTCTTAGTCACATTCACATTCATTGTATGGAGAGAGAGAGAGAGAAAAAAAAGATGCAACTAAATTAATGTTGACTGAGGCTAACATTATTCCATCTCACTGCAGAAAGTCATATGTGTTTGGAACAACATGTACGTGAGTAAATGCTGACATAATTTTAATTTTTAGGTAAACTATGCCTTCAATATTACCAACCTGCCATTAGAATTCAGCACATCACTAGGCCCTTGATTTGGCCTGCTTAACGCACACACACAGAACAAGCAAACTATGCCCTCTTGTGGAAGAAGACACCTATGACGTAAAATGTGAGGCATTAGCCTTTCAAAATGAAAACAGCATTTATGTGCTCCACCAGCATCTTTGATCAAAAGAAGCACTTCTGAATGATGTCGGAGAGCTTAGCGTTTCAGTGTCTCCTCCAGTGGGGGAGGAGCATCTGTTTCTATGGTCTCTTCTTATCTTGAGCTGCACAGCTCTTTTTCCTCTGGCTGCTACTCACTGGAACTCACAATCACCCAGACAAAGAGGCCCAATTAAAAATGCATCAAGGTGTTTTCTCAGTAGACAATGTGGTATTTCAATCCAGATACAGGCTGCATGAAAATAATCAGCCTCTGGTGATCAATAATGGATGCAGTGATCTGGCTTCTTCAAGAGGTTTTGTGTAATGCTTTGACAGGATAATGCTAAGCTTGACCAATTGCTTCACATTCTTGGAAAAAAAAAGCCTCCATAAAACAATATGAATATTGGATTGAATTGCAGAATGGAACTGGTTCACCGACTACTTTATGTTTGTAGTCATACTGTAACAGAGGTGAGGACTACACACTGTTATTAATCAGATAGTTCCGGTCCTGGATGTTGATTAGTCAATTCAGTGTTTCAGTCGTGCTAAAATTAAGCAGTACCACTCAAGCAAGAGTGCTGTTGTACTGAATATCAAATTCGACAGCATGATTGCAATTATGGCAGTTCTAAAAGATAAAATTGAGTAATTTTATAGCACATTTACAGAGCAAAGAAATTACTTGGATATACATTTACATGCTCTGTTAACAAAAATGGTCCAAGCAGGATCAGCCATTGCATTCTGCTGAGCAACCAGCAAACAATGACATAAACAATAACAAAGAAATGGCACTGCCACTGCTAGGGTTGCCACCCGTCCCGTAAAATACGGGATCATCCCGTATTTAAAGATATAATGATGCGTCCCGTATTGAATCAATATGGGACATGATTTGTATATCACATTTGTAATATATTTTTATGATATAAATGATGTTCTCATTCCTTATCTGTCACTCACTCGACGTTGTGTCGATGTAGTGACACTAGGGGTCACTCTTGGGAGCCCCAAACACCTCTGATCTTTTTTTTAAAAGGCCAATGAGAATTGGCGAGTGGAATTTGCATGCCACTCCCCCGGACATACGGGTATAAAAGGAGCTGGTATGAAACCACTCATTCAGATTTTCTCTTCGGAGCTGAGTGGTTCTATTCATTGACCTGAATTCATCCGCCGAGTTCATTCACCTCTCTCTGCTGGATCTTACAGCGCATTTCAGTGGCTTCTCCCCCTCTGCATCTGTGGTTTGCAGAGAACGCCCCTGGGCACTTCGGCAGAACATTTAAAAGAGTATATTCTAATAGAGTATATTTTCTTTCTGAAAGAGCGGCACACACGGAACATCTTTTTAAAGACGCGTCTTTTTAAAGATGACTTTCCGTTTGTGTGTTATTCCTAGTTGCGGTCGTTATCTCTCCGCTTCCGATGGCCACGATTGCTGTCTTACATGTCTGGGCGCTGCCCACGCGGAGACATCGTTCGTGGATGGATCATGTCCTCATTGCAAGAACATGACCATAGCAATGTTGCGGTCGCGGCTTGCATTCGTAAGAAAGCAAGTCATCCCAGCGGCTCCCTGCCTCAGTACTTCTACCTACGAGGTATGAGGCCGTGCCGGTTAGCACTGGGGGCGATTTGGGGACCTGAATGGGACCACCTCCGCCGGGTATCCCCCCACAGACCTCCCATTCCCCAGTATGCTCGCTTGCCCCGGTCGAACGCTCGGACTAGATCGCCGGCTCGTCTCAGGGCGAGTTCGACCCCTCGTTCAGAGCCCGGGAAGAGGATGAGTTAGCGAGCGCAGCATCGGAGAGTGGGCTCGTCCAGTCAGATGCAGAGGCTTCGACTGTTCTTCCTCCTTCGGGAATGGTCGCCCAGTCCCAGACTGACACGGAAATGACAGACATGCTTTCCCGGGCAGCCACGAGTGTCGGGCTAGAGTGGAACCCTTCACTCTCCCCGGAACCCTCGCGGCTCTATGATTGGTTCCTGGGCTCGGGGCGCCCGTTCCTTTCTTCCCGGAAGTGCCTTGTCAGAGATGGGTGACCCAGGGGCAAGGAGACCTGCTACACTGGAGCTGGTAAGCAGACCACTCCATCCCCCAATGGAGGGCCGGGAGGAGAATCTTTTGTTTCGTTTTCATTTAATTGCGCCGCATGCCCAAGAGGCTCAAGTTTCCTTGTTCCCTGGGTCACATGTCCAGTGTGCACGGCCGTCGTCACGACCACCGTCCGCCGTCTCATCTTTGCAGGTATGGTGCTCCAGCGGTGGTGGCATATAAGGCTCAGGACGTGCCACCCCCTGCGGGGTTACGAGCCCACTCTACCAGGAGTGTGGCGGCCTCCTGGGCCCAGGCTGGGCAGCACCCAACACCTTTGCGAGGTTCTACAATCTCTGGGTTGAGCCGGTCTCATCCTGAGTAGTGGCAGGCACGAGCAGGTAAGATCCGGGACAACTGGCCGGGTGTACTGCATGCGCATAGCGCCTTTCCCATCCCTTGAGGAGAAGACGTGCACAGTCTTGGATGACTTTCCTCCTTAGCCCTGTGGCAGTTGAGTTTGCGGAGAAACTCGCTGCCGGCTCATTAAGCATGCTAATGAGGCCCTGTACTGAGGTAGGTGCTCCGCATGTGCTGGTTTCCCCGAAGGCAACCCCATGTGATATTTTCCGCAAAGTTGTTTCCCTGTCGGTAAACTGCATCTTCCTTGGGCAGGGGGCCCTCTGCCCCCGGTCCCCATGCTTTGTAGAAACTCCTCCCCTTTGGGTAGGACCTACCATGGGACCTCTCCACATGACATACTTCCGACAAGGCTCGGTAAGACCATGTGACATATTTCCACTCAAAATACCCCCCCCTTTTTTTTGGGCGAGGTGTTGTCTCCGCGGTGTCTTCCCCTTGGGAGTGACACCCCCCCCCGACGTAGACACTTAGGGCTCCCAGTCAGTTAACAAATTCCACTCTTTCTGGGGAGAAAAGAGAGGAAAAGAGGCCTCGGCTGGGCTAGCCTGTCCACCTATTCGTTGGGCAGTCGATCTGTTCCTGAAGGACTGTTCGACGCTCATAAAGAACGTTGGGGGAGGTTACGTGACGGCCTGGTGCGCTGGCTACGAGGCACACAGCAGTCTGCCCATCACACACCGCCACTTCACGTAACACGGTTCAGTTAATTGTGGTGTTTTGTATAGGGACCCCTAGTGTCACTACATCGACACAACATCGAGTGAGTGACAGATAGGGAATGTCATGGTTACTTTCGTAACCTCCATTCCCTGATGGAGGGAACGAGACATCGTGTCCCTCTTGCCACAACGCTGAACTACCTGCTGAAATGGCCAGGACCTTATCTCGGCTCCTCAGCACAAAACCTGAATGAGTGGTTGCATACCAGCTCCTTTTATACCCGTATGTCCGGGGGAGTGGCATGCAAATTCCACTCGCCAATTCTCATTGGCCTTTTAAAAAAAGATCAGAGGTGTTTGGAGCTCCCAAGAGTGACCCCTAGTGTCACTACATCGACACAACGTCTCGTTCCCTCCATCAGGGAACGGAGGTAACAAAAGTAACCATGACGTTTTAGCATATAAGAAAGGATATACAATTTTTATTAATAACGCACATTAACTCAACGCATTTATTGCTAAAACTGTGGAGGATGTGGTTGGGCCTAATTATATAATAACAATTATATAACAATTATATAATTGGCCAAATAACAATTATTCAATATATAATGATTAAAGAATTATAAATAGTAATATTTAAATAATTATAATATATATATATATATATATATATATATATATATATATATATATATATATTTTACAAATAATAATACAGAAAATTAAAATGCATTACATTATTTAGGTATAAAAGTTAAGCATTAAAAAGGCAATACAAAAAGTGGCTTTATAATGCAATAGATGGTTTATTTCCATATTATTGCTTATCATTGAGTCTATCATTGGCCTACAGTTCACAGCAATACATTTTGCAACTGAATTTGTCAATCAGTCTGAGATTTATTATAAGAACTTTTCTAAGGACGCGTCAATGTACACTTGCGTCAGATGAACACTTTTGGAGCGTCTCGGTTGCATTGCGTCATAAATGTACCGTTTTTAGGTTGCTGTGTCAAGTTAAACAAAGTTTGAAACTTAGAAAAACACAGTCTGGAGATCCCTGCCTTTGGATTTGCGCTACATCAAGCTGTGTTTATGTTGTCTGCTCTTGGTTTGTTCTGTTTGAGCTGCACGTTGCCTTTACAGCGAGTTTCGCTTACTGCACCCTGGAGAAAACAGGTGGTACTCCATGCTTGAATTGCTTATATGGAAGGAATATTCCTTATTATGGTCCGGGGACATCGTGATTAATTGCGTACATTTTTTAAAGGGTTATTTTTTATGTAATTAATCGCACTGAATTAACGCATTAAATCGACAGCCCTAAATATTATACTTGTTAACATGAATTTAGTGTGATAAAATTGCTTACTAAACTTTTTTGTGTAAAGTTATATCCAATTATACACTTGGCTTACTTTGTTGCCATGATGACATAACGCTGTAGACCCTGTAATCCACATAGAACAGCAGTCCACCACAAAAACTACGATTTAAACAACATTACAGCTTGAATAATATACAAGTTTTAACAGAAGAATTACCGGTAATGTAAGTGCTTTTATACAGTTATAAGCTTCACATTTCTGCCTTTTAAACCATCCAATAATTGGCCCCATTCACTTTCACTGTAAGTGCCTCACTGTAGCCTCTTCTTTTTTTTTTTTTAAGTAGGGATGAGCCAAAATAATTTTTTGTGGAAATCAACATTATACCACAAATGCTATCGATTGAGCTTAACTTGTATTGAACCTGGAATTTTCCTTTAAAGGCCAACAGTATCATCTAGCTTAATGAAAGGATGGCTGTTGGTGCATTTGCTTATTAGGGACCTTTCAACCATTCAAATTTACAATTTGTAGAAAGCATCTAAAGCAATAAGATAGAAGAGGCTGTGCTATATTGTAAATATAGTCATGACTGAACATGCATGTAACAACACCCTTAAGCCAACTTTGCAATTCATAAAGTAAAGAAAATGCACAGAAAAAAGGACTACTGGTTATTTTGTCAAGTGAAAGTGATAACAGGTGTCAGTTCAATCTTCTTTTATGTGGAAAAACAAGATTGAATGGAGACTGAACATGACACGTAACATGATCCATGTTCATCCAATTATTCTGAGCACAAGCATACAAGCAACACTATGCTAATAATAATGGAAAAGAGCTAACCATTCGTGCAGAACTGTTCTTGTGTAGAATTACTTCTTAAATAGACCCCTGCCTTTGACCTAATGGAGTGAGCCAGTATAGTTCTCCACTGTTGGATACACAAACACTCTGTCTGGCAGTCGGAGTTTCCAGTCTTTAATGTTTGAGATGTCCACTTACCGGCCAAAAGCCCTTTTGACCGTAAGGATCACAAAGGGCCATTCACCTTACACCACACAAAAACAGACTTTTCCATTCACTCGGAACTTAACCTAGACCAATGACTGCACTTGTTCCATTTCCAGTTTTAGAAGACGGACTTGTTAAATGCCTCTAGAGTCTTCTTTGGCATGATTTTCAAGGCAGGTTTGAGCATGTGTGTCATATTAAGATTTTATTTTCTGAAGAAAATATGAGTGATGTTTGCCCATGCAAAATTCACTGACACTGTGCAGGTTTGTTGCCGATCCTAGGGTACTGGAACACCTGTGTGCTCATGTTGTAACATCTCCACGGAAGAAAGTCATATGGGTTTGAATCAACAAGAGGGTAAGTAAATGAATGAGGGTGAACTATCCCTTTAAGAGTGACATTTAAGAAAATAAACTAGAGAGAGAGTGGCAATAAGAGGGACACATCACAGGCCAGACTCGAACCTGTGTCATCCCCATAAGCACCACAACGGAACATGTCTGGAGCATGTCGCAAAACGGCTGCGACTAAAATTTTAATTATAAAATGTGCATATGTGCACTCTTCAAATTATTATCAAACACGTTCCATGTATCATTCTGTATCCAGAGTCAGTTTACTGCAGAATGTCTGTGTTAAAGAGACAAAACATTAGGGGGCGAATACGCTAAACAGTTGTGCCACTTTTGTGTGTGGCATTTCAGTGCAAAAACTTGCATCTTATTCACTAACCACCCACAATATAGTTTAAGCAGGCACAGTCAGCGCTGAAATTGCACTGCGTCATGATTATTTAAAATTAAGTCGTCATCATTCCTTTTCGTGCAAACACGCCTCCTATGTACGTTAGGCTCATTATATTTTGCGCTTCATTCACAAAAATTGCCTGACACAATTTACATCGTGCTATTATGAGTGCATAAAATGCTTTTTCTTTTTAACAGAGATGTTTGTGTGCATTTTCTGTTGATCATATCGGCAGTAGTTCATTAAATAATGATCAAATGATGGAGAAGAGCATTATAACCTACCATATATCAAGATGTGCGGTGTAGTCAAGTGCACTCTTAACATGTAAAAAGATGATTCGGGCGTCTGGATCTCAATAGTTGAGTACTGCTCTTACCAGCAGCAGTGGCGTCTGCAGCTGTACGGCCGTACGCACTGTGGGTACCTTGAGAGCTCCAACTGACCTGAAGAAACATTTTCTCTGAGAATATTGCAGCAAAAATGACGTGTGTCCCGTACTGATGTTGTCTGTTTAAAAGAACCAGTGATGCCCAATTTGCGAATGAATCATTCTTTTGAGTTGGTTCTTTTCAGTGAATTGGCTAAACAGGCTTGCAAAACGGTCTGAATCGATTCATGATTCATCCAGTTAGTTAAATTCGGTCTGCTCTCTAATGGAATAATTTGGAGCGGTTTCTCACTCATTAAAACTGTATCATGATATTTAAGGACAGAGAACAAACAGCACTGTATAAAGTTAATATATACCTACAATCAACTGAAACAAAAGACTGCCTTTTTGAGAGATAACTTCGAGAAACTTCAGCTAGTTCAGTGTCATGTGAATAAGGGGCTGTTCAAGCCTAATGTGTTTTTGTGTCCACTCACGGTTTTTCAATCGTTTACCATATAGACATTCATAGATGTGTGTCTTTTGACAACTGTGTCACGTTTTAGCATCTCTCACAGAAGCGCAGCATTTTTAGATGCCATGTTAAAAAGTTAAAAAGAACTTCAAATGTACACATTTCGAGACACCTGCGTTCTGCTCTATTCGTTGTGGTGTCTTTTTGTGAGAGAACACGTTTGTTGTAAACGGTTACTGGAAGAAATGCTTTAGTTACATGAATGCTACACATACTCGAGAGAGACAGAGAGAGAGAGAGAGAGAGAGAGAGAAAATGCTTCTTTTAAAGTCACCAGAACTGAACGTTTTGGTGTTTTTGCAAAAAAAAAAAAAAAAAAATTTTTTTAGTATGCCCCCTGACCCCCATAGATATAAGTGTATATTTGTCTGATTTCTGTGTGTACCCTCCGATGAAATCCTGTAGGTGCCCACGACCAGCAGAGTGTGTCAGATCGCGTTGGTCTGCTGCATCCGATGCTATATAGTACTAATAATTGGCCCGCAAGATCGGAATCGTGCGTGCAAATTGCGTTCAGCACACATTTTGTGGGCATGTTTGCACCATTGCCTAATCTGCATAATTCCATTACTGAATCGAGCGTTAAACCAGTGCAAAGAGAGCGTGCAAATAACTGCCGCTTTTACCAGGCGCAATTCATTCTTTGTGAATTCCCCCTAGGTCACAGGTAACAGGAGTTTGCGTGTTTTTGCATGTGCACTACTCCACCATGCATCATAACATAGCTGCCATTCGATAGCAGCTGTTTCTTATTCACCTGATATGGGGATAGTGTGTATCTTACATGCAGCAGTCCAACATAGATCAAATGATTTGACCTCTGGAGCTGTGTACCCCACCCCTCTCCTGTGCTCCACGCACTGCTGAGATGCTTCTCTGGCTATTCTGGCACAGGGTTTCCCTCTGTGAAAGGAATGACTGCGCATTTTTATACTATTTATGTAGTGTATTATGTATTGTATTTATATTATGTATTTGTAACATTTTAATGTTTACATTTATTTAATAACAAAATAAATGTATTGCAAAGTTGATCTGTAGCTAGCTACACGTTTTCATATGAACAGTAACCCTTTAAGCTCTGAAGGTGTTTTTAAAGATTTCCTGTTTCAGTGACATACCCAAAATTAAAGACTTACAAAAAAACAACAACAACAACAACAAAAAAAAAACAGGGTCAAGTGTTTGGTATCATTGTAAAGAAAACTTTTACATTTTTTAATGATATAGATTATGATAAATACTGAGACTCTCAGCCTAAGAAATTGCAAAAAAAAAAAAAAAAACACAAATAAAATTAAGACAAAAATGTACTTTTTTTCTTATTTTTCAAATTTGACATTATATTGTATCTTTGGTTGTAAATAGGGTGGCTCTGAAAAACTAGAAAAACAAGACAAATTCATCCAAGTGTACAAAAGCCTCTCCAAACAAATAAAACATAATAATTGTACATAAGAACTAATTACACATGCAAACACAACAATGACTAAAGGTTTTCATAGCGTGCAGACATGATTTTAGTAATGTGATTTCACAGAATGCATGCCATTTGACTCATGAATCTGCATCGATTCTGTGTCATGTCCTTGGCACACTCCTGGTGTGCTTTGAGTGGAATATCTAATGATCTATGCATCCGATTACTGTGTGTGGGCTCGTTTGAAAGATAATACGTACTTTAAATAACGGTATGTGATATTTTATGTTCTGTTTATTTTTCGTGAAGTTAAAAGTGAAAATGTGGCATATAAGCAATGAAATGTTCACACGAAACATAAATGTCAAAGACATATACGTAGCTATTACTTGCTTTATTTTTCTCTGTGAGTAAAACAAATGGTTGTATTCTACTCTTTGGGAGCTTTCCAACAACATATGACACATGGTTATTTGATAAGTTTGATGTTTTAATGATTGCAATAATATGTACAGTCAGGTTTTTTTTTTAATTTTTTTTTTTTTTATAAATGATCAAAACAGAACACTTCTGATTTGTCTGCTAATTTCAAATCACTTGTTCAGTTTTGGTCATAATGCTTACATGCATTGTAAAGTACAACTTCTAAGTTTTCAAACGATACTAATTTATGTCGGTCAAGACTGAAGTTTTTAATATTTTGACAATTTTTTTTTATTTTTTTATCATTTAGCCCTACACAATGCAATAGAAATATTTTATTTTGTGATATTTCTTGGTACGCACTTTTTATCTCATTACATTAAATTCAGACTGCAAGCTAACAACTTGGGTATCATTATTTTACTGTGGCACTGGAAATTGAAAGGCGTTGCAGGAAACACTGGCATGTACAGTTGGCCTACACACATTTGCTTTCAAAGACCTATTGTGTGATATTTGTTTTAGCAAGACCTCAAGATAGCGATTCGCATCCTACATCCCAAGAATATTGCTGAACTGAAACAGTTTTGTTAACAAGGAATGGTTCAAAATTCCTACTGACCGTTGGGAAATAGTTGTGTTTTCTTTCTTGCCCCTTCAACCTTTTTTATTTACACAAATCCAGTGCACACTGCCTTTTGTTCACTAATTTATTAGTTGAATATCAATGATTTATTCAGTCCTTTTAAAAATGTCTCACCAAGTTACTCTCACTTGATTAAACATTCCTTTTCTGAGAGTCTCTGTTTTCACACTGCATTTAACTGCACCAAAAACCTGGTGAGCTGCCTACCTACCTTAAGCTTACCTATGATGTTTGATGTTTAGGTTGGCAGCACACCAGGCTTTGATACACAGCCTGATATGGTAAGATCACTTACAGTTTTATGAAATGTCTTGTTTATTAATGCTCTTCCACACTTTGAGGAGGAGAGGAAATTAGTTGTGCTCATTGTTGAACTGAACGGTTCTCTCTAAGTGGTAGTATTCTCAGTGGACCATCACTAATGATATACTTTCCTTTTCTTTCTTTTCTTTCTCTTTCCCCCTGCAGGTGGTGTTGGTTTTTGCACTCAGCATTGGAGCTCTGGGAATATACTTCATAGATTCTTCGGAGTGAGTACAATTCCGATCTAACAATTCTTGCCGGAATGGTTTAGTCTCATAAGAGCCAAAGGCTTAAAACACAGACCTTAAATAATGAGAGCTTTAATAGAAGTGATTTCCTTTGCCTCCTTACACTTAAGGCTTTTTCCAAAAAAATTGATTTGATTTAAATCAGATTTTTATTTTTCATCAAAGGGTCAGTGAATGGAAGTGAAGGCCTTAACCTTCAGAAAAAGTTTTTTTTTTATCCACCTGAGGTCAAACTAAATATTATATCAACTTATTTATTTTTATGTGAGGTTTGCAGTTTTTACCAAAATTTTTAAAACTTTCTGAATACATTTAAAATCACTGAGTGATTTCGTTATTTTCTAGCAATAAACGTTAAATAAATAAATATAATTGTAAATATACAAAAATAAATGCAATTTATACAATAACAAATAAAAACTAAAAAATAAATTAAGTATGAATGCCACAATGCATAACAGGGTTGCAAGTAACTTAAATGATTTAGCAAGATTTAGCTTAAATGAAGCTTACCCTACTATCACACAGGGGCTATATAGTTTGAGGCAAAATGTTTTGTAATTATTAGTAAACTTATATTTCCAAAAATTAAAAAAAAAATTTTTTTAAAAAAATTTGTTAGATATTATTTCCTTACAAAAATGTTGGTAACAGGGTTGAATGATTAAGCATGGCAAATGCAGTCAACACCACAATTTGGGTAAAAATGTTGAATATGAAAGGAGATTTCACCTGTAGGTAAGATTGTCCTGTTTACTTTCATAACCTCCGTTCTCTGATGGAGGGAACGAGATGTTGTGTCAGTGTAGTGACACTAGGGGTCACTCTTGGGAGCCCCAAACACCTCTGCTTTTTTTTAAAAAAGGCCAATGAGAATTGGCGAGTGGAATTTGCATGCCACTCCCCCAGACATACGGGTATAAAAGGAGCTGGTATGCAACCACTCATTCAAGTTTTGTGCTGAGGAGCTGAGACCAGATCCCGGCCATTTCAGCTGGTAGTTCAGTGTTGTGGCAAGAGGGACACAATGTCTCGTTCCCTCCATCAGGGAACAGAGGTTATGAAAGTAACCAGGACATTCCCTATCTGTCACTCACTCGACGTTGTGTCGATGTAGTGACACTAGGGGTCCCTATACAAAACGCCACAACTATCTGAACTGTGTTACGTGAACTGTTGGTGTGTGATGGGCAGACCGCTGTGTGCCTCGTAGCCAGCACACCAGGCTGTCACGTAACCTCCCCCAATGCTCTTATGAGTGTTGAACGGTCCATCAGGAACAAGTCGACTGCCCAACTACAGGGATAGGCTAGCCCAGCCGAGGCCTCTTTCCCTCTCTTTTCTCCCCAAAAAAGAGTGGAATTTGTTAACTGACTGGGAGCCATAAGTGTCTACATTGGGGGTTGTCCCTCTCAAGGGGAAGACACTGCAGAAACCACACCCTGCCCAAAAGTGGGGGGGGGGTATTTTGAGTGGAATACGTCACATGGTCTTACCGAGTCTTGTCGGAAGTATGTCATGTGGAGAGGTCCCATGGTAGGTCCTACCTGAAGGGGGAGGAGTTTCTACAGAGCATGGTGACCGGGGGCAGAGGGGCCTCTGCCCAAGGAAGACACAGTTTGCTGACAGGGAAACAATTTTGCGGAAAATATCACATGGGGTCGCCTTCGGGGAACCAGCACATGTGGAGCACCTACCTCAGTACAGGGGCTCATTAGCGCATGGTCAGCGAGTTTCTCCACTAATTCAATTGCCAGAGGGCTAAGGAGGAAAGTCATCCAGGGATCACAGTCTGTGAACACGACTGGGAGTCAAGAGCGCACGTCTTCACCTCAAGGGAGGGGAAAGGCGCTATGTGCAAGCGGTACACCCGGCCAGTTGTCCCAGAACTTACCTGCTCGTGCCTGCCAATACGTGGGACGAGACCGGCTCATTCCGGTCGAGACTGAGTCCAACTCCAAACCGAGAAAAGAGATGCTCTGAACCGGGGAGAGCTTGCTCTTTTCCCAGTTGACCCGAAGCCCCAGTCGGCTGTAGAACCCTTTCTTCATCTCGGCTGGTGGAACAGGCTCTATCGCGCCCTTGCGCAGAAGGGTAGCGATTTCTGCACATAAGGTAGCGGGGTGGACCATCAGGGTGGACATCGCCTGCCCGAGAGACTGCGCCATGACCTTCATCGCCCGGAGAGCGAGGTCGGTCACCGAGGGCAGTTCCTGCATCAGTCCCGGGTCAGAACTACCCTCGTGCAGTTCTTTTAGCGCCTTGGCTTGGTGTACTTGCACTAGAGCCATGGTGTGCAGGGTGGAGGCGGCTTGTCCAGCAGCACCGCAGGCCACAGTCGTCAGGGATGACATAAACCTACAGGCCCTGCATGGGAGCTTCGGGTGCCCACGCCAGGTGGTGGCGCTCTGCGGACACAAGTGCACCGCGAGCAGCTTATCCACCTGGGGGATCACCGAATACCCCCTGGCTGCTCCATCATCGAGGGTAGTGAGAGCAGGGGAGCTGAAAGGCCAGAACTGGGCAGTAAAAGGTGCCTCCCACGATCTTGTCAGTTCCTCATGCACTTCCAGGAAGAAAAGAACGGGGGCAGGGCGTGGCCCGCTCTCCGATGCTGTGCTCGATAACTTATCGTCTTCCCGAGCTCCGAACGAGAAATCGAACTCGCACTGAGATGAGCCGGCGGTCTCGTGCGAGAGCCTGATCGGGGCAAGCGAGCATGCTGGGGAATGGGAGGTCCATGGGGGTATACCCGGCAGAGGTGGTCCCATTGATGTCCCCAAATCGCCCCCAGTACTAACCGACGCAGCCTCAAACCCGTAGGTAGAAGGACCGGTGTGGGGCTTTTCTTACGAAAGCAAGCCGCGACCGCAACGTTGCCATGGTCATGTTCTCACAATGAGGACATGATGCATACCAGCTCTTTTTATACCCGTATGTCCGGGGGAGTGGCATGCAAATTCCACTCGCCAATTCTCATTGGCCTTTTTTTAAAAAAGCAGAGGTGTTTGGGGCTCCCAAGAGTGACCCCTAGTGTCACTACATAGACACAACGTCGAGTGAGTGACAGATAGGGAACTTCTGTTACAATGCACAAACCTCCAATAGCTTATCATTAGAAGTACAAGGCAAAGATGTTAACATGGTGCAATACAGTGACAAGGTTCTATTTTCCCATATAGTTAATGATACCATGATAATGAACCCTACATTTAATGGTACTGTTAAGCATACCATTATATAATTTAGGGGTTTTGTTCACTTTCTTCCTTTATGCAGTTTAAAGTTAGCCTCACTGTGGCAGGATTATTTTGTCAATGAAAGCCAAGCAGGTCAGTTTCCATGGTTACATTAGGCAGAGTATCTCTGCCGCCCACCTCTCTCCGCTATGCTCCCTAGAGAATGGCGTGCTCTGAGCTGAGCCCAGTCACCCAGGTATCATTGCTGCCAGATAAACTTTGCTCAAGTTATTTGCATATGCACCAGCCAATTGGCCCATACTTTTAAATAATTTGTTTTAAAATAAGGCAAATTGCTTCGATTTAATACAGCAGTGATTCTGATGTAAAAGTTACAGATAGCTGTTGACGTAACGCCGCATGCAAAAAGCCAACATGTGCAGTTTAAATCCAAGCTGTGGACCACCACAGCACTGAAATGATTCTCAGCATGTGTTCAGTCTTATACATACATGTACAGCCTTTGTGTGCCTAGACTGACTGTCACAACATGCTGGAGCAAAGCTTGGTATGATGTTTTTTTTTTCTTTTTTAATCCCTATAATGCTTGGATCAGGATGCTATAGAAAGCAGAGGCTTATGCATCATTCAGAAAAAAATAAAAACCTGGTCTTCTGTAACGTTGCTGGCAAAGACAGGCTGACAAAGACGATGATGAAGATAGAACCCAGGTGCAGTTTATTTACATAAGTGAAATCCAACAACCATAAATCCAAACGTGAAACAAAACATAAACATAAACTTGACTTGACTTGAACAATCCAACAATGTTACACTTTCAATACCTGACAATGGCAAACATGAGGCTTAAATACATAGACAAGGGAGAAACATGACAATGATAACCAATGATAAGACAGAACTGATAACAAGGTAACAAGACAATGAAAGCAAGACACATGAACATGGAGGGAAACATGAAATCACATGACCAGGGGACCACATGATATGAAACAGGGAATCACATGACCTGGCAGGGAAACGGGAAATAACATGGCATGGAACACATGACTATAAAACATCAACTAAACTTCCAAAACAAAAGATATTAACACAAAACAGAACAAAACCGCATAAAACCATGACATCTGGCTTGTCATCTAGAGTACATGTTTTCACAGTACAGCTTATACTGTAGTTGGCAGCTTTCTCGTTTGATTGCATATGTGACAGATTATAGAATAATTATAAAAGGTGTAGTTACCATTTGTATGACAAAATATTTGCATTTCTTTTTAAAATACCCTTAATTATACTCTGTTGTGAATGTTTATCTTAAACTATATTTACTAAATTAAATCTCACAAACCTTACAAATGTAAAAAAAAAACCACAAATAAAAATTACCAAACCTTTAAGAGTGGGACATGACCAAAAGTAATGACTTGCAGTTTAGTGAGTAAGTCAATTGTCTGCTTAGGAGGTTGTCCAACTGATATAATGAGCTCAGTTTTGATGGATTTGCAATCAGTTCGACCAGTTTATTAAAAAAGAACAGACTCGCAAGAGCCATTCGTTCGTTAATCAGACTGTATGTTCATTGTTGCATGCAACCTGCAGAGGGTGTCTAGCAGAATGATCTAGCTGTGTTATTGGACTGGACTTGTTGTTAGATAGGACTTTAGTCTTTGATCTAACCAGTTCTGTAGGGAGGTGCCAAAGACATGGCTGATAGTCATATAGACACTCTTTTGCTCTGCACTCTAAAACATGACTGACAATATTGTGACACCTAAAAGTGTGACAGATATGAAAAGTTTAAAGGCATTAATGGGCAGTTGAGTAATACAGAAGTGGTTACCTGGAAGCGTGTTAGTTTGCTGCAGTATAGGGGTAGTTGACACATATTATGTCCATAAACTTCTTAGTCAACATGAAGATTTACAGTTAATGTATAAAAGTGTATATTTTAGCTTCTGTTAAGTTTTTCCACAATGTTTAGCACTTTTTTTTTTTTTTTTTTTTAAATAACAAATATTCCAGTCTCTCAATATGCACAATGATTATAAAAGAATTAGCAAAATGCTGTTTAAAATAGTTTCAGATGGAGTAAAGCAATTCTCCATGTGAGGACATGTCAACTTTCGTTAAGTATTTCATGTTAAAGACGCCATACAATCAAAATGAGAGTTTTGTGCCTTTTAGTCCATGTAGTAGGTTTGGGATTTATGTTGTTTTCACATATCGATAATTGTTCAATTTTCCAGATGATTATCGATATATTTTCAGATATAAATAGGGCTGTTCGTTGCATAATAGTCTGAGGCTGCGTCCAAAACCAAAGGTAGCTGTCTTGTTGCCTCGCTGCCCTATCAGTCAATGACTCAACAGACAGCGTTTGCGTATGAAGGTAGCTCCAGAAACTGGTTTCGGACAGGCTACTGACGCAGCATAACGTCACATCTGCAACTAATTAACGCCATCTGGTGTCCACTAAAGGTAACGCATCTACTTCATTCATCCAAACGAACCACAATGGTCTAATAATCTAGAAAAAATCAAGAGAATTTTGGTGATAACCAAGTGAATATTTAATAACTTCAGTACTACTTTCTTGCTAGAAATGGAATCAAAAGTTGGAAAAAGTGAATAAAAACGTACATTTATACACAAATTGGCTATCAACTGCCTCTTCAGCCGGCATGTTTTTTCTTCAGCTCAACCACCGTGGATTCGGGAGCATAGGACTGTGGGATTTAATAGGCAGCAAAGGATACATCTATGCTGCCTTCAAAAATCGATCAAATGAAGATATCTCAGTAGACAGGATGTGATGCAAACATTCGGACATGCCTTGATCCCTTCCTACCTCATTATACAGCTTCCGGAGGCAGCATTTTCCTGGTTTCGGATGCAGCCTTTGTCTTTTGAAACTAACTTCTCAACACAACTTTGGTAAAGTGTGAGCGGAAGGTTTAATTAAAGTGGGTCGCGTATCGGACGTGTCTGGTGGATGATATGGCGCATTCAAAAATGTGATTTTTTTTTCTATGAAGGTACGTACTACGTGGAGGCTACATACAGAGAAGTTTCATAATAAACATCACCATTTCTAATTGTTCAATTTGCAGTTACACCAGTTTCATACACTAACCTGCAAACTCATCAATGTCACTTTGTTCATTCTTTAAGTACAAAATCCTAAAAACCTAACTTTGGACTGCTGTCAGCTCGTAATGTGTGTGTGTGATATCTGGCTTCAGTAAATGTTATGTCACCCCCTTGTGGTCTCCAAATCTATTACGTCAGACTACGTTGAATGGCAGAGAATTGAAAGCACACAAATTAGGCCACTGCCTCAAAAATGCATTGGTAAAATAACGTGCCGATCAATATATCGATATTTAATGACATGCCTGATCTTTAGTCCATGTATCTATGTAGCTAAATGTTTCACACTCTTTCTCTTCTGGGAATTTAGACCAAAAATATTGATAACTCATATTGCACCCATTTTCTCCAATAAAATATTCTCTAGAATAATAACATCCCTTCCCATATTACGTCACTTCTTACAAGCAATATTAAGTAGCAAATGTTAATTGGTGTGATGTTAACTAAAGGCTATTGGCTATTTAAAAAAAGGGATTGAGTCCTTATTTCAATAGGAAATACGTCAATATGGGAAAGAAAACTGCTCTTCAAGCCGGTTAATGTGGACTTTAAATACCCTAGACAGAAGGCAAGAATGTGTTGGTCTGTGTGCATGTTTTTGTTGAGTGGTTAGCTGTGTCTTATGGATCTTGGATGCACCTCCTCTTTTTCACCCACCCGATTCAGTTCCAAATCAGGTTATGACAGCAGTGGGGGGTGCTGTGATGTGCTCTTAATGATCTACATAGAGTTTGGCTCTAGAGTTACAGCCTGGAGTCCTGGCATCTGAAACCTTCACTGCTGCTGTCCTCACCAGACAAAGATTAGTGCAAATGGCACGTACGTTCTCACCCTCTGATCTGACTGCCACAGTGCTCCTCATCTGACTTTTCGTACCGCGTGACTTGGCCGTTAATGGTCTCGATAATGGATCATCCGCTGACGACTCCTTTGCGCCGCTAATGATCACAACTGTTCAAGAATGTCTGGAATGAACCAATGTTTTTTTCTTGATATAGTCTCTCATTCTCAACACATGTAAACAGGGAATAGAGGCATGACGAATGCATCTTTCCAACACTCGCGCAAATAGACAACGTAATCGTCCATTAAAAAAGCCATCAGAAGATGTCTAAAGTGGGACATTTTGAGTGATTCTGAGCTGATGGTTACTCCCTGAGGTAACTCAAAATTTGATGAAGGGTGAAAGCAGCAATTGCACACAGTATTTTGCGGGGTGGGTGGGGGCTTTTATCATCGCCTCAGTGCACACGCTGGGCTTTCAGGGGGGCTTTTCACTCAACGCTGTAGATACGTAGCTCTCTCTAGTGGCCAGCCACTGCCCTCCTCTGAGTTTCTCTGGATAATCCTCCTTTTGTGTGAGGAGTCACTTTCAGGGCGCTGTTTGTTTTTGGTCGGACTGATCTTCAGTTCAGGAGCCGAGTAAAATAACTTTTTTTTTTTTTTTTTTGAAAAGATGGAGTGTTTTGTTGCACGGCTATGTCGAAAGATGCCATTTGTTATAGACATACTGGATAGCACCTGTCTGCATCTGTTGGCCTGAAATTATTAATGGGACTTGCTAAGGCAAGCATCACTGTTCCTATTGCACATACCTTGGGTTCTAGACCCTAACCCTACATAGTAAAATTTGGTGCATAACTCGTTGCTCAATGTTCGTGCTATGGACATGAATGATACTTCAAAATGTGTGGCTTGTTGTGAAGAGTTGTGTTATTACTTTTTTTTAACAATCAGACTTAGGATTTTGTCCTAGTGGATGATAAAACAGACAGAAGAATCCTATAGACTCACATAGAAGAGTGCAAAAGTCTGGTCCCTCAAGTAAAATCACATGCATTTCTTTACATAGTGGAATTGATTTTTAACCATAACTTACCGTGAGGTTGACCTACTGACCTATCAAGAGCTTTAAGGTTATTTATTAATTTATTAATTAATGGAAAAGGCTTTTCAACTTAATAATAAAAAAAGTGTTTAATAGTGGAATTCCTGGTGAAGAACTACACTACCCGTAAACCCTAAAGGGAAAATAGTAACCAGTCAAAGAACTGCAGCAAACAAAGTACCCCAAACAAGCTTAGTGGCGACACTTGCTATGCAGATGCTAGGGTACTGCTAGGGTACACTGGATGGTTGTTAGGTGGTTGATTACTGGCCCATGTCAGAAGAGTCTATCCCCAAGTCTCTAAAATATTCTGCCCATAGATATTTCTTGGGTCACTCCTATTGAGTGCAATAGTGCCCACCCAATTTTTCAGCCGTCTTGTTTCCGGAAGTGTTTTTTCCATTCATTTTTTCCATAGCGATTTCATAAAATAATTCATAAAAGAGTTCTAAGCCATGAACCAAATCAGCCAGCTCTGAGGTGAATCACAACATTACAACTTTGATTTGAAGCTAAAAACTATTTGAAAATCGGACAAAAATATAAAAAGGTACAAGACTGTGTACTTAACATCTGGTGGGGGAATGAACTACAATCCCATGAATCATTGATAATGACAATCAAATTAAAACAATGAAAATATATCAAACTATTGATTTAAAGTTGTTTATTACAAGTGCAGTATAGAGATAATATATTTTACGTTTATTGCAAATCATTAAGATATAAACAAATATATCTATAGTTTGAGACTTCCATGATTCACTGCGAATGACGCAATCAAGATGGTCTCCCTACGCAATGGCCTGACAACCACCCAAACATAGCATTGCAGAGCAAATTTTCTACTGGCAAGCACCACTAAAAAACATGTACTGATACATTTGAAACATTTATGTACAAAGCAGATAAAAAATAAATAAAAATAAAACTTTCTGCTGTGTATTAGTTTTGTTCAAAACTTTGTCGGTTCATTGTCATATTATTAATGGGAACAGTCTGTACCTATTCCCCTAGACCAGGATGTCTTTTTTTAGGGGCTGAACAATGAAGCAAAAGATATATAGGGTAACTACAGGGAAAGCTCTCCTTCAAGGGATGCCTTTATTTTGTGTCCCGCTTATGACAGATTTTGGGTGATCAGCGCACTAGCACAGTTACATATAGCCACGCCATGGTCTACTAGTATTGAATCCTCATTTTCAGCACTGATTAGGGAGAAAAGAGTCATGGCTTAAAATGTATTATGCAGACATAATATATGCAGTAATGTTAGGAAAAAGACTTACTTTTTTATCTGGTTTGAATGAATGGTTGGTTCTACTGTATATAAAGCTCTTAAGCTGAGCTGTATTAACCTGGAAAGGCTTAGGACACTATGTTGTGAAAGGCCAGGGAAATACATGGCCCGTTCACTAAGAAGTCACTGAAATAAACATCCTGGCACTGCAATGCAGGGATGAATAATCCACCCCGTTTAATTCTAGTGCAGTGTCCCTACGCTTTAAAAATCTCCCACACACCAGCAGCCTATTCTTTATAGAGACAGAGAAAGATAGATTGACTGGTCACGTTCTCCAGTGTTGTGATAAAAACCTGTGTCTAATATTTTAGGCTTCAATTTCATATACCACTATTAATGTATAACAGTTGCTGATCAAATATTAATTGTTATTAATATTAGACTTCAGCTGTAATGGATTATTTTGATATTGGGTTCATGTCTTAAAATATTTCTTTCAATTTATTTTATCTTATAATGCAATATTTTTCATTACCAAGTTTAGCTGGATGGTTTAGCTAAAATATATATATATATATATATATATATATATATATATATATATATATATATATATATATATAAAATTTGGCTTGATATATCTCCAGCAAAATAATGACAAATAAATTGCAAATATTCAATATAGCCTATTCCCCATCCCTGCCGCCAATTAGAGTGGTACTGGATGACTCCTCAAGCTCTCTGCTAAGGAGGCCACATTGTCAATGTCATTTATTCACATAGGCACAGAGGTTTCACTTTACCCAATTCTGACTCTGGAGCTTTTTGTAGTAATAGGGTCTTATCACTAAAAGAAAAGCCTTGATGGGGTCAGTATTCTCCAGAGGTAATCACATAAAGTTCTCGGAGAGGACAAGAAAGAAGTTTAAACCACTCAAGCCAGTGTGGGCTCTTTTATTGAGGGGGCTTAGTCAATAAATACTGTAGATAAGAAACACTTTTTCAATTTGCCAGCCTATATCTTGCAATTTGTTTTGGGTGCAAAATGAGTTCTATATGTGGAAGGTTCACTTTGGAGTGCCATTTTGTTCATGTGTGTATTTGTGTTTGGCAGAACCAGCTGGAAAATCTCAGAAATATTAAGGCAAGACAAGTTTATTTATATAGCACATTTCATACACAATGGCAATTCAAAGTGCTTTACATATAAATGATAAAGAAAATACAAGATAAAATTAACTAAAAAACAAAAAACAAAAACAAACAAACAAACAAAAAACAATTAAGAACAAAAAATGAGATTAAAAAGTAATAAATTTAATTTAAAAAATAAGTAAAAATTATTAAAATGAATAAAAAAGTAAAAGAATACAGAAATAAAATTATGCAGTGCAATCAGTAAGTGCAGCACAGTGCTCAGTCAGTAAATGCACAGTTAAACAGATGTGTTTTCAATCTGGATTTGAATGTGGCTACTGTTGAAGCACATCTGACCTCTTCTGGAAGCTGGTTCCAGCTGCGGGTGGCATAATAGCTAAACACTGTCTCACCTTGTTTTGAGTGAACCCTCTGTATGTCTAACTGACTTGATCCTAATGATCTGAGAGGTCTGTTAGGTTTAAATTCAACAAGCATATCTAAAATGTATGAAACGAGTAATAGTACTTTAAAATCAATTCTAAATGTAACTGGAAGCCAGTGTAAAGACCTGAGGACTGGAGTAATATGCTCTGATTTTTTGGTTTGGGTGAGAATCCTGGCAGCAGCATTCTGAATGAACTGCAGGTGTCTAATGGTCTTGGCAAGGCCAATGAGGAGTCCACTGCAGTAGTCCACCCTACTGGTGATGAATGCATGAACAAGTTTCTCTAAGTCTTGACTGGATACAAAACATCTAATTCCAGCTATATTTTTGAGATGACAGTAGGCTGATTTCATGATTGCTTTGATGTGACTACTGAAATGAAGGTCTGACTCCAAAATGACACCAAGATTCCTTACTTGATTTTTTTTCTTTAGACCCTTGGAGTCAATGTATATATTCACCTTGGGAATTTCGCCTTTGCTGCCAAATACAATGACCTCTGTCTTGTCTTTGTTAACTGAAGGAAGTTTTGGCACATCCAACTGTTAATTTCATCAAGGCACTGGCACAGAGAATCTATGGGGCTGTAGTCACTTGGCGATAGGGCTAGGTAGATCTGGGTGTCGTCTGCATAGCAATGGTATGCAATTTGGTTCTTTTTCATAATTTGGCCTGGTGGGAGCATATACAGGTTGAACAGGAGCAGTGCAAGGATTGAGCCTTGTGGGACTCCACACATCATGGATGTCCACTCAGATTCACAGTTGCCTATGCTAACATAGAAACCCCTCCCTTCTAGATAAGACCTGAACCATCTGAGGACCGTCCCTGAGAGCATTACCCATTTTTGTTCAATCTGTCTAGGAGAATGTAATGGTCAACAGTGTCAGAAGCAGCACTGAGATCTTATAATACCAGCACTGATATTTTGCCTGAATTAGTATTTTGCCGACTATCATTAAGGATCTTAAGTGCCGTCTCTGTGATATCATGTGGTTGGAAACCTGACTGGAAATTTTCCAAGTAGCCATTCAAGATGAAAAATTTGTTCAGCTGATTGAAAACAACCTTTTCAGTGATTTTGCCTATGAAAGGAAGATTTGAAATTGGTCTGTAATTGTTCAATATTGAGTTATCTAGATTGCTCTTTTTTTAAGAAGAGGCTTGACAGCTGCAGTTTTCAGGGACTTTGGAAACGTACCTGAAAGGAGTGATGCATTTACTGTTTACTATAAGTGTGGTCCTTTGAAGATTAGCTAGTCCTCTGTGCATTTCACCAACTTCAGCAGAGAATTGTTTGAGCACGGTGCCATAACTATCACTGCAAACATCAAATGCAGCTCCTAAACAAAATTTTGTCTCACAACTTCCCTGTTGAGAAATTTCAATTGCTCCTGTTTTCATTCAGAGGAAGCAAGCACGAGGGCATTGCTTTGTGTGTGTGTTTTCTTTTAGAAGCAAACGCAGAGAGCACCGCAGGGAGGAATTAAAGCAGAGAGGCTATTTTTAGAGTCTAGGCTGAGGTTTTAGCTGTCCGGTGCCCTTGCAGGCGCTAAATTACTCTTGTTTTAGAAATGGTGACTTGGCCTAAATCAGTCACTGTTGTATTAACCTAGACCTGCTGTGTGCTGCCCCATTGGCCATTTATGCTCCAGCAGTGCTTCCCTACACAGAATTGCTCACTGAGGCAGCTCCGTAGGCAGCACTGCTTCTGCCTGCTCACTAGATATTAGTGGTGGACCGATATATATCACTGAGGCCGATAACGCGTTTGAGCTCATAATGTTAAAGTGTACTTCGTTTAAACAAATGTATTTCACTAACCTCAAAACTTGAGCAAATCCAGCATCCTGTGGAGCGTGCATACTGTATATCTTCCTCTGAAGTGTGTATTCTATCAGCCTCTCCTCTACAGTTCCCTCTAACTTGTCTTGTCTAGTGATAAAAAGAAAAATATCAATAAAAATTCTATGATATGCCATCTGAAAATATGCGGATATCTTGTTTAAACGGATGTAATTCACGGACCTCATGAAAATTCAGTGTTTTTTTGTTTTTTTTCTGGCGAGTGCTCATAATATCTTCCTCTAAACTGAAGTGCACATTATGTCAGCCAATCAAACCTCAGTTCCTCTGATTTACAAGTGTTACATTACGGGCAGTTCATGACAATCCACGCAGGTGATACGGGGTGAGTAAACTAGAAGCGGTCAGTAGTTTGCTGCTCTCAATGGATCTGCACTAGCGCGTGAGAAGTGTGTGAAAGCAACTTTAAAGTAAAAGCACTTTACTTGCTCTATAAGTAAATGTCATATTCACACTGTATGTACAATGGGGTTGATGATTCGGTCTTTTGTGTTCGATCCATGGTTGCTAGACTACTGTGTGCACTATTTCCTTCTTCCTAATATATTATACAATATATTTCTTTATGTCCAAATAAATTACTTGAATTGGATGACTAAGGGATTTTAGCAATTTTATATGTTATTTTCTATATTAAATTGTGTGATATATCTGCATTAAATGGCCTATCGGCCACCTTGCTCACTGGATATCAGTACCGGCCATTAAAAAAAACCCATATCGATCAACCTCTACAAGATATATTTGATATTCACAATATATTTGCTGCAGATATTGTGAAACTTTTGATGCACTTTTTAATTAGATTTTTTTTAAAGTTTGATAAAGATGGTGTCATTAGACCAGTTTTGGAATCCCTTCTCGAGTATGACAGTGATAAGACAGAGATGTTTTAATAGTGTCTCTAATTTAAACTTCAGTAGTAAAAATAGCATAAGAGTTGGTAAGTTTGTTTCATTTCCATGAATCAGTTGTCTATTTCTATGGATCGAAACAGTCTATTTCAATGATTCGATGCATCACCAGTGTCCGTGCATAATTATAATTTTTTTTTTCATGTTTTTAAATGTTTAAAAAAAATAATAATAATAAAAAATAAAAACATTGTTTAGGTACATATTGCTATTTATTACTATGAATTGTTTAAGTAGCACTCTATTGTGCACTGATATTGATGAATGATGCTTATAGTTTGTAACATAATGGAACTTTTGGAACAATGATCCCAGGGCATTTTTCAGGATAAGAACTCATTTCTGTGCCCTTTCTGAATTAATGCTAAAGTGCAGCATCATTGTAAAAAATTATTATAAAGAAACATAGCTAGCCTGAAATAGCCCTCTCTGGGCTGTGTATGTGTGTGCATGTTTCCCTTAGGGTGGCATAGCTTTGTGTGCACTGACATTGCTTTGTGTCTTCCGTGGTCACACACTGTTTTCTCTACCATTAGGAACTGAGGCCACCTAGTGTAAGTTTGATTCTCAGAAGTGCCTAAGCAGTTTTTACTTCACTAGCAGTTGCCATAGCAAGCTTTCAGCTGACCTCAGAGCAGCCTTGTTCTATATAAGGACCTGGAAAAATGTTATTTTGTCCCAGAGAGTCAAGGCTCTGCTGCAGGACAACATTCAGGTCTTAAGGTGGCTTAAAGAGGATACTGTTAAAGATTTCAGAGAGTGGTTATTTTGTGCCCAGGGTGTCACATGTGGAGAGATCTCATGTAATTGACAAGTGTTAAGTGACATTGAGCGCAAGGAAAAGATGCTCTTGTGTTTCACAGTATGCATGTGTTGATGGTCGTGCACTTTGAGACCCAGCTAATTGTAACTTGATAAAAAGCTATTTCTGGCCATTAAGGCAAGAAATGGCTAATTCAGCATGTATTATATTATATCTTTATTATTATTATTATTTTGAAACTAGTTTATTTTGTTGCATTTTATTTTTGCCTATTTAATTTAAGGGTTGGTTTCTGCTATAAATAACTTCCTACATAATATCAATGATCATGTCAGTGAAAGGGCAGCATCACATTAAGCTTAGCTGAAAAGCTTCTGGCTTGTTATGAAATAAAGCCTTTTGACTTAATTGAATCAATCAGCAGTTGTTTTAACCCTCTCAGATTTACTGAACTGATCAGCAATACCTTTATATATTTAAAGATTTAACAGATGAAGGCTTCTGGTGCTTTTAAGATAGTCCTGAATTATACAGAAGTCTGTTATCTATTCTCGTTGCAGTGGCTGTGTCATACCAAATAGAGAAATATTTAAAGCTGTATAGATAATACTTGTTATGAAGCATTTAGAAATATGTAATGTATTGTAAAGGAGTTCTAATACACCTCAAAATCCAACCTGGTCTCATAGAATCACATAACTATACTTACATTTTTGAAAAATTATTTATACATTGCTCATTGTACGTATTGCGGTAGTTTCCAGGGGAAATGAACACAAGATGCACTACAACAACAAGTTCCCTTTCATTCAAATAACAAATAAAATGCAGATTATAAGTTCATAAACACTTAACTTTTCACCCTGTTCCACACACAATACTGTCTGATGATATCAAAATACTTTTACTGTAGCGTATTAACTTGTGAGGTAATACATTTTAACATTTGCATTACATAACCAACTACATTTATAAGCTTTTGTGTGAATGATCAAATTGCACAGTAGCTCAACTGATGGAGCGTTACACTTGAGATCCAAAGGACAAAATGATGTGGTTGCTTCAGCATTTGTTTTTCATTTCTTATTTGCTTTATATGATACTATCAGAATATCACGAAAACACATCAAGTTTTTTTTTTTTTTTTTTTTTTTTGTGTTTTTATTATTCCCATTGTGGATTCTCATTAGATTCTAATTATTATGATACAGTAATTTTTTCTCAGATCTTATAGCCCCAGACACAAATTTGTATCTTTAAGTTGTCCACATTGTTTATTTCAGGTAGTTTGTGTCTTTTAATTTAGACAAGTTGTACAAATTAAGCTATTTGTAGACATGGTTTCTTTTAATTTAAGTTACTTACACTAGTTTAGCAATATTTTAAAACATCTATTCTCCTTTTCTTTCTCCACAGTCCTATAGAATCCTGTCAGAATTTCTACAAAGACTTCACATTACAAATTGACATGGCATTCAACGTGTTCTTCTTACTCTACTTTGGCCTGCGTGTAAGTACATATTTCACTTTCATATTTTATCAAGTTGATGTATCAACATTTTATCACATTATAAACACTGATTATCAGAATCAGAATCAAAATGAGCTTTATTGCCAAGAATGATTATTAGGGCCCAAACACTGAAAGTTCAGAGGCCCAATTGTTCTTCTAAGGATTATTATTATTAGGGCCCAAGCACTGAAAGTGCGGAGGCCCTATTTGTATTATTATTATTAGGGCCCAAGCACTGAAAGTGTGGAGGCCCTATTGTTCTTCTGAGGTTTAATATTTTAAGGGCCCAAGCACTGAAAGTGCATAGGCCCTATTGTTCTTCTAAGGATTAGAATTTTTATTATTATTGTTATTAGGGCCTAAGCACTGAAAGTGTGGAGGCCCTGTTGTTCTTCTAAGGATTATTAGGGCCCAAGCACTGAAAGTGCAGAGACCCTGTTGTTCCTCTATGGATTCTTCTTCTTTTTAAGGTTTTTGGTACTTTTGGGGTAGTTAACATGCATAAAAACTCTTGAAAATGTGCACACGCGTCAGAGTCATTGGCCATTAGGGCTTGGCAAAAGTTCATACATGGGCAAAAGTTCATACATGGGTGTGTAGAAGGGGCTCTGTAGTGCCACCTAGAAGATGGCTTTGTAGCACATCTTTTTTGAGTTACAGTCACCAAACTTTGTACATATATAGATCTCATCAAGCCGGACAACTTTCGTGCTGACAGTCATAAGCTCTGCCCGACAGGAAGTCGGCCATTTTGGATTGTTTGAAAAAAAGCATGCTCTGGAATTTGAAATATGCCTCCTAGAGGATTCATGTTACAGGTACCAAATGTGGGCGACATCATGCCAAGACATTGACGATGCTAAATTGCAAACAGATTTTTGATATATCGAACGGTGTTGCCATGGCGACACGATAAATTAGCGTAAAAAATGGGAAACAGGAAGTGTCTCGTATCTTCTGCGTACATCGTGTGATTTACATAAAAAATGAGCCATATGTTTGGCCTTGCAGGCTGATCACATTGATGTGGCTATTATGGGTCATGGTCATAGCGCCACCAACTGGCAGCAGGAAGTAAGGCAATTTTAATAGACTTTGAAATAGCCCTCTTGTGTTTACACGAATTGCTTAGAATAATGCCAAGACACTGCTGATGAAAAATTGTAAAAGGATATTTGATATCTTAAATATTGTTGCCATGGCAACATAGTAATTGTTATTATTCCTTTCTTTCTATATTTGGGCCTGGTCTCTTTTTAAAGAATACACTTGACATTTTTGTGCAAGTGAAAACAGTTTTTAAAGTGAAACAAAAAAGTTATATAAGTTTAAGTTTATTGTAATGAAAATGAACTGCACAAACATTTTTTTTTATATATATAAATAGAAATATAAAAATATTAGAAAATCAAAGCCACATGTCTAACTCAGATCTGATCAAAATTTTAGGTCGATATATTAAAAAAAATGACCTTTTGGTGGCAGTTTTTGTGCAGACGCAGTACCAGAAATGTCCAGTAGAGGACAGCCAAGCTCCATTGGTGAATGATTCCCACAAAAGACCACATCTGCACAATAGACCTTTTTCAGAGACTGTGATGATGCGTTTCTGCCTTATTTATCAGTGTAAATCTTGCAATTTTTTTTATATTATAAATGTTTTAAATATTGAGTGTAAATTTATAACATTATGTTTATTGTTATATTACCCTGGAATTAGTTTTACAAAAACGAATTACCATAGCTGCGAGGGGGTTTCTATGACAGCTGCTGAGAGAGTGACAGTAAATTTATCATGTTCTCCCAACTGACTTGCTTAATCCACCGCTCTCTATTTTTTTTTTTTTTTTCCTCCTCTGAAAAGTCATTCAAATGTAATAGTGGATTTTTTCTTTTGGTCTTGGAGCCAATGGGTAAGTGAAAATAATATTTGCTGTGATCTCCCATTCACTCCCATTCACCGCTGTCGAAGTTTATCCTGCAAACGTTTACTTCCGCATTCCAAAACCCTGATTGTGAAAAAGGTCTATTATCTGAATAATTTGGCAGGAATTGGCATAAAAACACAAAAGAACCAAAGCCACTTGACTGACCATGTCCTGATATGAATTTGAGAACAATCAGTGCTTGAAGTTGGGCGGTACACAACACCTGCACTTCTATAATTTACTCTACAGCATAAATTATAGATATATGCTACCTATCAGCATGCGCTACCAACTCTATAATCTATAATCTCTGTCTCCAGGCAGGGTGAGTGTGAGATAGTGGAGTCGACTCAAGTGCAGGAAAGACGGCAAAGTTAAAAGTTTCTGTGAGCGATTTCACTGTTCTATATCATTTGTCTGTAAGCACATACAAAGATATGGCCTAATAAAATGATGCTTGGAAAACCATGTCTGCATTCTGAGTGAGTTTGATTCATATATTGGTATAACGTTCGCTTTGTTTAATGATATGATGCATTAAGCACTGCTGCAGTTTATATAAAAAGCTCTCCCCTGCAGAATGAGTATTTTTAGAGGCAAAAGAACTGATTCCTTGTCAAATTAGTATGATATCTTATTTTTATCAGCAGTATCATCTGTTAACAGCATTTCAAACGCTACTATTGCCAGTTGTGCAGTCCACCAATAATATTAGAGAGGCGGCAGCAGTAGGAACGCCCAACAGCGACACAGATTGCAAAGTCATGCCGCCTGTGGTGTGAATGGGGCTTTAATCAAAACCTATTTGTTAGTTGAGGGTGTGAGGTCATGTGTGTTCTTCAGCCAGATCTTAAGAAGGAAATTACAGCCAGACTCAAATGTTAATTAAATACCCCTTGTAATGTAATAACAGACTATTTTAATGTAAATAAATGAATAATATTAACAGTTTTATTGCTTGTGTTAGGTAAGGTAAACAAAACTAATGTTAGAAACACCTCTCAAAGCACATGTGAATTGACAAAATTTTATTGCACAACATTATATAAGACATTTACAAGATTAGAAATATTATATTAACTTCTAAAATAACTGATTATAATGCAAGTGCTGTTAGCAGTTGGAGCAAGCAACTATTTTCATTTTCAACAAACGTATTATATTTGTTCTGCCATAAATTATACAAGAGTTGGTTTATGTCACTAGATGATGCAATAAAGTAATAAAATGCTCAGGTGTGCTTATGCATGAACATTAGATGAGCGCCGGTGTGTAATAGCCTTTAGCCCGTTAGCTGCTCTGAGTGCCGGGCAGATCATGTTAGCATAGATTCATCGCAAAAAGCAGTGAGAACATTTGATTTTGGGTCAGATCGGTCATCCACCCACAATAGCAGTGGGAGACATTATGCCTCCAGGCAGCTTGGATGTCAGAGCTCCTCCTCTGGATCACTCCAAATGATCACATGGTTTCTGCCGCTTTCTAAACTGAGAAAGGCCAGCCCATGTAACCATGGAAACCTCATACTATTGCCTACATGACCTACCAGTCAAACCATTACTAGAGATCTATTGGCCGGATTGATCCAGGCAAATAGCCAATGTGCATTTGGTAATACCACAGTGTGTCTGATCTGTGTTGAATGAGAGCTCTGGCTGTGAATCGCAGATCAAGGTGTGGGTGTGCTCAAAATACTCAGTGTGAATAGGCGAGACATCGATTTTGATTGCATACAAATTTATTTGTATCAATATTTGATTGAAATTAGACATTTTTGATTACATGATAACATAAAAATAGAGGATCAGTCGGATTTTTTCCCCATTTTACCCCCAATTTTCAATGTTCTGGATAAAATGGTTGAGTCCATTTTCATCAGTGGACCCTCACAATGAAATGCATGCTGTTTTTTTTCTTCAATCATTGGATCGGATCATAAGCAGAGAACATGAAACATAAGGACTGTTGCTCTCTTTTAATATTTTAAAATATGTTTTTCACTGTAATGTTCTAATTGCCAAATAGACTGCAGAAGATGAAAGTTGAGTTTTTAAGCTTTAATTTGATATCAAGTTTGTGAGGATTGACGAAGTGTTTGATATAAAACAAGACATTTGTTTTATAACATACTCAAACAGCCCAACTCTTGGCCACTGACAGTTTAAAATGGGCATGTAAGACGGCCTCTGTAGCACTGTAGCACTGTAGAATTTTTTGAATATTGCAGTCTCTGAACTTTTAAATACTCCTCATAGGAGATTCGTGTGACTGGCACCAAACTTAAGCAACATTATGCCAAGACATTGAAGATGCTAAATTGCGAACAGATTGTTGATATATCGAACATTGCTGCCATGACAACACAATAAATTAATATCTAAAATTGGGAAAAAGGAAATGTCTCTTATCTTATGTGTGCATTGTGTGATTTACGTCAAAATCGATCCTTATGTTTGGCCTTACGGGCTGATCACATTGATGTGGCTATTGTGAGTCACTGTCGGAGCGCCACTAACTGGCGGAAGGAAGTGTGGCACTTTTAACAGACTTTGAAATATCCCCCTTATGTTTACCTGAATTGCTTCACTTTTTTTAGAATAATGTCAAGACAGTGCAGATTTAAATTTTTGAAGGGATTCTTGATATATTAAATAGTGTTGCCATGGCAACGCATTAAATGTCATTATTCCTTTTTATGTATCTTCATGTTTTTGAGGTACTTGGCATGCTTGAATTTTCCTGAAATTTTGCACACACATCAGAGATGTAGGCCATTAGGCCTGGGCAAAAGTTAACACATGGGTGTGGCTGGGGAGCTCTGTAGTGCCACCTTTTGACAAAAGTGGTGGGGTCAGTTTCTTCTACGGTCACCAAATTTGCTATATATATTGTTCTCATCAAGCCGGACAACTTTCAAAATTACAGCCATTAGCTCTGCCCAAAAGGAAATCGGCCATTTTGGATTGAATGTGCATTTTTTGAAAATTGCAGGCCCTGAACTTTGAATACTCCTCATAGGGGATTCATGTAATTGTCACCAAATTTAGGCAACCTTATGCCAAGACATTGAAGATGCTAAACTGCGAACACATTTTTTGATATATTGAATGGTGTTGCCATAACGAGGCAATAAATTAATGGAAAAAGTGGGAAACAGGAAGTGTCTGTGTCAGGAAGTGTCATATTTTCTGTGTGGATTGTGTGATTTAAATCATATTGGTGCTGTCTGTTTGTTCATGGGAGCTGATCACATGGATGTGGCTATTGTAGATCACTGTCTTAGCGCCACCAGCTGGCAGCAGGAAGTGTGGCAGTTACAACAGGCTTTGAAAAAATCTTCTTATATTTATCCAAATCATGTCAGACTTGGTCCAAATAATGTCAAGACATCGCTGATATAATTTTGTAAAAGGATTCTTGGTATCTTAAATAGTGTTGCCATGGTAACACATCAAATGTTATTATTCTTTTATTTGCATATTTGAGTGTTTTGAGCCTCTTAATATGCTTACAATTCGGCACACACATCAGAGTTTTGCCCATTAGGCGAAGGCAAAAGCTAAGGCATGGTAGCGCCCCATTTTGACTAAAGCGGTGGGGCTAGTTTGACCTACAGTCACCAGACTTGGTACATATATAGTTCTCTTCAAGCCGGACATCTTTCCATATTACAGTCATTAGCTCTGACCAACAGGATGTTGGCCAATTTGGATTTAATGTGGATTTTTTGACAATCGCAGGCTCTGAACTTTTAAAATCATGCGATTCTCACCAAATTTGGTCAACGTGATCCCAAGACATTGAAACATGATAAATTGTGAACATATATCGAACAGTGTCACCATGGCAAGGCAATGTATTTATGGCAAAAAAAAGAAAGAAAAGGGAAACAGGAAGTGTCTAATATCTTCTGCATGCATTGACTGATTTAAAGCTGTATGTTTGTTCATGGGGGCTGATCACACTGATGTGGCTTTTGTGGGTCACGGTCGAAGTGCCACCAACTGACAACAGGAAGTGTGACATTTTGTGTGACTTTGAAATAGTCCTCTTACATTTATCTTCTCAAATACATGTGCCCACCATGCTTTGTTTTCCTAGAGCCACCAGGTGGCGATGGCACTGTAATGCTTGGGCCCCTCATCGCTGCTTGCAGCTAAATTTATGCTTGAACTTTTAATGTGTAATTACTATTCATTTCAATGAGGAAATCTTTTGTCCATTTTTCTTTTCCCAGTTCATAGCAGCCAATGACAAGCTGTGGTTCTGGTTGGAGGTGAACTCAGTGGTGGACTTCTTCACTGTACCACCTGTGTTCGTTTCAGTGTATCTAAACAGGAGCTGGCTGGGTAAGTCTATAAACACCACCCGCTCCTCTCTCTTTACACCCATCTCTTGTCCCTGCACCCCAGGGTGGCAGTCAGCACCAGTCATCATTCACAGGTACACTGCCTCTAACTGAAGGTAGATAATATTAAGGCCAAACTGATGATGAAACAAGGGCAAATGTTTGAACAGGAGATTTTATGATTATTAAGCCCAGCTGCTGTGGATTGTTGTCACTCTCTTTTGCAGAAATCCCAAGAATAGCTCTGAAATGTCTGCTGAAATGAGGCTAACAGCAGAGATGACTGTAGGGTTTAGGTAAAGAAAAGATGAGAAGAATATAAGAACTGAACCTAAGTCTGCTATCTGGCTATTTTTGAATAATCCAGTGAATTTAATACTTTACAAATGAAAAGTATGAATTGAAATGCTCACAATATGGAACACTTGAGATAAAAATGAATAATTGAGCAGTAATCATTTAAAAAAGAGTCATGTTCAAAGCCTTTGTAAAATTGTAGATTTAAGTTCCTGCATCAGGCTTGCTGTCTAGGAGCCAGTGGGGCGGCCAAATACTTGCATTGCTGGTAATAATTTTCCATCACTTTGTGTCTATGTCAAAGCTGGGTTGACTGGCAACAGGAAGAACATAAATGCAGTGTTAGGGGACTGGTGTGCATGTGCATGCATGTATGAAGTTGCTTGTGCTTTTAAAAAACTGCTGTATCCTTTTACCAAACAGGAGGTAGGACATCATCTCTATTGCTCAAATAAACTTCAGCCTGTAAAGCCAATGCAAACACACACACATTTGTTAATAACCACTACACCACCTGTGTCATTACTGCTTTCCAAAACAACTGTAAAAGGAATGTTGTTCTTCCATAAACACACTATATCCCTTTAGTTATTAATTAAGCACTTCAGTAGCCCTCTGAACAGAAGAGAATTGTCATCTTCTGCAATGGTGCTGCCTAAATAATGCATATAGAAGCAAATTTTTTTTTTTTTTTGGAGTTTTAATTGTGTCCCTCCCTCACTAAATGCAAATCAAATAAAAGCTGCTATCAGCATCAGCCTAATAACAACTGTTTAGCTTAGCATCGTATGTAAACACTATTTCTCTTTCAGTCCAAATTCTGAGTAAGTTTTGACATCAAACATCTCCTAAAAACTCCTGAGAACTCCTAAAAAGTGCCAAACAATCATGAGTACAAACCCAAATGTTCTAATAAGATTGTGCCTTCACTTATTAGGGCTTAGGAGCCATTGGCTCCAAAAAAAATGACTTAGGAGCCATTGGCTCCTAAACTGAAACATTAAGGAGCCATATGGCTGTTTTTAGTCGCCAAATCACAGAATTGCTCGATTTAGATTGCTGTTCAAAAACAAGATAGAAAGCAGAAGAAAAGGAAGACAGCTGATAACCCATTAATCAGAGGTTTAATAAACAGTATATATAGTTGAGAAGATAAGTTTGCATTCCCTTTTGTCTCATACATGTTCACACACTTTTTTAATTTATACAAATAAAAGAGATAAAATACCTTTTATTTAGTACTGCTCTTCAGAATCTACATTACAGATATTTACATAAAGTATAGTATGCATATAGTAGTGTGTTGCCTTCTAGAGCATCAGTGAATGTTTGCACTTTGTGTAATAGCTGTGTACAAGTCCCTCAATAGACCTTTTTCACACTCTGGGTTTTGGAATATGGAAGTAAATGATTGCAGGGTAAACTTTGACAGTGGTGAATGGGAGACCACTGCAAATCTTATTTTCACTTACCCATTTGCTCCAAGACCAAAAGAAAAAATCCACTATGACTTTCCAGAAGAAAAAAATAAATAAATAGAGAACGGTGGATTAAGCAAGTCAAATGGGAGAAGATGCAAAATTTACTGTCACTCTCTCAGCAGCTGTAATCGAAACCCCCTCGCAGCTGAGGTGGGTAATATAACACAAAGCATAATGTTATATACCTATACTCAATATTTAAAAAAAATTATCATATAAAAAAGTTTTCTAGATTTACGCTGCTAATTAAGGCGGAAACATCATCACAGTCTGTGAAAAAGGTCTATTGTCCTAAGTGTCAAAAGCTTGATTATTTATATAATTTAAATTGTTTTAAATAATGCCTTAGTCTTTCTTTACTGTTCGGGAACCAAGATGTCCCAGACACAAAGACTACAAGAGTGCAAATTGAATGAAGTCCCAGATGCAGTTTTTTTTTGTGCTACTCCAATCCCAATCAATAATTACCAGAAGAAAATAAAGTGGTACACAGTACGGGACTTTTAATTATAAAGAAGCACAAAATACACATGGGACTCTTATTTTGAAATGCTTGCACACCCAGGCTGCGTTCCACTTCACTTTTAACATCCACACGCTAACTCCCCTAAGCACTTCCCCTTGGGGGATTCCCCGCTGCCGTTTTGGAAGTCTGGTCCACTTCGTTCAGTGAGTGAGGGAAGTTTCTGTTGACAGACCCTCAACCCCTCGATTTTGACAGAGGGAGTGAGCCTACTCTGATGTATGCTTCAGGCAGCTCCATATCCCACAATGCAACTCGATAGTGACGTGACAGCTTATCGTGCATGAAGTTAGGTCAATTAAGCAGTTTAGAAAAGTTATATTGAGATTTAACAGCATAATACTTGTAGCTACCTTAAACTGTTTAGCACACAGTTATAGCCTATGTGTTCATTGTTATGTTAACATTTTCGTTTGTGTAATTTGATTTGATTTGATTAATCCTTTCTAACAATTCATTGTAATGAAAAAAACAAATGTACAAACATTTACAAAAATTAAACATACGAGATTTATACATAAGCCTCTGAAATCAATCTCCGAAAACATTGTTTTCTCAGGTGCAAAAATCACTAAATAATTCCACAAATTGACATCAGCCTTCAACATGCTCAAAGTGATCAAGGGTTAAGTGTGTTCCAGTTAAACCCATTGCATGTCTTCCGCCAGTAGTGGACACTCGCGCAACGTAAGCAGTGATGTACATCCGAGTCCATGAGACGGAGTGAAGTTTGCGAGAGTAGGGGATACAAATTTGAAATGGAACGCAGCCCCAGTTGTGAGCTCACTGACAGCTGATTTGCTGAGAAAGTTAATCTGATTCAAACTGTTAACCTGAGCTCCTGAGTTCAAACACTCAGTTCTTTTCTGGTGATTCATGAATAAGATCTGGTTCAAAATAATCACTTGTTCATGATTCTCTCGTGTTGATTTGTTGTTGCGTGCGGTGCAGCAAGCTTCTCAGAAACAGAACGGATGAAAAGTGGTGCGAGACACACTTGTATGCGCTCAAAAGATGTATTCCGTAACTCACAAGATTATATCTGACGAAACCGTATATGAACGCACACAACCCGACTGTCGTCAGTGGCGACTAGATTTTAAATTATTGTCGCAATCAGTTATTTTTTGTCGCATTTGCGACCATTTTAGTCGCTGTCTGGAGCCCTGCTTATCCATATTTAGGCACATTTTCAGGCACTGTCCCCTGTTAACCCATCAGTGTTGTCCCACCTGATGCTTGCTAAAGGATCCAAATGAAAAATTTATAGAATGCAGAAACTTAGAGTCAATTAGACTCAATTAGAGGTTTATCCATTTGCTTAAGATGTTCTCCCTTTGATGAATGGTGAAACAACAAATGAATAAACAAAGTCTAATTTATTATGCAAATAATTGAGTCTCTAAAAAGATTTTTTAATCTTGCTCTTCACTATCTAGCCCCACTCATCATAAAAGTAAATAGTGGTAATTATTATTATTTGTTTTTTATTTATTTTTTTGTTAAAGGGAGGTAAATTGGGTGGAAAATGTTAAACTGACCTTTTTTTGGTTCAGGCAAATTGCTTTTTTAGTGAAAATGCTAGGACTCTTTGGCCATTTACCTTTTCTCATGCAAGCACATTTTCTGATTTGAAAAGGAATTTATTTCAATCAGCATTTCAAGACAGTGTTTGATGTACTGCACAAACTCTAAATAGTTTTTACAACATATGACTATTAAATTCTAGTAAATTCAGGTATTGCCCTCTAGTGGACAAGGCACACTAACCATGCCTGAGAATCATGTGTGCATTGCTTTGCAATATTAAGCTTTGATTATTTATTTATTTTTTTTTTATTTATTTATTTATTTATTTTTTTTCACTATGACCATAGAAAGCTTGAAATGGAAGAAAAGTGCAGAATATTAATGTAAAGTAGCTTACATTTACATTTTTGGGGACAGGATACAGACCTGACATGCAAAATATACCACTCATAAAGACCAGAGAGTGATCTCACAGCTCAGAGAGACAAATTTGCAGACATGATGAAAGACTGTGAAATAACTGGCCTATGAAATCTGTAGAAACATTAGCAAAACAAGGGAACAACAATCAGACTGTGTGAGGAAGCTATTCTGATTTCTGTGTACCTGGTTGGTTGTTAAATCAGAGCCAAAACCTTTTAAAATACATTTAGCACACTGAATTTGAAAGATGCTATACATTTTTAAGCCGTGTCAGTGTGTCACAATGTATGTTTTTTTTAGGGACCAAACATGATGCAAGCACTGCCATGCTGCCTCTTGTGTTCTGTTTGTGATTTAAGGTGCCCCATATGGAGGACCAAGTCTGCCAATATGAAAAATAATACTGTAATAAGGGGGCATATTTTCTACTTCAAGCATAGCAGTCAAGCTCAGAGTGCTGATCCAGGAATATATTATTTAATGCAAATGCACCAGATGTTTGTAATGAGAGCTTGGGTTTATTCAGGGTTGGCACGTGTAAATAGCGAAACAAGACAGTCGCCTAGGTCAGCAGCTCAGATAGGAAGGCAAGAGGGTGGAAAGAGAGAGTCACGGCTATTCATTTGGAATTATCATTGCCAGATCAACATGTCATTAACCTATTTCTAACCAAACTACTCTCGTTCATTCTACCCGCCCTCTGTGATTACTTTCAGTACATGGTCAAAAAAATCATTGTACATATATGTGATTACAGTTGGAAAGATCATAAATACATTTACACAGGGATCACAATCACAGGAATGAACATAGTTGTGGTTAAACTATTTATGGAGAAATAAAAATTTTGGAAAAATAAAAGCAATTTTATTGTTGTTAGTATTATTAACTGTTAGTTTGCGGCAGTGAGTGAATTTCTTATATGCCAATGGACAAGTACCATAAGAGTGAGTACCATTCATTTTAGAAATCCAGAGTCCAAACAGGTGTGGTCTCCCTAGGTAAATGCAGTTACTGTGATTATAAAATTACTTATACTGTTATATCTTTTACAGTGATAAGATTTTGGTCATATCGTCATTCATTCAACAGAGATCATTCATTCCCTGTTTGACTCGCTCTGTTCACAGGTATATTTTATTATTTCTAAATGCATGTCCACACCCATCTGTGGCTATATTTCAAGTCTATAGACTCGCATTTAATTTTGTCAACCTCAAGATGTCACTTTGGCCTCCAAGCTTCACTCTGGAGCACTCTGAGCTCAATTGCTATGTCTGTAGTAGAAACCATGCCCCCTCATTACCGTATGAACAAAGAAATGTAGAAATAAATAATTGAGGAAATAAATGTGGAAATAAATGCATAAAAACAATAAGAAAAAGTATAAATACTCATTTATGTCATATTTGAAAATGAATTTATTTATTTCTATGTACACTTTTCTCATTTCTTATTTTTTATTTATTTTTTTATTTATTTTTTATTTTTTGCAAATATATTTACTTGTTTATTTTATATATTTATTTATTTATTTTATATTGGCAGACTTGGTCCTCCATAGCCCCCTGGTCCCCCATTAGATAAGCTTCTGCAGGGACTTTTAGTATACTTTTCCCTCACTGAATATTGGACGTGGAGAAAGTGTTATTAATTTGAAATGGTATGCAGAGATCCTCTTATATGAAATACTGTAGAAATTAATCTTCATGAAGCAGTGTAGGCAGAGTATTTACTAAACACAAGAAGGTTTCATATGGATTAGCATGAGGTTGTTTCATATCACCAACAATTCTGTGATGTCTATGACTCTTTAGTGAACAGATGTTTACGTATTTGTTAATGTGGATATTGAATACCACTGCCATCTGGTGGTTTGATTCAATACTGTGCCATGCTGCTGGATGATTTGCCCTAACTATACAAGGAGCACCTCAATCAAAAGAGTATGATACACAGAGGCAGAAAAATCAGTGAAGGAAAATAATTAGGCTTTAAGCCTCTTTTATAGGTAGAGTCCTTTTTCACGTGGCTGGCTTCACCCCTTCTGGTGTACACTACCGTTCAAAAGTTTAGGGTCACTTACTCATTCTTTATTTTATTTTATTTTTTTTCACATTTTAGAATAATAGTAAAGTCATCTATGGAATAATAGAAATGGAAATATGGGAATTATGTTGTGACTAAAAAAATCCAAAATAAATCAAAACTATGTTATATTTTAGCATCTTCAAAGTGGCCACACTTTGCCTAGATTTTGCAGAAATGTACTCTTGGCATTTTCTAAACCAACTTCTTGAGATATCACCCTGGGATGCTTTTTAAACAGTATTGAAGGAGTTCCCATCTATATGCTTGGGACTGAGTGGCTGCTTTTCTTAATTATTCGGTCCAAGTCATCCATTTCAAAAACTTTTTTAATTAAATATATTAATATGTTGGCACAATTATATTTTTGTCTACAAAACTGATTTCAAACATTTAAGCATACACCTTCAGATCAAAAGGTTTTTAAGATCATGAGAAACCTTTCAGGCAAGTGACCCCAAACTTTTGAACGGTAGTGTATTTTGCGAGATGCAAGCCCACGAGTAATCCAGTGAGCACATTATCCCTATTTACACATGGCCAGTTTCCTCGATTGAGAAAAACAGACAGTGGTTTGTAGCTCTGACACACATGACATGTTGTCTGTTTGTGAGCTTGCAGATGTGAAAGAAATGGTTTGAGTGGTGTCAAACTCTGAATGAGCATCTGTCCATTCTACACATGTGCCCATTAAGCCTGCTTCAGTGCACTGCATTGGCCTTGTCTCCTTGATCCTGTTCTTACAACCATCTGTGCCACAGGCCTCTCAGCTGCACAGCCAGAAACACTCTCTTCAGGTTCAGTAAAGGTTTATGGAGAAATTACTGATGCAAAACAGGGTGCCGAATACGCTATTGCGTTAAAAATGTTAGACACAGTGCAACCAATGAATTTCACATACAATGGATAAATAATATTGCATATGTTCAATCTGTAAAGCCAGAGGAGGATGGGTTATCTATGTGAACATTAACACAAAGGCCTAAATAAAAATAAATTGAATGGATAATTTAAATTACAGGTCTTTCAGTCAAACTCGGACAATGTCATATCAAATACTCATCCAGTGAACCAAAAAGATTTGTTCAGATTTGTTAACTGCCAATTTCTGCAAATTACGCCTATTTGCAAGTAGATGGTGCTAAATAACCATATTTTACATTTTGAACACTAATATGTCATTGTAATATGTGGTCATCACTCACTTTTATTCATAATTCATCTGGCCCCTTTTTTTGTTGAACGAGATTGCCGAACTGAGCGAACGACTTGCCTCCTCCTTTCGTTCAGCCAGTCAGCAGATGCCTGATTCATTCAGTTTGTTCATGAACGAGATGTGTCGTCTCGTTCAGACTGACTATTAATTCATTTAAGGGTGTATTCGTTCAGTGAGTCAAACCAGTGATATGCTCCCTCACAGCCCGCACTACAGTACAATTGGCTCACGATGTAGACAGCCGTTAAAGCAGGACAAAGTGACACAAATGGAATTTGCATGTCTACAAATGTACAGATACACTTACCATAACCATTTTCACCACAGATGACAAGAAAGCAGGTCTTATTTTTCTTATATTTTGTCAAATGCTGGGCTCATGCTATAGTCAGTCTTTACTGGCATGAAAAGCCACCAAAGCAATCTTGCACTGAGCTTATTGGCTTCAAAAGGGAGAAACTTCAGTAAATGAGAAATGTGAGTCAGTGTAGGGAGGTAAATGAGAACGATTTGTTCACTTAAAAGATTAGTTAAAACAAATAAATAAATATTAGTTCACGAACAAAACATTTCTTGTGAAGACTTGGAAGCAATGGAGCAACTCACTTTTTTCCTCTATTATTTTCTTGTATTATGTTGTCATTGTGGGTTGCCTGGTGTCACAGTCAGTACTTTTACATGGACACCAGAAAGCAGGTTATTGTGAGAAAGCAGCGTTCCGGTTTACATGCACTGTATAAGTGGTGTTGTAAGGGGGTTCAGTGGAAAGGAGGAGGCGAGAACCGGCTCGACAACTTAAATAATAATTTAATGAACAACTTAAACACACAACCAAAAACACACAGCACAGCTGTCTATAATTCTCTCTCTCTCTCGAACTGTCGTCCCCGGCCGCCTTTATCCCTCGCGCGCCCCATCAGGCTGATTGGGGACCGGGTGTGTCTCATTCCAGCCCGGCCCCGCCCTCCTTGGCTCTACAGGTGTACTCTTTACTCTTGTATAGATGCGGCTCGGTCAGTAAGCAGCTTTCTCCACGGCAACATAATTTCCCCGGAACGCTTGTGTAAATAACAAACCTGGTATCTGTGGAAGATTTAACTATTTTATTCTCTGTTGCTTCGCTTTATTTCCAGAGTTGTTGCTGTGTTTGTTTCCTTACCTTTCTATCGTGACCTGCATTGCTTAAATAGCGGTGTTTCCCTTTGTGTAAAACTCTGGGATTCCCTCAATGTACGCATATACCGTCGATATTTTACAGTGGTGTTTATAAATGGGTATAGTTTATAGTGTAAGTGCTTTTCCCACTGTACTCATGAAATGTTTTGTTGACTTGTTGTTAGGCTCCATCCTAAGACATTTGTTATTCTGTGTGCTCCACGCACTTGCACACTCTTTAAAAACCTGTTAGAATGCCGCTTATGTGTTTACATGACCACATAAGAAGCTTTCTCCAGGAGAAACCTAGGTGTGTTAAACCACTTTCTCTTAATCCCTTAAACGGCGTAAGGAAATCGGCATTCTCGCTTACATGACATTTCAGAAAGCCGCTTTCTGCAAAAACCCTGGAATAAACCGCATTCTTAAGTGCATGTAAACGTGGTCAGTGTCACAAGGCAAGCCGTGACTGCCCATATTAACAAGCGACTTTCTAAAAAAAAAAAAAAAAAAAAAGAACAAGCCCAAAGTCACATTCAATAAATGGAACTGGCAACTATGGTTTGATGTTTCTTAGAAAGAAGACCTGCATAAATGTGCAGACATATCACAGAAAGCAGGAAAGAAACATAACAGGAAAATATCAGGATGAAGACTTTGAAGTATAGTGAATCTTAATAGTAGCATAAAGCAGGATTACAGTGCTTCATTTAGAGAGCAATTATTGCAACAAAATGCCTTATCTTCCAATGTATAACATAACATTCCAACTGGATGGCATTACAGCTACTCATTTAAAAACACACACAAAGAACACGTCACTGTCAGTAGAGCCCCTGTGATTAATTCAGGATTATTGTTCTTTCTTCTTTTTTTTTTTTTTTTTGACTGATCTAAATCCCTAGAAGGCTTCAGTGCATACAAAAGCTTGTCACCTCACTAAAACCTAGAGAGGGTCAAAGAGTAGAGTCGTACATGGGAGTTTAAAACCAAATAGATGAGACCAAATACGTCAGCGATTCAGGCTACAGTCAGATGGAAATTTTATCCAATAACAGGTGTCACTGTCTGGGCTTTTAGAGATTTTAGCATTGTAATGCAAAACAAACCTCCAGATAGATTCAGTGGCATTATTCTGATTATGCTATAAGAGACGGTTATCTCTTCCTTTCTGAGCTCATCTTTTTGATTTTTTGATCTCAGTAATTCTCTTTCTTAAGTACACCTGAGTTTACACATCTTTTTAGTTCTGAGAAAGCTTTAAATTCTGCGATTCTGAAATTAAAGGAGTAGGATCACAGGATTAAGAGAATCTAATAATCATGATCTCCAGCAAGCTTCTAGTTTTTCGGGGACCGCGGGGCACGCTAGTCACTGAAACTGTTCAAGAGAACCGAAGGCGCAAAAAGTCGTGTGGTGACCTGTTTCAGAATGGTTATCGTGTGAAGTTGGGTCCAGGCCAGACAGGAGATGGCAAAGTGAGTGACAGGCAGAGCTCTCTCTCTTCCTGCCTCCATGTGCTGTCTAACTGGGGTAAGAGATTCATTTTGGGAATACATTTGCTCTAATTGTAAGGAGTTTATTTTCGCTTGTTGGCTGTGTGTGTAAGATGTCTTAAGAGGTTTTTGTTTGAATGTTTCTGTGTCCTGTTTCTGAAAATAACACTTCGAACTTACTGTAAAAATGACTTCTGCAGAGATAAATCATACCAAGGAGATTTATAAAAGAGCATTTTGGAATAGTTTTTGTGAGAATGCAGTATAAGCAAAGCAGAGAATTTGAGGTGTCTGTGTGTGTTTGTGTGTGTGTATTTGAGGAGATTTGTTTTTGAGGCTGAAAGCAGGACAAAAATGACTGTTTATGTAAGAAGCCTGTTGAAGCAGGTTATATATTGTTCCCTAATCTGCTTCCTGATGTGCTCATTTCAGCACCTACTGTATTTCTCACACATACACACACAAGTGTGAGCGCTCTTCAGCTGTTCTTTCTCTACTTAAAGCCCTAACTAAAAAAACTAAAAAAAAAAAAACTAAAAAAAACTAAAAAAAAACTGTTGATGTCATATTTAAAAAAAAAAAAAAAAAAAAAAAAAATGTAAATAAAAAATTAGAAAATTATGTTTTGCATAAAAAATATATTTTTTTTACTGTGACATTTGTTTCATGACATTAAACACATTTTACCCTCAAATTCTCATTGCCATAATGCAAAAATATCTTATTTTTGATTTGAAAAAAATATAGTATAATCTTATACTTCAGTGTAAAAAATATGATATATGATATACAGTATTGTTTAAATAGTATTTATAAATCATGGTAGGATTTGTTGTTCTGCCTTTAATTTATGCTAATAAAAAATATTGCAGTTACTGTAATTAATATATATATATATATATATATATATATATATATATATATATATATATATTTTTTTACAGTAATTTAATTCTAAAAATGGGAGTTCCACAAAAAAAAAAAAAAGAAAAAGAAAAAGAACGAAAGAAGAGTAAAGCGTACAGAAATATTACTGTAATAAGAATGTATGGACAAAAATGTCTTACTTATGTACTGCTATTAGGGATTTTAAAAATAAAGCATGTTCAGAATGGGAAACTGCCATACTATTCTAGGAATGCAGTATGTATATTTATTTGCAAGATGATAGCTCAACTAATCTTGCTCATTTATACTTGCAGTGTAGTGTGATCAAATGACAACAATTTAGTATACTACTGTAAAAAATTTCATTTGTCAGACATCATTATCATTGCATGCTGCACATTGTTTCTCATACTATTTTTAAATACCCCATGAAAGCAATATTGGAATTTTTTGGCTTTTAGTCCTTGTCTATTAGCTTTGAGGCCATCTACTGTATATGCAAGTATATATACACATTTCAAATTTACAGTATTTCTCCTCTGGGAAATGGACTGAATGTATTGATGTATTGACTCATCTTGCACATAGGGGTGTATAAAATTTCCTATCCAATAAAATGTTCTCTAGAATGACAATGTTCCATTTCCCACTGCCACCAACCTACAATAGTAAAAAGCAAATCATGGTACAGTACATGGCTGTTACTTTTTCTTTTTTAACTAGACTATTGGCTAAAAACAAAAACAGAGAGAGAGAGAGAGAGAGAAAAAGATATGCCCTTCGAAAGTAAAAAAAAAAAAAAAACACACTGAGTCTGTTTCGAAACCTTGGCATAATAGGCATGATCCCGACGTGAAGGCTGTTGCAAAAGGTAGGTATCTTAATTATGCTGCCTAAAGATACCTAATTTTGGCCAAATTCTAAGGTATCACCATATGTATCCTTCCCCTGCTAGGCGATTCCAAAATGCACTGTGATGAGCTCGCTGGAAAAATTAATCCAAGAGGGTGGACAAAGCAAGAGAAATTTTGATTATAGATATATTTATAATCCATTCAGTACTGAAAGGTATCAATAAAAAATAGTTTAAAATAATAGAAAACTGAAACTGAAAAAAATGTGTGCACAATTTATATTTATGCTCATTAGAGTATTGCTTCATTCCTCCTGTATCACCTGTACTGAAATCAGTTTTGAGTCGAGTCTTTGGTGTGTCGAGTCTCCGGTGCACTGAGCTTCTGGTCTGCTGCACGTGAGGATCGCTATTTGAATGGCGAGCTATTTGATGTAGTGCATTCCAAATCTGTCTCTTATGAGGTTCCTACCTACAGCTGCCTATGTAGGCAGGAGACAGCTTAAAGTACTAAGTTTTGAAACAGAGCCACTGTATATAGTGCAGTAGAAAGTATGCTTATATTCCATTCCAAACATGGTGAATATTGCACCTTACTCTTAATCTCTTGTCTTAATGATCAATTTCTGGCTTTTCTCTTTTCTTACAGGTCTGAGGTTTCTAAGGGCCTTGAGATTGATACAGTTCTCAGAAATTTTACAGTTTTTGAATATCTTAAAAACAAGGTAAGGCCGACAACATATCACGCACATCTCACTTTTAAAAACACCACAATGGCATCAACACACACAAAGTCTCTATGACAGCTCTTTAGGCATCTCCGTTGTCCCTTCCGTCACTTATCACTCAGCTCTGCGGCTTTGACCCAGGATGTCTGCAGGGTTTATAGCAGAGCAGAATGTTTTATGTTAATCCCCCACTGTGTGCATTTAGTCTTCTGTAGGTAAGAGAGCAGGTCCACTCTCTCTTCAGCCTTATGAATGCAGAAGTGTGACGCAGACAGGCCTCTTATTGATTTCTCCTGCAGCAGCCTGTCACACACATGACAGATGAGCACCTCCTGACAGCTCAGTGGTATTGCATAAATTTGTCAATGAATCAAAAGAAAGGGGAAAAAACAGTCAGCACCCAAATCAGTGGTTGTAAGACTGCTGGAAGTTTCATTTATTTTAGGTGCTATCATGTTTTATCCACTAGTATTTCAGTTGAGGGAAATTGCTCAGATATATCACACTGAAATTACATGGCTGTTGACACAACGTTGCTTTTCAGGGTTCAGCAATACAAATATTTTTCTGCCGTAATTTAGATTTTGACTGCCCTGCCAACAATTTTGCCTGCTATTTATGGCCCCACCACAAAAACATGACATAATGTAAATTGATACACACACTTTGGGTGGAAAATGAAGGCATATAGTGATTTGTTTATCATTTTTAACCCATTGTATTTGATGCTTTCACTCAGTGTTATAATTATTAGTGAAAACTAAAAAAGAAACTATGTTAAAATGTTAAAAATGTATAATTTTTGTTAACCAAAAAAAAAAAAAAACTAAAACTAAACTAAAATATAATTTTCATGACTCTAAAATGAACTAAAAAAAATAAAAATATACACAAATTAATTTTAGGTTTAAATCATGATACACAGTGTATTATACAATTTGAATCCTTCAAATTCAAATCGACCTGCCCAATTCCACTAGTGACAACACAACATGCCCCTGAGAAATGTAATGCTGTTAAACATATTGAAAATATATTATTCACTTTGGCAGCTCTAAAATAATAAAACTAAATATACTGAAAAACTAAATATACTGAAAAACTAAGACTGAACTGAAATGAATAAACAAAAAATAACTGTTTTATTAATAACTGTCATTACAGTGTTATTATTGTTAATGAAAACTGAAACAAAATGTTCATTTTCTGAAAAAACTGAAACTACACTGAAATACATTTTCATGACCCCAAAGCTTGCTAAAATCAAATAAAAATGAACACAAATTAATTTTAGTTTTAGTTTGTCATACACAGTATACACCGATCAGCCACAAAATTAAAACCACCTGCCTAATATTGTGTAGGTCCCCCTCGTGCCGCCAAAACAGCTCCAACCCGCTTCTCAGAATAGCATTCTGAGATGATATTCTTCTCACCACAATTGTACAGAGTGGTTATCTGAGTTACTGTAGACTTTATCAGTTCGAACCAGTCTGGCCATTCACTGTTGACCTCTCTCATCAACATGGCATTTCCATCCTCAGAACTGCCGCTCACTGGATGTTTTTTGTTTTTGGCACCATTCTGAGTAAATTCTAGAGACTGTGTGTGAAAATCCCAGGAGATCAGCAGTTACAGAAATACTCAAACCAGCCCATCTAGTACCAACAATCATCCATGCGATTATCTAATCAGCCAGTCGTGTGGCAGCAGTGCAGTGCATATAATCATTCAGATATGGGTCAGGAGCTTCAGTTAATGTTCACATCAACCATCAGAATGGGGAAAAAATTTGATCTCACTGATTTGGACCGTGGAATGATTGTTGGTGCCAGATGGGCTGGTTTGAGTATTTCTGTGACTGCTGATCTCCTGGGATTTTCACACACAACAGTCTCTAGAATTTACTCAGAATGGTACCAAAAACAAAAAACATCCAGAGTGTGGCAGTTCTGTGGATGGAAATGCCTTGTTGATGTGAGAGGTCAACAGAGAATGGCCAGACTGGTTCAAATTGACAAAGTCTACGGTAAATCAGATAACCACTCTGTACAATTGTGGTGAGAAGAATATCATCTCAGAATGCTATTCTGAGATACGGGTTGGCGCTGTTTTTATCAGCACGAGGGGGACCTACACAATATTAGGCAGGTGGTTTTAATGTTGTTACTGATCGGTGTATATCATTAACTTTGGTAACCCTAAAAAACTAAAACTACGATAAAAACTAAATATACTTAAATCTAAGAAATATATTAAAACTAAAGTCCATGAAGTGAAAACGAACAAATTAAATTAAAAGCACAAATTGAAAATAAAACAAAACTAAAAACTAAATAAAAAATACAAAACTATTATAAGAAATAGTGTCAACGCAGCACTGGCCCGACAGGTCTGTCAACTGTCCCGAACCTCTTTCATCCTTATTGTTGAGCCCTGCATTTGCCCCACTCTTATTTTTTCTCTTAATAGTTGCTGCTGTTAGATGTAACAGTTCCAACATGCAATGGCCACCCTCGGGATCCCACTGTCATTTGATTTGTTTGCTGCTAACTTGTGTGTTCACTCCCAGCGAGCAGCGTTATGGCAAGGTGCAGCTGGAAGCAGCCTGCTCGTGTGTGTGTTGGGCTCAATAGATGACTGACTGATCTGTACGTCAGTGTGATGTGTTTCACTTTGAGAGGTGTGACGTAACTCTCGTCTCTCACAGTAATTCCATCAAGCTGGTGAACCTGTGTTCCATCTTCATAAGCACATGGCTCACTGCTGCAGGATTCATTCATCTGGTGAGTGAAAAAACACACACACGCCCCCCCACTTTACCCATGCCTCTGGAGAAACTCACAGGCAACCGAGAGTACGTGCATATTCGTGGGAAGAAAAAGCTCTTAAGTGGGTATCACATCTGTCCCTCTGTCGTCCAGTATGTGGTTGGTGTTGTGGTTCATCTAAAGATTCGGTATTTTTGTATCCTTTTTCGTGTTTTTATCAGGATGTGCCAGAGGACATCTGTGCCACTAGATGGCAGCAGAGACTCTGACCGCCACTAAATCCTCAGTTTGGTTCCTTTCACAATTAATCGTTGTGATTTTATGTATGGACAGTAGATGGCTGTAGGGGATCGTGTTTAGATCCAGCAGTAATTCAATGCACAATTTCCCTTCCTGCAGGTGGAAAACTCAGGAGATCCATGGGAGAACTTCCAAAACTCCCAACCGCTCTCATATTGGGAATGTGTGTACTTATTAATGGTCACTATGTCCACGGTGGGATATGGAGACGTCTATGCAAGAACCACTCTTGGACGCCTTTTCATGGTCTTCTTCATTCTCGGTGGTCTGGTAAAATCACATTAACTCTTGTTGGCACTTGTGTACGCCCCTGCACCCATCCCATACAAACTCTTGCCCTACTACCATGTGAATCTATAGCATAGGACAAATCCTGTGATTTGACTCCCCTAACTGTCATCTGTCCACAGTCTTCATAATTGCACAAATTAACATGCAGTTTTTCCCACACTGATGTCCACTGTCTTTGTAAGGTTTGCACCCACCGTAAAGATCCATTTCCCTATTTTACCATTACAGCCCAGGTTAATATGAAATGTACATGTATTGTTTTATGCTGTATGACACAGCCTTTTTCACTCCCACCTCATTTGACTACATGTTGCATTGCCTTTAAATTAGTATGTAAAGATTAGTGGTCAACCGATATATCAGAGGTGATAAATCAGCCGATATTTGGAATTTTTAAATTATCGGCATTGGCCGATAAATTTTCCCATTTGGCTGATTAGTTTCTTAAGCCACGACAGTGCTGAGAATCGCCTGTTTGCACGTGAAGGAGCCGTCTGAGACATAAATGACCAATTACAGTTTGTTTTGTTGTTACATGCCTTCGTCTTACTACAATAATAGACTGCTGTGCAACACAGTCTCATTTAAACGGTCCCACATATTAGAGCGGCGAGAGACACGTATGAGCTCATGATGTTAAATGTTCGAGTGTTTCATTCTATATTTCTCTTCTCAACTGTTCCCTTTAACTGTTAACTGTCTTGTCTAATGATAAAAAGGCAAATATTAATAAAGCTTCTATCATATATAGTCTACAAATATGTGGATATCTCGTTTTATACAGATTTAATTCACAAACTTCACGACACTTGCACAAATCAGTTTTTTTTTTTCCTGTGGCGCGCTCATATATATTCCTCTTCTCCAAGCAGGTGATCCGGGCCGAGTAAACTGGAAGCGGTCACTAGATTGCTACTCTCACTGGATCCGCACGAGAGTGATAGAGCAACTTCAAAGCAAAATCATTACATTTGCGCTATAAATAAATGTAATATTCACTGTGCACTGAATGTGCAATTAGTCTGACTCTGTCTTTTTGTGAGAAAATACGATTGCTTATGCGCACATACTGTCCGTGGTTGCTGGACTACTGTGTGCACTGTTGGTATTTCCTTCTTCCTAATTTATAACTATTTCTTTAAGTGCAAGCAATTACAAAAAAAAAAATTTAAATATGGAAGACTAAACAGAAACCAGGAGAAACTGTTATTTACCATCTAAAACACATTTACTTTTTTTTTTTTTTACAATTTATGTATATGCCATTTACTATTATATTCAATTCTGTGATCAGCTTCCCTGCTCTCTGGATATCGGCATCGACCATTAAAAAACCTATCAGTTGACCACTAGTAAAGATGTATTAAGATATAATGTATTTTGACCGATAATGTTGTTGCTATTCTCTTAAAACAGTTTTGCGGTTTCAGGAGATCCCATCCTTCTGTTTCTCTCCCCCAAATTCCAACAAACACAGTGGCATGGGGATGGCCCATAGTCCTGCTTGATTGTCACCACAGCAATGGCAACCGTAAACACTTTGGTACCAGAACAAATTTAGGTGATGATACAGAAATATATAGTTTCAATACAGTTATTTAGATGATAATACAGAAATATATACAGTTTCAGTATATTTATTTAGATGATGATACAGAAATATATAAAGTTTCATTTCAACCAAATTTCCATTGTTGCACATTAGATACAAAATATTTAATATGACAACACATGGGGTGAAATAATAAGTAATTTTTACTAAAACACAAAAATAAAAAATAAACATAAAATGCAACATGGGGCCTCACACATAATATTTTTGAGTGATGAATGTTGAATCTGTGTTTTGAACAGATTCATCAAATTAGAAAGTTTAAAAGAATTGATTTATGTAAATGAATCAAACTTCCCATTTTTATATATCACCAGCCTTAGTGCCCAGGTAGGAAACAGACTTAAGATGAAGGTGTAGATCATCCACAGACATTGAGAAGGCCCCATATGAAGTTTATACAGACATAATGCAGGACAGATGCACTCCACTTCTATCACAGGGCAGAAAACATTCCAGCTGTCCAGGAGTTTCCATAGCAATGTGTTATTTCTTTGATTTGGGGAGGACTGTAAATAATCACAGCTCTGTGGCCTGCTTTATATCAGGTGTTCAATTAATGACTTCAGTATGGAAACATTGTAAACCATCAAGTCTGATCAGGCAAATGTCATAATTCATCAGGGCCCCAGCGAGAGGTGAAGAACAGCGTAAAATTGGGTCGTCCTAACACAGTGTGGAGATAAAACCGAACTTTAATGAGGCTGCAATCTTGCAAAACACATCCAGCTCATTTAAAGCTCACTAATGAGTCTTAATGTGCTTTGCAGCTGTGGGCGATCAGGCTGAACTATTCAGATCAACTTGCCACTGCATTAGTGTTTGTTGGACAAAACATGGCATGTAGGTTTTTTTTTCTTCCTCTTAACAATACTTTTTTTTTTTGTGCTGTCAGAGAAAAATTGGTAGCACCACAAATTTTGGGATTTTTCTCCAAACCTTAAAAGTGACCTTAAAAACAAGTGTATTCTCCTAAAGATTTGGCATTTTTCCATGATTCCATTTTTCCTTGACTAAAATCATATTGTGAAATGGGGAGCATTTTTGTCATCTTGCAGTCCTTTCATTTCAGAAGGACATTGAACTTTTTTTGTATTTTTATTTTTTAAAAAAAAACCAGATTTGTTACCAAGCTACACTTTTGTCCCCACCTACTCAGATTTTGAGAAAAAGTCGGGTGGACAAGTGCGTGCCCCCTCAGACGGGTCTCTCCGCTCTCTTTTTTAGTCTCTGCTTCTGTCTCCTATCTTTTCCTTAGGCCATGTTTGCCAGCTACGTCCCTGAAATCATAGAGTTAATAGGAAACCGCAAGAAATATGGTGGTTCCTATAGTGCAGTAAATGGCAGAAAGTAAGTATTCCAGGTGCCTCTGTGGCTTCAGTCACAGCAGAACCCCTCTTTGCATGCCCTTTTCTTTTTCTGTTCCATGCATGTAGGCCATGTTTGCTCGGTACGTGCCAGAAATTGCTGCTCTCATCCTTAATCGGAAGAAATATGGAGGGAGTTATAACTCGACACGAGGCAGAAAGTAAGTCAAAATCCAAAACGAGGTGTGGTTGTGTGACTCAGATGCACCCCCTTTTCGGATAGAGAGGGGGTTAGTGCAGACAAACAGTAATAGACAATAGAACGCATAGAGGACAAATGAATGTCACACTGTGACTGGAGACCTTGGCCATTGAAGCCACATGTCCATGTCCTTTGCTCTGTGTTTGTGGCTTTGCTGTAACACATCTTGCTACATTTTAATTTCTTTATAGTCTCTAGAGCTTTCATGACTACTGTTTATTGTCCATCTGTTGTGTGCTGCTAGAATCAATGTGTCTGTCTCACATTTGCTAGATACCCTCAGGCAGTGTTTCTCAACCCTGTTCCTGAAGGCCCCCCAACACTACACATTTTGGATGTGTCCATATCAGACGTACCCATTTCAGGTCTTGGTGCACTCTACTAAGTAGTTGATGAGTTGAGTCAAGTCTTTTAGTGGCTGACTAGACTGAATGCATTCTTGTGCAACGAATATAACAGAACGCAGGTGTGTCAAAACATGTTTTTAAAAGTTAAAGTAAATTTTTTACTTGACATAGCGTCAACGCAAAACGCAGCACTCCTGTGCGAGAGGTTAAAAACTGAGGTGTGGTGTAACAGTCAAAGACATTCGTCTAACAGTCAGAGATGTCCGTGTCAGAAGTGGGTGACACTGACTTTATCTGGAGTGCTGTGTTAGATTAGGAAACATTCAGAATAATGTTGGGAACCTCCAGGAACAGGGTTTGGAAACAGCACTAATGTAATGGAAATGACCACAATGAAGTAAATCCTCTTAAAGATAGTCATGAAATTACTTCCTTTTGATTATACAACTTGTTTTTTTATGACACTCAATTAAACATCCAACACTGAACATAGCTATTGCAACAGCTTCAATACTGTTTACTTAGTTTCATCATTGTCATGTGTCTATTTCTTTATTGTTCTTTGCTTTAAGTTCTGCTCTCCATGCTTCATCCATCTCTTGCATGCTCTTTGTGACTGGATATCTGTTGGCTGTTTTTACCGGTTATGCATGCTGCAGTGAGAAAAGGCCTCTGTGGCTGTTTGTCACTGCTGGCCCCATCACCTCATCTCTGTTTGATCTGACTCTGGCCCTGATCTTCAGTCAGCTTGCACACACCCTGAATGCCAGGATGCCTCAGCTCTCGCATTGGAGCTGCTCTATTGCAATTGGCTTGCTTTTTTGCCCCGCTTTATACATTTACCATCTTTTTTTTTTTTTTTAAAGTTGACCCCTGAATGTGGATGTGGATATTTTGATCCCCCACTTGTATCTGGCTCAAACACTGCCCTGTCATCAGCACAGCGATTCTCTCAAACATTCGCGTTTAAGATCTCGAGTATTTCTATTTCTCTTTCCCAACCCATTTCGCAGTGTGAAACAGACGCATGGTCACGTCCAGCTTTCATCATCTGAATTTGAGGGCAAATACTAAGCTGAAAGAAAGCCATTAGGAGCCCCTTTGTTTGATGCCGTTTCCCTGTCAGTGAAACAAGATTGATGAAATGTTATGTTTGGCCTCGGCCCCACGTTTGGATTCGCAGTCTGGTGTTGAGAGAAGCCCTTGTCTAAAGAGCTGTGCCACTCTCTTTCTTTCACTTTCTTTCTCTTTGGCTATGCATGCATCTGGTTGCAATTACAGAAAGCTCCAGCTCTCTGGCCAAGCAGAAAGACAGGCACTAGGCTTTGCATTATTGTTTAAATATGCATAGGACTGTGTGCTTATGAATGGACACTCCACGACACATAGAAATAAATGTGTCAGGAAATGTATTTCCTCTGTCAGCACTTTTCCAACAAGCTCAGGCTGGTGCAAAATACATAATTTTGAAGTGTAATTCTGCATAAACTCAGAAAAGTTCAAGACCCTCAAGTTTTTATGAATAAGTCAAGGAGTGTTTATGAATAAGTGTTGAAGGCTTTATAGATGTAATGTTGATTTTAGAAATGGTCAGTGTAGAGTTTAGCTTGAATTAAAAACAAAGGATAATGGATCCTTTTCAATAGAAGCTTGACAATGGACATTCAAAAATATCGAATTTTGCGGAGGAGCATATGAAACAATTACTCTCATCATATCTTTGGAGTAATATTTACTACACCTCTGTGCATTTACATTTAGTCATTGAGCAGATGCTTTTATCCAAAGCGACTTACAAATGAGGAACGAAAGAGGAACGTATAACCTTTGTATTATAAGTCATGTCCAAACTTGATTGTCTACTTAAAATTTGATTTTATTACTTGGTCTTCTGTATTAAAAGAATATCCAGTAATTTTCAGCCCGCTACGTGGACATCCCTAATGTTACCGTACACTAAGGTCAACTGAGTTCGGCTGCGGTGTAGGGCCTAGCAATAGTTTTAAGTGTAATCTTTGTTATTGAAACCATGCCGCAACCAAAGTTGTGATGTCTGTTGATGTCAGCGTGTGTGCAGTGTAGCGTTGAACCGTCAGAATGAGAATCAAGTTGCAGATCAAGTCGGATCTATGACTTCAATATAGAGCAACATTCTGTTGGAACGGCCCGGGGTCTCTGTGGTTTCCATTACAGCACCACCAAAACTGAATGAGTGGAATCAGAAACTGACATAAACCCTGAGTGAACTCTGAGCTCATGCACGTCCTCTGAGCTCCTCCCCAGAAAATATGCCATGCCAAGAATGTGCTTGCCTACACCCGGAGATCAGGCCTCTGTTGGCATGTGTGTATGTGAGAGCTGAAATGGCATATAGAAGTGCCGTTACTGATATGGCTCTCATAACACATTAAACGAGTGTGATCAATAGAGGTCCAGTCATCTGGTTTCTTGACTTCTGGTTAGGTGTGTATGGGGATCAATCCATGCGTTGCTGACAGTCTGATGGATAGTCTGTGATGTTTGACTTTTTATTGCAGTGAAAATTGTCCTGTTAGTTATATGATACTGAAAGATAACAGGACCTTCTGTTTATGGATAATTTAATTTATATGGAATTCATATGCAGGCATGTGTTTCCATCACAAACTATGTTGATTGATCATGTGTTCTGTTTAAAGCCCTTTTTTTGTTCCAGGGCACTTGCTAACAGTGCATTGAGAAACACAAAAAAAAAAGTTATGAAAATCTGCGTAAATGCGCAATATCTCCAGTACATATGTCATGCGCATACAGTAAAGCTAACTGCATAGTAGGGCTATGCCCAATACATCATATATCAGTATATTGCAATTCATTTTCTCACTATATTGCATCTTTACTATATATCCTTATTTTTATTTATTTTTGGGTGTTTCTTTAACTTTGGGCACTTTTAGCACTGTGAAAGTCTAGAAAGTAAAGTCTCGTCAAAATATTTTCACACTCTGAATAGTTTATTTAATTTGTCTACTAACAGTGTCCAACAGTGTATGTACATCACAGGATATTTATGTCTTTTTTTTTTCTGAAAATTATGGAAATTCCCATAAATTCCCTAATGTTGTAAATTACATTTTTCAACTTTTTGTAATAAAATGGCTGACTCCTTTGTCTTGCTAAGGCTAATCTGATACCTAACATTTTAAGTATCCTAAATAAACACAATCTAAATAATATTTTAACACTTTTTGCATAATTAAATTACAGAATTACAGTTTGATTGGATATGGCTGTATTTACCTTTTTCTGTATTTTCTACAAACATAACTTGTCTCATATTTCTTATACATAGCTCAAACATGCTCTTCATTGACACTTTTGCTGACCTGTACACAAAGGTTTGTAAAAACTTTAAGGGGTTATTGAAACAATTATGAATTATTTTAGTACATTAAAGATTGAAATAGTTTATTTCACTCTTTGTTTAGATTATCATAATTTTAACCATGAAATAATTTATAATTTTAGTATTTATTTTCATAATTTAATATTGAAAATCTTGTGGGTCAAGGCTTAAAAGTATAAAATCTGTGCATAAAAAGCATTTGAACAGTACCAAAAAATAAATGATGAAGGCCTGGTCAAAAGGTATATAAAGTCAGATATACCTTGTATATATCAAATACCTTGATATATATGAGAGAGAGAGAGAGAGAGAGAGAGAGAGAGAGAGAGAGAGAGAGAGAGAATAGTTGAAATATGTTAGTTGTAATAAAATCCACTCCTGGGAACTGAAATTGCCCAAAGTTGAAGAAACATCCTTATATGTTCATTTTATTTTCTACAATTTCTACAACCCCATGTGGACTACATATGAGGTCCGTCTAAAGCTCTGTTCTCTTTTGTTTTCAAGTTAAGTACAAACTCCTTTCAGCAGGTGAAGTTCTCCTCACGACTATCATTTGGAAGCAACTTTTTCTAAAACATTGTTGATTATAAGTCTGTGATGACTGCGGAAACAGACGGGGGACTGGGGAACTGCATATTCTATTTTTCGGTCGGCTCAGTTTAAGGATTAGAGCAGTATCAATGGTGTCGCTGCTGATGCTGATGTTCGAGCTTGTTGTTTTTCAAATGTTTGGTTGTGATTTCCATATTTTTCCATTTTAATCTTTTTTATTTGGAATGTTTCAGAGTGCATGCTGGGTAACTGCCCTTCTGCATTTGCTTGCTGAGTTTGTGCACAATTTAAATTTATTTTCCACCATTTTGTGCATAACATTGTGTTGTAACCCAAGTGTTCTCTTCACTGTGTGTTGTTCACAGTACAGTGGTGTTATTGTATATTTTTTTACATTAGTTTAAGACAATTTAAGTGTGTAGATTTTAAGTTGGTTTAATTGTTTAAACATTTTTTAAATGTTTTTTGTCCCCTTTTAAAATGTTCATAGTATTTATTCTAAGTGCTCTTAGTTCTTTTTTAATCACAAACTAATTATCTGCCCTAATCACAATCAAAGCCACAAAGAAGATGAAAATATAGCACAAGAAATGCCAGACAAGTGGTTAATATAAAAAGATCCTCCTTTGCTTTTTTTAATGGAAACATGCCATTCTCTCTCTGTGCTACTGTAAGTTTTAACTCAAGCACAGAAAAAATGAAGAAGGATTTTGTATCCTATAATGACATCAGTCTGATATAAGCTGTCACTGAGTGTGTTTTGTTCATGCCAGAGACTCTTTATTGATGTTATACAGTTAAAAGAGTGAGAGCATTGTCATGCAAAGCCCTCAGATTTAGCTTAAGCTCTACAGAGGGCATTTTTGGAACTAGGAAAACATGAATAATGTGTCTCTCATCAAGGCAACCCTATGCCAGACTCTGTTGGCTTTACACCAAGTCATCAACTCGACAGGGTCCTCTCATTCCAGGACAGTCAAGCATGCGATTACTACCACTCATTAAATACAAGAGGCCAGATCTGTGAAGACCATTATGCCTGATAGCATCCAGACTCTGCTGCAATAAAGCCTCATTGGACTCCTTCTGCAAAGAGAGATCTGCCTAATGTTTGCCATGGATCTGAGCACAGATAAGCACAACACCTAAGAGTGCACATACACCCAGATAAAATTAATGTCAACCTGTGTTCTTTGTCCAATCTTGAGCACTTTCTGTTTACTTAGGGGAGATGTTGTTAGGCAGATTTAGATTGATGACCGTGCACGGTTAAAGCTCTTAATACATTCACCACCAAGTAATCTAGCATGGGAAGTGAAGCGATCCGCAAAGCCCATGGCTAAAGCTCAACTCTTTTACCTCCTGTTGCATGCAAATCTGCTTTACAAATAAAGCATTGTTATTGTTCTGAAATAGCAACAGATGTAGCCATTAATTTGTTAGAATTGTAACAATGGGCCTCAATCAGTTATATGAGTCAGATCATTGCAAACTTGTAAATCTCCTGAGAACAACTTTGGTGTGTAATTTAAAGTATAGTTTAAAGGCCCAGAATGAAAGAAAAGGAAATCTCAGGTAATGTATGGAGGATGGTTGGTTACCAGTATGTTCAGCAGCTGTATGAATAAGTGGGCTTGAATGGGCCCCAGTTCCAAAACAGTCTCTTATGAGGTTCCATCTTGGTTAGAACGCTGCCTTAAAAGGCAGCTGCTTAAATAGGCAGTAGATATAGTAAGGCAGCTTACTTGGTTTTGGAACTGAGCTATTGAGTGAAACTAGATTTTATAATGGAGACAGGATACATGAGTGACAGAAGACCATGACCTTTGGCACAATCCAGTTAAGCCTTGAAAGCAAATGTTTGTTCCATCTGATGTATCCCAAGTTTTTAATTCGGTGGCTGTCCTGGAAGAGAGAGAAGTCATGGTTTGAGTTCACAGCAGCCACAGGTCCCAAAACAATTTAAAAGCTTTTGACAGGAGTTCCGATACATGTCAATTTGTATTGAATTACATGTCAACATTCTAGCACAGGGGTGGTTTGGCTACAGAGACTTATGACTTAAGAACATTTGACAATCTGACATTAAAATGTAAGATTAAATTTTGTTTGTCCTGAAAAGTTTAAAGCATTTCATTTAGTGTTTAGGGCTTTATCAGAACATGTTTATAAATATGAGGTTAAACGACATGTGCTGTTAGGATTAGAAAGGGCAGTGAATGTTTTAAAGACATGACATTTAATATTTTCAAGACATTTTTGTTTGACTTCATGCTCTTTTTTTTTTAGGGTATACCAGATTTTTGTTTTATTTTGTGTTGCACTCTTTAGCTGCATTTTCCCCTTTACAGGCACATTGTCGTCTGTGGTCATATCACTCTCGAAAGTGTTTCCAACTTCCTTAAAGACTTCCTACACAAGGACAGGGATGATGTCAATGTAGAAATTGTTTTTCTTCATAAGTAAGTACAATTCCCTTTGGAATAAATTTTAAGGACTTGATGGAAACGTTTCTCCAGTTTTAAGAGTTTAATAGCTGTGCATTATTAAGAACAACAAATAAATCAGAACCCCCCCCCCCCCCCAAAAAAAAAGGTTATGTTAATAAAAATTTGGTGTATATTAAAGGTGAATTTTGTAATTTCTGAATTGCCTTCTGTCCATTTGATTGGCTTGACTGGTTATAGGTTAATGATGTGATGTTTATTTTTTTGTTATTAAGAAATTCATAAAAAATGCATTTCACACTTTCTTTTTGACAAACCTCTACTATGATGAACATGTTTTCAATTTCTGAATTAATAGTAATTTTGATTTTTTTCTGGGGTTTAAAGTAAAAAGGTGTCAAAATGGTGTAACATTCTGGAGACCATGAAAAATAACTAATTATAATGATAATAAAAATCTTATTAAAAGATAAAAAAATGTTAATAAAAAATGCTGGCATGAGTAGTTTGGAATGATCTTTAATAATTAATTATATATATAAAAAAATCAGAACTGAAAAAAGTTTTGGTTTAAAAAAATATTATTAAATTACTAAATGTTATACAAACTCAGGCATTGTTACCAACATGCGGGTAGCAATTTTGTTGTCATGTGACAAACAAAACCATAACACCCTTTTAGACCCTCATGACTGTGAAGTAAAAAAAATAAAAATAAAACTTTGTCATATATATATATATATATATATATATATATATATATATATATATATATATATATATATCATGTATACCGATCAGCCACAACATTAAAACCACCTGCCTAATATTGTGTAGGTCCCCCTCATGCCACCAAAACAGCGCCAACCCGCATCCCAGAATAGCATTCTGAGATTATATTCTTCTCACCACAATTGTTCAGAGTGGTTATCTGAGTTACCGTAGACTTTGTCAAACCAGTCTGGCCATTATCTGCTGACCTCTCTCATCAACAAGGCATTTCCAACTGCCGCTCACTGGATGTTTTTTGTTTTTGCCACAAATCTGAGTAAATTCTAGAGACTGTTGTGCGTGAAAATTCCTGGAGATCAACAATTACAGAAATACTCAAACCAGCCCGTCTGGCACCAACAATCATCCTTGCAATTATCTAATCAGCTAATCGTGTGGCAGCAGTGCATAAAATCATGCAGATACGGATCAAGAACTTCAGTTAATGTTCACATCAACCATGAGAATGGGGAAAAAATGTGATCTCAGTGATTTGGACCTTGGCATTATTGTTGGTGCCAGACAGGCTGGGAAAGTATTGGGAAAGAAATGTGCAAGGAAAGTATTTTAATAGCTTTATGGTTACACCACTTGACATTTTTTATTTTATTTTTCCAGGCTATACATGCTTTTAAAAAATTATGAAAACCAACATGGACACAGTGATTACATTTCTACAACTTAACACATGTTTTATTAAAATATTTTAAAAGATTTCTAATTTTTATCTTCTTGGGCAGCCTTATTGTAAACATTGGCTCAACCAGTGGTGTGAGTTTGGGGCAACACTGTCTGCTTATCTGCTTAACAACAGCTGAAAATTGTCTTTATTTTGGATTTCTTTTTGGTGCTGCTATTGGTGCAGAAATTACACACTTCACCTTTAAAACTGTCAAAATCACAGAGCTTTACCCTCTATCTGTATCTTAACAACACATTATATAACATATTTTTCTTTTTTGTTTCATTTCCCCTGCATACTCAAGTATTTCCCCTAATCTTGAGCTGGAAGCCTTGTTCAAACGTCACTTTACTCAGGTGGAATTCTATCAAGGATCAGTCCTCAACCCACATGATCTAGCAAGAGTAAAGGTAACATTTCACATCAACAGAAGCGTAGATTGCAGAATGAGCATGTTATCTCGGTTTGCTATGACAGTTTATTAAGCATGTAGAACATAATCATACAGAATTAGAAAAGGTGACAGACAAGCTAAATTATTTCATTTGTCCATTGCAGGTAGATAATTGTAGAAATTATGTAGTAATAATGCAGCATGCTTTTAGTTTTGCACTGTTTTGGTGGTGCTTTAGTGGTGTTAGTGAATACTGTGGCTTTTCCTTTTCTTTTTCAACTTGACAGATCGAGTCAGCTGATGCCTGCTTGATTCTTGCAAACAAATACTGTGCAGACCCCGATGCTGAAGATGCCTCCAATATAATGAGGTCAGTTCTGTGACGGATCAACCATTTCCACATTTGTGCATGATTTTTCGAAGAACAGACATTTTATTTTGAGATTTTGGGCAGTGTCATACACTCACTAGAGACATTCTTCAGTAAAAGAAATGAACTGAAAGCTGATGTCTTTCACCCTCTGCTGTGACAGGAAGGTGTGAATGAGATACTCAGAATTGCATCCAGTCCAGCTTGTTTTAAATGTGAAATATGAATCTAGGCAAGTGTCTGAGTGCTCTTTTCTTAGCAGCTAATGTGTTATACAGCAGCTTAATATGGAAATAAATTCTACCCCACACTTACGGGACCAGAGAGAATTTCAGACTGGATTTTTTAAGGAATGCTCCAAGTTCCACAACATATCATAGACTCCTCTATTAAAATGAAAGATTAATTGATTTGCATTCACTTAGCAGATGTTTTTTTTTTTTTTTTTTTTTTTTTAATCTATAGTGGTTTATGATATACAGTACTTAATACCAGGACAGTTCTCCTGGAGGTTAAGCAAGAGTCATACTGTACCTATAGAGCAACAAGCCAAAGGGTAAATTTTAGCCAACATGTAGTCAAAATTAACCATATTTACTTCCATTATACGTTCCTGGTGTTATTATGCACGATTAATCAGTGGTACAATATGAATGCCTGCTTTTCATGATCCAGTCCATCCCACTGGATAAATTCAAGTTTTGTCCTACATAATTGTTTTTCTTTAATATTTAGTTTCACTCGGAAATTGGTCAATTTATTGAAGTAAATGGAATGTGAATATTGACTTAAAATTAGGGATGGGCATAATTAATCGAGTACTCGAGTACTTGGAAGCTAGAGCAATGATCGATCATGAATACAATGATCAATATTAATCATGCGTGATGTGGCTTTTCACTAAATACGAAATTCATTGAAATTCTATACACAAACGTGTCAAAGAGATGCCTTATTTTTAATTTTGAGATTATATTGTGATTTTTTGGCTGTACCTTGCAGACTGAATCATCACTGCAACAAGCTCCAACACAGCGCACCATCACTTTCTGTCCGGTGCAGAGATAGCGCTCAACACTCTGAAGAAGCGCACACACACCAGCCAAGTTCATCCTTTCAAACTGCTGGATGGTCTTCAAAACTATTTTCAGCTTAACACAGCATATTAAAAACACGATGGTTATGGCATCTCCGGTCAAGCCAACTGCATTTTTCAAATATACGGTTCAGCCAGCCACGACAAAAACAGTAGTGCACGCGTATTACGTTAATTACGGTAACCTGAAGGTAGAGCAGAGAGATGCACTTTCTGAGCACTCTTTTATTGAGTTGGCCAGCAAGTCTTCACATAATGACAAAATAGGATGCATTATACTGTGCTTATGCCATTTTTTGTACTTTTTGTAACTGACTACATTATAGCAGCTTATAATAATGAATATGCAACACTGGAACAACAGTAAGACGCAAAGACGTCTGTCTGACATAAATGTACATATATGAACATGTCTGTGTGCCCCCACCCCTGAGTACTTGACGAGTACTCGAGTAGTGACTGAGTACTTGAGTACACAAAATGCCCATCCCTACTTAAAATGCCTGTAAAGTTATTCATGCTCATTTATTAATGTGTTTCTTTTAATTACAGGGTAATATCTATCAAGAACTACCATCCAAAGATCAGAATAATAACTCAGATGTTGCAGTACCACAACAAGGTAGAAATTGAATTTTATCTGTTGGTGGGTTACATCAAATCGACCTAATGAAAAATAAACAAACAGAAAGAAAAGATACAATGTACAAAGGGGCTGTAAAATTGCACATAAATTTGAAATGTTACGGTGAATATTGTGTCATACAAGAACAAGCCCTCAGATTCTGCTCTCCATGTCAAGGAGAATTTTACAAAGTCCTCAAGTTTCAAATACACATTATAACATGATTTTCTTCAGTGTCTATTCTTGATTACAGCAACTTGCACAGTGCTTTATATTCATCAGGAAAAGCTGGAAGCAGGAGATTGATGATTTCCTTAATGACTTGATGGGTGCGTTTTGTTCATGGGACAGTTCACATGAGAACAATTGAATGCCAACTGCAGACAACTGTTTAGAAGGCTGTCAGAGAACTCGCTACACAGATAAATTATGTTTCAATGAGATATGAAATAGTGACTTGCTACTGTTATGAGATTTGGAAGACTTTTATAATCTAACAAGGTATATAAAAAAATAACAGTTAAACCCATGAAAAAAACAGTTAAACCCCCATGAAATATTTTTTTTCAAGAGTTTTGTTGCTTTTAGTCATACAGTACTGTGCAAAACTTTTAGGCACTTGTGAAAAATGTTGCATAGTGAGGATTTCTTCAAAAAAGAGTGCCATAAATAGTTTTCATTAATCAGTTAATGTCACACAAAGATCAGTAAACATAAAAAAATCTAAATCAATATTTGGTGTGACCACCACCAATTCTCCTAGGTACACCTGGGCACAGTTTTTCTTGGTTGTTGGCAGATAGGATTTTTCAAGCTTCTTGGAGAATTTGCCACAGTTCTTCTATCTATTTATCTATCTCAATTGATTTGGTCTCTTCATGTAATCCCAGACTGACTCGGAGTTCAGTGGGTATTCTGTGGGGGCAATGGCATCTGATGCAGGGCTCCCTGTTCTTCTGTTCTATTCTAATTGCAAAAGGAATGTTTGAGAGTCTAAAATGTATTTTTCTTGTTGACACTTAAGCTGAAGATATAAATAACCATCTTAAGACAAATGTTTTTGTGAAACATCTTAATTGCCTGAAACTTTTGTACAGTTACAGTCTCGTGATGGCTTATCTTGCACTACACAGTTTTTTGTCCAATCAAATGCTCCTTTCCCTTAATACCACCTGCTTCAAACCAGCTAGTAGTGAATGACGGCTGTGACATAAACTAAAAGCTGTTGGTTGTTTAAAAAAAAAGGTATAAGCCCTTCGAAATGTCCCGCCCAAACTTCCTTTTTCAATAAGAAATAACTCCGCATAGGAAATAAAACTGCTCATCAAGCCATTTCATGGTGTATTTAATTTAGTACAAAATCATGAAATTTGGAATCTCATTAAATAAATTATTTCTTACTGATTTTAATTTTTGTAGCTGTTTTTCTTTAATATGCTTGGTAGACGTTGCAGCAACGGACAATGTTAACTTTCCCTTGTCTTGACTCTTGTCCCATGTGTCCTCAGGCCCATCTGCTAAACATTCCCAGCTGGAACTGGAAGGAAGGCGATGATGCGATCTGCTTGGCCGAGCTGAAGGCAGGCTTCATTGCCCAGAGCTGCCTGGCACAGGGCCTGTCCACCATGCTCGCCAATCTCTTCTCCATGAGGTCATACATCAAGGTACCGTCATCCCTGTCAGTCCTGTGGCTTTGATAAATCCCAAAGAGTAGAATCAGCCTCCCTCCAGTTCATTCCAACTTCAGCTCAATCACCAGGGCCATTATGGTATTGAGTAAATCATCTTCTGAGCCCTGCCGTCTCATTTGGGACTTGCTCGGAACAGCAACACAGCGATGCCATTGCCATAATGAGGTAATTTATATGAGTCAATGACATGGTGGAAGTGAGGATGTAAATTAGTGTTTTTTGCTCTTGCAGAATTTACTGTCCTCCTGCATGCTGATAGAGCAGGGAAATGCGAAACATGTGTCTGCTTCATAGCCAATGTGAATGGCACCCCAAGTCCATCTTTAATTTCAATTTCATTGTTATTTATCATCCAACTGAAGCATTTACATTTAATGCATTTAGAAGGTACTCTTATCCAGAGCGACTTTCAAAAGTGCTGCAGAATTGTATATGACACTGTAGTGATCAAGGCATGGCAAGAATGCAATTCGAAATGCAATCTGTTGTATCTTGCAATTTGGAAAGTGCATCTTTCCTGTTGACATGTCATGTAAAAAAACAATACACTTATAAAGATCCAAACAGAAAGATTAAATATAGTGAAGATAGTGAAAACTGACATACGATAACAAGCCCTCTGAGTCTGCTCTTCATGTCAATGAGAAGTCTTTGAGAATCAAATACACATTATAACTTCATGATTTTCTTTTCTTGAATGTTTATCCCCCATTACGGGATGGTGTTTTATTTAGAAAACACTAGATAGAAGAGGCTGAGGCCTGAATAGCAGCCATGGCTGCAGGGTTATTATCAGGTGGTTCAGATTTGGTTGGAGTTCTTCTGAAAAAAGAGAGAGAATGAGCGAGTGATCATGCAAAGAATTTCACAGAGATTGTAAAACTTATTCTCAAATCCACAAGGGGCTATATTAATTTCTTTAATTTGTTTTATGACAGTGCATGCTTTCAACATCGAGAGCAACATTCTCATGTCATAAAGCGATGAGGAATGACTTTCATAATGACTGTTTAAATGTGGTATGTGTGGAAACATCTGCAGGGCACATCACTCTTCCCTTAACCCCTTAAATGCCGGCGGGTCCAAATGGGGACGCTATATCATGAATAAAGTTTATGCTTAAAACATTAAAGTCTCTGTATACGTAAGTCAGGCAAATGAGGTATCATTTGAAAGCTTAGAATCTCAACTTAGAATCACTTCTGCATTTATGTTACTTAAAATAACAAAATAAGGCCTCAAAACATTCGCATTAAAAATGCAAAAATAAAAGTCCTTCACATAAATGGACAAGTCATATATCAATTGAAAGCTCTCACTGTCAGGAATGTGACTGACAGTTAATTGTGTTGCCCTAATACCACAGTTCCAAAGATTTTCAAAAGAATCACAAAGTGAAATTTACTTGTCTTTGAGCTTGCTTGGCTGAATAATCCAATGTTATATATTAGATGTCCAGAACAAAATATGTCATCCAGAATGAAAAGGATGCAAAACAAATCATCAGAAAATATGTTTTCTACTATTGATGATAAAATGTCATATATCATTGCAAAAGGGAGGATCTCAGCTTTCTAATGACACCTAGATTGAGCTTCTAGTCCACCCAGAGGGTAATATATTCAATGAAACAACAAGGGTGGTGCTTGAACTGAAAATTAGACTGAATGTCTATGGACGAGCACATCTGTGAGGGCTAAAATGCGTTAGAGCGCCACCTACATTTCAGATCTGTATATTGTGATGGAATGTGATAGAGAAAAAGAATATTTTTTCTAGTGCTTTCTGCCACCTAGTGGAATAAAATGAAACTTTTCAAAGTGAGGTAGAGTTAACAGAACCAGAAATACATGTTTACAAAGTTAGGACAACAACAAAAATCCAAAAAATTCTGTTTATCATAAGATTATAAACACACAATATTATTTATGAATAATTGGAGTCTTTTTATTTTTATTTGAGCAGTTCTCTGAAAAATGAGACCAGTTTTTTGCAATTTGTCCAAAGTATATGTGAATGGTGAGCTTTTAAATTTGAGTGTAAAAAATTTCAGGCGGCAGCCCAAAAATGCACCAGAGTTTTTTAAAAACACAGAGAGAGATCCCAGACCACCCATTACATTTACATTTACATTTATTCATTTGGCAGACGCTTTTATCCAAAGCGACTTACAAGAGAGGAAAACATAAGTGAATCATCTTAGGAGACAGTGGTATAAAAAGTGCTGTATAACAAAGTATCACTAGCATCATATTAGCATTCAAAATAGAATAAAGTACAACAGAAATCTGGCACCCATGCCAGAGTGCAGCCTACCACACACAACCTCTTTGTCAGACTAGACTTATGCAGTACACCATGGTATCACCATAAACGCTTCTCTGAGACTGTCAAACAGGAACATTCATGATGTACCATCCTTCTGCTAAAAGATATAGTGTTTGACATGTATATTAAGATAAATAGTTGACCTCTGTGGGTGCTGTGCAGTGATATACTAAGTATCTAGATGAACTGTTGTTTCAGTCATAACTTTTACTATACTTTTAACAAGACTAAAACACTGTATTGAGCAATCAGCATGCAAGACCAGAGCTATACATTTTATATTATTTTTGAAACCAACTTTTTTCTGGTAATAGATTGATAGTGTGTCAAAGAAGGTTCTATTTACAATTCAGTAATGTAAACATCATTTTTGCTGCAAAAAAAAAAAATTAAAAAAAAAGAAATAAAAAAAAAAGAAAAGAAAAATGATGTAAAACTTCAAAACAATCATTAAGCATGTGAAAACAGACACTGTAGTTTTGTGCTCTGGTCATCAAACTTAAAGGGATAGTTCACCCAAAATTGAAAATTATCTCATAATTTACTCACCCTCATGCTATCCCAGATGTGAATGACTTTCTTTCTTCTGCTGAACACAAACAAAGATTTTTAGAAGAATATCTCAGCTCTGTAGTTCCATACAATGCAACTGAATGGTGGCCAGAACTATGACAGTCCAAAAGCATATAAATGCAGCATAAAAGTAATCCATAAGACTCCAGTGGTTAAATCCATGTCTTCAGAAGTGATATGATAGGTGTGGGTGAGAAACAGGTCAGTATTTAAGTTATTTTTTACTATCAATCTCTAGTTTCACTTTTACTTTCACATTATTATTCTTTTGTTTTTGGCACCACCAACTGGGCAGGGAGAAGAATTTAAAGTAAAAAAGGACTTACATATTGATCTGTTTCTACAGATCACTCTTATTCTGCCTTTATTGTAGCTTGTTGGTTCATTTTGGCCACCATTCACTTGCATTGTGAGGACCAACAGAGCTTAATTTGTGTTCAGCAGAAGAAAGAAAGTCATACACATCTGAGATGGCATGAGGGTGAGTAAATCATGAGACAATTTTCATTTTTGGGTGAACTATCCTTTTAATTAACCATTTCCAGATTTAACAACACATATTTTAAAACATTATAACAATACAAATGAATTATTTAACTTGAAATCTCTCGTTTCTTAACCCAAATGCTCACTCGTCATTATACTAGCCTATTTTAAATGTATAATAATTCGTAATTGCATAAATGTATAATTTCATATACATAAAGTTTGGATCATCCATTTATTTTTATTTTTATTTTATTTTAATTTGGAAATGTATGAAAATCTTTCAGGTCACATAACCTCTGGTGCTAGCCCAACGAGAAGGGCTTTCGCCACTGAGTCTTGGTTCCTCCTTTTCTGTAAAGATAGGTGCTTTGAAACTATGTATTGTGTATATATATTATATATATATAGTATATTTAGCGCTATACAAATAAAACTGAATTGAATTGAATGGAATTAATAGCAGATTGAATTTAGAAGACTAATGAACAATTTTTGTGTTCTGTCATCAAGTTTGACAATTTTAATTGTAATAGCCAATAACCAAATTATGGTTACCAAAAACATTTCTTGTTTTGTTAGTTGAAGGAAAATAAGTGTAAGGGTGTTACTAAAAGGTTTTACTGAGACCTACAACCCAGAGGTGCATACATTTACGCACATCCACACCCACAAACAGATGATTTATTTGGCATTATCCTAAGGTATTTTTTTATGTTGTCCTAGGTATAAACTTGTTCTATAAAAATAAAACCACAAGGACGGTCATTATAAATCTTTTTTCTAATTTCTTCAGTTTTGAAAACAGCAGTAAACAAAGAGGATTAGGATCAGGCTCTCGGGAGGGACTGAAGGAGATCATTTTTCAGTCGGTGCGAGGGCATACTCCCGTAGCATTTACATCAGCTCTGACAGGCAAGGTGCAAATGTGCAGTATAATTTAGGGAGCCCATTGTAAATGGCTGCCATCTCTTTAAGACTAAATGACAAAACTTCAGCTATCAGTGCAGCCCTAAAAGATGCCTGGCCTCTTGCAAGAATGCAAGTGCTCTTAGCCAGGCAGTTGTGCCTGGCTTTGATAGCATTTCTCTTGACTGTCTGTCAGACAGACGTTGGCTGGGCGAGATGGCTGACTAATGGTAGAGTGATTCCCTAATAGCCCTGCTGCTTATCACAGCCCCACCCACCCCTGATACTAAAACATGAGCTCAGATGGAGGAATATGCCATTCTCCACCAGCCTTTATTATCCAACTCAAGTCCTGGCAAAATTTTGTTCCACAAAGGTTGAAATGTTACAGGTGTGAAATTATAAACACTATTGAAAAATAAGAGAACAACTTTACAGCACCTAATCAGGTGCGACGTGACAAGCAATGTGTACCATTTCCAGCTACAAGCAAATTGTCTCTTTATACTGAATGCAAATCCACTGTGCAACATGACACAGCCAATCAGAATATTTGCAATATTTAATACACAACTGTGGAGCAGGATTTTGGACCAATTAAATTTCACATTGGGCGGGGCTGCCTATGTGATGATGCAGAAATAGAAACCAAATAGAAACCATGTCACGGTCTTGGCTGGGTAGGACAAAAACATAGATTTCCATGGAAAAGATGGCTTGCATCACATCTGGTTAAGACACAATATACATTTTCCATTGTGTTTTACACGAATGGACCCTTTTCACAGATCTGTTATTTCGCGTTTCCGCCTCCTTTAACAACGTAAATGTAGCTTTTTTGAAGTTTTTTATATTTCCAATTTTAAAAACATTTAGTGTAAATTTACAACATTGTACTTTTTATTATATTACCCTGGAATAAGTTTTTAAAAAATCAGTTAACTTAGCTGCAATGGGTTTCTAACACAGCTGCTAAAGGAGTGACAGAACATTTGGCCTATTTCTCTCTTACTACTGCTGTTATTGAGCACTGTATATTTTGATCTTCTTTTGCAAAGCTGTGAAAGAGTAATTGTTGAATTTTTCTTATGCTGTTGGGGCAAACGGGTAAACAAAAATGTAATTTGCTTTGATCTCTCATTCACCGCAATTCAAGTTTACCCTGCTATGCGTCTGCTTCTGCTCTCCAACCCGGATATGTGAAAAGGGTCCATATTAACTAATTCAGAGATGCAGTGTGCATAGCTTTTCATGTGTATGTGTAACTGATTTCAACTGCCTTTGAACTGCAGATTGAGGAGGACACGTGGCAGAAGTATTATCTGGAGGGAGTGTCCAATGAAATGTACACTGAGTACCTGTCCAGTGCCTTTGTGGGGCTTTCATTTCCTGCAGTTTGTGAGTAAGTATGCTTCTGCTCCAAAGAATGGGAGCTTCTGGATGCTTACACACTAGATTTTATGCTACATCAGAGAACACTGAATATTCATTGATTTTATTGAATTGTCATCACAAGTACAGAGAGAGAGAGAGAGAGAGAGAGAGAGAGAGAGAGATAGATAGAGACAAAAGAAAACACCAGTGTTTGCAATAGTGGGGCTCCATCATATGACTTTTAAGAAAATTGTAGCTTTTGCTGCACTCTAAAGTAGGCATTTGTTAAACAATGCAAATTTCAGAGAGGCGATCCAGTTTTGTCAGACATTCAATTTACTTTATCCCTACTTGAGGGCAAACTGACCTCGCTCGATCCACACCCTTAAAACGCTGCTTCACATTCCTATCTGTCAAATGCTTTCTCAGAGCTTTATCAAATGTGTAGCTACAATTTGTTACACTGATCTTCATATAAAAGCTTTAAAAAAAATACGATTTTCCTATCCACATCTTAGTTGGTGTGTAATAATGTGTAGTTAGTACAGTATCAGAAAGAGTCTTTGAAAATATATTTTTGTCTCTTCTAAGTGGGAACAATAATCTCTTAGAGGGCTAATCTAATGGGTCTTATAACTTCTTAACTAGCATGCTACTTAACTGAATTGCTTATATTTGGCATGTTACCAACATAACATTTCTGTTGTTTCTTTTGCAGGTTGTGCTATGTGAAGCTCAAGTTGTTGTTGATTGCTATCGAGTACAAGTCAGAGCAGAGGGAAAGCAGGTTTGTCCCCATTTGGTGTTAAACTCCATCAGTCACAGCGCACTGAACTGACCAAAGTGGGGCAATGCAGTTGTATCCCTCATTGGTCCCACAGACGCACTACAGCACAATATTCCTATTTAACATGGTATAAATTTTATTTTGTAAGAAAAGGCTGACAGGCTTTCATCATCAAATCTCCCCACAAGTAACTAACTTATTTCAAATTGATATCGGTCTCCTTGAGACAGCATGTGATTGTTTCAATCACTGGAAGTAGTTCACCTCAGCTTGACTCTCACAGCCACACAGATGCCCTTCACTGTCTGTAAGAGTCACCAAAGAGCCATGACATCTGCTCAGACTCACTGTGTTCTATTGATGAGGGGTTTACTCTCAGAGTAAAGGGACTTCCATCAATAGCACTCCTGTGGCATTCTGTGAAGTGACCCATTAGAAATAATAACATGAAGTACTCTGTCTCAATAACTCAGACTTTGCCAAATCCCACCACCCCTTTCCCACATCCGTAACCTGTGTTCCAGTGTATGTGTACACTGTAACTCTTACTAATACAATACATTTGAATATCTCACAGTTAGTACTAATGAGTTTGGTTTAAAACAAAATCTGGTTTGAAAACACTCACAACCCAAATATCAATAAGAAGACCTGGTTCTTTTGGTTTCCTATATACTCCTAACATGCAGCGAACAACATATTTTTCCAAATTCGTCTTCTTTCTTACTGCGGATTAGGGCTGGGCGGTATGACATCGTATATTGTGCCACAGTAGAAATGTGCAGAGGTGGGTAGAGTAGCCAAAAACTGTACTCAAATAAAAGTACAATTACATTAAAAAAAAAATTACTCAAGTAGAAGTAAAAGTACTAACATAAATAATTACTTGAGTAAGAGCAAGAAAGTATCCAATTAAAAGAGTACTCAAGTAGTGAGTAACTTGTTACTTTCACAAATGACATAATGGACGTTAACCCCTATATTCCATTACATAATACACATTTAACATGTATTACAGAGTTATTATTATTATTAATGGAAATTCTGTCATCATTCACCATCATGTTGTTCCAAACTCGTATGACTTTCTTTCTTCCATGCAACACAATAAGGAGATATTAGACAGAATGTTTGCCCGAGTCACTATTTACTTTCAGTGAATGTTTTTTTCTCCATATTTTGAAAGTGAATGTTGACTGAGACTGTCAGTCTCTAACATTCTGTCTAACATCTTTTGTGTTCCACAGAATACAAAGCATCACACAGGGTTGGAACAACATGAGGGTAGGGAAATGATGACAGAATATTAAATTATGGCTGAGCTATCACTTTAAAGAGATAATTCACCCAAAAATGAAAATTCTCTCATCATTTACTCACCCTCATGCCTTCCAAGATGTGTATGACATCCTTTCTTCTGCATAATACAAATGAAGATTTTTAGAAGAATATTTGAGCTCTGTAGGTCCATACAATGCAAGTGAATTGTGATCAGAACTTTTAATCTCATATAGCACATAAAGGCAGCATAAAAGTAATCCACACGACTCCAGTGGTTAAATCCATATCTTCAGAAGTGATATGATATGTGTGGGTGAGAAAAAGATCAATATTTGTAATTTTTTGCTAGACAGCAGGGGGCGATATGCAGAGAAGAACGTGAATCACCAAAAACACAAGAAGAAGAATGTGAAAGTGATCTGTTTCTCTGTTTCTCACCCATACCTGTCACATCACTTCTGAAGATATTGATTTAACCACTAGAGTCTTATGGATTACTTTTATGCTGACTTATGTGATTTTGTTTAGCTTTAAAATGTTGCCACCCAATTCACTTGCATTGTGTGGACCAAAAGAGCTGAGAAATTCATCTAAAAATCTTCATTTGAGTTCAGCAGATGAAAGAAAGACATACACATCTGGGATGGCATGAGGGTGAGTAAATAATGAGAATTTAAATTTTTGGGTGAACTATCCCTTTAAGGGCTCTTGTCAGATCTGGATGAATTTGTCAATAAGAAGAGAGGTTTGGAAACCTTTCTAGTAATTATTACGGTGAAAACGTGAAAATATCCCACAAGGACATTATATATAATGCTGAAATATAAACCAAAGCAAGATCATGTTTTATTAATGCCTACTTGAGCTATTTCATAACTTTTAAAGTCCTGCGTGGATTCTTATTTCAATGTAGTTACAGTTTTCAGTGTCGAAAGTATTTAGATCAGAAGTTCTGTACAGCAGTACCGCCGCTCTCTAAACGCAGAGTACGCAGCCTAGTGCGTAGGGCACCAATCCCGGTAGTGGAACACTTGCTGTGTCTGAAACCGCCCCCTATAGTGCAATTAGTGCACTATTTTGGGTGTCTGCCATTTTGTAGGAGTGTCTGAATTCTGAGTGAGCCACTCGTTCCTTATTTTTGTTCAATCATTATTACCCACAATGCACTCTAATTTCGAGTGTACATTTGATGTACACTCGACTACAGTTAATTGCCCACAATCCACCATGTAATGTGAGTTTACTGCTTCATTCACTCCTGCAATGTTTTATTTCATGCTCAATGTAGTAAATTACTTTTTGACAAATTATTACTGGATTAACATAATAACATATAGAGAGGCAAAACATATAGATACATTTTAAAACGTACTCTTTACTTGACAAAATGTGTTTACTCTTTATATTAACACACAGTATATATTAAAAATTACAAACAGAATGAAGATTTAATGTATTAATATATTATTTAATAAGACTAACAAGTAAGGCTCAAGTATTTTTAAATTTCATATGTGACGTTGTTTCTGCAACAGCCCCAGAGCTCTGACACTCGGTGTATACGTCAGCGTCCAAATCACTCATTTCGTTCACTTACTGCTGAGATATAGTGCACTAAATACTATTCACTATATAGAAAATAGTGAATGAGTGAACGATTTCGGACACAGCCAGTCTCTCTTCGCCATTAGATCGACTCATGCCCACACATCTCTCAAGCGCGACCTCGCTGTGCACAAGCAGAAATGCTGTCTGTTCACGCTCCAGTTCTGTACAGCAGTACCGTGATCATGGGAATGGCAGAGCAGAAGGCATTTATTTACACTTAACTTGGATGTTTACATTGATTTATAGTTAATCCACCTGAAGTAGCTGCGATAGTTTCCAGTACCCCCGCAAGGGCGCGGGGTAAATGCGTAAATACTTCTTATGACATGTGGGACGTGGGACAAAGCGCACTGATATATTACTGCACTGATTTAAAAATGTACACTTAAAAACTGATGTCACAAGAACCCAATTACAGAATCACCCTGAAAATGACCATCAAATTGCACAGAAAAGCCCGCGTTAGGATTAGAGCCAAAACTTACCTCAGCGTGCTGCCTTAAATTGAAGCTGTGATTTTAATCTTGAAATATCAGCTTGTCTTGGTGTTAAATGGAGGCACTGCATGACGAAACTATTCTTTTTTTTTTTACTGTGCGGGGCGAAGAAAGTGTTTCACTTTGAAGAGTTTGATGCTGCAGCAGTGATTGAGTGACAGACTGTGACAGCAGCTCAGTGTGCGCAGCTGTGTGAACTTCCGCTCTCGTAGAAGTCTCATTCAATAATCTCTCAATAAATTATGTATTCATTAAAATTAAACCCAGTAATGTAATGACAGGAATGCCACCCATTGTAAAGAAGTGAAAGTAAAAAACAATCATTAGAAATTTACTTGAGTGAGAGTAAAAAGTACCCACTTTTAAACCTACTCTAAAAGTAAAAACTTTTTCAAAAATTTAACGGAGTAAATGTAGCGCGTTACTACCGATAAGGTCGATAAGGGTTCTGCCATACAATTTATACCTCTTACTGTGAATTTGGTGACAGTAGATTGAAAGTTCTTCAGCTGAAATCGATCTGTGTATACTGAAATTCGAACCACTGCCCCCAGTGGCCGAAGCTGGAAGTGCTTTTGAAGTGTGGGAACATATATGCTCCAGTGTCCAGGTGAAAAGTTCAAAAGTGAGTAGCAAAGCAAGTTGTTTTTAGCTGTAAATGATGTAATACAGTCAACAGGAAAGAATATTTTATCAACCATAAACCCTAACCCTAAACCTAACTGTCAGTGGAGTAAAAATGCAACATTCGAATCACTCATCATTGTTTTTTTTAACTTGATTACTTCTTGATTCCCACCCATTTCTCTGAGGCTGGCAATTGTTACGAGTAATGCAAAGCAGAGTTTACCTTTTACCATTTACAGTTGCCAAGTAACATTGCCACTTGGAGCTTTAATATGAAATTCAACTGATATGCTCATATCAGCTATTTTATAGCTTTTTCAAACGTGCCTTACACAATCAGAACTTATAGTCTGAACTACAGGGGCGTGTCCAGGATTTTTTGCCAGGGGTGACAAGTATCGAGTAAGGGGTGGCTTCCAGTAAGTTCGTCTGACTGAGGCGGAATGCTGTGTCCTCCCAGACATGGGCGGAACATTGTTATAGACTATGCATGACACGGACGGGTTAAGCCATTGCGCACTGTCTCCAGGATGCGAGTGGGGTCTGAGTTGGTGTGGCAAGTGGGGTGGCAAAGCTAATTTTTAGGGTGGCAGCTGCCACCCTGTGCCACCCTTCTGGCACTGGCCCTGCTGAACTATCTGTTTTTAAATAAGTGAAATGAAGTATCTTTCATTTGTGAAGTATTTAATTCACTGGATATATATATATATATATATATATATATATATATATATATATATATATATATATATACAGTATATATAGTACTATGCAAAAAGTACTTTTAGGCACTTGTGAAATGTTGCATAGTGAGGATGTCATCAAAAATAATGCCATAAATAGTTTTCATTTATCAATTAACATCATATAAAGTACAGTAAACATAAAAAAGATAAATCAATATTTGGTGTGGCCACCTTTGCCTTTAAAACAGCCCCAATTCTCCTAGGTACACCTGGACACAGTTTTTCTTGGTTGTTGGCAGATACCAAGCTTCTTGGAGAATTCACCATAGTTCTTCTATCTATTTAGGCTGTCTCAATTGCTTCTGTCTCTTCATGTAATCCCATACTGACTCGATGTTCAGTGGGGGGCTCTGTGGTGGCAATGCCATCTCTTGCAGAGCACCCTGTTCTTCTATTCTAATCTTTTCTATTTGCAAAAGTAATGTTTAGGAGTCTAAAAAGTATTTTTCCTATTGACACACTAAAGCTGAAGATATAAATAATCATCTTAAGACAAATGTTAAAACCTTTGCACAGTACTGTATATTATACACCAATCAGCCACAACATTAAAACCACCTATATAATATTGTATAGGTCCCCCTCATGCCACCAAAACAGCACCAACCCACATCTCAAAATAACATTCTTAGATGATATTCCTCTCACCAAAATTGTACAGAGTGGTTATCTGAGTTACCATAGACTTTGTCAGTTCGAACCAGTCTGGCCATTCTCTGTTGACCTCTCTCATCAACAAGGCATTTCCATCTGCAGAACTGCCACTCACTGGATGTTTTTTTGTTTTAGGCACCATCCTGAGTAAATTCTAAATACATGCGCATGACAGTTACAGTTACAGAAATACTCAAACCAGCCCATCTGGCACCAACAATCACCAATATGATTATTTAATCAGCCAATTGTGTGGCAGAAGCGCAGTGCATAAAACCATGCAGATACGAGTTTGGAGCTTCAGTTAATGTTCACATCAACCATCAGAATGGGGAAAAATTTGATCTCACTGATTTGGACTGTGGCACAACAGTCTTTAGAATTTACTCTGAATGGTGCCAAAAACAAAAAAATACCCAGTGAGCAGCAGTTCTGTGGATGGTAATGCCTTGTTGATGAGAGAGATCAACATAGAATGGCCAGGCTGGTTCAAACTGACAAAGTCTACGGTAACTCAGATAACCACTCTGTACAATTGTGGTGAGAATAATATCATCTCAGAATGCTATTCTGAGATGTGGGTTGGTGCTTTTGGCGACATTAGGGGGACATACACAATATTAGGCAGGTGGTTTTAATGTTGTGGCTGATCTGTGATATATATATCACTGATTATATATATTTAAGCAATATCATACAAGCAAGAGTGCAATATGGCCCTACATCAGCACTGCTGTGATTCGGCCACTGGCCGAGTGCCGTAGACAATCACAGCAGTGCTGACTTAGGACCATATAGCATGATTGCGAGTGTGATATTGCTTATATACAACAGTTCAATGAACAAGTACATTTTAAAAAAATTGGAAAAACTGAGTACGGTCATAAAAAATGCATTTGTGCATGGAACTACTTTCTTATGCTACGGAACAGAATCTGCTGTTGCTGGTTCAAAACAAATGATGTGTCCAAGCATCTCAAAAACATCACTTTAGAATTACTAGTATCACGGCTTGGGCTGTTTCTAACATGTTATTGGAGAAACAAGGATGTATGTGTGTGTGTGTGTGCGTGTGTGTGTGTGTGTGTGTGTGTGAGAGAGAGAGAGAGAGAGAGAGAGATGGAGATGGAGATGGAGTGTGTGCGATCACCTATTGGCGATGCTGTAGTCTGTTAGTCAGCTTTCTGAAGATAATGTAATTTTGGTGAAATTCATCCTATTTTCTCAGTGGAAAAATAGCCGTCCGAGCAGAGGCATTCCTCCCTATTTCGTGGTAGCCAGTGCAGAAGAGTCATTCACTATAGAAACCGCAATCTCCTCCACTATTTTGAACAGTACGTCCTCTCCAATGTGGAAACTCTGGTAAGAGGTAAGCGCCTTGAGTTTGTGTAATTAATCAGTCTGTTGTGTCTCTCAGCTGTGATGAGCCTTAATGCTGAAGTTGTTTGTTTAAAGCCATTTTAAGCTATTTCCTAGCTTTAGTAGTGTAGTATTAATACGAGCGATCACAGGGTGCTGTTGAATGTAAACACTGAGTGACGCTGACTCACTTCACGTCACCAACTGTCTCATATTACACACAAAAATTGTCTTTTGCCTCCACCTTCTGGCTAAAATATGTAATTTCACAGTATTAAATGTAAAGAGACCGATAGCTCTTAACATATCTGCACTGCTCATACACTTTAGTTTAGAACGGAGCGGAGTGATACACACAGTGATGCGTCCGAATGCACCCCACCACGAACTTTGTTACACTGGTGCCAAAACCCTGGAGTTGAAGGAAGCAGAATGGCACCAATGGAGGCCTCACCTCTGGAGGAAATGTTTAAGACCCTCACAAGTATCCACCAGCTGCAGCATCGGGTCCTCCTCGAGCTGCGCACGGAGCAGGAGTAGCGGTTCGTTGTGCTCCTCCAGGCCCAAGCGGAGGACTGCCAGGTGCTCCGGAGTGTGCTACACCAGGAGGGGGCTGCTACTGTGACCCCAGACCTCAAGTCCGCCCCGCCCCATGTTCCTCTGGTCAAGATGAGCCCCCAGGATGATACAGAGGCTTTCTTGGAACTCTTTGAGCAGACAGCAGGGGCATGCAGTTGGCCAAGTAGCCAGTGGGTGGTGCGCTTGTTACCCTGTTGTTCGGGTAGGCCCAACTCGTAGTGCAGCAGTTGTCAGCAGAGAACCTCCTGGTGTATTCCAATCTCAAGAAAGCCATCCTGCAACATGCCGGCCAGACACCAGAACAACAGCGCCAACACTTCCGCTCGTTGACCCTGGGCGAGCACGGCCGGCTGTTCGCCTTTGCCCAACAGCTCTGGGTAGCCTGCCAGCAGTGGTTGATGGGTGAGCAATGCGACGTCGGGGCTGTGATCGACCTGGTGATACTGGAGCAGTTTATTGCTTGTCTTCCGAGAGGGACGGCAGAGTGGGTCCAGTGCCACCACCCGGCATCACACCAAACAGCCATCCATCTGGCAGAGGACGATATAGCAGCGTATTCAGAAGCTGGTGAGCCCTTCTCTCTCTCCTGTCTCCTCTCCCTCTCCTTCCCTTTCCTCTCATCCTATTCCTCCTCCCCGGAAATGGGGAGTAACCCCTCCCAAACTTCCTCCTCAGCTCCGGGGACTACACTACCCACCGGTTTCCCCTGCCCCCCTCCGCTCTCACTCCCAGGTTGGTGGACCCACTGCCACAGGTACGGGCGTGGAGCCTGGGCCGTTCTGTTGGAGTTGCAGGGAGCCCGGGCATTTCCGGGACCAAGTCCAGGTGATTGAGGTGGGGACATTGGTTTGGGTCCCCGACATGCCACAGGCTGCCCCCGATTGAGCTGGGACTCACCGCATACCTGTGAGTATTAAGGGGGGTACATACCAGGCCTTGGTGGATTTGGGTTGCAGGCAAACCTCCATCCATCAATGCCTGGTTCAAGATGAGACTTTGGGCGCTAGTCACAAGGTGAAGGTAAGGTGTGTGCATGGAGATATCCACAATTATCCTGTAGTGACTGTGACAATTCAATTCCGGGGACAAAAGCATACTGTCAAGGCTGCGGTTAGTCCCCGCATCACCCATCCACTAATTTTGGGTAAGAATTGGCCAGCATTTTCCACTTTATTAAGGGAAATTTGTGCGGATGGGTCCTGTAACAGAGCGTCTTGGTGTGGGATTTGTGATGCGCTGGTTGGGGAGGCGGAGCTGGGGCCATTCACGTCAGCTCCACATCAGGATGATGTAAGGGAGTGGGAAGTCTCGGCTTCCCCAGCCCTGAGAGGATTTCTCTCTGGAGCAGATGTGAGACGAGAATCATAGGCATGCCTTCGACCAAGTGAGAGTGATTGATGGTCAACGTCTTCAGCCAGACATTGCACTCGCATATCCATACTTTTCTATTATAAATGAATGGTTGTATCGAGTAATGCAGGATGCTCAGGCAAAAGAAGATACAACCCAGTTATTGATACCGATGAACCGTCAGGAAATGTTATTCCAGATGGCTCATTATAATCTGATGGCGGGTCACTTAGGGCAGGAAAAGACACTGAGCCGTCTAATGGCACATTTTTATTGGCCGGGCATTCACCAGGATGCTCGCGGATAGTGTGCGGCATGCCGTGAATGTCAGCTGGTGAATCCACCGACCACCCTAAGAGTGACTTTGCGTCTGCTTCCTTTGATCAAGGGCCCCTTCAAAAGAATTGGGATGGACCTCGTCGGGCCATTAGAATGGTCACCACGTGGGCCTCGCTTTATGTTGGTTCTGGTGGACTACGCAATGCGTTATCCAGAAGCAATGCCTCTACGCAACATTTCAGCACGTAGTGTTGCAGATGCACTCTTCAGAATTAAAGAAATCCTCACTGATCAGGGCACTACTTTTATGTCATGTACACTATGCGAGCTGTATGAATTATTGTGTATTAAATCGATTCGGACAATCGTGTACCACCCGCAAATGGATGGCTTGGTTGAACGGTCTAATAAAACCCTGAAAAACATGATTTGTAAGTTCCTGCACGAAGATGCTCAGAGCTGGGATAAGTGGCTTGAACCCCTATTATTCACAGTTCAAGAGGTCCCACAAGCCTCCACGGGGTTCTCCCCATTTGAATTATTGTATAGGCATAAGCCTCGCGGTGTCTTATATATCATGAAAATTGTGAGAAGGGATCTTCAAACAGCAAAAATGAAATTCAATACGTTCTGGACCTGAGAGCAAAACTCCACACACTGGGGCAACTATCACATGAGAATTTGCTACAGGCTCAAGAACGTCAGACCCAGCTGTATTACAGGGGAGCTCAGCTATGGGAATTTACACAGGGAGATAAATTCCTTGTATTGCTACTCACATCAAGCTCTAAATTACTCTCAAAGTGGCAAGGGCTCTTTGAGGTCACATGACGAGTCTGGGAAGTTGATTATGAGGTTAAATGAACGGATAGGGGTGGGGCACAGCAAATTTACCACCTCAACCTCTTAAAACCATGGAGGGAGGTGGTCCCCGTGGCTTTGGCAATGGTGGTACTGGAGAGTGAGGAGCTCGGGCCTGAGGTGAACTTAAAAGCCAATTGCGGCACCCTGGTCACTTGTGGAGACCACCTCTCACCATCACAAATCACGAATGTGGCCTGGTTGCAAAGAGAATTCTTGGACGTGTTCTCGCCCCTTCCTGGTTGTACGAATCTCATAAAACACCATATCGAAACAACCCCAGGTATAGTGGTACGCAGTCATCCCTACCAATTACCTGAGCGCAAAAAAAAGTAGTTTGAGAAGAATTAAAGTCCGTGCTTGATATGGGGTAATAGAAGAATCCCACAGTGACTGGGCCAGCCGGGTGGTGCTGGTTCCGAAGAGTGACAGCTCGGTCTGGCTCTGTGTGGATTATAGAAAGATCAATGTGGCATCTAAATTTGATGTGGATCCAATGCCTCATATTGACGAACTGCTCGATCGGTTGGACACGGCTCGTTTTTATACGACACTGGATTTAACGAAGGGTTATTGGCAGATCCCCCTAACACCAATGTCCCATGAGAAAATGGCCTTCTCTACACCATTTGGCTTGCACCAATTCAGGACCCTTCTGTTCGGTTTGTTTAGGGCCCCAGCTATGTTTCAGCACCTTATGGACCGAGTCCTCAGACCGCACTCTGTGTACACCACTGCCTATCTTGATGACATCATTATATACAGTAATGATAGGCAGCACACCATGCAGCATCTGAGGGCGGTTCTGAGGTCGCTGCAATGGGCAGGACTCATGACAAACCCCAAGAAATGTGCAATTGGACGGGTGGAGGTATGGTATCTGGGGTTCCACTTGGGTCATGGGTAGGTGTGCCACAAAATTGATAAGAACACAGCGGCTGCTCAAGACTCAAGACCAAAAAGAACGTGAGACAGTTCCCGGGCCTGGCTGACTATTATATGAGGTTTGTGCCTAATTATTCAGACATCACCAGCCCGCTGACTGATCTCACTAAAAAGGGAGCTCCAGACCCGGTCCAGTGGTCAGAACCATGCCAAAAGGCTTTTATGCAGTTGAAAGCTGTGCATTGTGGCAGGCTATTGTTAAATGCTCCTGATTTTTCTCTTACTTTTGTTGTACAGACCGGCGTGTCGGACAGGGGTTTGGGAGTCGTGTTGTCCCAGGTGATCAACGGGAAGGAGCGCCCGGTGCTGTACATCAGCCAGAAGCTTTTGGTGGTACAGCACCGTGGAGAAGGAGTGTCTGGCCATCAAGTGGGCAGTCCTTACCCTTCAGTACTACCTCCTGGGATGGGCTTTCATCCTGTGTTCAGACCATGCCCTGCTCCAGTGGCTCCATCGCATGAAGGATACCAATGCGTGGATCACCTGTTGGTATCTGGCTCTACAACCTTTTAAGTTTGAGGTGGTCCACAGGCCGGGGGCACAGATGGCTGTTGCGTACTTTCTCTCCAGAAATGGGAGGGAGTACTGGGCAAGCGAGATGGCTCCCTGGCCTGAGTCGGGCGGTGGGGGTATGTGGTGGTGGGGGCATGGTTGAGCGCCGGCTTGTGGTGGGAGACTGAGATCAGGAGATGAGAACGGTAAGGATCATCACCTGGCAATGATTGTCTCTAACAGCTGTTTGTCATAGCAGTGAGAGTGGAGACGGGTTTTAAGAGCAAGCCAGATGCCAGTGAGGGGAAAGCTACCCACGCACACACACACAGAGAGAGAGTGTGTGCTGATGCTCGGCTGGAAAGCAAATTTTGCGTTGTTTGTAAAAATAAATGACCTTTTTGAGTTGATTTTTGCCATCTCCTGCTTCCTCCTTGCACCCCATCACAAACTTTGTTACAGTTTTAACTTAGGAAGAGTTCAGAAATCAATATTTGGTGGAATTATCCTGATTTTCAATCACAGCTTTCATGCATCTTGGCATGCTCTTTACTAGTCTTTCACATTGCTGTTGGGTGACTTATGCCACTCCTAGCACAAAAATTCAAGCAACTCTGCTTTGCTTGATGGCTTGTGGCCATCCATCTTCCTCTTGATCACATTCCAGAGGTTTTCAGTGGGGTTCAGGTCTGGAGATTGGACTGGCCATGACAGAGTCTGGATACAGTGGTCCTCCATCCACACCTTGATTGACCTGGCTGTGTGGCATGGAGCATTGTCCTGCTGGAAAAACCAGTCCACAAATTTGGAGAACATTGTCAGAGCAGAAGGAAGTTTTCTTCCAAGATAACCTTGTACGTGGCTTGATTCATGCATCCTTCACAAAGACGAATCTGCCTGATTACAGCCTTTCTGAAGCACCCCCAGATCATCACCGATCCTTTACCTAGTCATCTAATGGTTAGACAGAGACCTGGAGTGGCCTTCAAGCCACAGTGTCTCGCACCCACTGTGAAATTTGGTGGAGGATCGGTGATGATCTGGGGATGCTTCAGCAAGGCTGGAATCAGGCAGATTCATCTTTGTGAAGGACACATGAATCAAACCACGTACAAGGTTATCCTGGAAGAAAACTTGTTTCCTTCTGCTCTGATAATGTTCAGTCGAAAACTAATAACTTGCACACTTACTCACTGCTCCAACAATAATTTTAATTCAAAACCATGTGGTTAATGTTTCGACTCGTGTAATGAGTCTTCTTCAGAACAATACAAGAAGCTTTGTGATGTCAATTTAAAGCCAAACATCTGACATCTGACAATGTTCCCCAACTCTGAGGATTGTTTTTTCCAGCAGGACAATGCTCCATGCCACACAGCCAGGTAAATCAAGGTGTGGATGGAGGACCACCGGATCCAGACTCTGTCATGGCCAGCCCAATCTCCAGACCTGAACCCCATTGAAAACCTCTGGAATGTGATCAAGAGGAAGATGGATAGCCACAATCCATCAAACAAAGCCGTGCTGCTTTATGCCAGGAGTGGCATAAAGTCACCCAACAGCAAGGAGAAAGACTGGCAGAGAGCATGTCAAGACATTTACATTTACATTTATTCATTTGGCAGATGCTTTTATCCAAAGCGACTTACAAAAGAGGAAAACATAAGCGAATCATTTTTTTTTTTTTAATGACTGTTTAAGTGCTCGTGGAAAAGATGTGTTTTTAGTCATTTTTTGAAGACAGAGAGTGAGTCAGCTTCACGGATGGAGTTGGGAAGGTCGTTCCACCAACGTGGTATGATGAAGCCGAAAGTCCAGGAAAGTGTTTTGGTGCCTCTTTGTGTTGGTACAACAAGGCGACATTCCTTAGCTGACCGCAGGCTTCTAGCTCTGCATAAATGAATTTAGGTATGCTGGAGCAGACCCAGTGACTGTTCTGTATGCCAGCATCAGAGCCTTGAATTTGATACGTGCATCAACCGGCAGCCAGTGGAGAAAGACAAGGAGTGGTGTAACGTGCTCTCTTTGGTTCATTAAAGACCAGACGTGCTGCTGCATTCTGGATCATTTGCAGGGGTCTAATTGCACATGCAGGGAGGCCTGCAATGAGTGTGTTACAGTAGTCCAGTCTAGTTATGACAAGTGACTGGACAAGCAGTTGTGTGGCATGTTCAGAGAGGAAGGGTCTTATCTTCCTGATATTGTAGAGTGTAAATCTACATGATGTTGCGATCTTTGGGATATGGTCTGTGAAATTTAGTCTGTTATCGATGGTCACCCCTAGATTTCTGACCGATTTGGAAGGCGTTACTTTAGTTGCACCCAGCTGCACGGTGATGTTGTGTTCAACAGCAGGGTTGGCTGGAAAGACAAGGAGTTCAGTCTTGGCTGGGTTGAGTTGCAGGTGGTGCTCCTTCAGGCAGGCAGAAATTTGAACAGTCACTGTGGTGTCGTTGGGCTGGAAAGACAAGTAGAGTTGCATGTCATCAGTGTAGCAGTGGTAAGAGAAACCATGTGTCTGAATGATGGGTCCCAATGATGTTGTGTATATAGAGAAGAGAAGTGGCCCAAGCACTGATCCCTGAGGTACCCCTGGTGAGTAGCTGATGTGGCTTGGATACCTCACCTCTCCAGGCTACCTTGAAGGAACTACCTGAGAGATAGGAGTTAAACCAGTCAAGCACAGTTCCTGTTATGCCCAGCGAGGAGAGGGTAGAGAGTAAGATCTGATGGTTGACTGTGTCAAAGGCTGCAGAAAGGTCCAGCAGAATCAGGACAGATGATCTGGATTCAGCTTTCACCCATCTCAGCGACTCAGTGACAGACAGCAGGGCAGTCTTGGTGGAGTGTTCACTTTTGAAACCTGACTGATTGTCATCCAACAGCTTGTTCTGTGAGAGATAGGCAGAGGTTTGATTGAAAACTGCCCTTTCAAGTGTTTTTGCCATGAATGGGATGAGAGAGACTGGTCTGTAGTGTTCTATTTGTGTGGGGGTTAAGTGCGGGTTTCTTCAGCAGCGGGGTTACTCGAGCCTGCTTGAATGTAGTGGGAAAAGTGCCTGTAAGTACTTTTAGTATAATATTATAATATGTGTTAATTATGTGTGTGAGTGCAGGTAAGATGGACAGAGAAATGGCCTGGAGAAGGTGAGAAGGAATGGGGTTAAGGGAACAGGTGGTGGGGTGGTTGGAGAGGAGGAGTTTAGAGACCTCAGTGTCAGTCAGAGGAGAGAACATAGAGACAGAAGAGTTGCATACAGGAGACGGGTGTTTGACAGGGTGTGGTGCTGAGAATGTATTGCTGATGGTTGTAACCTTGTTAGTAAAAAATGTGGTGAAGATATCTGCTGCCAGTGATGTGTCAAGTGGTGGAGGGGGAGGGCAGAGAAATGTGTTGAATGTTCTAAACAAGCTGCGAGTGTCTGTGGTGCTGTTGATCTTGTTCTGGTAATAGGAGGTTTTTGCAGATTTAACGTTATCTGAAAAAGTTGCAAGCAGAGACTGATATTTACCTAGATCTGCTGGATCTTTAGATTTCCACCATCTCCTCTCAGCTGCCCTGAGGTCAGTCCGATGTTCATGAAGGACGTCAGACAGCCAGGGGCTGGGTGGTGTAGCACGTGCTGGCCTAGAGGAGATAGGACAGATGTTGTCTAGACAGGTTGTTAAAGTAGAGCTTAGTGTGTCTGTGGCAGTGTTTACATTAAGCGTGGTAAATACATTTAGTGTGGGAAGAGAGGTAGAGACAGCAGTGGAAAGGTGTGAGGGTGAAAGAGAACAGAGTTTACGGCGAAAGGAAACCAAAGGTGAAGACTGTTTTAATGTATATGGGAGAGTCATGTTGAATTGAACAAAGTAGTGATCAGAGACATGTAAAGGATTAACAAGAATATTTGAGTTGGTACAGTTACGTGTAAAAATGAGGTCCAGCTGGTTGCCCGATCTGTGAGTTGCTGTGGTGTGTAGTCTTTCCAAGTCAAATGAGGCCAGGAGAGTATTCAGTTCAGTGGCCTGGGGCTTGTCTTGGTGTATGTTGAAATCACCAAGAACCACAAGTGGCCTACCATCCTTCGGCAAGGAGGACAGCAGGACATCCAACTCCTCAAGAAAGTTTGTCAGCTGACCTGGAGGGTGATAGATGACAACAACATGTATTTTTGTGGGTTGCATTGTAGTAATAGCATGGAATTCAAAACTAATATTGTTACATAGTGAAGAGTGTGGTGAAAAAGTCCAGTTGTTATGAATGAGCAAACCTGTTCCCCCACCCCTACCGGTGTGTCGAGGGGTGTTAGAGAAGGAGAAGTTGTTGGAGAGAGCAGCAGGTGTTGCTGTATCCTCTGGATGTATCCATGTTTCTGTCAGTGCCAGGATGCTGAGGGTGGACTGTGTGGCAAAGGCTGGAATGAAGTCAGCTTTGTTCACAGCTGACTGGCAGTTCCAGAGTCCCACTGAGAAAGAGAGCGGAGCAGGTGCTGAAGTGCAAAGTGGCCATAAGTTGTGTGGGTTGCGTTTGGTCTTGCATCGATATCGTTTAAACGGTCTGTAACAGATAACAGGGATGTGCTTGAAGGCACGTGTTATTCGTGAAGTAGGCATGTTAGTATATAGATGGAAAATAAGAAAAGATACAATAACAAGATACTTAAGTGCTATGGTGAGTGGCGCCTTGTCGTGTCCTTGCTCGGTGGACTTGCATGGGTAGACTCGCAGGTCTTTACCCAAGTATGTCTTCACACGTGGAGGGCTTTACACGAGGGCTACCACTTCCGCGTCATCATTCAAGTAAAATATATACACGATGATAACGAGCCGTTCAATGAAAAAAGCAGGACACGCCTTAATGCTACTTAGCACAACAAAGCTAGTCACGTGGTCAACCAAAACTAAGGGTCACACGAGGTGACAAGCGCAGGAACAAACGCGACTTCCGTTCACCGCAAATAAATTATGCTGCACTTTAGCAATAAATAATACTCTAAAACAAGTGAAGCACTGTTTATAGACACTAAAAACCACAATAGTTTTACACACACTGGACAACCAACACTAAACATAACAGTGAATACCCTGGGACAAGTCAAAACAATATAGCACACAAACACACCAACCCATGTTTAAGAGACATGATTTCAAGACAGTAAACAAACATCACAAGTTCAAGACAGTAAACAAACAGCACAAGTCTAGCAATGAATACCACTCTACAACAAAGTAAAACAATGAAATAAACACACTTACACGCAACTGCAGACTCCTGTAGATAGATTGCTTCTCCTGAATGACTATGGATCCAACGGTTTAAATATGTTACCTGGCACTTGACACGCCTTAATGCTACTTAGCACAACAAAGCTAGTCACGTGGTCAACCAAAACTAAGGGTCGCGCGAGGTGACAAGCGCGGGAACAAACGCAAATAAATTATGCTGCACTTTAGCAATAAATAATACTCTAAAACAAGTGAAGCACTGTTTATAGACACTAAAAACCATGATAGTTTAACACACACTGGACAACCAATGCTAAATCTAACAATGAATACCCTGGGACAAGTCAAAACAATATAGCACACACACACACATGCACCAACCCACGATTAAGCGACGCGAGTTCAAGACAGTAAACAAACAGCACAAGTCTAGCAATGAATACCACTCTACAACAAAGTAAAACAATGAAATAAACACACTTACACGCAACTGCAGACTCCTGAAGATAGATCGCATCTCCTCATTACGCATGAAAGCTGTGATTGAAAATCAGGGTTCCCTATCTGTCACTCACTCGACATTGTGTCGTTGTAGTGACACTAGGGGTCACTCTTGGGAGCCCCAAACACCTCTGCTTTTTGAAAAAAGGCCAATGGGAATTGGCGAGTGGAATTTGCATGCCACTCCCCTGGACATACGGGTATAAAAGGAGCTGGTATGCAACCACTCATTCAGATTTTCTCTTTGGAGCAGAGCGGTTGCATTCAGTGCACTGAATTCAATTCTCCCTACCGATCACTTCAAACTACTGGATTTTACGGCGCATTTCAGCCGCTTCTCCCCCTCTGTACCTGTGGAGTGCAGAGAACGCCCCTGGGCACTTCGGCAGAAAAAAAAAAAAAAAAGAGAGTATATTCTAAAAGAGTATATTTTCAATTCTAAAAGAGTGGCACACACGGAACGTCTTTTTAAAGATGACTTTCTGCTTGTGTGTTATTCCTGGTTGCGGTCGTTATCTCTCTGCTTCTGACAGCCACGATCGCTGTCTTACGTGTCTGGGCGCTGCCCACGCGGAAACTTCGCTTGTGGATGGATCTTGTCCTCATTGTGAGAACATGACTATGGCAACGTTACGGTCGCGGCTTGCCTTCGTAAGAAAGCAAGCCACTCCAGTGGCTCCCCACCTCGGTCCTTCTACCTACGGGTATGAGGCCGTGTCGGTTAGCACTGGGGGTGATTTGGGGACTCCAGTGGGACCACCTCTGCCAGGTAACCCTCTATGGACCTCCCATTCCTCAGCATGTTTGCTTGCCCAGGTTGGGCTCTCGGGTGAGACCGCCGGCTCTTCTCAGGGTGAGTTCTCTATTGAGCGCAGTATCGGAGAGCAGGCTCGTCCACTCTGACGTGGAGGGACATGCTTTCCCGGGCAGCCGCGAGAGTCTGGCTAGAGTGGAACCCTCCACACTCCCCTGAACCCTCGTGGCTCAATGACTTGTTCCTGGGCCTAGAGCGCCATTCACGCCACGCCCCACCCCAGTTCCTTTCTTCCTGGAAGTGTATGAGGAGCTGACAAGATCATGTGGGGCACCTTTTACTACCCGGTCCCTATCTTTCAGCTCCCCCACTCTCACTACCCTTGATGGTGGGGCGGCCAACGGTGATCCCCAGGTGGATAAGGCATGGGCACCCGAAGATCCCGTCCAGGGCCTGTAGGTTTACATCGTCTCTGATGGCTAAGGCCTATGGTGCCGCTGGACAAGCCACCTCCACCCTGCACGCCATGGCTCTCCTGCAGGTACACCAAACCAAGGTGCTAAAAGAGCTGCACGAGGGTAGTTCTGACCCGGGATTGATACAGGAACTGCGCTCAGCGTCCAACCTCGCTCTCCGGGTGACGAAGGTCATGGTGCGGTCTCTCCGGCAGGCGATGTCCACCCTGGTGGTCCAGGAACGCCACCTTTGGCTCAACCTGGTCGACATGAGAGAGGCTGACAAGGCACGGTTCCTTGATGCCCCCATCTCCCAAGTTGGCCTGTTCGGTGACACTGTCGAGGACTTTGCCCAGCAGTTCTCAGCGGTGAAGCAGCAGACGGAGGCCATTCAACACATCCTGCCCTGGCGCGGCTCAAGACCCTGCACCCTGTCTGCTTGTCGCCAAGGGCGTCCTCCTGCAGCAACAGCACCAGCTCCGCCGCAGCCCTCCCCATGGCCCAGCACCGGCGTGGAGCCCACCGCAGGAAGCAGACGCCACCCGTCTCACGGCCGGCCGCCAAGAACCCTAGGAATGCTTCGAAGCACCCCTGAGACGGGCGACCCAGGGGCGAGGAAACCCGCTTCTACGGAGCTGGTAGACAGACCACTCCATCCCCCGATGGAAGGGCCGGGAGGAGAATCTTTTGTTTCATTTTTTGCAGCATGCCCAAGAGGCTACGGTACCCAAAACTTCAACAAAAGAGTGGTTTCCTAGGAGGTTGAATCCCTCCAGACCACGCCTCATGTCCTCATGGGACCTCTCTGTAGTCCTTTGGGGTCTACGGGGTGCTCCCTTTGAGCCCCTGGAGTCAGTTGAGCTTAAGGCACTCTCTTTGAAGACTGCCCTCCTGACTGCGCTCACATCCATCAAGATAGGGGTTATGATAAGGTATGGGACCTGCAGGCGTTCTCTGTCAGCGAATCGTGCCTGGAGTTCGGTCTGGGTTACTCTCACGTGATCCTGAGACCCCGACCGGGCTATGTGCCCCAGGTTCCCATGACCCCATTTAGGGATCAGGTGGTGAACCTGCAAGCACTGCCCCAGGAGGAGGCAGACCCAGATTTGGCATTGTTGTGTCTGGTGCGTGCTTTACGCATCTATTTGGATCGCACGCAGAGCTTTAGAAGCTCCGAACAGCTCTTTGTCTGCTTTGGTGGACAGCGGAAAGGAAGTGCTGTCTTCAAACAGAGGATCGCCCACTGGGTCGTTGACGCCATCGTGATGGCATATCACACCCAGGATGTTCCGCCCCCCCGTAGGACTACGAGCCCACTCCACCAGGAGTGTAGCGGCCTCCTGGGCCCTGACTAGTGGCGCCTCTTTGGCAGACATCTGCAGAGCAGTGGGCTGGGAAACACCCAACACCTTTGCGAGGTTCTATAATCTCCGGGTTGAGCCGGTTTCGTCCCGTGTGTTGTCAGGTCCGAACAGGTAAGTTCCGGGACAACTGGCCAGGTGTACCGCTTGCGCATAGCGCCCTTCCCCTCCCATGAGGTGAAGACGTGTGCTTTTGACTCCCAGTCGTATTCACAAGTTGTGATCCCTGGATGACTTTCCTCCTTAGCCCTGTGGCAGACGAGTTTGTGGAGAAACTCGCTGCCGGCCCAGTACGTGTGCTAACTAGGCCCTTTACTGAGGTGGGTGCTCCACATGTGGTGGTTCCCTGTAGGTGACCCCATGTGATATCTTCCGCTAAATCATTTCCCTGTCGGTAAACTGCGTCTTCCTTGGGCAGAGGCCCCTCTGCCCCCAGTCACCATGTTTGTAGAAACTCCTCCCCCCGCGGGTAGGACCTACCATGGGACTTCTCCACATGACATACTTCCGACAAGACTCGGTAAGACCATGTGACTTATTTCCACTCAAAATACCCCCCCTCCCCCTCTCTAGGCGGGGTGTGGTCTCCGCGGTGTCTTCCCCTTCTGAGTGACACCCCCCGACGTAGACATTTATGGCCCCTAGTCGGTTGGGGAGAAAAAAAGGAAAAGAGGCCATGGCTGGGCTAGCCTGTCCCTATATTGTGAGCAGTTGACTTGTTCCCGAAGAACCATTCAACGCTCATAAGAGTGTTGGGGGAGGTTACGTGACAGCCTGGTGAGCTGGCTACAAGGCACACAGCGGTCTGCCCGTCTCGCCAGTCCACATAACACAGTTCAGCTAGTTGTGGCATTTTGTATAGGGACCCCTAGTGTCACTACATCGACACAACGTCGAGTGAGTGACAGATAGGGAAAGTCCTGGTTACTTTCGTAACCTCTGTTCCCTGATGGAGGGAACAAGACGTTGTGTCCCTCTTGCTACAACACTGAACTACCCGCTGAAATGGCCGGGACCTTGTCTCAGCTCCTCAGCACAGAACCTGAATGAGTGGTTGCATACCAGCTCCTTTTATACCCATATGTCCGGGGGAGTGGCATGCAAATTCCACTCGCCAATTCCCATTGGCCTTTTTTCAAAAAGAGGTGTTTGGGGCTCCCATGAGTGACCCCTAGTGTCACTACATCGACACAACGTCTCGTTCCCTCCATCAGGGAACGGAGGTTTCGAAAGTAACCAGGATGTTATTCCACCAAATATTGATTTCTGAACTCTTCCTAAGTTAATACATTAGTACTGTGTTGTTTAAAAATGAATATGAACTTGTTTTTTTTTTTTGCATTATTCGAGGTCTGAAAACACTGCATCTATTTTGTTATTTGTCGTTTTCTGCAAATAAATGCTCTAAATAATCATATTTTTACTTGGAATTTGGGATAAATGTTGTCAGTACTTTACAGAATAAAACAAAAATGTTCATTTTACTCAAACACATACCTATAAATAGTAAATCCAGAGAAACTGATAATTTTGCAGTGGTCTCTTAATTTTTCCAGAGCTGTGTATTGAATTATTGTTATTTGAGGGGCTTTCTCAGCAAATGTTTATGTATGCAATTAATTGTGATTAATTGGATTAATGAAATGGCATACCATGTAATTAGTTTGATTAAAAAAATTTATTGAGTGACAGCCCTAATATACAGTATATACTGTATATAAAAGTTTCAGAATTTTCAGCATAAATATTTGATGTACTGTGAAATAATTAGTACCATGATATAAAATTACCCATGCAGTCATATAAGATTTTAGTCATACTGCCCATCCCTACTGTGGTTGGATAAGAGCAATTTTTGTCATATTGCCTGTTAGAAAGGTCTAAATTCACAGCAGTTATAGATTTTTTTCACTTCTTTTGACTGACCTGCTTGCTAAAAATGTAACTTGGAACCCTGTTAATATCATACAGTATACTGTAAAAGTGCCACTCATGTCCAGTATTCTCCATGCCAAAACACACATGGACTTTAAAGTAAAGGCTCTTTTTGTACTCTGTCACTTGGTATGATACAGTTCATATAATTTGATTACTTTATAATGGATGGCTGTAAAACTTTTATTAATAACTTAATGCCGTACCACACATAATGACAAAACCTTTAGAGGGCACAACATTATTCTTTAGTCGAACTCTCAATTTTGTGTCCTAGGCTGATTTTAAAATGTATCGCCTAAACTTGGAAGTGCACTTCAGGGTTTAGACCATAATTTTCCTTTATATGACAGACGAGTCCAACAACTCAAAAAGTATTATTTTTTTTATTTTTTTTTTACAGTGAAAAGTGACTGTTTTGCCCTCTACTTTAGTTATTCACAAAGATTTTCTCACATTAATGTGCAGACACAGGTATGACCAACACCTCGCATTCTTTTTTTCAGTCTATGTTTGATTTAAATTGTTTTCTTGTTGTTTGCAGAAGCAGAAAGCGGTATGCCCTCTTCATTATCTCACCCCTCCACACTTTAGATCATCTCTGGGCGAAAAGCTTAAGGATATTGTATCATCCCCCTTTCAAAAATGACCAAAATCTCTTGCTATCTTTCTTATTGTGATCGTTGTGCTTAATGCACTAACTTCTTTGCAGGCAGAGAGAGTAGTTGATATTGTTCGATTCACTTGTTTCTTTGTCTGTGCTGTTCACATATCAAGCGTTTTCCATGCAGCGTTTCTCCATACCATAAATCTTGTATTTTTTTCATTGATTCATTTTTTTAATCAATTTTGTGTTATTTTTCAGTATTCATCAGTTGCGAATCATTTCTGCCCCCATGCTTCTTAGCGTTGTGCTTTCCATGCAAACAGTACTTCATGTTTTTCTCACTTATTGCTCATTGCCAAGAGCATATTGAAATGCACAGAGGAAAGTGTCCTAATAGGAACCTTAATGCTCACTAAAACTGTTCTCAGTGCATAATAGTGAATATCAGAAACTGTCTCAAAATGACAAGTTTTACTTCTAAAACGTACTCTGCTAAACAACTTGAACTATTTGTTAATCAAGGCCACACTACTCATGGCAACCATCTCTGCCTTTTCTGTCATTACCACTCTAACACTGTATTGCATTTGTGTCTTTGTGTGTGTCTATTAATGTGTGTCTGTGTGGGAGCGAGTGTGATTTGTATGTGTATGTAAGTGTGAGACAGACAGTGTTGAGTGGATGGTTCAGAAGGTTTGTTTGTCAATGTTTGTCTAGTATTGGCATTTATCATATCCCCAAATGCCTGTGCGTCTCTGAGTAGATGTTTATGAAGTGAGGTCACTTCCTGTCAGTTTGGTGTTCTATACAACAATCCAACTGCACAGAAGTTACTGCAACAGTTTGCATCTACGTGCCGCTGTGCGGTGGCTGCACCTGCTCTCTTTTAGATGTGTCCTTGGTTGTGACACTCTTGATAACTGCATGTCCGAACACTCTGTCACGTGGCATGTGATGCTTGCTTTATTCCCCATAATATGAGGTTTGATCTGAGTTGTAGCCATGCAGTCATTCTAATAATGCCTTTCTGATTTTGTGTCAATCAGTGTGAAAATCTCACATTTGGGGATCAATGTGTGTGAATATGTCAGTAAACAACTCTGTTTGTTTTCATCTGAACAGCATGCCAAATGTGCTGCTTCTCACTAAGGGGGCTATTTAATCAAATGTAAAGCGCAGTGATAAATAACAGTTGCACAATGATTTAAAGCAAAACAGACAGCTTTTGACATTTCCGATAACTAACCAGCAAATTTTCGCTTTATGATGGATTAAATGCCCCTCTTTCGATCTTCATTTCTGATTAAATGGTTAATAACTGAGCCAAGAGGAAAGAGATTTGTTACACTACATACTGTATATCAAACAATAATTAAATATATAAACTTTTGAGATCCAGTGAAGCTGGCTGCCTTCTTTAATCAATATATTAGTGGAATGTCTTGAATGTGGCTTCAGTGGTCACTTACACACTGCAGCTTAATACGGTTCTCACTCTCCTTTTAGTTCTTTGTCCCTGTTCTGTACACAAATATTTAGGGAATTTACAGGAGTGACAACAACATTCTACAACCAAATTAACTTCCAAAAAATTCAGGTAGCAACAACTGCATTTTCATAAATTCTACATAGTGTGTAGAGAACTGAACAACTAGTTGTAATTGATGTGATTAATAGTGGATGTAAGATGTGTCTTTTTTGTCCTAATGCAAATCACACAAACTGAGGTATGTGTCTTCACTCAATCATGTATTCCAGTCTGTTTCTCTCCACTGTAGTTTCACTCACCAGCCCTGCCTTCTTGAGATAACCCACACATTAGAGTCCAGAGATAGCGTGCAGATGCTTAAAGTGCAAAAAACAAATCATGATAACTCTGTCGATGGCAATTAATTCAAAATTGCTGGATGATAATACATCTCAGGTGGATAATATGTGCTTGAACAGAAATAGTGAACCTAAACATGTTAAACTGGTAGCTTCCATGTTTCTTATTTACAGTTGAGGGACACAAAAGCATAGATATGGTAATCAAATATCAATCACCGCAATTTCTAGAGGAACTCCTGAATTCTGTACACACACAGAACAGCAATACAGATTATTTACTCCTGCATTTAAATACAGGTGACACATCCAAAAGTTTGCAGTGTGTACGTGACCAATGTGAACTGCAGTTTATTACTTTCTCTTTCATTTCGGCTCTTTGGCCTTGGCCATCGGGCCAGGCTGGACATTTTTCTAGTGTTGCAGTCACCACTAAATCCATTGATGAAACCTAAAAACAGGCAAGCATTAATGGCTGTGTTATGTTGTCCCGTCTCTGTCTAATTAATGGGGAATGATACAGTGATTCAGTAGTGACTCTGTTCACATTTCTGAATCTCTATTCTTACAAAGCAAACTCAAAAATATTTGGCAGAAGTTGACATTTACATCATAACATCAAAAATGTCCTGCCCACCAAGGGAAGTCACACCAAGACATCGACCATGCTAGTTCAGGTTTGACAATGAATGGTATCTGTTTACAATCAAACCACAAAGGAGTGTACATTTTTTGTGATGTTCTTTTTTTATTTTTTTTTTAATGATTTCATGATGCATTTATGATGACTTATGTGCTGACAATTTAAAAGTAATGATAAAAGGACATTGCGAGCATATTTTTGACAGGTAAATCTCTTTAGAATTTGGCCGCCCTGTCTGCACTATAGCAAACAAAAGTAAAACTTAACATGCAACTTAATTTTTACATAAAATATAGTGGCCCCAAATATTTTTATTTGAACATTTAAACCATACTTAATAATGTAACAAAATATCAAACCAACTGGCATTTATTTTGTGGAAGTATTGCACAAACACTCTTTCCAAGCAAAACATTTCACAAAAAGAAGCTTGTTATGTTTCAAATTCTATAACAATACATATTTTGTTCAAAATTAAGTCAAAACAGTATTTGGACACTTTCTGGTTATCATATTGGTACATGTCCATAGTTAATGTGATGAAGGACACCTGTGGTTACTCTTCTATAGGACACCTGTGTAAACTTGAGGGGAACTGCTTTTATACAGTACTATATACTGTATGTTCAATAAAATGACCTTGTAACTAGTTGGTTTTGAAGGAAAATGTTAAATTTAGTTAAAAGACAAAAGGTCTTGCATCTTTTGTTTGCAGATATCACATGGTTTGATATTTTGTTTCTAATGTAATTGTATTTTTATGTGTGACTTAAATGTCATAATATCTTTTGGGGTCAATTGTATACTCACATGTGCTGTAGTATTAGGACAGTCTGATAGGTGCCGACTCGTAACTAAAGGCCCATTTACCGCATGACATGTCTTGGCTTAGTAATGCAGTTACCGATGATTCATAGACCCAGGATGCACCCTGAATTCTTGGTGGGCTGGTCATTCCCTTGCATTGCAGCTGCACTAAAATAGGAAATTAAATCCACTGCTGTTTGGAGATAGACCTCACACCTTCTGTTTCAGAAGGCCTTTTGATAAGAATACTCAGACTGTTGCCACCCCAATTTTAATTCTTTCTTTTATATCATCACTCATGAGAAAAGAATAAAAATTGGCAAGTCATGTTGTTGTGTACTATATTTGTGTGAACCAGTTAAAAAAAAAAAAAAAGAAAAATAGTGGCCTGAAAGGTAATTTAGAATAGCTTCATTTGCCGACAACCTCCCTGCATCTTTTTGGGAGAGAAGTACAATTTCAGTGGCAAAATCTGAGGCAGTTTATGCATGTTTTCTCATCAGTCTTTTCAAAAAGGTAAAAAAAAAAAAAACGTGTACCATTCCTCTTGATTAGAGCATTTGGATGTGTGAGATTGATTTCCTTCATGTTAATGAAAACGACCCTCTTTCTGATTAAACAGTATTCTGATCAACCCCGGAAATCATGTTAAGATGCAAGAGGGGACGCTGGGATTCTTTATCGCCAGTGACGCCAAAGAGGTGAAAAGGTAATCGCGTCCTCAGTCCATCAAAATACTCATCCTCTTTTGTTTGTCTTCACACTTTTTTGTATTTATTTTTTTTATTTTTATTTACCCTTTAATACAAATCAGAACTGTGAAATGTGAAGGACATGCTAGAAGTTGAATGTTAAATTGTTTACTGTCTTTCTTCAGAGCATTTTTCTACTGCAAAGCTTGTCATGATGACATCGCAGATCCCAAAAGGATTAAAAAGTGTGGCTGCAAAAGAAGTAAGTAAACCAGACCATTCCACCCCTCCTGTGAGCCGAGTCTCAACGGAAAGTGGCCACCAACTCTTTTTGTTTTGAAACATGCCAGATATTGTTTTTTTCTTTTGCTTTGTTTTTTTTTATATAGATCCGAAATTTTTGCATGTTAAACCATTTTTCTTTTTCTTTTTCTTTTTACTAATGAATAAAGTACAAGAATAAAGAGATTTAGAATAGCTTTTTCTGAAAGCAAAATAATATTGTTATAATTTTTGGTAAGCTTACCACTAAGTTTTATGCTTCGATTCTGCATAAAATAAAATGCCACATTAGAGCTGCCTTGAACTTTGCCGTTGTCGTGACACTCGACACGCTCTTTGTTTTTTTGTTCGAAAGCTACTTTCTCAAAAAGTATAAAGGTTACAAAAAACAAAAATTGATTGAACACTTAATGCTGAAGTTATCTAAGAAACTCCAGAAACTGGAGTTTGTATCTTAATTGATTAAGGCTGATTAATTGCAGAAGTTGAATACTTAATGTTAGAGGTTTATTACAAACCCTAACCAGAATATTTGAGAAATGTAAATTCAGCGCTGCCTTGCAACCACTGTAAAAAGACAAATAAATACTAAAATAATAGCAGCTTGAAGCCCCTAGAAATGGTCTCTTTCTTTCTTTTAAACTAACCATATGAATGAATAAGTGGACAGCAATGAACTGTAGAAACTAGTGACTTCATCTTCATCAAAAACAGATAAGCTTTAAAATGGAGGCCTAGAAAAGGAAGGAGAAAGATGACAAGGTGAAAAGAGTTGGACTCTTGAGGAAAGCCAGCTATCAGCATGCTAATGGTAGAGAGAGAAACAGATGTAGAGAGGGAATGACGTGATTAGCGGGGCTGAAGAGAGGGGCTGTCAGCTTGCGGTGGCGTCAGTGGGAGAGAGGTGGTGGTAATGACACCAGTCAGGTGGAAAAACAAAAGGCAAGAGCAGCTTGGCCCACCCTCACCAGACACATTCCACAAACACACTCCTGGCCAGGATCATTTTAACAATCATATCCACCCTGTTTACCTAGAACACCCAACGCTAGTGCTGTTCGGACATGCCACTGTCATGTCCCACTGTCTCAGCTTGGCAAAAACACTTTCTGACAGAAAGTCAGTGAGGTAGAAGAGAGATTAATAGCTCAGAGTGTAGTTCACTGTCAGAGCAGCTCCACCATAGGCCATTATATACTAATGAGAGATGTATAATTTGATATAAATGTAGTTCTTTACACACCTTCTTAAATTATGTATACATGCATCAACACTTTAAATTTAACATCCAAATGTTTGGTGTCATGTGTTAATGTTGGTTTTGTAGAATGAAGCAATATTTATGAATTTATGTTAAGTAGAGCGTACATTAACATTAATGTTGCATTGTTATTATGTGACCTATTTAAGCATTTGTCCAAACCAGTTAGCCACAAGATGAATAATTCAGCTGCAATCCCAATGACCTTTCACTGTGCACTCCTAAACAGCTGCCTTTAACTGGAGCCCCTTCTTTTGATTTATTTTCCACGTTGAATGAATAGTTCACCAAAAAATAAATAAAATAAAAAATAATAATAATTCTGTCATCATTTACTCATTGTCATGTTTTTATTTCATGGAATAAAAAAATGAAATGTTAGGCAGAATGTTAGCCTCAGTCACCATTTGCTTTCATTGTATTGAAAATAGATGCAATGATAGTAAATGGTGACTGAGGCTAACATTCTGCCTAGCATCTCCTTTTGTGTTCCATGGAGGAAAGTCATACAGATTTAGAATGGCATGAGGGTTAGTAAATGATGACGGAGTTATAGCACTTTTAATTTAATTATTTGAAGAAATATAATAACAGTATATACAGATATGTTTGATAAAACACTAAAGTTTGAACTAAAACTTTCTATTGCTTTATACTATTTTGTTGTTACCCCAGTCATATGTTTTTGATCATATATATTCTACAAAATCCTTTTTTTTCTTTCTTTTTTTTTTTCTCAGCAAAAGGCAGGTAGCCATACTGTAAGATAAATGAGGTTTACATTACTGTAATGGAAGTTTGTGTTCTTTTATTTTCACCCTCTTTATGACCATTGACACTTTCTGATGTATTTCCTTCCTTGCTGCCTTGGAAAACCGCCTCTTTATTTAAACCGCTCACTGGTAGTGACATATTGTGAGTAAAAACAGGTTTCCTGTGGCCCAGAGTCTCACTCTGCCAATAGTTCTATATATATCTATATATCTATGTTGCATGTATCAGTCTAGCTGCTGCATCCTCCTACGCCTCTCATCTCTCCACTGTCCTCAGCCCAAAACAATACAGCAGAATTTACTGGCCTGAAATGACCAAAAGCTTCTTTTACAGGCCCGGTCCAGACCGAATTCCCCTCCAAACCAAAGGGGCCACTAAATCTGTAATTGGAAGGAGCTTTAAAGAAATGTTCCAGGTTCAAAATAAGTTAAGCTCAATCTACAGAATTTGTGGCATAATGTTGATTACCACAGAAAATAATTTCGATTTTTAAAAAGTAAAAATCACTGTTACAGTAAGGTGCTTAGAATGGAAGGGAATGGGGCCAGTCCATAAATATTTAAAATTGCCTCAATACGTAAACATTATACATACTAACATGATTTTAGTGTGATAAAATCGCTTACTAACCTTATCTGTGTAAAGTTATATCCAATATTAAAACTTTGTTGTAATGACAATGTAATGCAGGTAAACCCTGTAATCTGGCAAGCACCGTAATGCCTGTAAAACCTGATTTTATCACACTAAAATCATGTTAACACATATAATGTTTACATCTTGTGGCTATACCTTTAAAACAGTTTGTATTTGAATGTTTATAAACTGGCCCCATTCACTTCCATTCATTTTACCTTACCGCAACAGAAGGACGAGTCAAGCGTTTATACCATAAATGCTGTTGATTGACCTTAACTTGTATTTTAACATTTCTTTAGGCTCTTTAACCAATAAAATATTTACTTACAACACCATTTTAATACTTGAAATCAGAGAGTTGTTTTGACTCTGCCAAAACTAAACAAAAACTGAAATAAATGTCATGACAATCTAAAATGTCCAACAAGCCGATTAATATTGCTACTGTTAGTCATGGACTTCGAGAGCGCCAAGGGGGGAAGTTGAATCCACTTGAATCAGTCCACTCACTGTCAGGGGCAGTCTCGCACGCTGCTGTATTTTCAGAGAGCAAAAAGAGTTTTGTGGGAAGTTCTTTACATTTTTAGACTTAACGAGCATCGTCTCCATAACACAATCAAAACAATCTGGTCCCTTTCTTGCCTACAACCGACCCTTTGTCTCCACCGCCCGGCCCCTGCCCAGCATCTCTACACATCTGCGGAATTGAAATGCTCCACCTCTGCATTTCAATTATTTTCAGTAGTTGGGCCCTTTTTACTCACTGCCCTCACAGATAGGTGCATCTCTCAACATTATTGAGTCATGGTGGTATAGACCAAGATGCTGTAAAGAATGTGGCCACTAGATGCCACTGTAGTTCTGTAAATGAGAACGGAACAGAATGTGTAAGCTGAGGTCCTCATAAACCTATTTAGCAAGACTGCTATTAGTGAGGATGCATAGCAGGGTCTTCTCACTCATCACATTGTTTTCCTTATTTAGGTATATTATGCTGGGATGTTGTTTGCTTTATACTGATTTACAAGTAGGGGCGTGTTTGACTGTGTTTCTACCTCAAGTCTAGGAGCTTGTTTGAAGTATTTTGGTTAGTTAGGGCTTCATTGTATTTAAAGTCACTCTTGATTTACAAGGATAGTTCACCCCAAAATTGTCCCAAACCCCTCTGACTTTCTTTCAGGGAACACAAAAGGAGAGGCTCTCAGCTGCTCTGAGAGCCTCAGTCACCATTCAGTTTCATTGTATGGAAAAAGATTCAATGAAAGTAAATGGTACATCTCCTTTTGTTTTACATGAAAGAAAGAAGCCCAGATGGCTTTGAAGCTTAATGATGATAGAATTATAATTATTGTTTGAACTATCCCTTTAATTTTTTTTTTCTTTCTTGTAAGTATCAGCTCATAGTAGGCAAGAATGTATGCTTCTGTAGTATACGTATATGACCAAAAGAGCCCACTAGTCACTAGTAGTGTATTGTGTTGCAGCCTGCTATGAATAGTGTTAAATTGTAGGGCGAGGAAAGACAGTATGGGTGCTGAGAGCATTCTTGCTAAATGTGGTTGTTTTGTTAAAGAGGCTTCAGTAATTAGGCTCTCTGTTTATTCATGTTCAGTCACTCACATCATCATGTTGTCTCATGTCTATACCGCCCTCCATGTCTCACTGACTAACATAACCACATACTATGTGCCCCGATGAATGTCAACCTTCAAACTCTGAAGTGACAGATTTTAGCATGAAATTAAGTATAAACCCCGCTGCTGCATGTTATCGGATTGCCTTAATCTGTTTCAGCCCTGTAAACAGTTGACTGGGCTCCCATCTAAGAGACACGACCATGGTCGCCTCCTTCTGCATGCCTATTCTCCTTAATTTCAGCTATTATGCATGGTTCTATAAGAATAACAGTCCCTGAGGTTATTGCTCTAAAGGCCAAGTCATTTATTGTTTTATCTCCCCAGCATACAACTGAAATTGGCCTCACAATTTCAAGCTCATAACCTCAGATGGAAGTCAGTCCCTGTGGATTGTTTGCTCTTTTGAGAGTGCCAGGCTTGATTATGGTCTGTTACCAAGGTGGCACCAAGAGAATGTGTACCAGGGACTGTTTTTAGTCCGGTTCACAGCAATCAAATGCTGTAGTCTCTCACCACAGGTCCTTTGAGGAAAAAAAAAAAAAAAACGCATACAAATACTCCCATGCACATTGTCCCACACACTGTTAGTTTGAGTCCAAAGTACAAGGCATGTGTTCATGCACACGGGACTGAAGAAATAGCCTTTTGGCATGAGCTCAGTGGTGAGCAGGGTCAAAGGGATAGTTCACCCAAAAAAAAAACAAAAAAAACAAAAACAAAAAAAAATTCATCATTTACTCACCCTCGTGTTGTTCCTAACACATAGGGAGATGTTAGACAGAATGATAACCTCAGTCACCATTCACCTTTGAAAAATATGTTATGAAAGGGAATGGTGACTGAGGCTAACATTCTGCCTAACATCTCCTTTTGTGTTCCACTAAAAAAAGGAAGTCTTACAGGTTTTGAGCGACATAAGGGTGTGTAAAGGATGTCAGAATTTTAATTCCTGAGTTAACTATCCCTTTAAGTTTGACGAATAAAAAAGTACACTACCTTCAGAGCCTGTAGCACGTTGTGATGCTGATAACCTGCTGCTGCATGATGGGTTACAGGTACGTGATCTGCTCTTCTAGACACTGCTCTTCTAGACACTAGAGGATGTTACCAAAACAGGTTTCACTCATTCCTCTCTGCCTGAATATTCCTTGCCCCACTCCCTGATCATATTGTCATATCTGACCTTTTGACCTTTTATGACATGATCAGCCTTAGGGCACGGCTTGACCCCAATGAGATTCCTGCTTTCTGCCGAAACAAGCAAGCAAATGAGCCCTCGATTAGATCTTTTCAGAATCAGATTTCCAATTCATTTACAAATCCGGATCACAATTTACTATGACAATGTAAACAGAAGCAAATTAGAAGCGATGTGAACTACTGAGCGGGAGGGCAGTGCTCCATCTGTGGGTCAAGCCTGTCAGAGCTTGCGGCTAAGGCTTTGCACTTTTTGTTCCTATTTTAAAGAAGTTACCTTCAGACTTCCCTGGTTGAAAAACTCTTTTGATCCTTGCCATTAACCTGCTGCTTTCCTTTCCTCTCATCCAACACATGACTGTAGCCAAGATGTCCGTCTACAAGCGAATGAAACTGGCATGTTGTTTTGATTGCGGGCGCTCTGAGCGTGACCGCTCATGCATGTCAGACAGTGTACATAGTAACATGGACAGTCTTCAGAGGGCCTTCCCACTTTCTTCTGTCTCTGTTCATGATTGCTCAACCAGTTTACGTGCCTGTAAGTTCGATCGCCAACCACATGCCATTTGATGTCCGTGACCTGTGAGTGTGTCTGTGTCGTATTTCATGTGCTGTCTGTTTTCCGTCTGTTTCTTTCCTCCATTATTTCTGTATCTGTGGCTTATTGGTTGGTGTATTGGTATACTAGCACATAGTATTTCTCGTTTGGTGAATTGGTGGTAGTTGAAGTGACGTGGCTTCTCTGTGTTAGTGCTGCAGTAGGTGCAGTAGTGGTGCATGCTGTGTTAGTGGAGCACTTGTGCGGTGCTGGTGACAGTTTCACAGTCACTGTTTTGATGTTTACAATGTTTACATAGCAGGGGTACTGTACTATGTATTATGTGTTTTTAAAAGACACACCTATGGGTTTGTACTTATTATGTTCATTGACACTGATGATGTTTTGACAATGACAGTGTTTTCATATTGATGTGACTTTTGAAGACTCTTCAGGTTAAGGAAAATGCAATCAAATTTCTAACTTCATCCTTTTTTCCCCCAAAAGCACCACCTCAATCACACTGGATACCCTCAATCCTGTGCTCTTTGACAACTCATTGACCCCCTTTTACACCTGACATTGACATGCACTTCATATCCATATAGTATCTGGATATTATTTAGCTGGATTGCGTTTACACCTTGCAGTCAAATGCGTCCCCACTGTGATCGGATAGAGATTAAATCACATTTACCCATGCAAAATGGACAATGCTACTTACATATTACATCAGTGGCTGCGGTAACTGAAAATTATTAGTCTTAAGCAAATTTAAAAAAAACATTGATGGGGCCTGGGTAGCTCAGCGAGTATTGACGATGACTACCACCCCTGGAGTCGCAAGTTCGAATCCAGGGTGTGCTGAGTGACTCCAGCCAGGTCTCCTAAGCAACCAAATTGGCCCGGTTGCTAGGGAGGGTAGAGTCACATGGGGTAACCTCCTCATAGTCGCAATTAGTGGTTCTTGCTCTCAATGTGGGAAAGTTGTGCGTGGATCGCGGAGAGTAGCATGAGCCTCCACATGCTGTGAGTCTCTGCAGTGTCATGCACAGCGAGCCACGTGATAAGATGCGTGGATTGACTGTCTCAGAAGCAGAGGCAAATGAGACTTTGTCCTCCACCATCCAGATTGAGGTGAGTAACTACGCCACCACTAGGACCTACTAAGTAGTGGAAATTGGGCATCCAGAAAAAGGGGATTAAAAAAACAAAACAAAACATTGATGGATAATTCAAACGCTTTCCACCACTTTGTTAATTCAGGGCTTTTCCTGCATTTAATTTTTTTTTGGCGTCCACCTAAGTAAAATTGCAGGCTGCCGCAGCAAATTTTATGATATTCATACCGTGTTTGGCCCTTTAGCACTAAATATGCTACGTGAGTGAGGATTTTAGAGAAACAATATATTCCTAGTGTATACAATGGAATAATAATTTATAGGATACTGTTTATTAAATTGAGTGACAATATCACAAGACGGCAGTGTCTGTTGTGTGTTTCACATTGCGATGGCAGAATAAACACAAAGGCAAGAACCCACAACGCAATGCTTTAACAGATGACTGTAGTACAACCTCATTATATAACTAATTACTTTCGTAGTTGTATCCAGATAACAAAAACGCATTTCCATTTACACCTTCTTTGAATTTGGTCAGAATTCGTCCCTGACCACCTCAAAATATGGTTTCCGTGATCTGATCACAATGCGTCTTAGTTACATTTACACCTTGCATTTAATGTGATCAAGTGCTATCTTATAGCGATCCAATCGACGAAAGCGCATTTTAATGCGTGGTGTAAATGGGGCCATAGTGAAATGTCATACTCTACTTGGGCAAAAGAGAACAGTGATTGGGCAATACAGCCTGTTGTTTTGAATGTGGTCAATTAGAAAAACACAAATTTAACTCTATTCTACTCTACTGGTTAAGATCCCATTTGACTATGTTTGCCCTGCTGAAAAAACAAGATTAACCAGCATGCAATTCCTTTGCCTGGCTAGTCTATGCTTGTTAGTGCTGGCTTGGTGCTGGTCTAGTTGGTGGACCAGCATAACCATGTTGTTCACCAGCAAAACTTGCCTGATGAAGATGGTCAACCTGTAACCAAGAAAGTCTTGCTCGTTACGCTAGTCAAAAGCCTTGTTGGAACAACAGTGTTTTAATTGAGTAAAATTTAACACAGACAGGTATTAGATCTGAGTAAATTAAAAGCAGTCAAACCTATTTTTTTTTTTTTTTTTTTTTTTTTTTTACATTCACATTTAATTAATTCTCCAAATGCTAGATTTTAAATTTAAAGGGATCTTTAGTGAGATTATCTGTTCATAAAGAGTAAGTATATACTGGGAATTTCTGTTCTGCTATTCTTGGACAATCTTTTTTTTTTTTTACAACCACAAGCCATTAATGCCTCAACCACTTCCACCAGCTGAAATAAAACGTCTTCCTTTAGTAAAGTCTACATTTACTGACGAACGTCGGCAATTGAGAAAAAAAAAAAAAAAAAAACACATCAAACTCTCCCCCTTTCCACAGGATATGATCCACCTTGATGATTTTCTCTTAGCCAGCAATCAGGGGAGAAAAAGTCAATGTGCTTTATTTAATGCCTGGTATACCACAGTGGGACTCTCAGGCTCAGTGGTAAAGTTAAGAAAAAATCTCCTGACAAAAACTCCATTGAGATGGCAGAGACTCAGGCTATTGGATGAGGTCAGATGACTGAAGCACTTAGTTGTGTAAAGGACAGGGCCGAACAGGGGTCTTCTCATTAAGCCGTAGCAGATGTGAAATACTAAAGCATCTGTCAGTTAGGAATGGCAGCAGTACGACCTACTATAAAAGCATGGGTCAGTTCAGGCGATCGCATTTCCTCTACAACTGCTTTCCAACCGCTTGCCACATCGGCTTAGATTAGCATCAAAACCCTTGATGAGGATGACTTTGTGTCTTGTGTTTTGGTTTGTGGTAATATCCCTGGATACCAGTTACTGGCCATTACATTGTTACTGATCTCTTCTATTCGCGTCATCCTTCATTGGTTTTCATTGCTGGCTTTTTTCTTAGCTCCAGTTTTTCTGAATTAAGTGCGCTTTCGCTAAGGCTTTGGAGTTCTGACAGCTTCTGCCAGCTGTGGGTTTGTATTGACTCCCTCTCATCAGTTCTGTCTTGGATCTAACTTTACATCTCTATGATGAGAAATTCATGGAGCTCCACCATCTGACTTTGATTTAGCTTAGTCAGTAATGATTTTCCGATGAAACTGTACATAATATAAATGTTCTGAGCGCTTCATCATGTGATTGACCTTGTTCCATAGATTTTAATGTATATGAGTAGTTGACATAAAATAGTTGACATGCCCTGCAGTGTGACACGATAAACTCCATCTAAAACCATTTAAACAGCATTTAAAAAATATAATATTATTATAAGTGCCAGCCGTTTACATTGTTTATTTTACTGTGTATTTACATAGATAATTAATGAGTAATATGAATGAACTGCATGGTATTGCTGTGTAATAATTTTGTAGAGCTGCTTGTACTTCATATTGTTTGTGTTATTACTATAGTAATTAATAATAGTAGCATGCAATATATGTAACACAGACACTGTAAAATAAGGTGTTACCAGTGGTGTAGTCCTACCAAAAAAAGTGGTTTACTATTGCCCAGTCCCTGTTCGTTACTGTAGACTGTGTAATCTGCGTATAGAGAGCTGCGGAACTGCAACTCTGTACATATCATAAATGGTCATTCCTACAATTCAGTGACATTCTAGCTTTGAAACTTTTGAAAATAAAAATATTTTTACAAGTTTCTTAATGTTTCATGATTACAGGGACATATTAGATTGTATTAGTTATACTGGTCAAGTTAAATTACTAAAAAATTCAGATGTTCATCCAGTTAAATGGGCAGGATCAAGGTGGACAATAATAGGGTGGACATCAGTGGATAAATGAGCCACTACATGGTCTGTGATTGATATCTAGAAAACATATTTGTAAATGAATATTTATGATTTTATTTCTGTTAACATAAATACTGTATATTGAACCTTTAAAATTATATTAATTTCCCATAAATCTTCCCATATGAGGGTGGACATGTTATGCTTGACCACATATGACTAACACCACAAAATAAAGGAAAACATAAATAAAACAATAGAGTTATAAACTTTAAATAACTCAAAGTAATTTTGCAGAATGGCTGATGTCCACCTCCAGTGTGTGTGATGTAATTTCATAACATATATCTTCAATGAAGAGTCATGGTATCATGATATAACAGGGTGCGCAATAAATCAAAGGACACACAAAAAACCTCCACTATCAGTGTTAAAATTACACATTTACCACAGTAATGTGTAATGCTATAGAAAGTCTTTATTCTTTTTAACAAGCCTATCAGGTGAAATTAAACAATATAAATACCACACACACTTGTAATGGGCACTTAAATGTCAAAGAATTGTTGGAATGACCCATATTTACAGGTGTTCCCGTGCGAGAAGCTGCTTAACACTGAAAAACAGCATGGACGTACGCAAAAACGTGTTTGGTGTGAACGTCCCCTACTAAACTTAAAATGAAAAATGCTTTAATACAACGACCAGGAAGAAAAGAGAAAGGGAGAGAAAAGGCTTAACATGAAAATAGTGTATTTCTCATTGGATTAGTGTCATTGTTTTGGCAGTAAATAGTGTTTATCATAAGGGAAATGTCAGAAAATCACGTTAAGTGTTTTAACTAACTGTACTTTTATTTTGAATTAATGCAGTAATGCAGTTTTTCTTACCTCTCTCTCTCTCTTTCTTCCAGAACGAGCTCTAACATATGCAATAAAATGTAATGGCATGTCATGAATAGGTGCGTTTACTGGTGTTTTAAAATCCCAATGGTGGGAAACAATTAACATGCACTCGAATGCTATATGGTTTTGATAAAATGATCTTGCATCTGACAAACAATACAACAGAAGACATCCACTGATTGTCACTGATCTTTCCCCCAGCCATTTCTGTCAAGTGTAGCATCCATGTAAAGCAACATCCAATATCTCACACAACTCACACGAAAGGTGTGTGTGTTTCTGGTCCATTTCTCTCGATTTGTAAAACATTCTCAGCAGTTTAGGTGTGTGACGCTAAAATATGGGACAAACAGCATCGCGTATGGATTTCATACGGAATGCAATTTTTTCCCTTAATTACGGGACGATTCCTTATTTTACAGCACGTTTGGCATATTTCGTTAATTAATTTTACCTGATACTACTTCAGTGTGAGGGTGACTCTCTCTCTCTCTCTCTCTCTCTCTCTCTCTCTCTCTCTCCACTCACTGTCATAAATTCCCTCTGTCGATGATGGCGGTGACAACGGATGTCAAGGGTGTGGAATGGTAGAATTCAAGTGATAATGCACCAATTACAATAACGAATCTCCAGTTTCACAAAACAGCATCCAATACAGTTAAAGGGAAACTAACACAACAGTAGATTATGGACTTCTGAAGCAGCAAACAAGGGGGTATACTAAGAGTATACGCAAATACTGATCCTAAGGAAACGTTATACGCAAACAGCCCTAGGAAAAAAGTAAGTATACGGAGTACACATGAGGATGGCCCCGACTACACCACTGGATGTTACTATGCAGCCTTTTGACCTTATTAATTGAAATATTACATGGAATATACTGTACATATGTACTTTCAAAGATCACACCGCATGACAATTAAAATGAATTAATGAAGGGAAAAAGGCAAATAAAAATGGCAAAATGGTGACCAGTTACAATATATTACACTTTCCCTTACATATTGTTTGTCAGTTAAAAAAAAAAAAGCCCATGGGTATGCTATATGTCAGCTACCCATATGCTAACCAACCCCAAGCATATATGGTCCAGCATAAGTTTGTCAATTTGAGTTCAATACCCTCAGCTCCTGTTTAAATAAGAGCAACAATAGCACTCCCCAGTAAACCGTCGATTGTATGTTCCAACCCCTCTGCACCCCACATGGGTTTAGAAAGCTCATATATCACAGTATCCCTGCACTAAGCATGATATGGTAGAGTTATACCTCCGCATTAAAGAGCCCAGTTATTGCTGAAATAAATACTACTCCCCTGGATGCAGTAATTCTGCTGAATGCATGAAACGCGTGGCAGTAAATGCGCTCTGTCTTACACAAGTAATGTTCCCTGATCGGCGCTTTCTCAAACAGCCCTTTTGAACTTTTTGTTCTGATTCTGTGCATGTGACACTCGGGATGGTAACACTTCTCTCTGCCAAAGCCAGACAAAGAAATTTTATTATGAAAATGAGATGTCTAAGAAGTAGACATTATGTCTCTTTTGCTTTTGGCTACACTCAAAGCCCAAAGAGCAGTTGACAAGAGTAGGGAGCAATGCAGCACTCATTATAGCTCTGGTTCACTGCATACTATTAAGAAGAGTTTGTTATCGTTGCAAGTGCTGGCTTTAGGGAGCAAATATCCTGAACAAGTGAGTTAGCTGCCTCCGCTCTAAGTTAAAATGACAATAAAAGTCCCTGTGGTCCACCTGCCGAGACTTTTTCCCTCATTACACAAGCTTTAAAGGCTCTCAAGGTGCTGAGCATCGCAAAGGGTATTAATTCCTGTTTTGAACTTATGAGCCTTCACAAGGAAGCTTTCAGCAGGGCAATCCCAGACTAAGCCTGTTTTGTAAACAACAATCACCCACCGCACTGAGAGAGGAAGAGAGAGATAGAGAGGTTGTGGCTTTTTTGAGTCTTCATGGTATTTTTTCACCTTAATTTTCCTCTCCTCCTTCCCTCTCTGGTTTGTTTTGGATTTTTCAGAGGATGTTACGCACTTGGCAAGGCAGGGCGGGGCAGCGCAGCCCTAAGAGTGGATCTTATTCGCCCCTTGCAGGGTGGAACTCAGCACCGTCGGCACTTATGCAGCTTGACACGAAAATTATGTTTGCTTTTTCATTTCCCCAGCTCAGCTGGTGTGTCATGAAACTCAAGCTGACAGTTCCTTACCACCAGGCAGGAGCAGGGCCGGTCGTCCCCTCCGCAGTGTAGGACAGATGCTAGCCAGAAAGTCGTCCGACTCTTCCTGCGCCCGCAGATCGCAAGCGACATATGCCAGGACCAGTGTGGGGCCCCTGCTTGAGCGTTTGTGTCACCGCCCCACCCTGGGCCTATCGCAGTGACCTTTATGGCATCAGATACAGTACTCATAACGACAGAGTGCAGAGAAGATGAGACTTCGTAGCAATGGGGGCTGAGCAAACTACATGTATCTGAACACATCCACATTCTGACTGTCCACTTCATAAACTGCTGTCATAAAGGGATAGTTCATCCAAAAATGAAAATTCTGTCATAATCCTGTCAAGTCTCTGCATCATTTACTTGCCCTCATGTTAATCATTCCAAACCTGTATTCTGTACCTTTTTCTTTCATTTATTAACCATTTATTAACTTTTATTGCATCTTAGAGTAATGTTGACTGAACATCATCTTTTGTGTTTCATGGAAGAAAAATAAAAAAGTCATACAGGGTTGAAACATCCAGCTCCATATGCAACTTGTGTTATGACTAAGTCCTTTGTTTTGTCACAGGTATGTTGCATATAGTAATCATGATTCTCCCAGCTTACCATGCTTAGAGTTTGGGGTTCGTCTACAATTGACAAGATCATTACCAATCAAAAATGAGAATTCGGCAGCGTTTAATTTTGAAGAAGCAATTATTTAATGGGAAACATCTGTAATTTGTAGTCTAACTCTACAAGATTGCTAACATCTGTTTAACTGGTTTTAATGGTTTTGATCAAATTGAGTTTCATGGAAAAAATTATGACTTATCAAAAGCTATTTTTGTGAAGCGTTGCTTTCTCCCCACTCCTTGTTAGACTCGTTTGTCAGGGGGCATGGTACAAGAATACAACATTTGACTCTTAAAATGGATCCATGCTGTGGAAACACTGAACAGGCAGCTTGATTTTCATCGCTTCATTTACGTCCAACCTCTCCACCAATCATCTTGTAGCCTCTCTCCATCAGTTTTTTCTTTCATCATCTCCTGCTTATTTCATCACAGGAATCATCATCACCATCATCATTCTCATTGCTTTAAGTGCTGCTAACTATATCTGACCTCATTTAAGTGTAGTTTACTGTCTGTCTGTCTGTCTGTCTGTCTCTCTGTCTCACCCTCACCTCTCTCTGCCTCTTTGTAATATCTCATTCTTCTCTGCATTCCCCTCAGCCAAATATAAGTTTAACAGATATGTCAGATCACGTAAGTGTACTTCTCTGTTTTCCCTATTGTGCTGTAGTCCCACTCATCCAGAGATCCTAATGTAACCTGCCTGATTTGGCCTTTTGCTTTTGATTTGACCCCCATTAGTATTGCAGCACAAAAGCTGCCATCCTCAGCTTTCTGTAGATTACTGGGGATTGATGGCAGTTTCTTAGCACTGGATTCTGGTCAAATGCATCAGAGGGGCTGCTCTACTTTAAAACATGTGCATGTGAAAGGTCAGGTGCCGAACTGAGAGATCCATATGAAATCCAGATGTCGTTGAGCTCCGTGTCCGTGCGAGAGATGATTGAAGAGCTAGAAATGCAATGAAGTATTGCACACATGTGTAGAGTTTTAGAGATGTTTCTATGTTGTGACACCTTTAGCAGCAGATGGCGCTACAACTCCAGGGAAAATGGGATTGCTGAGACAGTCTGGGGTTCGGTTCAAAGCTGAGAGCATTTTAGGTAAATCTGTCGCCGACTTATGCTGAGAGCTTTCTTCTTTCTTCTTTATTGCTATTAAGTTTCATTTAATTTGTAACCATGGATGTTTGCATAATTAATAGTCTAGTGTTTAAGTGCAAATTATACTAGAAGCATTTTTAAATGTTCTTTGTTAAAATATTTGTCAGTAAATAGACTACAGTACAACAAGAAAAATAACAAAGAAAATAGCGATAAATATATTTAAAACTGCAACAATTGAGAAAACAAGATGATACTAATATATTAAGCAATGTACAGAATTTAAGGTAAGTAAAGTTTTTACATTTTGCATAAATGTATGGATGAAGAATTTATTTATTTATGTAGAACCGCCATTGGATACAGTTTTAAAATGCATTTCCCGCAGATGTATTTTCTATAATTTAACAATGGCCTTGATAAGAATGCACAATTGTGGCTCGTCACAGGATTTGCATTTCATAAAGGGACAGTTGCCGTCTGGATTACTGTAAATCCACAGTGAAAGTGCCACAGTGCATGTTCTCTGTGTAATGCTACTCGTGTTTGACAGGGGCCAGATGAATCCAGGAGTTATCTCCGGCGGCCTTTAAAGCTATGCGGCAGCTGACGGCAGAAATAACCATCTATTTATTGCTCTGAGCAAGGTTTGGGGAGTGGGCGGAAACTGCTTTTCTACTTACACCATATATTGGTTAACCTTGCCTTTTATGTTGATAGCATTAGGCTGGAGTTGTAGGTCGTAGCACTCTGGTGGCAGGTGGTGTGCTTGATAACTCCCGGTGTGAGATGTTTAAGGTCCCTTATACACATTCTTCCGCAGCCTGTGTTTGGCTGTCAGATTGAGTATTGCTTTTATTTTGCCCTTTTCACAGATTAATCAAAGATTTTTTTTTAGTGTTGTAGATCAGTATTATTTTTTACACATTTTGGATATGCTATGTAAATATTGCTGTGCCTTGAGTATGTTTAGGTAGAATTAGAGATGTTCCAGGGTCTAGCTCACCTTAAAAAGTAACCCAGCTAACACGTATGATACCTTATTCATACCGTGTTATTTTAATGCATTCAATTTCTAAATATATATTAATGCATTATTTTAATGAATTCACGGAGTGGGCAATCCGGCCTTAGTATTGATTGATTTGTCTGGGTTTGTTGTGTTAAGCCTGACAGAGGTCAATGTTTGTTTTATTGCTTTATTCTGTGTTGTTGTGGGGCCAAGTAAAAGTGACAAAAAATATCTCCTTTTCATATAACACATTTGAGTTGCTGTATTTAGGACTAAAATGACCATCCGGCATGACACTCTTTTGCTCTTCCTCGAACACATGCATGCAGAGAGAGAGAGAAGCCGCTAATATCATGTAAAGATGAATTAAATGAAAAATCGTGCTAGTTTCAAATGGTTTTCTTTCTTTCTTTTCTTGCTGTTTTTTTATCTGTCAAAATGACGGACAACATTTGGAATTTTTCATCTAAAAAATCATGAATGATTGACAAGCGCTTGGGAACGCAATCTCTCACTCACACACACAAGCTTGCGCAGAGAGAGAGAGTGCGTGGTCACGTGAGAGAAGCCACATATATTTCAGGTAAAGAAAAATCTAATATTCTAGATTTAAATGGTTTAAATACGTCATTATGTACTCATAAGTATGAAATGATGAGACCGATACCAAGTATCCCCAAGTACCCCCCCAGTATCAGCCCAATACAATTACTACAGAGTAGTACCGGTGCATCTCTAGGTAGAATGTAAATAGATTGCCATCCCCAGTTCCCTTGTGCGAGCATATCCCTACCTGCTCTGTGAGCTGATCCGTTGTGACGGTTATCAGGAATAGTGTGTAATGCTTTTGTTCTGTCGTGTCGCAGAGTAGGTGGGGAAGAAAGTGCTTCTAATTAATTAATGTTTATTAGCAATGGAAAAGCAAATGTTATATTGAACATTTCAGCTAAAGCGCCTGCCAAGTGGTTAAGTTGTATTTAATAAAACTGAGGGGTCTTCATCAATTATTCAAAATGTGACGGTTGCAATTATGGAACACAGATTTGTGGATCTGTCCGTAAATAGTAATCGAAGGGGGAAATAAATGGCTCAACAATGAAAATCACGTAAATTTGTGCTTTCATATTTAAATATGTATTGTTTGATTCTCCTGCAGTTTAGCAATTAATTATGAATGCTCTGATGTTTTAATCATAATATATTTCGTTTTACAAAATAAGATGGAACTAATGGCATGCGCTTTTAGGTGACTTATAGAGCAATAATTTCAACATGAATCTGATTTTCAAACACTTTCTTACCAGCCTAAAATTTACAATTCTGTCATTTACTCACCCTCATGATATTCTAATCTCATATGACTTTATTATATGGCACACAAAAGGAAATGTTAGGCAGAATGTTAGCCCTCAGTCCTTTCCTTTTTGTATCTTTTGTCCATACAATGAAAGTCAGTGGCTAACATCTCCTTTTGTGTCCCACGTAGAAAAGAAAGTCATGAGGATGAATAAATGATGACACAATTTTAATTTTGGGGTTTTTAACCATCTCTTTAATTTACAGTTGTTAGCAGGTGCACACAAAAATATGTGTTTTTGGTTTTAAGTGTTGTTTTGAGAGCACTTTTTGCTATCAAGTCACCTGCACATTCATTTTGTTTTCCACTATTTGACAGTAAAGGAGGAAGTTAGACCCACTTATCAAAACCGCTCAACCAAACCGGCCAACAGCTTGGCTGTTTCCAGCGCTCTGCCCAGTGTGCTGCCGGTTGTGGAGTACTCCGCGTCTGCTGTACCTCTTGTTAATAAACCTCTGGCCCCGCCCTCACTGTCACACCTCAGCCTGGTTGCTTTGAACCGGGCCCGCAGCCTGCCCGGAAAATACCACTACCGCCCCAGCACCTTGTCCTCCACGCTCGCCCCCACACACTGTAGGTTGCACCTTAAGACGCATTAGTCAGTGTTACCACAGACAACCCCTTCTTTCAGTGTTGGTCCCTGCAGTCATTGCAGCATGCATGTACAGCGGCTAGTGGCTAATGTACCCCCTGTCTACTAGTACTAAATGTGTGTGTGTGTAAGTGAGTAACCACAACTGCTATCAATAGAAGTATGGATGTACAAGAATATCTAGCTTACCCATTATGTTTACCCATCATGTAAGACCAGGGTCCAGGGACCCCCAGGGGACTGTAAGGGGGTGCTATGAGTTTTTTTTTTTTTTTTTTTAATAAAAGTGACAAGTTTAAAATTTACAAAATTTGACATTATTTTGTTTCATTCTGCTTTTAAAGACTTCGTAAATCATGAGATTAATTGTGATTAATCTATTGACCTTATTGAGGTCATATTGAGGTCATTCCATTGGACTCAAGATGGCGCCGAGTATGGCTGCTGCGTTGCGAGCTCCAACACAACATTGTCGTTTTTTTTTGTTTGTTTGTTTACAATTCTTATGTTTTTGTCTTGGATGTTGTCTGCCTTATTGTCTACGACAGACAAACACTTTTGGACATTGGTTCTGCAATTACACACCGTAAACCGGACTTTAGATTACTCGATACCGACCCTCTGTTTACAAACACACCAGCGGAGCCCTTTGTCTGGGCAGCCCAGCTGCGGAAACGCAGAAGGAAAAGGGGAAACAGAGCTGGTGTTCTCATTAGAGTAAGACGTCATGCAAATTGACCCCCGCTACCCAGTATTCTACTGGCAAATGTTCAGTCTCTGGATAAAAAGCTCTGCGAGCTGAGAGCGCGGATCTCTTTCCAACGAGAGACGAGGGACTGCTGCATTATCTGCCTTACAGAAACTTGGATGTCTGCGGAGATTCCAGATTCAGACATCGAACCCGCGGGGTTCTCCGTGCACCGAGCGGACAGAGCGAAAGACCTCTCAGGTAAAAGCAGAGGTGGTGGTGTATGTTTTATGATCAACAAATCCTGGTGTGATCAGAGGAACGTACATTCTATCAAGTCTTTCTGCTCTCCTGATCTGGAATTTCTCATGCTTCTGTGTCGACTATTCTGGCTACCGAGGGAATTCACAGCGGTCATTATCACAGCTGTGTACATCCCTCCACAAGCCAACACAGACCGGGCACTCAAGGAACTGTACGGGATTATAAGCAGGCAGGAAACCACGCACCCTGAGGCCGCGTTCTTTGTGACCGGGGACTTTAACAAAGCCAATCTCAAATCAGTCGCACCAAAATACCACCAACACATTAGTTTTAACACACGAGGGGACCGGGTTTTGGACCATTGCTACTATCCCTTCTGGGATGGCTACAAATCCCTCCCCCGCCCACCATTTGGCAAATCAGACCACTCTTCCATTCTGCTTCTGCCCGTTTACAGGCAGAAACTGAAACAGGAAGCACCCAAACTGAGTCGGACCAATCAGACTCTACGCTACAAGACTGTTTTGATCACGTGGACTGGGAGATGTTCCGGTCCGCCTCTGATGACGACATCGAGCTTTACGCTGATAGCGTAATGTGTTTCATCAGAAAGTGCATAGAGGACATTGTTCCGACCAGAACAATACGGAAACCTTGGATTAATAGCAACGTTCGCACGGCACTTGATGTGTGGACCTCCGCTTTTAATTCCGGGAACGGAACAGCAGAACGTCAGTACAGGAACAAGATTGAAGGACAGTTCAACACCACCAACTCTAGAAGCATGTGGCAGGGAATTAACATCATCACAGACTTTAAAGGGAATAAAAACTCCACCGTGAACACTGCTGCCTCTCTCCCGGTGAGCTAAATAAGTTTTATGCTTGTTTCGAGGGAAATAACAACGCACTTGCGGAGAGGTAGCCGAAGCTACAGAGGTTAGTTCACTCTCCGTCTCTGTAGCAGATGTAACCCGATCCTTCCAACGGGTGAATATCCGCAAAGCCGCGGGTCCAGATGGCATTCCGGGCCGCGTCATCAGAGCGTGCGCGAACCAACTGGCTGGTGTTTTTACGGACATTTTTAACCTTTCCCTCTCCTTGTCTGTGGTCCCCACATGCTTTAAAATGTCCATAAAATTGTGCCTGTTCCCAAGCAATCCAAAATCACTTGCTTAAATGACTGGCATCCTGTTGCTCTGACCCCCATCATCAGCAAATGCTTTGAGAGACTAATCAGAGATTACATCTGCTCTGTGCTGCCTCCATCACTGGACCCATTGCAGTTTGCTTACCGCAACAACCGCTCCACTGATGATGCCACTGCATCCACAATATACACTGCTCTCTCCCACTTGGAAAAAAAGAACACTTATGTAAGAATGTTGTTTGTAGACTACAGCTAAGCATTCAACACCATAGTGCCCTCCAAGCTTGTTGAGAAACACCAGGCTCTGGGCTTAAACATCTGTCAAGCAGACGCCAGGTAGTTAGAATGGACAGCAACATCTCCTCATCACTGACCCTCAACACTGGAGCCCCGCACGGCTGTGTTCTCAGCCCACTCCTGTATTCTCTGTACACACATGACTGTGTGGCAACACACAGCTCCAATGTCATCATTAAGTTTACTGATGATACGATGGTGGTAGGTCTGATCACTGACAATGATGAAACAGCCTACAGAGAGGAGGTGCACACTCTGACATGCTGGTGTCAGGAGCACAACTTCTCCCTCAACATCAGTAAGACAAAAGAGCTTGTAGTGGAATTCAGGAGAAGAGAAATAGAACACAGCCCCATCACCATCAATGGAGCACCAGTGGATAGAGTCAGCAGCTTCAAGTTCCTGGGTGTCCACATCACTGAGGAACTCACATGGTCGGTCCACACTGAGGCCGTAGTGAAGAAGGCTCATCAGCACCTCTTTTTCCTGAGACGGCTGAGGATGTTTGGAATGAACCGCCACATCCTCACACGGTTCTACACCTGCACTGTAGAGAGCATCCTGACTGGCTGCATCTCCGCCTGGTACGGCAATAGCACCGCCCACAACCGCAAAGCCCTGCAAACTGCCAGACACATCATCGGAGGTGAGCTTCCCTCCCTCCAGGACATCTATACCAGGTGGTGTGTGAAAAAAGCTCGGAGGATCATCAGAGACTCCAGCCACCCAAGCCATGTGCTGCTCTCACTGCTACCATCAGGCAGGCGGTATCGCAGCATCAGCACCCGCACCAGCCGACTACATGACAGCTTCTTCCCCCAAGCAATAAGACTTTTGAGCTCTTGATCTCTCATGATCAAATACATCAGCACTGCACTTTATTACTCTTATTATCTCACACCGGACTGTCATAAATTATATTCTCTCTTAACAACGCACTGGCAACTTACTATCAATCGACAGCCTGAATGTCAATACAGTACAATACAACCTACTGTATATTTTATATTTTATATATACTATATATACTATTTTTATTGTATAATGTGTATTCTATATTGTGTGTATTGTATACTGTACATTGTATGTTATTATTTGTATATTGTGTTATGTGTAATTATGTGTATATTAGATTTTAAATTGTGTTGTGTAAATCTGATGTTTATTGTAAAGTGGTATATGTCTCATCACTGTCACGACTACTATGTTGCTCGGAACTGCACCCAAGAATTTCACACACTATTGCACTTGTGTATATGGTTGTGTGACAATAAAAGTGATTTGATTTGATTTGACATAAGATACTATTCTTTGTAAAGCTGCTTTTGAGCAATATGTATAACGTGCTATACAAATAAATCTGAATTGAATTAAAATTGATTCTCTTTAGCTTTATACATGTACAGATAATATTTTCCTGATATTATTTTAATAATTTATTTTGGCTTTGGTGCAATGACAACATAAAAACAATTATTTAATTTTTCAAACAGCTTGTCTTTATATCATGCTTAATAATTTTCTCACACAGTATAAATTATACTTTATTTATACAAAATGTATACATTAAAATATTGAAACCTTTATATTTTACGAAGGGGGCCCCTCACTAGGGGATCATTATATTTGGGGGTTCTTGGCATCAAAAAGTTTCAAAACCCTTGGTCTGAAGAATAGTAAAAATTTGCAGATAAGTTGAAAGAAACAAATCCATTGTTGGTGTTTTATATCTCTGTTTCGTGGTAAAGCTTGCATCAGCCTGTTGTCTGTCTGAAGCGGAGGAGACAGATGTCTAGCTCAATTGTTCTGATCACCGATACGAAAGAGCAAGGGCTATTGCTTCCCCATGGTATGGAACAGCAATCACACTTTGGTGGGTTGATCCTATTTTGATTGAGGTTGAAAAAGTGCCGTAATGTAATTTGGAACAAGCAGAGACTTGCTGAAATGGCTGTGCTGCAGGTAGAGTTATTTCATTGTTAAGCCTCTTACTGAAGGGCACCGCTGTAGCTCGTAAATCTCCATCGTCTAATTTGGAGGAGCATGGGCAGGAGAGAGTGGTCCGGCCCAGCCGGGCCACTCACTCAACAACCATAACACAGAACAAAGGGCCACTGCACTGCCATCTTATCAGTAGTGATATTTTAAAAGTTGATTACTGTCTCACGTTGCTCCCTACATAGTGTAATTGTAAATGTCAAACACTGGCATTTGGTAAAGACACAGACAAGGTCTTTTTTTTTAATTTGCCTTTTTTCATTAGCACAATTAGATGACAAAGAAAATCCGAGCTGTACAAGTATATGTTGTTGTGTTAGTAGCTTGCAGTATTTTACCTTTAATATTTTGCTGTGCTGGTGATTTTCTAACAGAGCTGCACTTAAGCAAGTTTGCAGTGTATTGGAGTTTTGCTTTCTGTTACTAGTTTGTCCCTAATACATATCAAACCTTTTCAAAATTCAAAATTGTTTTCAGTATTATTTGTCATTCTAAGATACTTGAAGCTTACTTGAAGAAAAACAAACCAATCATAATGCAGAATAATATAAATATAGCAGTGCAGCATTTAAAATATGATAAAAATTATATACTGTGGTATACATGGCAAATTATATATAAATTTAGAGAGAGATAACATGCCATTTATATGCTGACAAACATCAATATTTATCAGAACATAAAGAACACTTTCTCCCCAGCATAACATTTAAAGGTGTAGTTCACTCAAAACCTAAGATTCTGCCATTGTTTACTCTCTTTGTCGTTCCAAACCCACGTATTCACAGTGACTCACAGTGAAGCCATCACTCACGGCTCTCTGCTCTGAGTGAGTGATGATGATTGATTTTGCTGTGTAGTCATCCATTAAAAAAAAGAAAAAAAAGAAAAAAAAGAAAAAAAAAATTACTTTTCTTTTACTTTTTTCTTCCCCTCTGTCATTGTTCAAGCTCATGCCCTCCAAACAATGACAGAGAGCTAAAAGAGAGTTTGATCATATTGATACGGACCGCAATAGATCCAGACACACAAACCTATGTTCAAATCAACCAACCTCTGTCAAATGGAGCAGATTTCCCAAAAAAACGGTGTCAAACCTAATGATTGGCCTTAAGGTCTGTACTTGCCTTTTCTAAAGTGTACTTTGTCCATACTAACAGCATTCTCTTTCTATTTTAGGAGGTCTTCACAGATTTCTGTTTTGTTGCAATGATTGATTGAGTGTTGGCTTTGTGTTCTTTTTTATGTCATCTCCAGCACACTTTATAATCCCAGCTGTTCACAGTCTGACACTCTTTGCATGTGTTTGCAGTCGAAGACGAGCATCCGTCAACACTGTCACCCAAAAAGAAGCAGCGCAATGGAGGCATGCGAAATTCACCCAACTGCTCACCCAAAATGATGAGGTAAGACATTGATTTCAAGATGCTCCTTCCAGCCTTGAGAAGCAGAGAGAGGGAGAGACAAGGGTGGATGCTGGTGGGATGGTGGGATGGTGGGAGTAGGAGGAGTGAAGAAGGAGAAAGAAAGTGTGGAAGAGAGAGAGAGAGAGAGAGAGAGGCCTTTCAGGCCGAGACGTTTGAGCTGTCAGCCTGTCAGCGGTTAATGATAGAGCTGAAATATTTCTGTCATGAAAGCGGCTATGAAAAGCTGTTTGAAAAATACTCTTGCTTTAAAGTCTCAGCTGTCATCTCCCCCAGTCCCGTCCACATGTAGTTCTTAAACAGCGGTGGCACTAATGACGGTGTCAACCAATCAGAGACGCCAGCATGGTTACTTAGCCTCCGGGCTCTTCATCTATTGTGGGAACCCCTGTGAGGAGTGTTTTTCGTACTTAAGGCCATATGTGAGATGTATCATCACAATCAAAAATGAATTCAAATATTACTTTCCTTTTATCCTGTCCACTGAAATTATAATGCTGCTAATTGATTTTGACTGATAAAAGGACTAGCTTTCCACCCATGTGGCCAGGAGACGTTTATGCAATGGTTTTAAAAAATGCAGAGACAATGCCCTCCATTCCAGATCATCAAGTGAAAAAGTGTTGGTGAAGGTTCGGGAAGAATGGCCAACTTTGTACAAAGTTAGCCAACATGCTAAGTTTTCGTTATGAGAAAAACTTACAGTTTCTGGATTTAGTCGATCATGTTTAAACAAAAAATATCATAACATATAAGATTAGCATTTATTTTTTTATTTTTTTTAGTTTATTATTATTATTATTATTATTATTATTATTATTATTATTATAAAGCTATGTGGTAAAATATACTGTTCATTTTTATGTTATTTTATGTTATTTTACTAGTGTGTGCCCCCACAGGAAATGTAATTTTTCTTTTTTTTTTTAAGGGATTTTTTTTTTTTTTATTATAAAGCTATGTGGTAAAATTTACTGTTCAATTTTATTTTATTTTATTATTTTATCATTCTGTGCCCCCACAAGGCATTTAACAGTAGCATTTATTAAATAGCCCAGACAGAGGTCTCAAACATGAATCTCCCCCAAAAGGAGCAATTATGTAGAGTTTTACATTCAGTAAACTGTCTGCCCTGCAGAGGGTCTTGCCCTTTAGTGTGCTTTCCAAGTGAAAATGATCAGTGTTCAATTATTTTCACTCTGTTCATTCTTAGTTTAAAACAATAAACTGAAAGAAGAAGGAAAAAAATTGCTTTCAGCGATTGCTTAGAAGGATTTTTAGTTTTTATTCCTTAACTTAGAGCACAAAACTATTTTTCTGAGCAGATTTGAAGGTCCCCGTTTGCCATGTAATGTATGCATCTGCTCTTTGATCTAAAAGTAATAATAATTCTTGGGAGTTATTTACCCTGTTTTGAAATGCTTCAAAGCAGTGTCAAAGTTTTCTGTGCTTTAGGGTGCCTCTGTGTTTGGCTTGCTCTTGGGTACTGGATGACAGGTCCTCTGTTCTAGGTGTAAGCTTTATCAAGCCAAAGCCCTGTAGCGAACATCAAAATTACCAAAGACAGACCGGTGGACTCCCTCAACCTGTGCCCTCCCTGTCAATATATTACAACCTACATTAAATACCTCGCCTTTACAAGGTGCGTTTTATGCACAATGAAAAGCGACTGTTTGAGGCAGCCTTAGGGATACTTTATTCAACAAGCTGTTAAGGGAAAAACAGTGAGCTTATACCATATCAAGTATGGTTTTTACAGGCTTCTGAGCCTCCAGGCCATTGTAAATAAATAATGATCAACAGATTGGCTGTGGGTTTTTGAAAAGCATGCCTTTGTCAGTTTGCATGATAGGGAAAATTTTCAAAGCGAGAAGCTGCTTTCATAGGCTGCTGGAGAGGGATTGGGGAGCCAGTAGCTGCCGACTGATGCACTGGAATCTGAACGCTGTTTGAAAATCAGCTTGCCAGCTCTCGGCAACTTCTGTTTTCTCTCTCTCTCTCTCTCTCTCTCTCCCTCCCTCTCCAAATGCACATCTATGACACTGCTCTGGACATACCAATTAAATAGAGAACTTTCTGTCTCACTTAGGGTACCAGGTAGTTTCCTGTAAAGTACACAGGCACAGAGTTCAGCCAAAGCACCCATTTATTTTCATCTTAGATTATTTAAAATTTTAAAGGGATAGCTCTGCATAAATTTTAATTGTAATTTTTTTATCATTTACTCACCCTCATGTTGTTCCAAACCTGTGCAATTTTTATAAATTTTTTTGCCTTTTTTTCTTTCTTTTTTTAACTATTCCTTTAATTTGCAGTTCTGGGTGTTTGGCCGCTTGTTGGCAGACATGCAATCTAGCGAAACATATGGATTTGAAAATAAATTGTAAATATTATACAATAACAATATCATAGTTTGAACACTTCAATGGATACAGAAGACGTCTAATTGTGGAAAGTCACAATGCATTTGTCGCTTTCCTGTTGCAGCAGCCCAATTTGTAATGTCACATGTTTTATTCCAAATTGACGTGGAACGTTGGATTGTGCTTGTGACTGGCAGGCGGCACTGACAGCGAGTGAGAGATAGCTATCTTGGCAGAGGTGCACTGCGCCAGTCAGTATGTTCAGGCAAGATTGAAATGACAGGGGTCCGCAGAGTAAGTGGTGAAACACGCGGCACGTAATGAAATATTCAGTCAGGGTGTAAAAGCACTAAATGCTTTCACTGTTATTAGCACCTGCACACAGCCTGATATTGTCTCATGCAAGCATGCTAATTGACACATTTCTAAAATGATATTTCGACAATAAAAAATACAGTTGAAACGGCGTATGATGGGGGGAGCGTGTCAGAGGAACATGCCACTAAATTAACCTGCTTTGGATGGAGAGAAAGTGGTAGAGAATGAAAAAGAGAGGAATACAGTTTGTAAATATTAAGATTTTAAAAAAATAACCACTGGTCCACCTTTGTACTACCACATATCAGCTATACATCGTTGAATTATTTATCTACCATGGTTGAGTTTGAAATGATCATTTGTGGTTCAGATAACGGTGCATTTATTTATGGTGTAAATTAATTTTGCAGAATATTATCTGATGATATGCAAATATAGTAGGTAAGGCAAAGGTCCCATCATTCATTATTAACATGATTAACAAGGGGCTAATGCAATTTACAAACCTCATTTAGTGCAGTGTTAATTATGGCGTGTTACAGAACAAGGCATTACAGGCGCTTTATTACTATGTCAGTTAAATTATATTGCATGCATAAAATAAAATAATACATCCTGATGTTAATGAATAAACTGTTATTCACTGCAATGAGAAATCCTGTAATTTATTCAAGGAAGCTTAAATGTAAAACTCATTCAGCTAAAAAAAGTATTGCAGTGATTTAAATCCTCTTTCCTCATGCTGTTTGGTGTATTACTATTTTATTTGTCAGGGATTTTTTATCATTTCTTATCAAATTCCAAATTAAATTGTATCCTGCCATTATCAAACAGAGCTACTTTAAAAAATACTTTTTGAAGTCTAATGTTTTGATCTGTTGGAATTCTTTGTATAATTGGCTGTTAATATAGTGCTGTGGATAATATCAACAATAGCTGTGCAGAGCAGACGCTGAGAGCATGTTCCCCTGCAGCCACATCTCAGAGATGGGGCTTTGTTGTCTGCCCTCAGGCCATTTCCTCAAAGGCAGCCTTTCTGGCCCATCTTAGACCCAGTAGTCAGCTGCACGGTGGGTTTTAGTTGACAGTTTTATGCATTTACAAGTGTTGTGGTATCTCTTAAAAACTGCCCTCAGAAATAGGGGAGTATCAGTTCTAGAGTCACAGAGGAACACAAAGTAAAACATACAGCTGGTAAAATATGGCACATAAAACTGGCTCAAGCACTGCTCAAAAAGTGAAAGTGTATATAATTTGTGAATCATTAAGCATGTGTTTATGTCTGGGGCTCATTTGCAAGATAAATCCCTAATCGGCTTTATTTTTTTATTTTTTTATCCATATGCTGCCAGTTATTTAACCATACCCTGCAAAAGTAATTCTTTCATTTTGCTTTTAGATGGTGGTTCCACTTTGTGTGAATTGAAACAGCAGTGTCTACAGAGACACCCAAAAATATGTTTCTGTTGTTCTGTACCTTTCTTTTAAATGTATGTTTTTATTTGACTTTTTGTATCATTTTTACTGTAATTGAAATTTTCTTTAGTCTTCGTTAGCTATCCTTCAGATTCGCAACCTGAATAATGGAATAAATAAAAACTGTGGAGTTTTTATTCAGAAAATGTGGTAGCTATTTTAACAGTGGCAAATGTCAGTATTCTATTTTTGCGAATGTTTCTAACTATAAAATATTTATATTTGAAGCTCATTAAAATGTGAGAATTTATATCCGCAATAGAAGATGAATAGTTTTTCATTATCTTGTATGGAGTATATTACAGTTGCAGACATGGCCATGTTGGATAGTACCAACAAATCTGTCTGTTTGGCTGATAATACAACCATAACAAGCCTGGAACAAGTCCAAATAGCATTTGAATTGCTATTCTCAAGGTACATCCTCAGAATTTAACTGGCCACACATTCAGTTTGTCTTTCACTTGTATAGTTCAGCAACTAAGCTGTTTAGAAAGCTTTCAGAGGAGCTCAGTGAATATATTTCCAAAATGAATGCAAATTATACCTGCATGTTTAGCTAGCAGAAAGCTGGGACCTCTTTCACGGTCAACATGCCCCCCTGATCAGCTTCATCAGGATGGCTGATATAGGTTAGCCTGTTTGGACGTGACACATTGCTAAAACATTAATGACCTTCAGTTTGGTGGAGCAAAATATGATTGGGCAAATTCCTAAAATATTTAAAGTACAGCTCTGTTAAAGCTTTTACTGTTGGATGCATCACGTCAGGAGCCATGCGGAGTAAAAGCCGGTAATTGGCGTTCCATTCTGGTGCCACTCAGTCACTGAAGTGCTCGGGCTCTGTCTCTTCCACTCCAGTGCTGTCACTGGCGCGGATGCTTTGATGACTCTGCATTCCTGGCAGCCTGGAGAGAGCTGCAGTTATGATGGAGTCCAATGCACAAATTCAATCTGACAATGACAAGCCATGTCAGCATAGGCCTGTTTACTGCTTATTTATTGTCAATAGACTTCTCTTGAGATATGCTCAAAGTTTGTCCTTTGACAAATGTCACAATTAAGCCTAGAAGATGAATTCACATGGTTGTGTTTTTAGTAACCTGAATTTGTGAAATGAGGTAAAACGTTGAGACAAATAATTGCAAGTGTACATCATTTCTTCTAATACCTTTTTCTTCTTCATTTTCTCTGATGTTACAGACATGACCCTCTACTCATTCCAGGAAATGAGCAGATCGAGAACATGGATGCTAATGTGAAGAGATATGACTCCACTGGAATGTTTCACTGGTGTCCATCCAAAGAGATTGAGAAGGTCATTCTGGTAGGTATCCATGTAACTGCAGAATGTGGGGCACTCAACATATAATATATATAATTATATACTTTATAAAGTATTAATGACTTGTCAAAGTTTCCAAGGTGACATTTGAATTGTGCTCACTGTGCTCAGCCATGCGTACAGTAGATGAAAGTCCAATTATAAGGTAAAGCTTAGGAGTGGAGGATGTAAAATACTAATGTGATGTTTACATTTTTAAAATGACCTCACTCTTGTAATATGAGATATTTGTTCTTTTTGCTGTTCTTAAATGGAAGGGAGTAAAATCTGAACTAAATCCTAAACAAAAGTTAAGAGCAACTTAATGCTTTGGTTTTGTATGACATGTAATAAGTTTCATGTTGAGACATTATATAAAGATTATGGTAAGATTGTGCTTTACATGCATCAATGTTGTTACTTTTTCTATTGTGATTTATGCACTCTTTATTCTTAATGTGTTGCTAGTTCCTTTCCTGCAGTTATTTCCCTTTCTTAAATTATTTTTCTTATTTAATATAGTGATTAACTGTTATAGCTATCATGCCTGATTGGGATCAAATATCTGTTCATTAAGGGTCAATGAAAAATAGGGATGTTTGAGAATGCAAAACATTCATACAATTTTTTTGTTAGTATATTAAATTAATGATTTTGTGTTACATACTGTATGGATGACAATAGGTAAGCTCCTATTCCAACTTTAGTGATGAGATTGTAACTGTTTTTTATTTATTTATTTTTACCACAGACACGCAGCGAGGCCTCCATGACAGTTTTAAGTGGACATGTAGTTGTCTGTATTTTTGGAGATGTCACGTCAGCTTTAGTGGGGCTTCGAAACTTGGTGATGCCTTTGAGAGCAAGCAACTTCCATTTTCACGAGCTAAAACCCATCGTGTTTGTGGGCTCATTAGACTATCTGAGAAGAGAGTGGGAAACCCTTCACAACTTCCCCAAAGTCTCCATCTTACCTGTGAGTACAAGCATTAAGAATAAGGATGCCAGTAAACATTATGCATTCACATGACTCTTTTTTTGAAACATTTGATTTTTTTCTCATGTTCCGTTTTACATCGCATAGTTCTTCCAAAGTTTGTTTTCATGTGCTGATGTGCTGGCGCCTAGCTCCTGTTGGCTGTGTGAAATTCTGGCTTTGCTTCCTGCTTTAGTGCTTGTTAGCATTGGCTTGACTGAGTATTAAAAACAAAGCCAAAACGCTGCCGTCAGCGAAGGCTAGCCTTTAGATTAGACTACATCTCGTCTTCCCCCAGCACATAGTTAGATCAGCTGAATGTCACTGCCTTAAGAAAAGTAAATACTTGTTAACTAATTTCCCTGAGCTCCCGCTCTCCTTCTTTAATTTGGTTTTCTCTTTGTACCCTCTCTTTCTCTCCGCTGAAGGGTACGCCATTAAGTCGAGCTGACTTGAGGGCCGTCAACATCAACCTCTGCGACATGTGTGTTATCCTGTCAGCCAATCAGAACAATATCGACGATGCTTCACTGCAGGACAAGGAATGCATTTTGGCGTCCCTTAACATCAAATCTATGCAGTTTGATGACAGCATTGGGGTTTTGCAGGCTAATTCCCAAGGTAAGGAGTGGCCAAGCGCACTGCCTATGGGGACTTGCGACTCACATAGAGAATAGCCCTCAAGAGTATTAGACCCTTACACTGTAAAACTAGCTATTCACTGTGTGCTTTTACAGACAAAAAGTGGAATAATAGGGTTCAAAACAGTGTTACTATGAATGCAAATTTTAATACAGTGAAAAAGACACACTATTAGCATAACATAAATATATATAAATAAATAAAAATTTCCAACATTCTTTTGAATGTCCATGTACTCAAATAAAATATTTGATGCCATGAGTGTACCTTCATTTACTATTACTATTATTTTGAATGGCCATGGAAAATGAAGCAATGTGATAACAATTTTACCTGGTCGAAAAAAGTATTACCTGATGAACTTTCACCTTTTGCTGACACTTTATGCTTCACAGAGCTAATGTGTGCTTCTAAATCACTTGCACCTTTATTAGCAACTGACAAATAAGTGCCAGCTTTACATGTCATACATTCTGTTTCCCACGGATCTCGACCTGGATGAAAGTATGGGAATTTTTGGTGCAAATCTTCTGTAAATTTGCACTTTTGTTTGGGCATTGTTTCCACTCAGCTGTCATTTGCTGCTACTGTCAAGCAACTGTTTGATGCCGAACACAACAGCGCTTCGCACATTCGCAGAGAGATTGACAGGCAGGAATTTGGGCAATAGTTGCTGCAAGCCTCTTATAACTGACCAATTGGTGTGCGAGAAGGTGGGACTTACAAAGAGGGGTTAAAGCAATGCAAATATGCGTGCACACACAATGAAGTATTAGACCAGACGCACATCATAATGCAACTATAGCCGAATCCCGGACATTTTTGCAAATTATTATTTTTTTAATTTAATTCTTTTTATTTTTCCCTTTTTTCACCCAATTTGGAATGCCCAATTCCCTATGCACTTTTTAAGTCCTCATGGTTGCGTAGTGATTTGCCTCAGTCCGGGTGGTGGAGGATGAATCCCAGCTGCCTCCACGTCTGAGACTGCCAACCCGCGCATCTTATCACGTGGCTTGTTGTGTGCATTGCCACGGAGACGTAGCGCATGTGGAGGCTTCACGCCATCCACCGCGGCATCCACACCCAACTCACCACGCGCCCCACCGAGTACGAACCACATTATAGCGACCACGAGGAGGTTACCTCACGTGACTCTACCCTCCCTAGCAACCGGGCCAATTTGGTTGCTTAGGAGACCTAGCTGGAGTCACACAGCACGCCCTGAGATTCGAACTAGCGAACTAGCGAACTCCAGGGGTGGTAGCCAGCGTCTTTTACCACTGAGCTACCCAGGCCCCTTTCATTTGCCCCATTTGTAGAATTCACGGCCGGATGCTTTTTAAAAGTCTGAAAAAGAGGACATGTCCGGGAAACAGAGGACGCATGGTCACCCAAGCATTAGTTACGTGAACTTGAACGTGTTGACACAAAACTAAAATCTAGCCTATCAGATAATATGACTGAAGGAAGGAGCTTCTGATTGGCTTAATCAATTTGGTAAGCATACTTACCTTGGCCATTTGTAGTAGCGAGGGTGATTCAATTTGAATGAAGGCAGAGAGTTGAATGAAAGGTTGGTAAACAATGGAATCAGAGAAAGCATAACATAAAGTGCTTATACCTGAGGGTGGCGCCAGAGCGAATAAATTAATGATTGTCTGTGCTGCTCAGTTGAGATGAAAGATGACGAATTGGAATGAAAACAGTAGTTTATATTGACAGTTATTTGTAAATATTTCATAATGTCATTTTTATTTTCGCCCTTCTGTTAGGTAAGCTCTGCTTACCTTGCTTATATGGATGGCACATCCCTGCTGTATTCATCCTATAGAATAGGTTGTATTTATCACAAGAATTTATGAAAACTACAAGCCATTAATTTATGGAAACAGCAGAAGACATGGATTAAGAAACAAGAAAACACAGACTAACATTTTGTATGTTTTCACATATATAAACACAATAAATCAGTAATTTAGACACTGTGTTTAAAAATGTCGATGAAAGTAAGGCTGATGTAAATTTCAGTATATGCATTTCATACTTATGCATATATTTGTTATCAGAGTATGCATACAATTTTTAGCATATATATTATATCTTTCTCCTGTAATCAAAGCATTGAAAAACATCCCAAACATTTCTGTGCAGATTGCGTATTATTTGCCTCCGATTGCTGGACTGCAGCAGATTTGTTTGCCGACAAATTGACTTGAACAGATTGTGTATGCATTCAGATAAACATGTAACCCTCTTGTGCCCATCAGGATTCATCATCATTAAACAGACAATACAAATCAGCAGCTTCATTTCTCAGCTGCTCTTCATTACGCAAATTACACACCCCACACAAGCTGGCCCACAACAATTAACATTTAACCATTATTAAGCATCCACTTTTTACTCAGAAAGATGAATTTAAAACTAAAAAATGAAAGCTTTTGGAAGAATTGTGCCTGAGATTGACCCAAATGCTTATGCTGAACGGTGGCGTGTGTTTGGGAAGAGCAGGTCCCTTTGGTAGGGATGATAATTGATGTTAATCATACTGTTTGTGCTCGAGAAGCAATACATCATTTCTGCTCTCTCAATTAGTTTAACTCAACATCTGGCATGATCAGCAGCAGAGAAACAGTGTGTAATAAAGATTTATTTCATTAGCGCTCAGAATAGTAGACCGCATTTTACCCCACAATGAACCAAGTTCTCTTATTTCTTTGCCAGTAAACTTTTGCAGCTGTTGAAATAAGAAATTCATTGTTCTTACGGTTTTCCATCTTGTAGTTCCAATTGGGATAGCTTATATATATATATATATATTATTTATGTTACATGGATTACACATGGTTATTTAATCTTCTTTGTAGACTATGATTTTGGAATATATCAAACTGGTTTCAAACGGATGGTATTGAAATCTGCACGAGATGCAGGTGTAACAGATTACATCATACCACATCATCTTGGTAACTATTCTTGCCCTTAGCATCTTGCCATTTCAATGTGGGTTGTTAAACTTGCACAGAAGGTGTTATTGAATAAATCATCAAGCCTTTTGCCAGGAGAAAATATTACACAGGACACTACTAGCTGTGCTTGAGGGGTCTTTGAATAAAGTGCACAACGTACAAGTCACATAATACATTAACATCGAAAACATTGAAAAGCAAAGTTTATTGTGTGACTTCAAGGTATGTGTGTACATTATGTCTTTGTGGAGGGGGTATTGTCTTTGGAGTGCGATAGGTGTGCAGGTTTAAACACAAAAAGTGAGATGTGGAGTCTTTAAAAAAAAAGGGTAACGTATTTTAGGAAAATCACTTTTTATTTTGAGGTACAATTTACAAAAATAAATAATAAGCGGTCTTAATGATCTATTCAGATATCTGTTCAAAGATTTGCACACTTAACAGAATTGTTTTATTAATAAACATTAGTTAACAACAGTACATGGATGAACAGTACAGCACTTATTCATCTTGGTTAATGTTAACCTCAATATTTAGTAATACATTTTTAGCATTAAAATGTATATACATTAGCATTAGTTAATGCATTATGAACTATATATAAATTAACCAAGACTAATAAATGCTGTAAAAAATTATTGTTCATTGTTAGTGTATTATACCTAATGCATAATAAATAAAATAGATACAATCAGAAGTGGTATTTGCACAAGGTTGTATATGCAGTTGCACTTGTTTATAAGCAGAAACAAAAATGTTTCGGAAAAGGATCTTAGGCGTAACTTTTCACTATTCTATTTTGGTCGACTCAGAATGTCACTGCATATCTGATGTCTTCACAGTTTAGACAACGAGATGGGATTATTCTCTACATGTTTAAGAGAAAGCCTTATTCTTCTTCCTTTTTTGTTACATTATAGAGATACCTATTCTATTAAACTTTTCTTTTGAAAACAAGGACACCTCTTTGTACAGAATCCTGCAGCCCTTTTAAAACTTTGTGACCTGAATCTTTTCCCTGCATTATGTTTGGCACTGTAAAAACTATACGCTTGCATTTTTGTCTACTCAATGGATGTCAAAACAGGGCCAATGCATTATGCATATAGCATTACTGATTTAAAGTGTTTACTTGTCAGCTTGAAATGCAAAAGTGTCAAGTCATGTGAATTCATACTCTTGTCACTGCTGCTTGTATTTCATGGCATTTCACATAAAAGGTTTTCAGGATCCACTTCACCAGTTTTATGGTAACAAAATGAACAGCATATAAAATTTATACCTGCTGGTTGATGGAAGGCAGCAAATGCTAAATATGCCTGAGCTGACCCTTAAAAGCGGAATATCTACATTTCACCATTTTAGACTACCGTTACATTCCATTCATGTCCTATCACCACACTCAACTATACAATACGTTCACACTATATTTTGGATTATACAAACAAAATGTAATGTTGCTACCTTGCTATCATGCTAATTTTTTGATCACCATTGCGTATTTAAATGGAAAGCTCACATAAAATTAAAATTCTGTCATAATTTACCCTCATGTGGTTCCAAACCTGTATGGCTTTATTTCCTCCGTGGAACACAAAAGTAGCTGCTAGGCAGAATGTTAGTCTCAGTCACTATTCAGTATTCACTTTCACTGTATCTTTTTTTTTCAAGTCAATGAAAGTGAACGGTGACTGAGGCTTACATTCTGCCTAACATTGCTTTTTGTGTTCCATGGAAATAAAAATTTTGTGTATGACCCCGTTTGCACCGGGTATTAAAATGCGGCTCGGGTGATCCGATCACATATGGTCTGGTGAGACACATTGCTGTTTACATCTGGTAGCTTAAATGTGTCTCCTGTGTCCACTTGTGTTTGGATTTGGAGGGAAGGGTCTCTAAAGTGTCTACATCAGTCACTATGTGTTACTGCATGATGTTAAAGCTCAAAAAAGTCAGAAAAGATAAATTAAAGCACAGAAATAATGTGTCGCTGTTTCTCCCAGATGCGGTTGAAATATAATCTCAGCACAAACACAACACGTCCAGCAGAATTATCCATTACTTTAGTAGATTACCTGTATTAAAGGAGCTTCAGGTGTTTGTGCTTCTCATCTGTGTTGAAATCAGACACACTAAAGAAGATCTGTGAAGCTCTCGTGATTGTGTATGTATGCACTTTTTTTTTTAATTTTCTGATTGGACAGTTATTTCCTTTTAAAGCCGCTCGCAAAGTTTAAACTCTTGTTTTAGCGCAGCGGTTGATTGACAGGTGAGGGGTGGTGCTTCACTTCTGCCGGGATGCATACTGGATGGATTAGCGTTTACACCTCAAATGTGAGGTGAACCTATGCGTTTTTGACCACATTCATGTTGTTTTTCTGATCCGATCACAAAACATTATAGACCTGTAGCGCTGACCACATGCGATCAGATCACAAAAACGCATCTTAATACCAGGTGGAAACGGGGGTCTATGATGAATAAAGATTTATTTTTGATAAAAAATAAATTAAATCTTGAAATTTGTTGGCACTATAACCATAGCAGAAAATGACTGTTTCTTTCCCCACACTCTTCCAGGATTTACACCTCCTGGGATGGATCGGTCTTCTCCAGATAACAGTCCAGTGCACGGCTTAGTGCGGCAGGCATCCGTCACCACCGGGTCAAACATCCCCATCATAACTGAACTTGGTGAGATGCCACTGCAGTTGTACTGCTAACATGTAAAAGTCAATTGTGATTAGAATCTAAACTCGTGTATCAAGCCTTTAATGCTGCACTGTTTTGTTGCTTATGAAGTATCTGTTTGTGATGTGTATAATGGCACACCTGAATATGTCACAGACTGGGTCAAAGTCACGTCCTCAACAATTGTGCTTTTAATGCACTAGAAAAGACCTAGACTTATAGCGAGAGAAAAAAGCATGTAGTAGCAAAATGGATCCATTTATAAATAACAATGAGGGTGGCACTATTCCCATGGTAGGGGACTCATGAAAGTTTTAGATCTCAGAGGGTACTAAAGCACTAGAGACCATTCGCTTCAACTCTCTACTGACCCAATTACAGCGTGTTACACCAGAGAAGCAGCAAACGAAGAAGGGCCTTACAAATATTAGAACTGCATGCAAAACACACACATACACATGTTTTTCTGTCCCCTCAACACATCCAGAACTCCCCTCCTCAAGGGGGTTACAGAGTTCTACATCTAAGACACACAGGGCCTGATTTACTGAAGGTTTGTTGGTATCTGAATATTGGTAGAGGTGAGAGAAATTGTGACGAGGAGGAGGGCGGGGCCGGGCCCTGAGGACACATGCCTGGGGCTGAATTGTCCTAATCAGCCAGGAGAGGGATAAAGATGAGCCGGGGGTGCCAGTTCGAGAGAGAGAGAGAGAGAGAGAGAGAGAGAGAGAGAGAGAGAGAGAGAGAGAGAGAGAGAGAGAGAGAGAGAGAGAGAGAGCGAGAGAGAGAGAGAGAGAGCGAGAGAGAGAGAGAAACACGTGGCCACTGTGTGTGTGTCTGTGTGTTTATGTTTGTTTAAGTTGATTTATGTCATTAAAGTTATGTTGACTGTTCTGCTGTTTCCTGCCTCCTCCTTGCCCATCCTTGAACCCCGTTACAGAAATATTCAAAACTGATTAGATCTTTAGAGTTTCTTCAGTTAAAAAATTCTCAAATTTGTACTTTATTTTACTTAAGATTTGCTGTTAAATATGTGTTATATTCAGTATAGTCTGATGTGCAAGCACTTCATATCATCTGTCATTAAAGACATCTAGCAATCCTAATACTTGACATTGACTAATCTGACAGTAAGAGTGTGACATTGATTTAAGAAGATATGTTCAGCCTCTTCACTGTGTCCTTTTGTAAGTCAAGAGCCAAATTCTGGATATTCAAGCTAATAATATGTAAAGGATCTCTTGCACTCTTAAAAGGAGGAAGCGGAGGACGGGGAACTTCAAACTCAAAAATGGTAAATTTATTTGTACACTCAAACAACGCACTTTTCAGCGGAACACTCTTGTCAGCCCTGAAGCTCGGCTCTCTCTCTCCATCTCTGGCATGGTCCCTCCTTTTATTGCTCGCCCCAGTGCTTACTGCAAACAGAAACAGGTGTTGGATATTATAGCTCTCAGGTGTGTACCGTTACCGCTTTCTCTTTCTCCAGACAAATGCTCGACCATGCCCCCGCTGCCACATACCCCCACCGCCTGACTCAGACTGGGGGTCATCCAGCCTGCCCACCACCCTCCACCCCCCATTTCTGGAGAGGAAGTTCACTACCGCCATCTGCGCCTCCGGCCTGTGGACCACCTTGAACTTAAACGGCTAAAGAGCTAGATACCAGGTGATCTGCACATTGGTATCTTTCATGCAGTGGAGCCATTGGAGTGGGGCATGATCTGAACAGAGGGTGAAGTCTTGCCCCAACAGGTAATACCGGAGAGTGAGGATGGCCCACTTGACAGCAAGACACACTTTTTCAATGGTGCTGTAGAGCTTGTGATTAATGTACAGCACCAGCTGTTCCACCACCTGCAAGAGCACTGCCCCCAGCCCCCTGTCTGAAGCGTCCGTCTGTAAAATGAAAGGGAGAGAGAAATCGGGTGAATGTAAAAATGGTCCACCACAAAGTGCAGCTTTCACCTGCATAAACGCCTGTTGACACACTGCTCTGTCCACTGGACCAGATCGGGTGCTCCCTTTTTAGTGAGATCCATCAGCGAGCTGGTGGCAGCTGAATAATTAGGAATAAACCTTCTATAGTAGCCAGCCAGCCCCAGGAACTGTCTCACCTCCTTTTTATCTTGGGTCTCAGGCATGTTGCAATCACTGCAGTCTTATCAATTTGGGGATGCACCTGCCAGTGACCCAAGTGGAACCCCAGATACCACCCGTCCATCCGTCCAATTGCACACTTCTTGGGGTTTGCCGTGAGTCCCGCCTGTCGCAGCGACCTCAGAACATCCCTCAGATGCTGCATGTGCCAGATGCCAGGTATAAGCAGAGTGTGATCTGAGGACTCGGTCCATAAGGTGCTGAAATGTAGCTGGGGCCCTGAACAAACCCAACAGAAGTTTCACAAATTAGTGTAAGCAAACGGTGTGGAGAAGGCAGTTTTTTTGCAGGACATTGCTGTTGAGGGGATCTGCCAATACCCCTATGTCAAATCCAGTGTCGAGTAAAAGCGAGCTGTGCCCAACCGATCGAGCAACTCATCAATACGAGGCATTGGATATGCATCAAATTTAGACACTTTTGTGACTTTTCTATAATCCACACAGAATCGTACTGACCTGTTGCGCTTAGTGACTAGAACAACCAGGCTGGACCAATCACTGTGGGATTCTTCTATTACTCCCATAACGAGCATTGCGTCTAATACTTCCCGAACCACTTTTTTCTTGTGTTCGGGAAGTCGGTAGGGATGATTATGTACCACTATCCTGGGTGTCATATCGATGTGGTGCTTTATGAGATTTGTGATCCCAGGCAGAGATGAGAACACGTCTGCAAATTCTATTTGCAGCTCGGCAACCTCTGTGACTTGAGATGGCAAGAGACAGTCTCCACAAGGGACCGGGGTGACATGATTGGCTTTTAACTTCACCTCCGGCCTGAGCTCCTCCCTCTCCGGAACGGCCATTGCCAATGTCACAGGGACCGCCTCAGTCCGTAATTTCAGGAGGTTGAGATGGTATATTTGATGTGCGTCACCTCTATCTGTTTGCCTTACTTCATAATCAAGATCTCCTACACGTTGTGTGACCTCAAAGGGCCCTTGCCACTTGGCGAGTAATTTAGAGCTCGATGTTGGGAGTAATACAAGCACTTTTTCTCCCAGTGCAAATTCCAGAAGCCAAGTGCCCCTGTCATATAGTTGGCTTTGACGTTCTTGAGCTTTGAGCAAATTTTCCTGTGTTTATTGACCCAAGGTGTGGAGTTTTGCTCTAAGATCAAGAACATACTGAATTTGAAGGTCCCTCCTCCCAAGCTTCCCACAGGATGTCGAGCACACCAGCAGCTCGAATGGGGAAAACCCTGTGGAGGCTTGTGGGACCTCTTGAACTGCAAATAACAGGGGATCGAGCCACTTGTCCCAATTCCTAGGGCTCTCGTGAATGAGCTTACAAATCATATTTTTCAGGGTTTTATTAAATTGGGTTAGGGTTAGGTTGGGATTGGGTTAGGAATCCCCTTTGGGAAATCCTCTAAGGATGGTAGGGGCCGAAGCCTCCCCCTCCCTTATGTCACCCTGATGTGGAGCCGATGAAGACTGCCCCGGCACTGCCTCCCCCACTTAGCAGACAACGGATAAGCTGCTCCAGCACCACTAGATCGATGACTCCCTTTGCGTTGCATCCTCAGCCAGCAGCCACTTCCGGCAGGCGTCATGGAGCTGTTGAGTGAAGGCAAATGGGCAGCCACGCACGTCCATCTTCATCGAACGGAAGCGTTGTCGGTACTGTTCGGGGCTGCAGGATGGTCTTCTTCAGATCGTCGTACACCAGGATACTGCCGCTGGTAGTTGTTGCAGCGTGAGCTGGGCTTTTCCGGACAACAGTGGAATGTGTCTAGCCACCCACTTGGCACTTGGACCTCCAGATCACGGCCGTTCTTTCAAATAAGTTCAAGAATGCCTCCGGATCATCTTCTGCCCCCATTTTCATGAGGGCGACCAGAGGCATGGGGGCTGCTGTGTCCGGGGTCATGGCCGGGGGTTTCTTCCGGTGAAGTAAGCTCCGGATCACCTGCCGGTCCTCTGCTTGAGCCTGGAGCACCTCATGGAACCGACGATCCTAATCCTTGAGCAGCTTGAGAAGGGCCTGATGTTGGGAAAGATGCATGCTGGTGAGGGACTGGATGACTTCCGCCAACAGTGAGGACTCCATGCCGGTGTATACTTCCTTCAAACTCCCGGGTTTTGGCACCAATGTAAAGGATCTCTTGCACTCTTAGGAGGAAGCAAAGGACGGGGAATTTAAAACTCAAAAGCGGTAAATGTATTTGTACACTCAAACAAGGCGCTTTTCCGCTTTCTCCCCGGACGACCACGGCACCGCTGCCACATACTACTACAAATGTTAAAATGAAGCAATGGGCCACAAAAGGTTGTGTGTTAAAGTATTTTTACCACAAATAATGGGTGTTCTTAGGCACAAAATGAAGCATTTAATGGCTTAAAAGTCACTCATAATTTAGTCAAAACTATTGTTTTTATACAGTTTAAGTTTATAGAGTTTCTACTTGTATTTAGTGATGTGAATTAGCCTTTTCTTAAGTAAATAATCAGATTCTGTATTTGATCTCCTGAGCAACTCAGATAACATGGCTAAGAGGAAGTTTATTTTGTAGCATTCGTTAGGAGAGTGAATTCAAAATAGATTTCAATGCTGCATCCCCTGAAGTTTTGCCATCTTAAAGCTTCTTACCAACCATTTTATTGTTTCATCTATTTCTTTTTTCATACAGCATTCTGTCATACCTCCAGTGCATCAAACTGATACTTACAATCTTGATGTAATAACCCAACTAGACATTTCTTGCTCAGATAAAAAGGTTTAGCTTGTAGCATAAACCTCAATTAAAAGCAATTCATGGCTATTTCTATTAACATCACCTTCATCAGTAGATTGCCAGTGAACTGAACACCTTCAGTACTCTACACAAGCAAATCATCAACCCTCAGTGGAGCTCTTGGTAAATCAGGCCTGCAGTATCAGTGCTGTTCGAGTATCTGAGAGATTACATGAGGAAAAACATACAATGTTTGGAGCAAATTCTTCTTTGTTCTAAAGCAGTACATAGTAATCTTTTTCTCCTATTTGCATTACAGTAGATACCAAAGCCTGAAACATATCCCTGTTATCATGAACAAACACTGTTGAACTGTGTTGCATGGAGTTTTTAGAGAAGCGCTTCATCCTGACACTGTACCTAAAAATTTCTAATCCCACTCTTGGCATGATACTCTCATTTATGCTTTCTCTTTCTTCGGCTTTGAACTTGTCTCCCCTCATCACTGTTTTATCATCATTAGCTAAGCCTGGCAAACTACTGCCATTGATTTCATTCAGTCAGGAAAAAAACAGTGGAACCAACATACAAATGATAACAGAACTGGGTAAGCTGCTCCTTTGTCCTCCGCTGCTCTGATGCACTGCCTCCTTCATCGGCTTGTCTTGATTTCTCGCGCTGCAGCTGAGGCCTGCTCCCATGGCATCACTTTGAACACATTTTTATTCTTAGTTCTGGTTGAAATTGACTGTCTTGTTTTTTGGCCGTTTTTTTAAGGATTTTTTTCTTTCTTTCTTAGAGCATCACTAGGCCTTTGATCATGCCAGTCTGTCCTTGTGGCTGTTTCCATAGCATCTCCCTGCAGTTCAGTTCTCTGGCCCGGGCTCTTTTTCATCAGCACACCATCTGAGAGACTGACATTTCTCTTCCTCAGCTCACAGGAAGTCTGGGAAGAAATCAAATTAAAAGAAGAAGAAAAACTCCAGATCAAACCTTGCTTTAAGCTTTTTATTTTTATTTATTTATTTATTTTGGGGCTGGCCCTAATCTCTGAAGCACAGGTTTTTAAAAGGGGGTGAAACAAAGGTTCATGCAAGGCTGTGTTCAAACAGAGAGGGATTTCAGGGCATTGTCTCCATACATTGGCTGCTGAGACCATACCAAATAGCCTCAAAGCAGTCTGATGGCTGCTGTTGTCTAACGAAAGACACAAATGTTTAAAAGCTTGTTATTCTTTATAAGTGGGCATAAAGGCTTGTATTTGTGACTGATAGTGATCTATTCTGTTACTTTCATAAGTGACTGCATTAAAGAAAAATAGAAAGCCCCAAAATAAAAATACAATTATGTTAATTGTTTACTCACCCTCATGTTGTTCCAAACCTGTAAAGAGATGTTAGGCAGTGTCAGTCACCATTCATTTTCATTGTATGGAGAAAAAAAAAAAAAAAAAAAAAAAAAAGATGCAATGAAAGTGAATGGTGACTGAGACTTACATACTATTATATTTCATGGAAGATATAAAGTAATACGGGTTTGGAACAACATGAGTGTGAGTAAATGATTACAGAATTTTATTTTATTTTGTTATTTTGATCTATATATACATTTAAGTTATTCCAATTCAAGTAATTTAGGTTCCACCATTTTTGGGTAAAATGTATTTTAATCTCCAGAATGCATGCCCACTGAAGTGCATGCTGTTTGTCTTTCTCCTCATTGTTTATTTAATTTTATTAACCTCTTTTCCAATGGCTGCTGAGAATCTCCACTTATCCACCCTAAATCCATCTCCTGACTGTTTGGTTAATTCTTAACAGATTTTTCTGCATGGTTTTAAAACTTGTCTCTCTCCACTGCAGTGAATGACTCCAACGTTCAGTTTTTGGACCAAGATGATGATGATGACCCAGATACGGAGCTGTATCTGACCCAACCGTTCGCCTGTGGTACTGCGTTTGCTGTCAGCGTGTTGGACTCCCTTATGAGTGCGGTGAGTTATTGACTATGTAAACATCTGCCACATTGACACCTATTTACCTGTTTTAATTCATGTAAACAGATTAGCATATGGCAATCCTTTAAAGAAATGATCAAATGCTGAATAAGACAATTCAAATTGTTTATTGTGCAAAGGATCCTTCATATTATCTACTTCAGATTTCAGATGGTCTCTTCTTTATATTCAAAATTATGAATGATTTGGTGAACAATGCAAGCTGTCAAAAGGTGAACAGTCATTGGTCTCACATCATGGCATGTCATATAGAATTACATAAGGCACATCTCAATCTCTGGAAGCTAATTCTCTGAAATAATGTATAGCAAAGTGAGATCCTGTGGCTGTGGAATGCTTTAGATGTAGTGCTCAAGCATTACCAGTAGGCAGAGGCTGGTAAATAAAATGACACAGTGATCAGACAGCACTGTCAGCGACAGTGACATCAAAAGGAAAGTTGTTGCCTAGACTCCTCATATAATGTGTCATGAAATGAACTTTCAAGAGTCTCATTAGATCTTTTAACAAGGTAAGTGCTCAAGTTTTCTTTAATGGTGTGTCTTGACACGCAAGGTGGGCTGTTGTGGGGTCCAAAAGTTCTAATCTCCTAACAATGTCATCTTGGGTAGAATGGCAAAGAAACGTTTTCTTTTTTCCTTCTCTCTTCTTTTTCGGTTTTTTTCCCCCTCGCCACCTATGACTGCTGCTATCCCCCTTATCCATATGATGGCTTAATTCCAGTACCTTTCACTTTGAGTGAAGTTAGAACAAAGCAGCCTTCAAGTGCATTTCACTCCGGACAAAGGTGAAGCCTGCTAATAGACAGCTCTCATCCATCATTCGGCTGAATGCTGCTGTCAGGGGCCCAGAGAGGTGTCACTCTAGCACATACTGGCAATGACAAGCCCCTCTGGGGCTCACACAAAGGACTTTATGATCTTATTTGAATCTTTTATTTTTATACGTTAATCATTTGACAACTTTATCATCTCTGTGCTGGTTTTGAAAGCATTGACAAACATTTGATAGTCAAGGTGTCCCGATGATATCATACATTGTGGTCTAAAAGTTTGGGATTAAAATTTTTATTTAAACCCAGAAATAATTTATTTTTTTCAAGAAAAGTTATGATCTAACATAATTAAGAATAAAAATGAAAATGTAAACAAATTTGACCATGTGAACTACTTATATAAAAGATTGCCTTGCTTCCATTGAAACACACAAGATGCTCTTTGGAATATTCTCAAATCATACTGGATAAAATGGATCATCAGGTGTTGCACAAACTTGTGGAGTCCATACCAACTCGAGTGGATGCTGTCTTTAAAAAAAAAAAAAAAAAAAAAACGTGATACATACAAAATACTAGGAAAATCAGATTTTTTTAAATTCTACTTTTCAAACAAATTGTTATGCTGGTAATATAATATGTAATTAACCCTCTGGGGTCTGAGGGTGTTTTGAGCCCTCGAGAAGTTTTGACATGCCTTGACATTTGGGCTTTTTTCAGTTGCTTAAAAACATATTAATGGCTAAAGTCTGATAACACTGTATTCAGCACAAACTGAGCTTCAATAATATGTGAACAACATGTATGTACATGTTTGTATTTTTGAGAAAATAACGTTTATGCGTGGTTTTTGAAAAATCTAAAAAGTCACTGAAATAAGGCCATATAACACATACTAAACATTTGTCCACAAGACATTTGAGAACTGGATCTTGTAGCCTAGAGTTTCCTATCTGTCACTCACTCGACATTGTGTTGATGTAGTGACACTAGGGGTCACTCTTGGGAGCCCCAAACACCTCTGCTTTTTTGAAAAAAGGCCAATGAGAATTGGCGAGTGGAATTTGCATGCCACTCCCTCGGACATACGGGTATAAAAGGAGCTGGTATGCAACCACTCATTCAGATTTTCTCTTCGGAGCCGAGCAGATGTATTCAGTACACTAAATTCAATATCCTCCTAAGATGCACCTCAAAACTGCTGGATTTACGGCGCATTTCAACGGCTTCTCCCCCTCTGCACCCGTGGGGTACAGAGAACACCCCTGGGTGCTTCGGCAGAGTGAAAATAAGAGAGCATATAATAAAAGAGTACATTTTCATTCACAAAAAGAGCAGCACACACACAGAACATCTTTTTAAAGATGTCTTTCCGTTTGTGTGTTATTCCTGGTTGCATTCGTTATCTCTCTGCTTCTGACGGCCACGATCGCTGTCTTATGTGTCTGGGCACTGCCCACGCAGAGACATAGTTCGTGGATGAGTCATGTCCTCATTGTGTAAGAAAGCAAGCCACCCCAGCGGCTCCCCGCACCGGTCCTTCTACCTACGGGTTTGAGGCCGCATCGGTTAGCACTGGGGGCGATTTGGGGACATCAATGGGACCACCTCCGCCGGGTATCCCCCCACGGACCTCCCATTCCCCAGCATGCTCCCTTGCCCTAATCAGGCTCTCGCACGAGGCCCATTTCGCGGCCGGCCGCTAAGAACCCAAGGAAGGCTTCAAAGCACCCCCTGAGACGGGTGACTCAGAGGCGAGGATACCCACTTCTCTGGGGCTGGTCGACAGACCACTCCATCCCCCGGTGGAGGGCCAAGAGGGGAATCTTTTGTCGCCGCATGCCCAGGAGGCTGCGGCACCCAAAAGCCTGACAAAAGAATGGTTACCTTGTCTCCTGGGTCACATATCCTCAGGGATATCGTCCATCATCACAACCACCGTCCACCATCCCATTTTGTCAGGTATGGAGCTCCAGCGGCGGACCCCCCACCCCTGTGCACCCAGCTGTGGCACAAACACGCCCACACGGGATTGGTTCCAGTGGACTACAGGGACGAGATTCCTCCTCCCCCCTCCTCGGCCAATCTTATGGTGCGCGGCAGGAGCCAGGTAAGTGCTTCGATGTCCCTGGACTCAGGGAGCTCCACCCCACCACGAGGTCCCACCTGCTGGTACGTCCGATGTGATAATTTCCTTGGTCCCCCTCGCCCGGAGTTTGGGTGCTTGGCTCACGCTTTCCAACCCGCCACGATGGCTGACCCTGACTGTCCAACTAAGCGATTCAGTTCGCCAGGTGCCCGCCCAGGTTCAGCAGCGTCTGCTTCACCTCGGTGAAGGGCGAGAACAGCGCTACTTTGTGTGCGGAAATCACTACCCTTCTGCACAAGGGTGCGATAGAGCCTGTCCCTCCAGCCGAGATGAAGAAAGGGTTCTACAGCCCTTACTTCATCGTACCGAAGAAAGGTGGTGGGTTGCGACCAATCCTGGACCTGCGAGTACTGAACCGGGCTTTGCACAGTCTCCTGTCCAAGATGCTGACATAAAAACGCACTCTAACGAGCATCCGGCATCAAGATTGGTTCGTGGCGGTAGACCTGAAGGACATGTAATGCCTCATCTTGGTCTTACCTCGAGACAGACCCTTCCTGCGGTTTGCCTTCGAAGACCAGGCGTACCAGTACAAGGTCCTCCCCTTCGGCCTGTCCTTCTCCCCTCGTGTCTTCACGAAGGTTGCCCTTTCCCCGCTAAGGGAAGTGGGCATCCGCATCCTTAACTATCTCTATGACTGGCGAATCCTAGCTCATTCTCGAGAGTTGCTGTACGCACACAGGGACCTCGTGCTCCGGCACCTCAGCTGACTGGGGCTTCGGGTCAACTGGGAAAAGAGCAAGCTCTCCCCAGTTCAGAGCATCTCTTTTCTCAGTTTGGAGTTGGACTCAGTCTCAATGACAGCACGCCTCACGAACGAGAGCGTGCAGTCAGTGCTGAACTGTCTGAAGGTGTTCAGATGGAGTACAGCAGTTCCACTGAAACTTTTTCAGAGGCTCCTGGGGCATATGGCATCCTCAGCGGCGGCCACACCGCTCAGGTTGATGCATATGAGACCGCTTCAGCACTGGCTTCAGACTTGAGTCCCGAGATGGGCATGGCGCCGTGGGACACATCGGGTGACCATCACACCAATCTGTCGCCGCCTCTTCAGCCCTTGGACCGACCTTGCATTTCTACGGGCAGGGGTTCCCCTAGTGCAGGTCTCCAGGCGCATCGTGGTTACAACAGATGCCTCCAAGACGGGCTGGTGCGCCGGATACAACAGGCACACAGCCGCCGGCTCCTGGTGGTCTACGCTCCTGTTGCATGTCACAACTTGCCCGCCGTCTCCTCCTCTGGAGTCAGCAGCACCTCAAGTCACTACGAGCCACTCACATCCCGGGCGACCGCAACACCGCAGCGGACGCGCTGTCACGTCAGGTTACCCCCAGGGGAGAGTGGAGACTCCACCCTCAGGTGGTCCATCTGATTTGGAGTCGATTCGGTCGAGCACAGGTAGACCTGTTTGCTTCCCGGGAATCCTCCCACTGCCCGCTTTGGTACGCCCTGGACGGGATGCAGAAGACCTAAGTGGCCAACCACCCACGGTGGTAGACATGATCACTCAGGCTAGGGCTCGCTCTATGAGGTGCCTGTATGCCTTGAAGTGGCATCTGTTCGCTAAGTGGTGTTCTTCCCAACGCGAAGACCCCCAGAGATGCGCAGTCGGATCGGTGCTTTCCTTCCTGCAGGAGAGGCTGGAGGGGCGGCTGTCCCCCTCCACCTTGAAGGTGTATGTAGCCGCTATTTTGGCTCATCATGATGCAGTAGATGGTAAGTACTTGGGGAAGCACGACTTGATCATCAGGTTCCTGAGAGGCGCTAGGAGGTTGAATCCCTCCAGACTGTGCCTCGTCCCCTCGTGGGACCTCTCTGTGCTCCCTTTGAGCCCTTGGAGTCAGCTGAGCTTAAGGCACTCTCTTTAAAGACTGCCCTCCTGACTGCGCTCACTTCCGTCAAAAGGGTAGGGGACCTGCAGGCGTTCTCTGTCAGCAAATTGTGCCTGCAGTTCGGTCCGGGTTACTCTCACATGATCCTGAGACCCCGACCGGGCTATGCACCCAAGGTTCCCACAACCCCTTTTAGGGATCAGGTGGTGAACTTGCAAGCACTGCCCCAGGAGGAGGCAGACCCAGCCTTGGCATTGCTGTGTCCGGTGCGAGCTTTACGCATCTATTTGGATCGCATGCAGAGCCTTAAAAGCTCCGAACAGCTCTTTGTCTGCTTTGGTGGACAGCAGAAAGGAAGCGCTGTCTCCAAACAGAGGATCACATACTGGGTCATTGACGCCATCGCGATGACATATCAGGCTCAGGATGTGCCACCCCCTGCGGGGTTACGAGCCCACTCTACCAGGAGTGTGGCGGCCTACTGGGCCCTGGCCAGTGGCGCCTCTTTGGCAGACATCTGCAGAGCAGCGGGCTGAGTAGCACCCAACATCTTTGTGAGGTTCTACAATCTCCGGGTTGAGCCGGTCTCGTCCCGTGTTTTGGCCAGCACGAGCAGGTAAGTTCCGGGACAGCTGGCTAGGTCTACTGCTTGCGCATAGTGCCTTTCCCCTCCCTTGAGGTGAAGACGTACGCTCTTGACTCCCAGTCGTTTTCAAGACTGTGATCCCTGGATGACTTTCCTCCTTAGCCCTCTGGCAGTTGAGTTTGCGGAGAAACTCACTGACCGGCCCAGTACGTGCGCTAATGAGCCCCTGTACTGAGGTAGGTGCTCCACATGTGCTGGTTCCCCGAAGGCGACCCCTTGTGATATTTTCCGCAAAATTGTTTCCCTGTCGGCAAACTGCGTCTTCCTTAGGCAGAGGCCCCTCGGTCGCCATGCTCTGTAGAAACTCCTCCCCCTTCGGGTAGGACCTACCATGGGACCTCTCCACATGACATACTTCCGACAAGACTCGGTAAGATCATGTGTCGTATTCCACTCAAAATAACCCCCCCCCCCTTTTTTGGGCGGGGTGTGGTCTCTGCGGTGTCTTCCCCTTGGGAGGGACACCCCCCGACGCAGACACTTATGGCTCCCAGTCAGTTAACAAATTACACTCTTTTTGTGGGGAAAAGAGAGGGAAAGAGGCCTCGGCTGGGCTAGCCTGTCCCTATAGTTAGGCAGTCGGCTTGTTCCTAAAGGACCGTTCGACGCTCATAAGAGCGTTGGGGGAGGTTACATGACGTTCTGATGTGCTGGCTACGAGGCACACAGGGGTCTGCCCGTCACACACCGCCAGTTCACGTAACACAGTTCAGATAGTTGTGGCGTTTTGTATAGGGACCTCTAGTGTCACTACATCGACACAACGTCGAGTGAGTGACAGATAGGGAAAGTCCTGGTTACTTTCGTAACCTCCGTTCCCTGATGGAGGGAATGAGATGTTGTGTCCCTCATGCCACAATGCTGAACTACCCGCTGAAATGGCCGGGACCTGGTCTCGGATCCTCAGCACAAAACCTGAATGAGTGGTTGCATACCAGCTCCTTTTATACCCGTATGTCCAAGGGAGTGGCATGCAAATTCCACTCGCCAATTCTCATTGGCCTTTTTTCAAAAAAGCAGAGGTGTTTGGGGCTCCCAAGAGTGACCCTAGTGTTACTACATCGACACAATGTCTCGTTCCCTCCATCAGGGAACAGAGATTACGAAAGAAACCAGGATGTTTTTGCTACAAAAATTATGTGAAAACCATCCTATAGTCATTTAACAAAACAATATAGTCATTTAACTTTTGTAAGACACTTTTAGTGTTAAAAAGGCCATATGCGAGGAGGCGTGGATGATCATGAATATTGACGTGATTCACACCTGAGGCGACAAAGACCCCTCCCCTGAGAGAGAATGAATATGAGGAGCCTTAATGATTGAATGTATTGTTTGTAGTTTAAGTTAAAAGAAGTAATCTGACTATACATTTTCTTTACATAAAGACTTTACTTAAAAACTTTAGACCTACACTACCGTTTAAAAGTTTTAGATCTGTATGATTTTTTAATGTTTTTAAAAGGAGTCTCTTCTGCTCACCAAGGCTGCATTTATTTGATACAAAATACAGCAAAAATGGTGATATTGTTAAATATTTTTACAATTTAAAATAACTTTTCTATTTGAATATATTGTAAAATGCAGTTTATTCCTGTGATCAAAGCTGAATTTTCAGCATCATTTCTGCAGTCTTCAGTGTCACATGATCCTTCAGAAATCATTCTAATATGCTGATTTTCTAATATGGGCATATTTACAGCACATTTTACACATTTACACCCGAACAGATATTTGCAAGCACAAGCTTCGTTGATGATAATGAGGCAGCATAAACACTAGTTAAATATAATCTAAACATGCATATTATTTTTATATCATATTACATATCATATTTATATCATACAGCATGCAATTTAAATACCTGCTTTAGCCAAAACAACATTTAAATGTAACTAAAACTTGCCTATTAGGACATATTTCAAATGTCAATACTCTGAATACTGGCTGGCAAATTTGGAAATTGTCCAAATAGTAAAATATGTCCATGTTTATATAAAATAGCATGTCAACTAATATGTAAGTAAAACTAAATGACTTACTCATCCGAAATTGTATCCTCGGCTGGATCAAGCCGCTCTTCAAAATGCAAACATTCCTCATCGGATTCCCGCTCTTCTTCTGAGGAAAATGTGAACTCTTCGTCACTATCCAGGAGCTTCCTCACCTGTGTAGCATGCCATCTTCCAAATGCGCAGAAAAATGAATGAACTTTCTGCTTTTTAAGGCACTGTTGGGGGCGTTTACCATTTGCATTGATCGCCTCAGCACATTACCGTATGAATAGCGCGCTCAGCTGGTGGGTGTGATCACATTAGGGATAATTAGCTGAGCCAGGAGAAACTGTACATCGCTTTGTTTCATACATAATTCATTGCAGGAGAATATTTGTTTTAAATTTGAATTGTTTTATTTAAAAGTAGACATTTTAAGCTTTCTTTAGACATATGTTTCACGTTTGTCTGATAAGTATTCGCAGAGTTCCCGTTCATTTTTGTGACGTGTTTCAGAAAAATGCTCGCGGAGACAGAGACGGCTGAAAGCGCACCCTGTTTATTTTCTTTCTTTTACAAAAGCACAAGGTTTTGTTGTTATTGTGAGTGTACACAAATAAAAGTAGACCCTTTATAGTCTCTAATGATGTCTTACACTTATCTTTATGCCCAAAAATGACAGAGTATTTTAAGTTGTTTCCGCTGTTATGAGGAAACAATCCAGCAGGACGCGCCGGTGTGTCCATCGACCCCAGAGGGTTAAAAAAAAACATATTACATTTAAATAATATAAATTAGAAGCATTTTAACAAGTGGTCTCAGACTTTCGAACCCCATAGTATATGGGCAGAAAATACTGCCCCCCACTTATTCTGTTATGAGATCTATTAAAACTTAATTACAATAATGATAATGAAAATGTCCTCATGTGCATAATGCTCCCCTGTTAAGCATGGCTGGTGATACCAGAATGGATGTGCGAGGGGAGGAGACAGCAACAACAGCTGGCATAATTGTATTCCTGTGTCTCTTCCCTTCCAAGTGAAATGAGCAGAGACAGATCATGGTCTAGATAAATATTCTCAGGACATCTCAGAAATCCTCACTGTCTTAAGTGTGACTCTAATTGTGCTCACGTCCAGATCCTTTCCCTTATCTTGGCAGACATACTTCAATGATAATATCCTCACCCTGATCCGGACGCTGGTCACAGGAGGCGCCACTCCGGAGCTGGAGGCCCTGTTGGCTGAGGAGAATGCGTTGAGAGGTGGCTACAGCACGCCGCAGACCCTCGCTAACAGGGACAGGTGTCGGGTCGCCCAGCTGGCCCTGTACGATGGGCCCTTCGCAGACTTGGGGGTAAGTGGACGGTTAAGAAGAGCTGACACGTTTTGTCACTTTCCCCAACAGGGCTCGTTCCTCCTTCCGACGCCTCCTCTGCCTACTAATGCAAAGAGAATAAGCTGATCATGCAAAGAGAAAGTCTGTGCTGGAGAATGTTGGAGGAAAAATAAGGCTGCTCCTAAATCTTTTATTGCATTTTTGTATCTGTGTAAGAGTACCACACATTCTTAGAGTTGGCTCATAATGTTGTAGGAGTTGTAAATGGATTTGACAAATGAAGAGAATGTTTCTGTGGCAAATGACTCCTGCTTTTAAATTTTTGTTGGTTTTATTGTATGACAAAAGTAAATGTTAAGCAGAATGGTAGACTAAGTTAACATTCACTTTTAATGTTTAGAAAAAAATGATGCAATGAAAGTGAATGGTGACTGAGACTACCATACTGCCTAACATCCTCTTTTGTGTTCGATGGAAGAAAGAAAGTCATACAGGTTTGGAACAACATAAGGGTGAATAAATTATTCTCCCCCCCTCCCCCCTCCAGTTTAGTTTTAATGACTATTTCCCACCCTTTTCTGACACTTAGAATCACACAGGCTGTTTTTGGCTTTGTCTTGCTTAATAATCAATTTGTTTTAAATCTTATTAATAGAAATCATCTTTAATGTGCCATTCTTGTTCTTTGACTTTTTCAGGATGGCGGTTGCTATGGGGACTTATTTTGTAAAGCATTAAAAACATACAACATGCTGTGCTTTGGAATCTATAGATTACGAGATGCACATTTAGGGACAACAAGCCAGTGCATGAAAAGGTGAGCTGTCCATTAAACCTCTTTAATGTTAATTGGTTTCAAGTTTATTATTTTACTGTAGACCTATAGTCCAGCTCCACTCAAGTACTGGGATAAAAAAATGAGACCTACATTATTCAAGCTCAATTCCATACCTAGTTAGCATTTTTAGGCTTAAAAGGGAGCTAACTATAGCTGACTTGTATGATCCATTGTTTTACCCATATGATTTAAGGCTTATATATATAATCTTGACTGTTTTACCCAATATTTGTGTGCTTTGTATTTTTTGTGCTTATTAGAGTATCATGTTGTTAGCTTAGCCACATGCTAATGTCACGTTATCAGACTCAACTCAAGTCAAGTCCCTTGTGAGCACTGAAGATCACAATTTGCGTTCCGCACTGCTGCGTGATCACTAACAGAGTTGCTCGCCATGTAGAGTGTTTCAGATCTGTTACATAAAAGGTTCCATTTTTGTTTGGATGCTGCCTGTGTTGACAGTGAGGCAGGTCACTAGGTTTTGGAACAGAGTATATAGTGTGTGGGATGACCTGTGTGCTAGTGTTTCAGAAATAACACACTTCAGCTTTAAACATGTTTCCCAAATGTCTTAAGTATTATTATAAAAGTAAAATAGCTTGAAGTCCCTTTCAAGTCAGTCCACTCGGCGGCCATCTTTGGAACACTCCAGGGCAGGCTAGGCAGCCATTTCAGAACCCTTCTACATAGGGGAGCCTATAAGCTTAGCATAAAATAGCATAATGCAGCGGTCCCATAGACATTTTATGGGCGAGGAGATGAGGACATTTTTTTTTTTTATGGATGACTATGGAGGAGATGCTTCAGTGTGCTGAATAAACTGCTTTTGTGAGGAATCAACTCATCTCTTAATGAATTGACCGCTTGTCTGCCAGTCTTCAATATGTTTTACACTAAACAATCCTTTTGGAATGAACTGTGTGGAGTTTACATGGATAAAATTGCTGTTTTATAAGAGAAGTCATGGACAATTTTGCGTCAGGTAGGTGTCAGTTTACGGCTATCACCATTCATTTGTATGGTACACTCAAACGGTGACTTACTGTCTTAACACGCTAGATGACCGTTACACTCTTTGCTATGGTAAAGGTGCTGAGGTTGTTATCTCAGTAAATAATAGAATTTCTGGCTATGTTCTATGTAAACAAGTGGCATAAAAGTTTAGCTCCTTTGTACTAGAATGGGGAAAGACCAAAATCTCCAAAACAGTTGGTCAAGATTACAATCAAAGAACACATTTAAAACCAGCAGCAAAATCTGACATCAGTGGTATCATAAAGTGTGCTTCTTTAGCTCAGATCATGAAAAAAACACAATATTTCAAGCTGGCTCAGCTAATGTGCATGCGTGTTCTCGAGTTGATTGACAGGCGATCATTATATCTATTGGCTCTTTTACCTGTAAGGTGGGACTTACTTTGATACATTCGTTGGTTGTTCCAATTTCTCCCATTTATTTTAATACTGGTGCTCTGTCTCTGCTAAGCTGTCTCTGAAATGGCCCACGTCTCAAAACCAAACAAGTAAATGCTTTGATAGTTCATCCTACATGATCATTGAACATATTTCTTGAACATTTTTCCATGTGCACAGATATGTCATCACAAACCCGCCTTACGAGTTTGAGCTAGTGCCCACAGACCTGATCTTCTGTCTGATGCAGTTTGACCACAACGCGGGCAAGTCCCGAGCGAGCCTGTCCCACTCTTCCCATTCCTCCCATTCATCCAGCAAGAAGAGCTCTTCAGTTCATTCCATCACCGCCACGAACCGTCAGAACCGCAGCAGCAAAGCGCGAGAAGCCCGGGACAAACAGAAGTAAGGCCTTCATTGATCTTTTTAAACCCAGCAGAGTGAGTGTGTGCGTGCATGTATGTATGAGTTTGTTAACTTCTGTGGTTTTAGAACACCTCATATGGAAATGGATGCTGTGTGTGTGTGTTTTTACCTAGCCTTCCTCATTCTGTTCGCAAGTTTGCTCCATTGTTCTGTGCATGTGGCGCTTGCCTTGACCACACACTGAGCTCTATAACCATTAGATCATTGCCTCATTCCAAGTGCACCTTAACCCAGGACCATACCAGCATCAGTCTGCATATTGTTGCTGCATTTTACTACAACTACAGTAGAGCTACGAAGTTAGGTTTTATGTATGAACTTGAGGTCTGCACTTGCACAGGATTCCCACAGGGACTTGATGCGGCGTGGGACTAAATTTCTGCGCTGCCATGAGAACGGGCAGACTGAGCATAGTTATTATTTTTAATAAAGCGAATCATATACAGTATACAGTACAACAAGTTCTCAGTTCCCTGTAGTGTTGGGAAATTTGACACATTTCCATAAATTAATTCATTCGAACTGTTTGATTCCATGAATCTGATTCTTAAATCATCATGCAAAAGTGTTCACAGAAGTCCTCACTCCAGCTGAAATAGCGTTTTTGGAGCAGAGATGGTCAGTATTGCAATCTTCCTCAGTGAACAAGATTCAAGATTTATTTTATGATTGTTAAATACAAAAAATACAGCCTAAAAAGAAGCCATATAGGCCACTTGTCATTTTTTTTATTTTTATTTTTTTTGACATTATTGAGAAAAATGAGCAGCTTAGTTTACACCTAGGAAAACATAAATTGATTGGAAGTGGGTGCAAAGTTGCGAGGGAATGGTCACAAAGTCATATTTGTGTGAGCGGATATGATGCACCATGAAACTTGTGGGAGCGAGACAGAAAATTCAGTCCCAGTGCAGACTTCTAAAACAAAGGGTTTAGTTTATATTTTGTTCAAGTTTTATAAGGCTCCAGATAGAGATGCATGATTGTGTTTCACCAACACCAGTTCATTCATTGCCTTCCTGTTTGTCCAGTCATTGTTATTTGTTTGTGTGTGAAAACTGCAAATTGCATCATGTTTTTAGTTTGTGTTAGTGGCTTATTTTTAGTTGTGCTCCAGTGTTTTTTTTGTTGTTTTTTTTTTTTTGTTGTTGTTTTTCATTTAACATTTTGCAGGTGGGGTTTAGAGACGTTATCATAGCATAAGTAGTTTCACACCATCCCTTAATTCATTGCAGGTGCAGGAGCCCTTAAAGGGATATTCCGCGTTCAAAACAAGTTAAGCTCTATCGACAGCATTTTTGTCATAATACTGACTACCACAAAAATTATTTGGACTTGCCCCTCCTTTTCTTTAAAAAAAGCACAAATCTGGGTTCCAGTGAGGCACTTACAATGGAAGTGAATGGGGCCAATCCTTAAACATTAAAATTCTATACTATTAGTATAGCCACAAGACGTAAACAACATGCATGTTAACATGATTTAAGTGTGATAAAATCACCTACTAACTTTTTCTGTGTGGAGTTATATACAATTTTACAACTTACAGCCATGACGATGTAATGTCAAGAAACCCTAAAATCCTAAAATAACTGTAAAAATGACAATTTAAAAAAACTTAACAGCTCCATAAAACATGAGTTTTAACAGAAAAATTAATGTAAGTGCTTTTATAAAATTATAAGCTTCACATTTCTGTCTTTTAACCCTCCAAAAATCTGCCCCATTCACGTCCATTGTAAGTGCCTCACTGTAACCTCGATTTTTGCTTTTTTTAAAGAAAAGGAGTGACGAGTCAAAATTATATTTTGTGGTAATCAACATTATGCCACAAATGCTGTCGATTGAGCTTAACTTGTATCGGACCCGGAATATTCCTTAAGGCGTATATTTTAGTGAACAATCATGCTTCTTAGACACAAACAAATTAGTGAGTGGATAATTAAAATGTACATCTTTAGGAATTCTTTACATATACAGACTTTATGAAGTTGTTTTATTTAGAGACATTAGCTCTCACCAAAATGGATGTGCTGCAAGGTATTTTGGAGAGTTGTGAAACCCTGCATTGATATTAGTGCATGTTACCATGCATGCCTTAAAGCTATAATCCAAACAGTTTAGAGTTTATAAGACATTTCTCCTTTTGTGAGAAAAAAGTAGGTTACATTCGTTAAGATATGGAATAATTGTGCTTTCAGTTTGTCTTTGCAAATATTCCAGATTGGTAGAGTACATTTTGTCCTTTTAAAAAGTGTGCATATTTTACTGCACTTAAATAGAAACAATTAAATGATCTCCAAACCCTTGTATTATTTCAAATTGGATTAGCTAAATATTGTATTATAAAAGTATTATTAATAGTTTGTTCAAAGTATTTTTTTAATACTGAAAATCTATTAGTAATGTCTAACATAAATATGTGTATGATTTTTAGTTGTCAATAAGTTAACTAACAGACTATAAATGTAGGGATATTATATGATGTCAGTTATTCTGTTTGAGACGTGTTACTTGCCTTAAACACTGTAAAACTTACATAGACCACTTTTTTTCTGAAGTGCAACAAGGATGAATAGAATGGGCCCAGGTATGCAAGTTAATGATTCTGCATGATACAGCACCTGTTGTGGGATCTTTTAATCATAACTTTGTCCTTGTGGAGCATTGTTATGAGAGGGGATTTTGATTTTACTTTCAAAGGAATTCATGCCTACTTTTCACCTTTGCTTTCTAACTGAAAGCAAATGGCTGCTGCTACTGCCTAACTCTTGTCATGCTAAGGATCATCCCAGCATTGCATGTGATTGACTGTCATCCTCTTTCTCTGCTTCCGTTCATGTGATAGGCTCAGTGCTCTCTCTCTCAGTAGTCCCCTTGACTTGTTTGAGTTCCTCCTGTTCATTTATCTCTCATTAGGTTTTCTTGAATTTTCTTTCTCTAAGACAAACTGCATTGTGTGAGAGGTCAGTGTGTCTGCACATTGTTCCTACATATTGATGGGAATATACAGAATATCAAGATTTATTTGCTCCAAAAACAGTATTTAGACTGATTTATGTAAGTTAAGCAATGTACACAATCATTTCCAGTTTTATTATCCCAACAATCTACCCCCCCAAAAAAAACAAACAAAAAACAAAAAAAAAAACAAAAACAAATAAACGCACTTTAAAATTGATAGTTTTGCCTCTAAAATCTGATTAGATGAGCCACATTCAAAGCTGTACACCTGTGACTGCACATCATTTAGACATCTATGTTCATGCACCACGTTGCAGTTGCAAGTTGGACGCTGAAAACTGCATAAACAGAAGAATTTTTTATTATTAATAATAGTGGTTGACCGATATGTTTTTTTTAAAATTCCAGTTATATATATATATATATATATATATATAACATTTTAATAATAGCAAATAAGATTTACACAAAATTGCTGAGTTTAAATGCACACTTAATTTACATAACATTTACTAAAAATTATACTGTATAAAATAGTGTTTTCTAATTTTATTATTCTGAATCAGAGCAGTATGTGGCACAAATCAATAAAGGTTGTTTTTTTTAAATATATAATTATATTTAAGATAATATTATATATGGACTAAACTATTTAAATATATTATATGATTATTCTATTTCTAGTTGAAATAGATTCAAAGTAGTTAGTAGCTTGTAGTGTAGCTTTTTAAAAGAGTAGCTTGACTGTAGTTTAAGTTATGAGTAGCTTGTAGCTTAGGAAGCTACAGTTTCAAAGTATCTTCCCCAACACTGACCTTTGAACTACAACCTATTCAGGTCACTGCAAAATCGCAAAATATCAGCTGATAATCTCTCTGGTCGATATATCGGTCTATCACTAATTAATATTAATAAATGTAACTCATTAAATATCCCTGAATTTATCATATTGCTTTTGCCACTTCGCATCATGCCTTGTAAGGAAGTCACTGTATCACAGAGATTCTTGTGACTTTATTAATCCTAAAACATAGATACAGTTAAAAGTTCCCCACTTGAACCAGTCGAAAAGTCTGATGAGCGTTCTGCTCTTTGCTGAAATTCCTCTCAAATATCCGTATAAGAGATGGACCTATGATGAGTGTCCCTGTGCTGCTGAAATTGCCTCTTTTAACCCTTGTGGATCCAGAGGATGTCTCGGGGCGATGTGAGTGCCAGCATCAGTAGTAAACTCAGGGGAATGGAGTGAGGTGACTGACTCCTTGCACCACCTCAGGCACAGCTCCACTTACATCAAACGACTGCACTGTGACACTCTCCCCCCGTGGCTCATCACAGCCTGACACTCCAAGGTGTGCAGCACATTTCAAGTCGGAGGAATAGTTGGAAATGTTGGAGTGCTGGAAAATGACATCGCCTAGGAGAATGTGAATGTGATGAGGACCGATGCTTGGCCTTACATGTGGCTTAAGTCCTCTGTAATTTGGCTCTTTCCGTCTTAATACTTATGGGATGTATTTCGGAATAAAACACCTGATTCCAATGCACTTTTAAGTCCTGATCTTGTTAAAATGAAGTCAGACACACAGCATGATACAGTCATTCCTTTAAGCTAAAATATTCCCTTGTTTGAAGGGTGTATGTGCTTTTACCAACCTGGTTTCATAGAAATACATTACTATACCTACATTCTTGCAAAATGATTTTTTACATTTCTCCTTATAAACATTGCATCAGTTTCCTGTTGAATTGAACACTAGAGTCACTAAACAACAATGACTTTTATTCTCTTTCACATAAATCACTAGTAAAGATTGTCAGTTCATAAACACTTACTTCTACTAAAGCACATGACTTGTTAGGCAATACACTGTAAAGTTTGCATTACATAACTACATTTACAAGCTTGTTCAAGTTCAATCAAATTGTGCAGTAGCTCATCTGATAGAGCACTGCACTTGCAATGGAAATGACTGATTTTATGAGATCAGGCTGGCTTTTACATACTGTACATATTGCTGCCTCATAAAATCAATAATATATAGGTCCTACGATGTATGTTTTTCACCCTGTGTCTTTTTTTATGTGAATTGCAATTTATGTATAAAGCGAGAGTGGGATTGTGTTATTCAAAGAGAGATCTACAGTATGCTTAACTCTGGAAAGGATTTGTATTAATGCATTTCTTGTCTTCTGCTTCTCTCCTGTCTGGCTGTCTCACAGAAAAGAGATGGTTTACAGATGAAGCAGAAAATGCATACCCAAGGAACATTCAAATCAAGCCCATGAGCACTCACATGGCCAACCAAGTCAATCAGTACAAATCCACAAACAGTCTGATTCCACCAATCCGAGAAGTCGAAGATGAATGCTGAACGAATTCCCCGGCCTTACCATCATGGAGGGAGTTGGGTCATCTTGCTGTGAAAAATGAGATGTAATCGAGAAATGTTGACGCCGCCGACACATTGTTCTTCACTTGTATAACTCGAAGGTTCGAAGTGATCAGAGAACTGGAAGAGGGACCTCCTATGTGTATACCTTTAATGTTACTTCCATACTTTTGTATATGTATACATAGTGATGTACATAATGACAATCATGTAAGGATTGTACAGCCGCTAGAACTTTTTAAATTTATGTTAACAGGCAAAAAAAAAAAGGCAAAAAAAAAAGTACTTCCTGTGATTCTTTGCAATATCTCACCTCTGCCGTGACCTGACTCCATGCAGAGGGTGTATATTATGGAGGATGAGGGTCACACCTTCATTCACTTCATCCAAACACTACCCAAAGATACTCTTCAGAAGCTTCACATCAGCCTCACTGATTGAGTTGCATATCCTTTTCCGTTTCTGTTTTGCACTACAAGTTACCACATAATAACTTGAGCGTTGCTCACGACTAGGGAAGAGTAAAAGCTTTCTTTCGTTTGTCCTCTGAGTTGGGTGAGATGGGGCTACAGTTGGGCTGTTAAAGGAATGGCTTTGTTCGGGTAAACGTGTTACAAGTGTTTGCGTGACAGGGTAGGCTTTGACCGTACTCCTGCCTGATGTGTTGCCTGAAGTAACCTGAACGTATAGCTCTGCAAAAGGATGCTCATTTCCATCCATATAGACTGTTCAGACATGAATATATAGAGCATATGGAAATGTGTTTGCTGTACTTTTCATTTAATGCAAAAGGTAGTCCCCAATGTAGCTCTTTGAAATCGGCAATACACTGAGGATATGCACTACTTTCGTTGATCTCTTTCCATTATCCATGACTGGCTGGTGTGGCAAGTGTTTGGGAAACTGTCTGTGATCAAGGCTTATAGTGTGTTTGTTTGGAAGAGGCTCAGAATCACTCGTTTGCATCTGCGGTTCTGCTATTAACACGACTGAATGATGATTAATATCACCTGCTGATAATTTAACAATGATTGAGCTTTTTATGCTAAAAACTTTATGTACTTGAAATGAAGCTGGCATGAAAAATAAAAGTAAATAAATAAATTGCCACATATTGCGAAAAGTGGGCATCATTGGTTCCTCCTTTGGGTGTAGCCACTGCCTGACACAGGGTTGGCACAGGGGCAGAAAAGTGCTTGGATGTTCTCTGTGACCAACCATGATGCCTTAATCTCTGTTGTTGACAAAGACATGCATAAGCTCAATCGTTATTTACAATTATCAGCCAAAAAAAAAGAAAAAAAAAAGTTGTGAGTGATGAAACTTGATATCAAGGCTACACATTTATGTTATACCTTTGTTAAGTAGAACATATACTAATACAAACGCTTCACAGAAGAACTTTATACTTTGCTTTAAATGCTCTGTCAGATTTATACACAAGTACATACTTATTTTTTATCCATGAGCATATTCATTTTGTACTTATTTTTATACATATCAAAAAACTTTATTTCTAAATGTATCTTATATCTTAAGAGCTATAGTGCACACCGGTTTGGTTTCTGGTCCAGTTTTACCCCTGACAACAGAACATGTCACCAAACATCAAACAGGACAAGTAAAAAAATCTCTGATCCGAGTCAAAAAGGTACAGTTTCAGCTTTCCATTTGGAGTGGTCTTTGATACTTTCACTGGATGCTTTGAAGGACCTCTGTAGCTATACTACTAAAACAGTGTGTGCTTTCATTTTCATAAGCTAACAGAGATTAAACCAAACATTGAATGACTGATGGGGAGGGGGGAGGGGGGGTCTATTTCTGTTAGGAGTGTAGAGATAATACTATTATTGATGTTTGACCTAAATTAGGTCTCTGTAAAGGTCTCTCAAAATGCGTTTCAATTCGTGCAGTGAAAAGAACTTAAGATGTTCTCAATGAGCCGTGTAGATGAAAGAAGATAAAAAGACATTAGAACAGTTCCATTCACTGAGAAAAATAATAAAAATGCATAGTGTCAAAATAAATTGTATAAATTCTGCCCATTCTAGTCAACTTTGATTTTCTGAAGTAAAAGGATCTCAGCTTTATTGTTTGTCTACTGGACAATTAGGCTTTGAATTGTGATTACATCGGTGTTACACTTTGTAGCAAGTAGATTTCTTAATAAATTAATAATAATTATAATGTGAGTAAAATGTATGTAGAATTGGATTGTCAATAACATACTTGCTAGCCTAAAAAAAGAGATTTATGAGCTAAAAGTAATCATAAATACATTGGAGTTACAGTAAATGTCAAATTTATTTGATCATCATTTGTTTTCCTTCTACGTAAGGTCCTTTTTCTGTATTGAAACTAAAGTACATTACAAAGAAAGGCCAATGAAACAGTAAGGACAGCAGGTTTACTTTGATGAGAAAAGTGTAGACACACCCTGAGGGCAGCAGAGAAGGCAAACTAGGGATAACGCACAATCCAATCAGGTTTTTACATTCCATTTTGTCATCAGCATTTTTAATCGGCTACAATTATATACTGTAGTTTGAAAATGTCCAAATCGGTTGTTTGTTTACAGACCTTTTCAAAACACAATGCTTAGGTAGCAATCCTGATGACAAAAATGCAAAATCAAGCTGGCTTATGGAGTTTATTTTGGTTCTTTTTGTTCACTATGTCCTAATAAGCTGGTATATACTTCACCGCAACAAATGTGTAATGTTTTAGTGTAATGCATTTTATTTGTACATCATGTGAAAAGAAACTACAGTGTACACATATCAGAGTCTTTACAGTGCCATCAGATGTATCCATCTACTAGCATCCGTCAGTCATTTGTTGGTCATATGGGGTGAATTAAGTTCATCATGGCATCTAATACTGGCATGGAGAACATCCAAGCCATCCTTGCCTCCATGCCAGCACAGTATCAGGCAGTGTAGGAAGACCAAAGGAGGAACTCTATAAGACCCACTAAAGCGAAAAGTGGCATTATGACTGGCATAAAGACACATGTGCCTATGCAAGCTGTTAAAAATCCTTTCACCTTGATTATGAACAAGATATTTCAATTCAAAGGAGACCGCAATGACTGAAAGATGCTGTGTAGAGCTAAATATTTTTCGTTGGATCACCTGTTATTGTATTCAAGAGAAAAAGCAACCTTACTGATGTGATATGTAATACACAACTGTCATATTGCATATTTTGGCTATTTTATTCTACTGTAAAAGACACAAAGTTTTAGAAAGTGTAAAAGAAAAAAAACACTGTTACAGAATAAATACTTGGAGGAAATTAAGTCTTAACATGCTGAAATTGCATATGGAGTACTGTTTTGTTGCTGTCTTTTCTTCCACTATAATAAATAATCAAAAACATTCATATATACAGTACATGTAATTATTGGCATATTCATTACATGAAAAATGAGTTGCTCATAGCAGAATTGGATTTGACTAATGGAAGTGAAGAATTTGCTGGTGCTGAGCTGATCTACCTGACTCTGTCAAATATAACCTGCTGATTAACATACTGTCTTGTACAAAAAGTTTGTACATAAATTGTACATGGTTTCTTTTTGTATTTTCTCAAATTAAAATGGATGTATTTGTGTTCTACAGGTGACTGGCATATTACTTGAGTCATTACTTTATTAACTCTTGACATCTTTAAGCAAAAACAAATGAGAAACACTGATAAATAGACATTATCAAATCCAGAAAGTCAAAAGATGTATTTCTTGCATCCAGTCATAAATCACAATTTTAGCCAATTAGATTCAAGGGAAACACTCTTTCCCAAACATCTGCTAATATTTAAAGAAATATTTGCAACAATGAATAACCTCTCTGTGAGTGAATCACTGGACATAACGTATGCATAAGAATGTTTAAATTTCAATACCAAGTCATTTTATATCTACAAAGTCATTTTTTGGACACACTTTTAGTAATACAAAACACATTTCACTTTCTACCCCTTAAACAAAGCACATGATTATGGCATTCAATAGTTTCAGTCTTTAAAAAACAAACAGACAACTGATTAAATCAGATTTTTTTATCTGGAAAGATATTTGTTAGGCCAGACTACATTAATTCTGTACCTATCAAAACAACAGATTTGAGCTCGACCTGCCAAATTGAAATAAAGAGTGGATGAAGTAGAACAGATGTTGGCTGCACTCCTGATTTATAAAGGTGACACCCTGTAGGTTTAAATGTATGGGTTGTTAGTAAGGACTGGCCCCTTTGTGAGATGTTTTCAAAATGATTGATTTACAATAAAGTGGCTCTCTGTGTGTGCACGCAGGCTGAACTGATTCAGATCGATTCAAGTGAAATTGATTGATCAGCTGTTTAACTTGGCAGTATGTTTACTTAAAGAAGCCATGCAAGACCTATTCTCCCAGGCTCACAATATAACAGAAACAAGCCACACATCACACCCGAAGAATACAACATCAACAAAATGGACTCTATACCGACATTAAGGATTTCAATATGATCTAACATTCATATTCTAAATTATTATATATTCTTCTTATCTTAAAGGTATTAATAAATCGGTAACACTTTACAATAAGTTGGTATACGTTAACATTATTTGTTGACACAATAGTTAGTTTGAACTAACAACGAACAATAATTTTTCTATGAAAATAAACATTATAGTAATTAACATATATGAACAAAATTTCTACATATATACATAGATTTAAACATTAAAAGTCATATATGTCAACATTAATGCATTATGAAATAGTGAATTAACAATTAACAACAGTTTTTATAAATTAACATTAACCCAATTTAATAAATGCTGTAAAAAGATATTGTTCGTTATTACGGCATGGTACCTAAACTATTAACTATTGTTACAGCTTGATCGCTTTATACATAGCTATTCCTATGAAAAATGTAAATGTTTTTGTAAGTTTGGATATATACAGTATATATATTAGAGCTGTCAAAATTAACGTTAACACATGCTATTCATTAAAAAAGTTTAACGCGTTAATTTTTCTCAGTCGGTGATTAACCTGTTTACTGTTAATAAAGCATAAACCAGCAAAAACACTGGTCCGACCAGGGCGAAACCTTTGTGATGTGTCCACCCGGAGTCTGTACACTGATGCACACCTCACAAACACACACAGCAGAAATGGGAATGAACCTCTTAACGCTATTTGTTGTACTAAACAAGCCCAGATGGGACTTGTGACAGAAATCAAGTACTTTCCAGCCCTTGTTATGTGCAATTTAATGACCACAGAAGCACGTCAAGTCTTAACTATCACAAAAACGTTGTCTGCAGTGCTTTTCATGTGGAGTTCAAAGCGGTGCTTGATGCTGGCTTTGACGCCCTGATGCGAATCATGGACGCGGCTTTAGGATTGCTGTAGCAAAGCAGATAGCCACAGCCTACTGGAAGATTAATATTGTGGAGGATGAGAGTTTAAGAGATTTAATACCCATTGCAATGAACATGCAACCTATGGGGGGACTAGTTATTTAATTTAGTCAAACTCCAACTTAGATTGAAACGTTTAATGTTACTTGATCACGATTCAAAATGTAATCAACTGACTAATATATATATATATGTATATATATATATATATATATATATATATATATATATATATATATATATGATGGCATACAATAGCTTTGTTTAAGGTAGAGAGGGAAACTGAAGTTGTTAATCACTGAAAATCTTGTCCTGATCCACTCAGTGAAGGCGTCATATCCCATCACACGGAATATGGCATGTCGCAATCGGTCACAAGACACACAAGAGCCAATGAGCATTTGACATTACTGACGTAAAACCTATATAATTGTGTTAACTGTGTTAAATGTAAGGGCATTTAACATTTAATTAATCTAAGAGTACATTTGAATACTCCTAAGATCACATTGATTATTAACTTTTGCTAATGTATGTTAACGTATACAACCTTACAAACAAACAACAAAGTGTTGCAAATAAATGCCCTTAAAATAGTATATAGCCTGGACAATTGTAGTTTTTGTAGCATTAAAAAAAGCGGTAAAGACCATCAATTTGTAATAGACCAGCTCATTCTTGGTTGTTTGACCTCTCTCTGTCTCTCTTGCTTTCTCCAAACCTCTCATCTCTGCGTCGAGACAAAGCACTCTTGTTTTCAGCTCGCAAATCATCCCACAGTGGATACTTCACGCTGTCCTTTGGATAATTGTGGATGAAAACAGACCCCTGCATTCTCACCTTGGGATGTAGTGGCCCCATCATGCTGCTTATTAGCGATTTTACACAGTGAGTCACGGCTCCGGGCCTGTCAGAACGCCAGTGATATTTACTGTCTGACATACTGTGGGGGAGATTGAGCGGGGGTCTGGCTGATTAAACCCATCCACCTGACAGCGTCCTCATCCCTGGATCATTCCACAAATATATTTGTAAGAACATCTTGGGTAAAGACATGCCTGCAGCCATAAATAGCCAAAATAAGACTGCATATTATGAATTAAAGCAAAAAACACATACAGCTGGGTGCCACCATTGAAACGTAACAAGAACGGGGGGCATGAGAGATGATTTTATCGTAGCTTTATTTGCTCAGCCTTCTCATAAGTGTTGAAGCTACAATAATCAAGGTGATGATAGCAGAGCAAAGGTTGGGAGTGCAATGCATGGGTATTTTCTCACATCAATAGAGAGCACATTTGAGTGGCTATTATGGGCCATTTAGCAAATCAATACACTCTAAAATCAAAAACAATTTTCTGTGTGAATTGTCAGAAGAGTAAATGAAACTGAGAAATTTCTAATATTGAACACTTAACAATCAATGTGTTGCACACTTGATGGGGTTTGTTTTCAACATGACAATTGCTGGTATTGGAACACATTCTTGAACATTTCTAGCAAGAGTTCCAACATAGTCTCGTGACAACTGGTACAAGATGACGAAATCGTAAGATATTGTACGAATTGTCTGAGGAATGACTTTTATACCGATAGAGATTAACCAATCAACAATCAGAGTTTCAAACTGATACAATACAGGCATCCAATATTTTATTTAAAAAAGAAAACTTCTGTCAACAAATAGGGTTACTCATTACATATCTATTCATGCAATACAAATGACTGTTGTATATCTGTAATACGCTTTCCTCGTCTCGTTCCAAACCCCAATGCTTTCTTTCTTCCATGGTACACAAAAGTTATTGTCCTATTAAAATAATTATTTAGATTTAGGGTTTAGTTAAGGGTTTACACTTCATGGTTATGGTTAGGTTTGGGGATTGGGTTAGGGATTAAATTGAGGAAAAATCATAATAATGCTTGTTAAAATGTTTCGGCCAGATGTTTCTCTTTCTTCAGTGGTGCACAACAGTTATTTTCCTATTAATGTACGTTGCAAACAGCCTTTTGAATAGAAACAATGACACAATAGATTCCTATGGCACTTTCACACTGGGTCAGGCAAATCGTTGCCAACAATACGAAGGTTTGTTTTTTTGTTTGAAGAAAGGACTCTTTTTTTTTTTTTTTTTTTTTTTTTGTAGACTGAGAAGAAAACTGACCGATCAGTGAGATAAGTACTTTTATTGCCGTGCCCCAAGCTGCTAGATCTAAAAAAATCCAGCATGTTGGTGGCACCAATGCACCAAAAGTTACTTAACAAACCGACATTAACTGCCTAAAAAAGAAAAACTATGAACCAGCATTGAAGACTGAAGTGGATCTGCTCTTGTCTTTCGCATCTGAACTACAGTAGAGGTCTGCAACTCAGCCGGGGCCCGATGGGACCCGAGAAACCGTCCTGTTTTGGGCCAGGTTCCAGTCAGTTTTTCAAGTATGGCTTCGGGTTTGAGTTTGTAATATTGAAAATAATGGCCTTCCTTACAACCTCACAGATATGTGCAAATAGATGAGTTAGGGGCCGTTAACACCGAAAATGTTTTTGCACATGTCTGCTCTGTTTTCCTATGTAAACATGTGCTTGACAGACATTTTTGACTGTTGCACCAATGCATTTTCTAGACACGTGTCAACTTTAAAAGAACTTCATGTTTCTAAAATGGATGTTGAGACACCTGCACTCTGGGTTTATTCTTTGCACTGCATCTAGCTTGTTTTAAGCGCAGGTGTCACAAAGATTCGATGTTCTAAAGAGGTTTAGGCTGCAGTGATATACTTTTACACATGATTCCAGATAATTCTTCACCCAGTAAAGTTTCAGGGCTGGATAGACGGTAAGCCAATTTTTCTCCCTTCTGCTCTAGTGTGCTGATGGGCTGCTGTGCCTTGTTCACTGCTTGTGTATGTTCACTATAACAAATGTTTCCTGTGATGCTTAAAATACATAAAATACAGTACAGCTTATTGCCACAATACTTGCTTGGCTTCAAGAGAATCAAAACATTGTCTCTCCAGGAGCCCTTTGCATGTGTCGGACAGACAGCGGTCAGAGGTGGAGTAGCTATCACTGTGGCAACAGTACCGACCCCTGGCCATGGTGACCCCCCTCGAGTCACATTCAACATAATCTTTAGGAGCCCTCCAAGGCCCCGGCTTGGCTGTGATAATAGTTTCCATGACGATGCGGCATGCTCAGTGCATCAGTGCCAGCCCAGATAAACAGTGATCCTTTACAAAAACAAGAAGGTCATTACGGCAGCTTGTCAAATCAATGCTGCGAGTGTCCCGGCTGATTAAGCCATACTCTCTCAGCTTTGACACCGTGTCAATAGTCCCGCGATGTCTGAGCACGGCCAGATGATTGGAGTGAAATGCCCATCACTCAGAGAGCTGAGCTGGACTAATGATTCCCTGTGCTGCCTATTAGAGCTACATGACAACTCAATCCTGCACTAGACAGAGAGAGAGAGGGCAAGAGAGAAAGTGATAGCGAAAGGAAAACAGTGACCTTGTTGGATTATTTGAAGCTGAATTAAATTGGCAGGAACAGTTAATCTTTACCTGGGGCAATTAACAGAATTTAAGAGGAACAAAAAAAGCGCTGAGCATTTGCCGTTTTTGCTTTCTCTAGGTGACATTTTGATTTCCTTTTCCATCCGTTCTGCTGGAGGATGATGATTTATCATTAAGAGAACAGGAGAGAGGGGTGGATCATCCACATCATAAATCGCAAGCATAAAATATGCTCTCGGTTCACACTTTTAATTTGTTTTAGCGCATTGCTCCACGGCCCTGTGGTGAGATTTGTGTAAGCCTCATCCAATTGACTTATCCATTTTGTCAGCTGGGATTCATCCCTCTGTGCCCAGCTGGTGAGTGCAGTGTTAAGCTAGTGGAGTCGACTGCTGGTCTGTGTATAGAGAAGCAAATATGTGCTATCAGATAGTTGAAATCACACAGCATTAAGCTATCTCACTTGGGAGCTGGCTAATTGATTAGTGTTAATAGAGCACACTTAAACTCACTAATCTTGATTTACTTTTTTATCAGACAAGAGGACTAAGATTGAGCATGTGTAACGTATGCTGGAACTGCTGACAATGATGGCAATGACGAAGACGTGAAGATGAAGAACCCAAGTGCAGTTTATTTACAGAACGTGAAATCCAATAACCCTGACTACAAAACAAAACATGAACATGGACTAGACTAGACTTGACTATGGCTTGACTTGACTACAGACATGGCTTGACTATAAACATACCCATTCACATTCAGTACTTGACAACTAGACAATGCAAACATGAGGGCTTAAATACAAGACAAGGGAGAACATAAACCAATGAACAAAAAGAACTGATAACAAGATAATTAAACAATAAACCAATGAAAACATGACACATGAACATGGAGGGAAAACAAGACATCACATGACTAGGGAAACAGGAACACATGACATGAAACAGGAACTAGAATTTCAAAATAAAAGACATGAATCAACAGAATACACATGACATATCCCCCCCACTAAGGGGTGGCTCCCGACACCCCAACACATAAACAAAACACGTAAAACATGACAAATTCAAAGTTCTGTAGGGAGCGGGGGGGAGGGGGGGGTGTCTTGAGGCATGGGGCGTGGCGTGGCGAGAAAGGGCGAGGGGCATGGGACCAGGGCAAAGTCCGTGGGGGGTGAAGCCATGAGAGGCTCGAGGGGCGGAGCCATGGAAGGTGGAGCCGTGAGAGGCTTGAGGGGCGGAGCCATGGAACGTGGTGCCCAGAGAGTAGCTGAAGACTCGAAGGGCCAGGGTGGAGCCGATGGCCGGGAGGACCAAGGCGGTGCTGGAGGCTCGGAGGAGCAAGGCGGAGCTGAGGGATCAGAAGACTGAGGTGGAGCCGGTGGGACTGAGGACCAAGGTGGAGCCGTAGGGAAGGAGGTCCCCGGTGAAGCTGACAGATCGGAGGGACGAGGCGCAGCCAGAGGATCGGAGAGCCAAAGCGGAGCCAGGTGACCGACAGACCAAGGAGGAGCCGGAGGGACGAGGGACCCCGGCAAAGCCGACAGGCTGAAGGACCGTAGTGGAGCCGAGGGAACGCCGAGCTGAGGCAATGTCGAGGGACCGACAGGCCAAGGCGAAGTCCAGGGCTCAGAGGGTCCAGGCGGGATCGGAGGTCCGAAAGTTCCCCTTGCCTGCTCAGGAGAACTAAGGGTGGGTATAAGGGTGGGAACCATCTCCAGGTCCCACTGCTCAGGTGTGGCTGTGACATGGCATGGAGCGGGCTGAGGCGTTGCGGTGACGTGCCATGGAGCAGGCTGAGGCGTTGCTGTGACGTGCCATGGAGCAGGCTGAGGCGTTGCTGTGACGTGCCATGGAGCAGGCTGAGGCGTTGCTGTGACGTGGCATGGAGCAGGCTGAGGCGTTGCTGTGACGTGGAACTCTGGCTCGGCGGCGGCCATGACGTGGAACTCTGGCTCGGCGGCGGCCATGACGTGGAACTCTGGCTCGGGATCCGCCTCCCCCACAGTGAACGGGGAACCAATGAACCGTAGGGCGAGGTCGATATATTGAGCCAGGCTGAGGGAACTGCGACCGCCAGGCATCAAAAAAGAAATGGACTCATTCAGTCCAAATCTAAAACAGTCCTTGAGGGCAACCTCATTAAAGTCCACCTGGCTGGCTAGATCGCAGAAGTCCTCAACATAGTCCTCCAGGGGACGATTCCCCTGACGTAGGTGCAGAAGTAAACTGCTGGGTTCATGGTTGGTCTAGTATTCTGTAACGTATGCTGGAACTGCTAACAATGATGGCAATGACGAAGACGTGAAAATGAAGAACCCAAGTGCAGTTTATTTACAGAACGTGAAATCCAATAACCCTGACTACAAAACAAAACATGAACATGAACATGAACATGGACTTGACTTGACTACAGACATGGCTTGACTACAGACATGGCTTGACTACAGACATGGCTTGACTACAGACATGGCTTGACTACAGACATACCCATTCACATTCAATACTTGACAACTAGACAATGCAAACATGAGGGCTTAAATACAAGACAAGGGAGAACATAAACCAATGAACAAACAGAACTGATAACAAGATAATTAAACAATAAACCAATGAAAACATGACACATGAACATGGAGGGAAAACAAGACATCACATGACTAGGGAAGCAGGAACACATGACATGAAACAGGAACTAGAATTTCAAAATAAAAGACATGAATCAACAGAATACACATGACAGCATGCAGACAAAAGCCAATGGCCTCTAGGAATATTGAAAAAAGAACTGAAGAACATTTATTTCACTTTAGCCATTATATTTTTGCTGAAATGGCCAATTATGCCAATATCTTTTTTAATATATGTGGGAATTTGACATGAAATACTTTTGGGAAGTTGGCATGACCTGCAGTGTGACATGCTAAACTCCATCTAAAACTATTTAAAACAGCATTTTGCTACTTGTTTTATTATTATTATTATTATTATTATTATTATTATTATTATTATTATGCAGGCAGCTTTTATGAGCTCATAATAAATTAAAAGATTTCATGAAATATATATGTGTCAACTACTTATATAGTTATAAATTGTAGAAGAAAGGACAACATAATTAGTTGACAAATCATATGGCTAATTTTAATTAGTGCTATAATCTGTCAATATGACAAATTAAATTTGGAAGGCTGGAGAAAATATGAATAACAAATAATTGCAAATCCTAATTCTTTGCTGTAGATATTTTCATCTTTCAACATTCAATCAATACGGTATGAATATGGCATTAATTAGGATAACCTGCCAACTAAATTAATAATACCAACATGTTACAGGTCATGGCTGAATATCCACACGCTAGAGAATTTTCACAGGAAATTACACTCAAAACACATTTTTGTTATGCTCACAACAAATTAATGTGATGGTGTTCTATAGAAAGGCATGCTTTTATTTATACATGCCTTGGCTATTCATTGCTAATATTGCGAGTGTTCTCAGCATGTAGACTGGGAAGAAAATCATGCTTAATTTAACACAAGATCAAAAATCACCTTTCTTCTCAACAAACCTTTGTTGGCAATGGTCAATAAAGCTCTTTCTCCATGTGCCACATGTGAAAAACTAGAGAGAAAAATCCCCAGGGAATAATGTAATTGTCTTGTAGAGCAAGCTTTCTTTGTCTTCCTAACAGTTCCGTGTCATTAATAATATCTTATTGAGGAAGCAGTTTACACCACACACACACACACACACACACACACACACACACACACACACACACACACACACACACACACACAGAGACAGACAGAGTAGTCTGAACAATAATGTTCTGCATCAAAGACATGCTAAAGCCAATGAGCGTTCGACATCACTGATGTAAAACCTGTGTTGGAATGCTTGAGACTGCAATTTTTAAAAGTTTAAATGCAACCTGGTCTCAATGAACCAAGTTACTATAACTACTTGTTTGCAAATTTAGTTTTACGTGCCTCATTCTTAATGTTGCTGTTGTATCATCTCACATTTACTGGTTAGGTTTTGGTTAAAGGTTTTGGTTAGGGAGGCAGGTTTTATTCATTTAAAAATCCATAGAGAATTAACCTTAAAAACACCATCTTTTTGGGAGAACATTTAACTCACTTTTAGCGCCCCTCAGTGGACATTTCACCTCAGAACTGCAGCAATACGTGAAATGAACCATGTAATTTCATTTTGAAAAAATAATGCATGTCAATATTGTACGATTCAGTGTCTACTGAAACGTAAGCAAATGTATCTCTGTTGAAACCACTATTGACGTACTGTAGGAATACCCAACACGATCTCACAAGAAATTGTATTTGTTATACACCCACCAATGAGAGGCGCTTCTCTCATGTCGTTTTAGTTCCCGATGTGACGTTTGTTCCGTGTTAATCAAGAACTGTGTTTTCGCAACTTTAACCCCTAACCCAAACCCCATACCTATACCTAACCATAAAGTGTAACACCTTACCCTACCCAGAGTGCAAGTATAACCATGATATAAATAAAAGAATAAAAAAGCCTGATGTGTAATATGGAAGAAAGCAACACTTCCAAGTTCCGAACGCATGTTCGCGAAGTGTATGTTATTGGTTCATGTACACGTTTTACGTTTTCGGTACAAATTCTCCATCTCGTATTATTGTGACGAATTCTCATGAGACTATGTTGGAATACCTAAAAAATACTCATGAGATCACGTTGGACCATAAGAATTACATAGAATTGTGTGCTATAAATTAGAAGTTCATCTTTACAGTTTTAGTCATTTAAGAATGGATCATTGGAATGGTACAGTATTTAGAGGTAAAGTGTGTAATTTCGACATCGCCATGTTGCTTCCACATGTTCCAGTATTTTGGCATCGACCCCATCATGACAAGTTACTGACGAGCGGCATCTTCCATCAGACATTTTTGCATTGGTCCAAGAGTGTTTACCTTCTCCTGTGGGGCGAACGGAAGTGTGCTGCATCAGCAGCATGGGAGACTCAGGTTCCTGTCCTGTTAAAACCAGAAAGTAATTGCATTGCGTAATGAATGACGACTGCTTCGCGGAACCAAACTATTGGTTGAAACAATGTTGCTGCTATGACAGGCCAGCACATAGCCTTGATTTCTCCTGATTTCTGCATTAGCAGTGCATCATACACCATCAAGCAGTATGTGCTAATGTAATAAACAATGAAGACTTTTAAGTAAAAAAACACTGGTCACTAAAGGTCCCTAAATTTAGTGACCAGTGAGGTTTTACTTAAAAGTAAAAGTAAAGAGAAGTTGTCACCTATTATTATGAACATTTGTTGGAAATACTCCAAAATTATACAGTAGACTGTATGGAAATCTGGTTTACAGGCAAATCTTGATAGGGCAAATCTTATTCGCTCACTGATTTTGAGTTTGATTCCCTCTAAGACTTGCTATGAAAATGTAAGGAAATGCCAATACTTCCACCATTGTCTAAAGGACGGTTTGATTTTGAAGTCAAGCATGTGAAGATAGAAGCTTTAGGGCTAAATAAAGTGTGTGTAATCCAAAACACCTAAAGAAATATGACAGAAATAAAGGCCAAGTACACAATCTAGATGTGGCAATGCATTGAAAATACACATTCTATGCAATCTCTGTTGTAAACTGGAACCTCATACATTCTGCAATTAACCAATGTTCAACAACAACAACAAAAACCAAAATAGGCCTAAATTTTCAAAGAGGAATATTTGAATATTTTATCTGACAGTTAGAGTCAAATCTCACTAATAACATGGCATCTATTTTACATACCAACCATGAAAAGCTTCATTTACTGTATGATGTTAGAAGCTAAGTGAGATCATTCCCAATACCTGAGCAAGGCCTTAAGCTTTAGTGCATTGCAAATAACGTCCGACAGCAAGTAGTACACCAGTACAGCAGTTCACCTCACCTTCAAGCTGTAAAGCTGATTTACAGCCACATGTTATTATTTAGCATTATTCATCTTGCTGTCGGTTGCACATTGGAGGTTAATAGAAATGCCAGCATTTTCACTGATTTACTTAGTAAAATTTTCATCCCAAGGTTGGGCCTGAGTGATGGGAGGCTGACTGAGGAAGAATATGCATTATGTAGAGGTGGCTGATGTGACCTTGAGGCATCACAGACTGGACTATATATTACAGCTGCAGCCATCTTTCCCACACCAAAGATCCATCTGATGCATTTAACAGGGTTTTGCACAACATTACTGATGTATTGCATGAGTTGAGCTCATTTTATTTGGTCATCCATTTCATGAATGGTTTAACAACAATGGATGGGAGGCCATTTACAAAGCCTGAACACCATTTGATTTGGCCCAGACAGACAATTAATAATCACAAACCCACTGAAACAAAGAAGGAAGCTCCCATAACCATTTATTATGTGTGTTCACTAAGAAAGTTATAGTATAAAAGGACCTCCATGAAGTTAAATGCTTATCAGGCACATATATCTCTCATTTAATGCACAAAGATGCAAGAGGTAGAATTAAATAGACAAACATTAGATAGCCTGTCATCTGGAAACATGACATATAGTGATGGACTGATAGGTTCATAGTATAAACAGTTTAAAGGAATATTCCGGTTCTATACAAGTTAAGCTTAATCTGCAGCATTTGTGGCATAATATTGATTACCATGAAAATTAATTTCGACCTTACTTAAAAAAAAAAAAAGCTAAAATCTGGGTTCCAGTGAATGGGGCCAATCCGTAAACAAGATGTAAACAATATGCATGTTAATATGATTTGTTTTTTTTTTTTTTTATTTTTTTTTTTCAATGAAAATTGCTTACTAACCTTTTCTGTGTAAAGAAATTTTATGATGCCGTAATGTCGTAAACCCTAAAACGACTGTAAAAGCGATTATTTAAACAACTTTACAGCTTAAATATTACATGTTTTAACAGAAGAATAATGTAAGTGCTTTTATTAATTTATAAGTTTCTGCCTTTAAACCCGCCACAAATAGGCCCCGTTCACTTCCATTGTAAGTGCCTCCCTGTATCTTTGATTTTTGCTTTTATTTTTTTGTTTGTTTGTTTTTTTAAGAAAAAGGACAAGTCTACATTTTTTTTTTTTTTTTTTTTTTTTTGTGGTAATCAACATGATACCACAAATGCTATCATTTGAGCTTATCTTGTATTAAACCGGAAATATTAATTTAAGATAGCACCTTATCACTACAAAGGAATATAGCATGATGTAAGAAATCATTTGCATTACTGTAGTTTGTATTCTGGGAAGCATTTGCTTTGACTTGGGCAATCAGGTTGACCAACATTTTCCCACAGTAGAAGGTGGTGCTGGATCAATACGCTGCATGTTAGTAAGGCTTTGGCAACCTTTAACATAACAAGCCAAATTGATTTATCTAATGCAGCCCATATTTTGAAATTACATTATCTTGTAATCTTGTCTAGGACATGACCATGACATTTAAAACATACACATACACACAATCCTAATAGTATGCTTATTATTTAATAGAAAAGACAAGAAATAAAGGATTTAAAAAAAAAACACACACTTGAGAGTAAGGGTCATTCTCTCTTTCGATCTTTAAAGAGAAATAATTATGTTGGAAATGATGCCGATGTTCAATGATGGAGGAAATGATAAGCGAACACCATTTTCTTTTTAAAGCACATGGTCCATTCGAATGTAATTGGTAGTGGAATTATTTATGACATTAATTGCCACATTATCGACTGCCTGTCAAGTCGCGTGACAGTTCGTCCATCTTTCTTACTGGTGCGCGCAAGCTCAGCCTAAAGCAGACTGACAAGCTAATTACACCATCTTCCCCTTCCATGACAAATGCAACTCATCTGAAACCGTACCGGAAATAAAGCTCTTTCTCTCCCTGCCTGCCCTTTTCCATCTCGCGTCTGCCCGGGCTAATATCTCTGCATGTCTGCCATAAAGGATGGAGCTGTGAGCTTTTGGAGAGTGATCTGCTCCCCGTCTCACCTCTCCTTCATTCAGTTAGCATACGCTATCAGCGCACAGCTGTCAATCACAGATACTGAATGCACCTGGCTTTCTCCTTGTGCTCATTTGCATTCGCCCATGTCAGTCATTTAGAGAGAGTAGCCTAATAACTGATGACTACAGATGATTCCCGGTGCTGCTTTGACGGGCATCCGTGCTGACTGTTGGGTATTAGTGATGTGCTGCTCTGATACAGCCCTGGGCTTTTTGAGAAGCTCACAAAACTACATGGCCTACCCTGTGTGCTGCTTTATCTTTAGCCTTTATTCTCTCTCTGTTTTATCAAGTTACCATTCTAATAGCTGTAGAACTATATAAGTTGTTTATTGTAGGCCAGGAATAATCATTTCAATGTTATAAATGTGTTATTAATGTTAGTACAAGAACAGAGAAAATGGATTCCATCCATTTTAAAGGTTAATATCACCTTAATATCAGGTTTCCCAAACACTTCCCCCATCTGCCGTACAAACAAGTAGTCCTACCGCAAACACACACCATTGGTTGAGCATTGTCGAGCTTATCAGGATTCTCCAACAAACAAAGCAATGTTTTGAATGAGCCACAGTATTTACACCTTGAAAAAATGAAATAATGAATGGTTTACTTACAGTTGTATATTGTTTGAAATGCTTTGATAGAAGAAAATATCTTAACATCGAAAAATTACAGCACTTTCAAGATGACCGAGATGTTTACTGTATTCCAGAAATCACCTAAATCTGAGCATTACTTGCATATTCATGTAATTGATATGTTTTTAATGTGCTGTTAATATGTTACTTCTATATACACTGCGTGCCCAGTTATTAGACAAATTGTATTCCTCAGGATTAATTTTATTGTTGAACAAACACAATGCTCTCAGTCAATCCAAAATGATATTGAACCTCAAACCTGAATGTTTAACAAAGAAAAAGTGAGTTTTGTCTTTCTCAGGGGAATATATAAGTGTGCACAATTATTAGGCAACTATTAGTGTACACAATTATTAGGACCCTAAATTATAAAAATAATTTCTCCCAACTCAATTGTTTATTCTCAATTTTTAGAGTAGGTGCAACAAATAAGTAACACAAAATGACAATTAAACAACATTTTTGGCCTTTCAAAAATATTCAGTGACCAATATAGCCACCCTTCTTTTCAATAACTGCCATGAGCCTTCCATCCATGGAGTCTGTCAGTTTCTTGATCTGTTCACTATCAACTTTTGCTGAAGCATCAACCACAGCCTCCCAAATGCTGTTCAAAGATGTGTATTGTGTTCCCTCATTGTAAATCTCACATTTGGGAAGGGCTCACAAGTTCTCAGTAGGATTTAAGTCAGGTGAGGAAGGGGGCCAAGTCATTATTTGGGCATCTCTGAGGCCCTTGCTGGCTAGCCAAGCAGTGGAGTACTTGGATGCATGTGACGGAGCATTGTCCTGCATTAAGATCATGGCCTTCTTGAATGCTGAGGATTTCTTCCTGTACCACTGCTTGAAGAAAATACTTTCCAGAAACTGGCAGTAGGTTTGAGAGTTGAGTTTCAGTCCATCTTCAACTTGAAAAGGTCCAACTACCTCATCCTTAATGATAGCAGCCCATACCAGTACCCCTCCTCCACCTTGCTGGCACCTGACTCAAAGTGGTGCCCATGTCCATTAGTGATCCAGCCACAGGCCCATCCATCTGGTCCACCAAGAGTCACTCTCATTTCATCTGTCCATAAAACCTTTGAAAAATCTGTCTTCATGTATTTCTTTTGACCAATCTTGATGCTTCAACTTGTGAATATATTCAGCCTTCTTGACCTTGGCCATGTCTCTGAGCACTTGGCACTTTGTACTTCTGGACACTCCAGGTAGGTTGCAGTTCTGGAATATGGTAGCATTGGAGGATAATGGGTTCCTGGTAGCTTTACGTTTAATTCTTCTCAAGTCTTTTGCAGTTCATTTGCACCTTTTCTTCTCCATGTGTTTTTGCGCCCCAGTTGACTATTCGCAACAAAACGTTTGATTGTCATGGTGGTCATGCCTTAATAGTTTAGCTATTTCAAGAGTGTTGCATTTTAGAATATTTGACTTTTCAGTATCAGTTAAATCTCTTTTTTGGCCCATTTTACCTGAGATAATGAAGCTGCCTAATAATTATGCACACCTTGATATAAGGTGTTAGTCACTTTCGCCACACCCTCCCTCATTACACAAATACATACCACCTGAAAATGATTGAATCCAATAAGCATTCAAGTTTATATGGTTTGGAGTTGGAAAATGTGCATGGAAATAATGATAAGATCAGAATACTCACTTGCCTAATAATTGGGCACGCAGTGTAGAACAGTGAAATGTCAGATTACTTATTACAGATCTTACTAACATCCTATTACTATGTAGAGTGTCAGAAACAGATTACATCCATTTTATTCTATGCCTGTTTCATTATCATTTCCTGAAACTGAGATGACTTATAATTCTATAAAAGGTGAAGTGTATACTTTCTGTTCCACTAACATCACCAAATAGCAAAAATAACAAGTTTCCCCAACACTTCTATAAAAAATATTCGAAAACATAAAAAAGATAATACACCACATTTAAGATGACCTAGTTATTTACTGTATTCCAGAAATCAGCATACACCATACACTTATTTAATAATATGAAATTATTTATAATGCTGTTATTAATGTTTTGAATATGTTATTCACATGTTATTACTATGTAGTACAGATAAACATGACCACATGCATACTTCAGTAATGTGCATCATTTTAAAGTAATAAAAACTGTAAACAATCATTGTTTCATAATTTATGAACCACTAACATCATCAAACAATCCTCTTCCATTGGCCAGAAAAACAAATAGTCCTGCCCAAACTCACACCATTGGTTGAGCACACCTAGGCTGGTCAAGATGCTTAAACAGAGCATTGTTTTGAATGTGCCACAGTGCTACGATGTTTACACTTTTCTGGGAAATCACCCTAGGAATGGCTTGCAGCTGTCATTGCACATGATAAAATATTTTAAAATAAAAAACAATTACATCGCATTTAAGATAATCCAGTTATTTGTTGTATTCCAGAAATCAACATACACCTAAAATGTAACATATTGATGTAATTAATATGTTATCAATGTGTTATTAATATGTTATTGCCGCTGCATGTGAAAAACAAATATTTTGACATGGAGAAAAAGGACTTTTGTTTGTTTCCAGAAAGCAAAATATGCCAATAAATTTCACATTACGTGCATGTTGATATGATTAATGTTATTAACATGTTATTAACATGTTGTAACTTTATAGAACAGAGAAAATGACCACATGCATACTGCAATAATGTGCAGCATTTCAAATCCACAAAAATCCCTCTAGACTATGATTGTTTCATTCACTTTTTCTCAAACTGTGATAATTTTTTCAGTCCCACCCTTTCCTCCCATTCCCCTCTTATCCAAACCTCAGGGCCTATAGACGCCACTGCCCCTGCGCTCTCCTGCCGAAGATCATTCCCCGGAGCCATACGAACAGGAAGTCCCAGGTCAGAGCCCACAGGTTGCTCTCGACTTCACACCTTAATTAGTCCCCACTGTGCACCTCTCCCGAGCACACACACTCGGTAACACACGTGTGTGTCAGCATATGTCTTCCTGCTGCACTTCCGCCCGCCTTCTAATGCTGTTTATATTTGCGGAGCTGCTTGAGATGAGGCCCTGACGAGGATGGGAACTGACACTCACCAAACTCGGTATGTCCCCAAGCCAGCTCCAGCGGCTCGGATGCTGTCAATTCTGGCTACATCAGCGGCACTGGCTCAATGGCAGCGTCTCTGACACATGTCACAAAGTTTTAAATGTCTGTTCTTTTCATGGGGATGGCTGGGTGAGCCAGCCGGGGAAGAGATGACATTTTGTGTGGTAGTGGGGTGGGGAACTTGTTGTGGCTCCCTCATGCTGCCTCTACCAGCTGTCAGTGCCACTTTCCTCTGAACATATCACAACACCGACAAATAAACCTTGTCATTTAGAAACGCCCGCACTAGTGACCATGCTCTCCAGCAGTACGACAGGAGCGACGCACAGGCATAGTCTCATAGGGCCCGAGACACAAATGTACTGTATACATACACACAATAAACAACCCCCACACACATATTTAGTACAATATTCCCAGTGCATCATGTCCCTCTCAAACCCACCATGCAAGGTATGCAAGAAGAAACACACACAGGCACAAACTTTCACAACCTGTGACCCACGGTCAAACCCACACAGCGGTGCACACGAAACAATTTCACTGGGCTATCTGTGACCTTTCCCTGTGTGCATGTGCTGAGCTGTGCTCTGGGTACACATGCTTGCTTTCACATCTAAAACTATGTCTCTATTCTCCTGGGCTAATTCATATGGCATACTTGGGAGACCGTTTAACACACGGCAATTAAGCAAGATGAGGCCAGGCAAAATGATGCCATTAATAATTAATGTTTACAAGAAAAACAAACACCAAGAAACAGCAACTACATTAAGACTCATTCATGTAAAAAGAATAAAAATTCTCAGTTCCTAGCTTGCTATAAAAATATTGAAAGAACAGTAAATGATCAGACATTCAAATTTGTTCAATTCATTTTCATTATTGTTTCATTAAGATAGTGTAAAACATATGCATATTTAATCAACATACAAAACAAAGTTTCATGATCAATGATAGTGTGATACTACATATACAATAATTCCAGTCTATAACATACTATTAATTACATACATTTATTCCATTACATATATAAAAACCTTTTCGATGAAGCTGCTTTGCAATTTTTATTGTGAAGCACACTACAAGTGAATTTACTTATGAGGCTCTACAACAATTAAGCTAATCGTAAATCAATAATATAATTTAGAAAATCTGTTTAAAAAAAAAAAAAAAAAAGAAAAACTGCAGGTCATCTTTTGGGAAGTGCATCTCCACTATTCATGTATAAAATAAAAAGTTGTTATTTTATTTACGGTGGATCTTTGGACTTATGTCATCTAAAAAGGCTACTTAACAAAATGTGGAATGTAATATTTAAAGAGTGAACACAGGCAGCAAAATAAATTGGACAAACTACAATTAAAAATTTTCATTATCCTTACTATATCAATTGCCAAACATTTTGGCCTCTGTTAGTAAACCCTGTTTGCAAAATACAGCATTATGGATTTAATGGATTTTTTTTTTTTTTTTTTTTTAAAAACAAAGAAAAAAAGAGGAAGTCATAAAAAATATAGGTCCAAAAATCACATGAAGAAACAATCAAAAAAAGAGGAGAAAGTTGTTGACTCCCCCGACACATACACACGTCCTCCTCCTCTATTTCACTGGTAGAGCTGCTGTCTTTCTTTGCTCTCTTCCTCCAGAGAAAGAGTGAAATAAAGCAAAGCAAAGCTCATTACCTCTCTCTTTCACAGCTCCTCCAGGCTCCCTGCCCCCGCAACACAAACTTCACACACACAACATGCTCATGCACCTCACACACATGCAAACATACACATGCCACAGAGCCAAGAGCCTGGAAGTACCTCTCAGCTACATTTATGAACAAATAAAATAAATCATAGATTATATATGAAAGAAATTATACATGTTAATCAACAGCTAAGATTTTAAAATAATATTTTTAAAGGTCCAAAAAGCATATAAGGCAGCATTCTGAAATCCATGTTTTCAGAAGTGATATGATTTGTGTGGGTGAGAAACTGATAAATATTTAAGCCCATTTCTACTATAAATCTCCACTTTCATGTTCTTCGTGTTTTTGGCAATTTGCATTAATTGTGCATATCGCCACCTACTGGGCATGGAGGAGAATTTATAGGAAAAAAGTACTTAAATATTGATTTGTTTCTCACCCACACTTATCATTTATCATTTTGCTTCTGAAGACATGGATTTAAACACTGAGTCTTATGGATTACTTTTATGTGGCCTTTATGTGTTTTTTGGAGCTTAAAAATGTTGGTCACCATTCACCTGCATTGTGAGGAACTACAGAGCTGAGATACATTTTTTTCTAAAATTCTGCTTGTTTGCTGCAGAAGAAAGAAATGCCATCTGGGATGGCATGAGGGTGAGTGAATTATGAGATAATTTTTAGGTAAACTATCCCTTAAAATGTTTTTAAAATTCATTAGATTAGATAACAAATCTAACTTCAAATCTTTTGCTCTTCTGATGTCAAGATCTAATACTTTTCTTGACATGTTTACAATTACATTTCACAAACTGGTCTCAAGGTGATTTTTTGTGGATGTATGATGTGAGTTCCCATCAAGTTCACACAGGTGTCCCAACAGAGTAACCACAGGTGTAGTTCATCACATTACTTACTGTATGATCCACTGTGTTTGACAAAGAGAAAGTGTCTAAATAATGTGTCTTCATTTTAAACAAAATATCTTTTGTTTTATAATCAAAAAGTTTTGCTTGAGAAGTGTGTTTATCACTTGGTTGAGATATTTGGCTATATAATGCAAAGACATTGATACATTCAAAAGTGTCCAATTATTTTTTGGGTTAGTAAGGAAATAAGCTTATCTTTGAATAACGGGTAAAGTGTAAAACTAAAACAAAAGCCACACTTTCTTCCAATGTTTCTCTTTAACTTTAGCTTTGACTTTGAAAGGAACTCATCCTGTGCTTCTGTGTGGGCAGACTGCAGCCTCAGGTGGGACCTTTAACCCAGGGAGAGCAGCAGTTGGACCAGGCAATCCATCATGGAGCGGCGGCTGTCAGGACGAGCACTTGGCCGTGTGTGTGTGTCTGTCACCACGGCATAGCGGGGCTGCTTAAAGGCAATCATGTCAATGTGGATGGCAGTGCTCAGACGGAGCGAGAGCGATGGGAGGTGGCAGGTAAGGCACACTCAGCAGACGGCACTAGAGGGCTGTGTATTGCTGCTTAAAATGCATGTGGCAACATGTATATTTATAATAATATGTGGCGGATATCTTTGTAAAGCCCCCACGTGTGTCTGTCCATTGACCCCTCTGTCAGTCAGAGCTGGTCATTGCGGATGAATCGATTGCCCTCTGAGTGCTTGCCGTAGTAGACATAACGGCACTTGGTGAAAAACCCTGAAATTAAGAGAGAAGAGCATGTCAAAATGACATTTAACTACAATGTCAATGTCAAACTGACTTGATGTGAATTCTGCAGAGAAACTGTGAGGTGCTTTAACTGTGAATTTCAAAGCAACACAACAGAAGCACTTCAGCAATTAAGTCACGTCTTTTTAATTATGTAAACACACATCAATATTATTAAAAGTTTAGTTCATCCAAAATGTTTAATTCATGTCGCTCCAAACTTGTATGATGTTCTTTCTTTCGTGGAACACCAAAGGAGAAGTTTAGAAGAATATCCGATCTGCTTTTTTCCATATGATGAAAGTGAATGCTGACCAGAGGCTGTCAAACTCAAAAAAGGACAAGCACCATAAAATCACCATGAAAGTAGTCCATATGACTTGTGTACTGTATTCCAAGTCTTCTGAAGCCATATGATATGAATTTTAAGTTGTTATTTATCTAAACTCTTGACAGCCGTGGTCAACATTCACTTATATGTCAAAGAGCAGCTGGGACATTCTGCTATAAATATCTCTTTTTGTGTTCTGCTGAAGACAGAAAGTCATTTGGGTTTCAAAATATATGTAGTGAGTAAATGATGACAGAGCTATTCCTTTAAAAAGCACATATGCATTATAAATCTCTGAACTATAAGCCCCCCCCCCCCCCAAAACAATACATATTACTGTTCCTCAGTTACTGTTTATCCATCAAGAATAATTTTGTCACTTATGCACACACTCTACTCCAAATACAAAATCCAGACACCAGAATCTGTCATTTCTCACTCAAATTTCTGGCATGAAAGGTGTGTCGGTGGAGACAGCGCATCCGTCTAAAGTCTGAGAACACTAGAGAGACAACATTTAGCCTGAGGGCTCTGTCTAGACAATAACAAGTCAAGAGATTGCTTTCTTCTGAGACGGAGAGAGAGAGAGAGAGAGAGTGGAAGAAAGACAGAGAAGAAAAGACAGTAAGGGTGAGGATCAACAGCGAGTTGATCGCACCTCTCTACTGACCAACTATGTTTGTTAACGTGACCATTTGCTTCATTCGTTGCCAGTCATTGTTCAGACACACTTTAAATGTGTTTGAGAGAGACATTGTGACAGGCCCTGGAAGGAGCATTAACACTCCTATAGGGCAAGAGCCAACCAGATGTCATGCAGTGTCTATTTTTAATGAGATACACGCTTGTGATTCTGTATCATTTCAAACATGACACCAGGGCTTATTTCTGAATGCCATTCACTCTTACATTTTGACCCTTTAGAAGTCCATTTCATTCATTCATTAAAAAAAAAACAAACAAAAAAAAAAAACAATACGAGCATCAGTGGCAGGAATTCTACTTTACAGAAAGCATTTGCTTATGTTTAATGTAAAAACAGATGGCATCAGATGGTAATACTATGGTATACAGTATATACAATGGGTTACTGAATGATTACCATATTCATACTGCATACATACCATATACCAAGCACAAAAAAGTGGTATTTTCATGGTTCCATGTCCAAAACAATTTGAAATTTTTTTATATGTTTTTTGTTTGTGAAGACTAAGCTACTGGATTCTCCGCCATTTGCGACCATAATGTTTGGGTGTTTATTAGGGCATTGTTAGACAGTTGCTATGGTGGTCTGGATGGTTGCTAGGGTGTTCTGAGTAGTTTCTAAGTGGTTGCTATGGTGGTGTTAAGCGGTTGCTATGGTGTTTAGGGTAGTTGCTAGGTGGTTGCGAGGGTGTGTTGAGAGGTCGCTAGGGTGTTGCTAGGCGGTGCTATGGTGTTCTGGGTCATTGCTATGGTGTTGTTAAGAAGTTACTAGATTGTTCAGGGTGGTTGCTAGGGCATTGCTAGGCGATTGCTATGGTATTGTGGTTGGTTGCTACTGCATTGTTATGAAGTTGCTATGGTGTTCTTGGTAGTTGCTTGTGATTTACTAGTTAGTATCTAGGCGTTACGCCCTCTAGGCTTATGTGTTGTTTTTTTTTTTTTTCTCTGTGTGTTTTCTGTTGTAGGAGCCTGCCCCCCATTGGTTCAACCATTTGCATTTGTTCCAGCCAATCGCCGCCTGTCTTGTGTGATCAGCCAATCACACATGGAGACCTGAGATCACCTAGGTCTATAAAATTCAAGATGGCTGTTATACGCGAGGAGCTGTTTTGTGTTGCTTGTGGCTTTTGTTGTACAGATTTTCAGTTTTCTTTGTTTTGTTTTCTTCTTTTGACTTTGTAAAGTCCTTGGACCTTTCTTGATGCTTATTTTATTTTTGAATTGGGAACAGGTTAGGGGCCCTGCACATGTTGCAACATGTAGACCTTAAGACTGTCTAGTAACACCAGGTAAGGAGTGGTTGCCACCAATTGTACATTTTTGTTTTAGTTAGAGTAGGCAGATTTATTTTGTGTTTTGTTTTCAGTAAGCCTTTTCTGCATTTAGTTAATTGGCTTTTTGGTTTTCCTTGTTTCTTTTTGTTGGCAACACTCTTGTTCCCTTTTCACCTTTTTTTTGGTTTTCTTTTGTTGGATCATGTTTATGTAAATATGTAAATATGTTTAATTATTTTCAGTAAAGCTCATGTACTCTTCAAGACTTGTTGGTGGTCTGCTTAAGCCTCCTTCTGTTTATTTGCACAAGGTTGTTCTAGTTGGTTCTGTTCTGGTTTATGTTGATGTCCCTTTGATACCCCTAGACTACTAGGGACATAACATAAAATGGGGGCTCATCCAGGATCTATTGAAATCTTTGAAAATAGGTAAAACAGTTAACAGAATTTGAGTAGTATCATGGCGTTGTTTGATATAAACCAGTTTGTTAGTAAACCTAGTGATGAGCAACTTGATAAATGCCATAAGGATGATTTAAAGGCTATTGCAGACCACTTTGGTATTTCTGTATCTAGAGGTCTTGTTAAGAAACGCTTAAAGCTGGTAATTTGGGAAAAGCTAGTGGAGTTGAAGATTCTTAAAGGACCAGTACAATATGATGCAGATATATTTGAATCTGATGTTGTGGGGGCAAGTATGCATGACTCTGAAGGTGAACAAAATGCGTTGCAGGCGGATGTTAGTGGAACTAAGATAGCTGTTGAGGCTAAGTCTCCAGCTACCTTACCAGGTTTTGACCCATTTTCTCCAGTCTCCTCTGGTTTGTCTCAGTCCAGAGGAGATGCCAGGTTAAAGGTCCGTTTGGCACGTCTCCGAATGGAGGCTCAGGAGAGGGCCCAGGTTCGTAAGGCTGAGATGGAGCTTCGTTTAAAAGTACGTAAGTTGGAAATTGAAGCTGATATAGCTGTTCGTCTGCGTAAACTGGAACTGGAATCTGCATGAGCTCTAGTACCAGCCAGTTCTAAAGTATCTTCCCCAGACCAACCTACTACTTCATTTGATGTAAGTAAATATAATATTACTTTAGTCCCTCCTTTCCGAGATACTGAAGTGGATTCTTACTTTAGTTCTTTTGAGCACATTGCGGCTTCCTTCCAGTGGCCAAAGGAAGTATGGCCTCTCTTACTGCAGTGCAAATTTTCCGGAAAGTCTCAGAAAGTAGTGACACTATCATTAGATGATAGCTTACCATAATGATTTGGTTAAAGCAGCAGTTTTGCGTGCCTATGAGCTCGTTCCTGAGGCATACAGGCAAAAGTTTAGGAGCTATAGGAAGGCAAATAGTCAGACATTTGTTGAGTTTGCCAGAGAAAAAGGAACTCTCTTTGATACGTGGTGTGCTGCAACCAAAGTTACTGATTACAATTCTCTCCGAGAACTCATTCTGCTGGAAGAGTTTAAGAACTGTTTGCCTGAGCGTATTGTGGTTTATTTAAATGAACAGAGGGTTTCTTCCTTGTCTGAGGCTGCAGTTTTAGCAGATGAGTTTGTGCTCACTCACAAAAATGTCTTTGTATCAAAAGATCAAAAATCTATGTCAGTGTCTACTCCATCAGTGTCTCTGCCTTTTGTAACTAGTCAGGTAAAGTCACCATCCGTCCACCCGAAAGAGAGAGAATGTTTTTACTGTCACAAATTTGGACATTTTATAGCTGACTGTATGTCCCTTAAGTGAAAGCAGATGCAATCACAAGGGTCAGGTCAGAATAAAAGTGTGGCCTTGATTAAAAATGTCCCTTTGTCTTCCAAAGGAACTGTTTCCAGCAATGACATAATTCCTGATTCTGTTTATGCTCCATTTATTTTTAAGGGGCTAGTATCTGCAACAAGAAGGCCTGAGGATCAGAGGCTGATTAGCATTCTGAGGGATACTGGGGCAACCCAGTCGCTTTTGCTTGCAGATGTGTTATCTTTGACAGATCAAACCTAACGTGGGGTGAGTGTTTTAGGGCAGGGTATTGAGATGGGATTTGTTCCAGTACCTTTACACACTGTACACATAAAGTCAGACTTAGTCAATGGTTTCTTTAGAGTAGGGCTGCAGCCAACTCTGCCTGTAAAGGGGATCGACTTTATCATGGGAAATGATATAGCTCATGGGAAAGTAACGCCAATGCTCGAGGTAGCAGATCGAATAGATCATTGTTTTACAACCGATTAATTGTTTTACAACTTCCCAAATGTCTTTCCTAGTTGTGTCATTACTCGTGCACAGGCACAGAAATTGGAACATGTTGACCTGTCTGATTCTTTTTTAGGCCCAATGTTGATGAAGGATCTGGCCCATGACAACTCTGTTCCTCTTCAGACTCCGGTTTGAAGAGTAAGCCTGTTTCCTCAAAATTGTTTGTAAGGCTTGACCCACTTCAGTTTTCTGTTTCCCGTGATCAGTTGATTGCAGCTCAACAATCTGATCCATCTTTGGTCAAGTATTTTTCGTTAGTTGTCCCTTCTGACACCGTGAATGATAGAGAGGCAGTGTACTACTTTGAGAATAAGGTACTAATTTGCAGGTGGACCCCTCCTGGTGAGGCAGATTTAGACTGGAGTGCTACCTATCAAGTGGTAACTCCTTCAGTTTTACGAGAACAAGTGTTGTGTTTGGCTCATGACAGTGTATGGTCTAGGTGTCACAAATCTTATAATCGCATTTTGAAACACTTTTTTTGGCCAGGTTTGAAATCTGATGTGGCACGGCATTGTAAAACCTGTCATACATGTCAACTGGCTGGTAAGCCAAACCAAAAAGTCCCTCCATCTCCTCTTTGTCCAGTCCCTGTTGTGAGAGAGCCTTATGAGCATGTTATGGTTGATTGTGTGGGCCCTTTGCCCAGGACTAAATCTGGTGATCAGTTCCTGGTGACAGTAATGTGTGTTACTACTAGATTCCCAGAGGATATTCCCTTACGAAAAATCACTGCTACTTCAGTGATAAAAGCACTAACCAAATTTTTTTCAACATTTGGGCTCCCTAAAATCTTCCAGACTGATCAGGGTTCCAACTTTCTTTCTAAGGTGTTCAATCAAGTTTTGGAGCACAGAGTCTCTAGTGCCTATCACCCTGAGTCCCAGGGTGTACTTGAGCATTGGCATCAGACATTAAAGTCTATGCTGCGCAAATACTGTTTGGAAACCAAGAAATGCTGGGATGATGGACTTCCCTTTGTTCTTTTTGCTGTGCGTGAGGCTGTGCAGGAGTCCCTTGGATTTAACCCTGCAGAACTTGTCTTTGGACATACTCTTCGTGGCCCCTTGAGAATTTTTAGAGATGAGTTATTATTGGTTGATTCTGCTCCCACGACTAATGTATTAGACTATGTTAGTCAGCTGCGAGAACACCTGCACAATGCTGTTGCTGTGGCAAGAGAAACTTTGTCTTCAACACAAAGTGAAAAGCCATTTTGACAAGAAGGCCATTGTTCGATCATTTAAACCTGGTGACAAAGTTTTGGTTTTATTACCTGTCCCTGGTTCTTCTCTGTCTGCTCATTTTTCAGGTCCTTACATGGTCATGGAAAAGCTCAGTGATACAGACTATGTAATCCATACTCCAGAAAGGAAACGTCAAACCCGTGTCTGTCACATTAACATGCTAAAAGAATATCATGCAAGGGTAAGTCCTGCAACAACTTCTGTCAAGTCTATTTCTGTTAGTGAGGATGTAACCTCCAAGCCTTTGGTGATTAATTTCAGTATCTGCTGAGCCAGAGATTGAAGATGATCTAGCGCTCTCTAATTTGGTACAAAAGTCAGCTAGACTTTTAAATTCAGAGATGATCTCTAATTTACCTTTCCATCTTCAGCATTTGTCAGAAGCTGAGCGAGGTGACATTCTGCAACTAGTTGCAGATTTGCCCACTCTTTTTGGAGATGTACCTTCCCAAACCACAGTTTTACAGCATGACATATTTATCACAGATGACAGGATCCCTATAAAGCGACATGCCTATCGTATTAATCCAGTAAAGAGAGCCATCATGAAACAGGAGGTCGAGTTTCTTCTAGATAATGGGATGGCAAGACCAAGCTCTAGTCCCTGGAGTTCCCCCTGCCTGATTGTTCCCAAGTCAGATGGTACTTTTAGGTTCTGTACAGATTACAGGAGGGTGAATGCTGTTACTCTTCCAGACTACTATCCATCGTCAAGAATCGAGGACTGTATAGATAATGTTGGTTCAGCAAAGTATGTCACTAAACTGGACATACTAAAGGGATATTGGCAGGTTCCTTTAACACCTAGAGCCTCCGATATCTCAGCCTTTGTGACACCTGATCACTTTCTACAGTACTCTGTAATGGCGTTTGGTATGAGAAATGCACCCGCTACATTAATAAGTTAATAATTAAATATGGTCCTAGCTGATGTGCCAAATTGTAATGCCTATCTAGATGATTTGGTAATTTACTCTCCTGATTGGTTACATCACGTTAATACTCTTAGGGAAGTATTTACTCATCATGCAAGAGCTACTCTGACTTTGAACCTTGCAAAGTGTGAGTTTGGGAGTTACGGTAACCTATTTGGGAAAACAGGTAGGGCAAGGGCAGGTACAACCTGTTGAGCAAAAAGTTACTGCGATCACTGCCTTTCCAGCTCCTATTACAAAGAAAGAGCTCCGTAGGTTTCTCGGAATGGTCGGGTACTATCGAAGTTTTTGCAAGAACTTCTCAACTGTTATCATCCCACTTACCAATCTACTGAGTTTTTGAGTGGACTCCTGAGTGCCAGCAGGCATTTGTTAATGTGAAAGCTTTACTGTGTACTGCCCCTGTTCTTGCTGCTCCTAATTTTGATGTACCATTCAAGATTGAGGTAGATGCAAGTGCTTTTGGTGCAGGTGCGGTGCTGTTACAGGAGGACGAGGATGGAGTTGACCATCCTGTTTGTTATTTCTCCCGTAAATTTAACAAACACCAGTTAAAGTATTCTACAATCGAGAAAAAGGCTTTGGCAATGTCATTCTCTCTTCAGCATTTTGAAGTCTATGTTGGTTCATCTCCTGTACCTGTAATTGTTTTCACAGATCATAATCAACTGATATTCCTCTCTCGTATGTATAATCATAACCAGTGTCTCATGAGATGGTCTTTATTGGTCCAGGATTATAATTTAGAAGTTAGGAATAAGAAGGGCGTCAATAATGTTATTGCTGATGCGTTGTCCCGTGTCTAGTTTAGTGAATGCAAACCTTTAAAGTTTGCTCTTGTGAAAGGAGGTGTTACGCCCTCTAGGCATATGTGTTTTGTTTTCTCTGTGTGTGTTTTCTGTTGCAGGAGCTTGCCCCCCATTGGTTCATCCATTTGCATTTGTTCCAGCCAATCGCTGCCTGTCTTTGTGATCAGCCAATCACACATGGAGACCTGAGATCACCCAGGTCTATAAAATTCAAGATGGCTGTTATACGAGAGGACCTGTTTTGTATTGCTTGTGGCTTTTGTTGTAAAGCTTTTCAGTTTGTTTTCTTTGTTTTGTTTTCTTCATTTGACTTTGTAAGGTCCTTGGACCTTTCTAGATGCTCGTTTTATTTTTGAATTGGGAACAGGTTAGGGGCCCTGCACATGTTGCAACATGTAGACCTTAACACTGTCTAGTAACACCAGGCAAGGAGTGGTTGCCACCAATTGTATGTTTTTGTTTTAGTTAGAGTAGGCAGATTTATTTTGTGTTTTGTTTTCAGTAAGCCTTTTCTGCCTTTAGTTAGGTAGCTTTTTGGTTTTCCTTGTTTCTTTTTGTTGGCAACACTCTTGTTCCCTTTTCACCTTTTTTTTGTATGTGTTTTCTTTTGTTGGACCATGTTTATGTAAATACGTTTAATTATTCTCAGTAAAGCTCACTTCTAACGCTTCAAGCCTTGTTGGTGGTCTGCTTAAGCCTCCTTCTGTTTATTTGCACAAGGTTGTTCTAGTTGGTTCTGTTCTGGTTTATGTTGATGTCCCTTTGATACCCCTAGACTAATAGGGACGTAACACTAGGGCATTGCTTGGCGGTTGCTATGGTGTTGTGAGTGGTTGCTACGATGTTGTCAAGACGTTGCTAGGGGGTTTGTGGTAGTTGGTAGGGTATTACTAGGTGGTTGCAAGGGTGTTCGGAGTGGTCGCTAGGGAATTTCTTGGTGGTGCTATGGTGTTCTGGGAGGTTGCTACGGTGCTATTAAGCAGTTGCTAGGGTGTTGCTAAGGCAGTTGCTATGGTGTTGTGGTTGGTTACTGCGGTGTTGTTAAGTGGTTGATAGGATGTTGCTAAGCCAGCAGCCATATCACCCTGTAGCTCAAGACAGTTTGCCTACTGAAGCTAAGCAGGGCTGAGCCTGGTCACTTCCTGGATGGGAGATCTCTGTGGTCATTAAAAATCCCAGGGCATTTCTCGAAAAGAGTAGGGGTGTAACCCCAGTGTCCTGGCCAAATTCTCCCATTGGACCTTCTCAATCATGGTCTCTTAATAATCCCCATCCATTAATTGGCTGTATCAGTCCACTCTCTCCTCTCCACCAATAGCTGGTGTGTGGTGAGTGTACTGGTGCACTATGGCTGCCATCATATCATCCAGGTGGATGCTGCACACTGGTGGTGGATGAGGAATGTCCCCTGTTCACTTTGTAAAGCACTTTGCATGTAGTGTCAGAAAAGTGCTATATAACTGTAATGTTCATTCATTCATGTTCTGAGTGGTCACTAGGGCAGTTAGGTGGTTGTGTTGGTGTTGTTCAGCATTTGCTAGGGAGTTATTAGGGTGTTGCTAATTGACTATGGTATTGTGGGTGGATGTTACAGTTTTTTTAAACAGTTACTAGGTGGTTGCTAGGGTGCACTGAGTGGTCCCTGTGTGCTTGTTGCAGTGCTGTTCATAGGTTGCTGTGGTGTTATTAACCAGTCTCTAGGGCTTTACTAGTCGGTTGCTATGATGTTGTGGGTGATTGCTATGGTATTGTTAAGCAGTTGCTAGGGTGTCTGTGGTAGTTTCTATGGTGTTGCTAACTAGTTGCTGGGGCTTTACTAGGCAGTTGCTGTGGTGTTGTGGGTGGTTGCTATGGTGTTGTTAAGCAGTTGCTAGGGTGTTTGGGGTAGTTTGTTAGGGTATTACTAGGTGGTTGCTTGGGTGTTCTGAGTGGTTACTAAGTGGTGATATGGTGTTCTGGGTGGTTGCTACGTTGCTGTTAAGCAATTGCTAGAGTGTTACTTGGTAGTCGCCAGGGCATTGCTAAGGTAGTTGCTATGGTGTTGTGTGTGGTTGTGAGGTGTTAAGTGGTCACTAGGGCCTTGCTAGGTGTTCTAGCTAGGTGGTTGCTATGGTGTTGTTAAGCAGTTGCTATGGAGTTACTAGGTAGTTGTTAGGGCATTGATAGGCAGTGAATTTGGTATTTTGGGTGATTGCTATGGTCCATAGCAACTTCTGTTTTTAATTTTGTGTTGTTAATCAGTTGCTAGGGTGTTACTAGGTGGTTGCTAGGGTGTTCCGAGTGTTCTCTAGGGCCTTGCTAGGTGGTACTATTGTATTGTGAGTGCTTGCTGCAGTGCTGTTAAGTGGTTTCTAGGGTGTTACTAACCAGTCACTAGGGCTTTTCTAGGCAGTTGCTATGGTGTTGTGGGTGATTGCTACAGTGTTGTTAAGCAGTTGCTAGGGTGTTTGGGGTAGTTGGTAGGGTGTTACTAACTAACTAGTCACTAGGGCTTTGAATGAATGAATGAATGAACGTTACATTTATATCACTTTACACAGTGAACAGTGGACTCTCCTCAACCACCACCAATGTGCAGCATCCACTTGGATGATGTGACGGCAGCCGTAGTGCACCAGTATGCTCACTACACACCAGTGCTTTGCTAGGCGGTTGCTGTGGTGATTGCTGCATTGTTGTTAAGCAGCTGCTAGGTTGTTTGGGGTAGTTGCTAGGGTGTTACTAGGTGGTTTCTAGGGTGTTCTGAGTGTTCGCTAGGGCCTTGCTAGGTGGTGCTATGGTGTTCTGGGTGGTTGCTATGGGGCTGTTAAGCAGTTGCTAGAGTGTTTACTAAGTGGACACTACGGGGTTGCTAAGGCAGTTGCTATGGTTTTGTGGGTGGTTGCTGCAGTGTTGTTAAGTGGTTTCTAGAGTGTTTGGGGTATTTGCTAGGGTGTTTTGCGAGGTGGTTGCTAGGATGTTCTGAGTGGTCACTAGGGCCTTGTTGGGCAGTGCTAGGTCTTGTAGCAAGGTTGTTGCTATGGTGTTGTTAAGCTGTTGCTAGGGTGTTACTAACTACTTGCTAGGGCCTTGCTAGGATATTTCTATGGTGTTGTGGGTGATTGCTAAGGTGTTGTTAAGCAGGTGGTTGCTAGGGTGTTCTTAGTGTTCGCTAGGACCTTGCTAGGTGCTGCTATGGTGTTCTAGGTGGTTGCTATGGGGCTGTTAAGCAGTTGCTAGGGTGTTGTGGGTGGTTGCTGCAGTGTTGTTAAGTTGTTGCCAGGGTGTTTGGGGTAGTTGCTAGGGTTTTTTGCAAAGTGGTTGCTAGGATGTTCTGAGTGGTTACTACACTCACCTTGCAACACCTTAGCAATCACCCACAATGCCATAAAAATATCCTAGCAAGGCCCTAGCAACTAGTTAGTAACACCCTAGCAACAGCTTAACAACACCATAGCAACAGCCTTTCTACAAGACCTAGCACTGCCCAACAAGGCCCTAGTGACCACTCAGAACATCCTAGCAACCACCTTGCAAAACACCTTAGCAAATACCCCAAACACTCTAGAAACCACTTAACAACCTTGTTGGGCAGTGCTAAGTCTTTTAGCTATGTTGTTGCTATGGTGTTGTTAAGCTGTTGCTAGGGTGTTACTAACTAGTTGCTAGGACTTTGCTAGGAGGTTGCTATGGTGTTGTGGTTGATTGCTACTGTGTTGTTAAGCAGTTTTTATGGTGTTTGGGGTAGTTGCTAGGGTGTTACTAGGTGGTTGCAAGGGTGTTTTAAGTGTTCGCTAGGGCCTTGCTAGGTGGTGCTATGGTGTTCTGGGTGGTTGCTATGGGGCTGTTAAGCAGTTGCTAGAGTGTTTACTACGTAGACACTAGGAGGTTGCTAAGGCAGTTGCTATGGTGTTGTGGGCGGTTGCTGCAGTGTTGTTAATTGGTTGCTAGAGTGTTTGGGGTAGTTGCTAGGGTGTTTTGCGAGGTGGTTGCTAGGATGTTCTGAGTGGTCACTAGGGCCTTGTTGGGCAGTGCTAGGTCTTGTAGCAAAGTTGTTGCTATGGTGTTGTTAAGCTGTTGCTAGGGTGTTACTAACTAGTTGCTAGGGCTTTGTTAGGAGGCTGTATGGTGTTGTTTGTGATTGCTACTGTGTTGTTAAGCAGTTTCTAGGGTGTTTGGGGTAGTTGCTAGGGTGTTACTAGTTAGTTACAAGGGTGTTTTTAGTGTTCGCTAGGGCCTTGCTAGGTGGTGCTATGGTGTTCTGGGTGGTTGCTACTTAGCAGTTGCTAAGGTGTTACTAAGTAGTCGTCGCTAGGGCATTGCTAAGGCAGTTGCTATGGTGTTGTTATGTAGTTGCTAGGGTGCTTTGTGAGGTTGTTGCTAGTATGTTCTGAGTGATCACTAGGGCCTTGTTGGGCAGTGCTAGGTCTTGTAGTAAGGTTGTTGCTATGGTTTTGTTAAGCTGTTGTTAGGGTGTTACTAACTAGTTGCTAGGGCTTTGCTAGGAGGTTGATATGGTGTTGCGGGTGATTGCTATGGTGTTGTTAATCAGTTGCTAGGATGTTTGGGGTAGTTGCTAGGGTTTACCAGGTGGTTGCTAGGATGTTCTGTGTGTTCACTAGGAACTTGCTTGCTGGTGCTATGGTGTTCTGGGTGTTTGCTACGGGGCTGTTAAGCAGTTGCTAGGTTAGTGTTTATTAAGTAGTTGCTAGGGGGTTGCTAAGGCAGTTGCTATGGTGTTGTGGGTGGTTGCTGCAGTGTTGCTAGGCTGTTTGGGGTAGATGCTAGGGTGTTTTGCGAGGTGGTTGCTAGGATGTTCTGAGTGGTCACTATGGCCTTGTTGGGCTGTGCTAGGTCTTGTAACCAGGTTGTTGCTATGGTGTTGTGAAGCTGTTGTTAGGGTGTTACTCTAACTAGTCGCCAGGGCTTTGCTATGAGGTTGCTATGGTGTTGTGGGTGGTTGCTACAGGTCTTAAGCAATTGCTAGTGTGTTACTAAGTAGTCACTAGGGGGTTGCTAAGGCAGTTGCTATAGTGCTGTGGGTGGTTGCTTCAGTGTTGTTAAGTGGTTGCCAGGGTGTTTGGGGTAGTTGCTAGGGTGTTTTGCGAAGTTGTTGCTAGGATGCTCCCCCTCCCCTTCCGAGACAGCTCTCTGGCCGCTGCCACAATGCCAGGGACCTTACCATCCTTCATCTGCTCTGGGTGAACAGCAAACAACTGATAACATCTCTCAGAGATATGTGTCGGGTCCCCACTACAGTAGTAGCAATATTCACCAATGTTCACAGAACAAGTGGGATTCCAATCTGCCTGTAGCTTTATCTATATCTGTTGTGCCAAGGGATAGAAAGACTAAGGCCTTCTCAAGACGTACGGCAAACCTGTCTAATCTGTTGCCTATTAGATGTCAATCTGAGATTACTGTGGAGCCAAAAACATATACAGTTAAATTAGCACTTTTAAACATCCGCTCTCTTAAAAACAAGTAATTTTTAGTCAATGATCTCATAACCACAAATAACCTGTATTTTATGTTTCTAAATTAAACTTGGTTAGAAAACAGCTGCAGTTCAACAGTCCTCAATGAATCAGTCCCTCCAAACTTTATGAGTATCTGCAGAGCTATTAGTAGAGGTGGAGGAATAGCAGCTCTGTTTAAAGATGTCATTCATTGCAAGCAAGTACCAATTGGTGATTACTTGTCCTTTGAGTATTTATTTATTGTACTAAAAGGTGCTCCATGCATTCTATTTATAATTATTTATAGGCCCCCAAAATACTCTTCCACATTTACCACTTTTATCAGCAATTTCATCTGAATTTGACTGTTTTATTATTGCAGGGGATTTTAATATCCATATAGATATTCCTGAAAACAACTCGGCCAAAGAACTCAAAACTGTTTTAAACACTTTTGACTTGACACAGCATGTAATTGGACTCACACACACTTGGGCCACACTCTAGATCTGCTTATTAGTAAGGGTCTGAACATTTCATGCACTGTTATTAAGAATGTAGCACTGTCTGACCATTGCTGTATTTCTTTGATCTACTGATTTCTCCGCCTGCTGAAGTTAGATCTCTCCATCAAGAAGAGGTACATAAATGAAAACACTAGTGTGCAATTTCTGAAGGCTTTATCAATGACACCAAGTATATCTGCAGAATCTGTTGATGTTCTCCTTGATAACTTTAACTCTAAAGTTAAAAATGCTATTGATGACATTGCTCCTGTAAAGGCCAGGCAGATTACTGGCAGGCGTAAAACGCCTTGGAGAAACACAACAGCAGTGCAAAGCATAAAAAAGGAAATGCAAAAAATCAGAATGAATGTGGTGGAAAACAAAACTTGAAGACCATTACAATATCTATAGAGGCAGCCTTCATGCTTTTAATATGGAACTAGGAAGAAAAATCTGGAAGAAACACTGCAGCAGTTTAAAACATCAACCTGCTGTCTTGACACACTCCCCACATATTTTTGTTTCAAAAATGTGTTTAACTGTGTAGAAACTGATCTCTTAGACATAGTGAATACCTCACTCCTTTCAGGCAATTTTCCGAAGTCTCTGAAAACTGCAATTGTTAAGCCCTTTCTAAAAAAAAGAGCAATCTCTATAATGGCATATTAAACAACTACAGACCAATTTCAAATCTTCCTTTCATAGCCAAGAGCATTGAAAAGCTCATTTTCAATCCACTTAAATTCTTAAACTCAAATGGCTACTTGGACAATTACCAGTTTGGTTTTCGACAGCATCACAGCACAGAGACAGCACTGATAAAGATAATAAATGATATCCGGCTAAATACTGATGCAGGCAAAATATCAGTGCTAGTTTTATTGTATCTCAGTGATGCATTTGACACTGTCGACCACAAAATACTCCTAGACAGACTGGAAAACTGGGTAGGGGTCTCTGGGACAGCCCTCAGCTGGTTCAGGTCATACCTGTATGTAGATGGGATGGGTTACTTTGTGAACATAGGGAACTATGAATCTGAGTGGACATCCATGATATGTGGAGTCCCACAAGGCTTAATCCTTGCACCGCTCCTGTTCAACCTGTATATGCTCCCACTAGGCCAAATTATGAAAAAGAACAAAATTGTATACCAGTGCTATTCAGATTACACCCAGATCTACCTAGCCCTATCGCCAAGTGACTACTGCCCCATAGACTCCATGTGCCAGTGCCTTGATGAAATTAACAGTTGGATGTGCCGAAACGAACTTCCTCCATTTAAATACAGACAAAACAGAGGTCATTGTATTTGGCAACAAAGGCAAAATTCCCAAGGTGAACACATACCGTGACTCCAAAGGTCTATAAAAAAAAAAAATAATAAAATAAAAAAAAAATCAAGTAAGGAATGGTGTCATTTTGGAGTCAGGCCTTCATTTCAGTAGTCACATCAGCCTACTATCATCTCAAAAATATAGCCAGAATTAGATATTTTGTATCCAGTCAAGACTTAAAGAACACCCTACTTCATGCATTCATCACCAGTAGGGTGAACTGACTTCTCACTGACCTTCCCAAAAACCATTAGACACATGCAGCTCATTCAGAATGCTGCTGCCAGGATTCTCACCAGAACCAAAAAATCAGAGCATATTATTCCAGTCCTCAGGTCTTTACACTAGCTTCCAGTTACATTTAGAATTGATTTTTAAGTACTATTAATCGTTTATAATTCACTCAACAGCATAGGACCTAAATACATTGCAGATTTGCTTGTTGAATATAAACCTAACACACCTCTCAGATCATTAGGATCAAGTCAGTTAGAAATACCAAGGGTTCACTCAAAACAAGGTGAGACAGTGTTTAGCTATTATGCCGCGTGCAGCTGGAACCAGCTTCCAGAAGACGTTTGATATGTCCCAACAGTAGCCACATTTAAATCAAGACTGAAAACACATCTGTTTAGCTGTGCATTTTTTGACTGAGCACTGTGCTGCACTCAGTGATTGCTTTCATTCATTTTAATAATACTATTTTATTCTTTTATTTTTTAACAATGTAGTATTATTTTTTCTTTTTTATTCATTTTAATCATTTCAACTTTTTTTAGATTTATTTTATTACTTTTTATTTCATATTTCATGTTCTAAATTGGTTTTTAAATGTATTTTTATGCATCTTGTATTTTCTTTATGAAAAACACTTTAAATTGCCATTGGGTATGAAATGTGCTATATAAATAAACTTCCCTTGCCTTGTTAAGCTGTTGCTAGGGAGTTACTAGGTAATTGCTAGGGCATTACTAGGCAGTGACTTTGGCATTGTGGGTAGTTGCTATGGTGTTAAGCGATTGCTAGGGTATTTAGGTTGTTTGCTAGTGTGTTACTAGGTGGATGCTAGTGTGTTTTGAGTGGTCGCTAGGGCCTTGCTAGGAGGTTGCTAGGTTGTTCTGTTGCAACGGTGTTGCTAAGCAGCTACTAAGGTGTTTAGTTTTTGTTGCTAGGTTTGCTAGGGTGTTCTGAGTTGACACTAAGGCCTTGCTAGGTGGTTGGTTATGGTGTTCTGGGTGGCCGCTATGGTGTAGTTAAGCAGTTGCTAGGAGGTTCTGAGTGGTTGTTATGGTATTGCTATGGTGTTACTAGGTGGTTGCTAGGCTGTTAAAGGTGTTGCTATGGTAATACTAAATGGTTATTTACTAATGCCGAGCGAAGCCCCCACCCTCCATGTCTCTATGATATTCTGGTGTCAGACCCAGGGGCCTCTTTCATCCAAAACAATAATTATCATCATCAAGCAGTGACAAATGCAAGATTAGTGAGGATTAATTAACCTATAACACACATTTTCTCCGTATAAGCAAGAAGAAACTGGTCATAAGTCAATGAGTGTGTGAAATTGTTTTCCAGCTCTTTGGTTATTACATATATCAACAATATGTCCTGGAAAATATATCCCAGTGTTAACAGCAAGAGCGCAATATTTGTATTCTTATTTCTGTTTTCCTGCAAATGCCAGCTGACTGTGAGGCCTATAGGTGATGTGTCAAGACAGCCTAGTGTGTTAAAGACAGGACAGTTCTGACATGCCACTGAGAGAGTGACAGAGAGACACAGAGAGAGATAGAGATAGAGAGAGAGAGAGAGAGAGAGAGAGAGAGAGAGAGAGAGAGAGAGAGAGAGAGGCATTTGATCGATGTGGCAGATTGCAGCTAGGTGTCAGCGCTACAGTAAATGAGGCAAGGACAAGTGGCATTAATGCTGTCAATGATCTCCCGAGAGGAAAACAGATACCACGCTCACTGCCATTTTTAAATAGACATCAAGTGCATTAATGCCAAAAAAGCCCAGCTTCAAACAAAGTGTCTGAGTGATGGGCAAGCTGCAGTGGTGCTCGAGGCGCGCCACTAACATAATCCGAAAAGACACTGTCAGAGCGGAGAGAAACGGGCTCCGCAATTGCACGTACTGACAGAGAACAGAGATGAGGACAGAGATACTGGTGCCATATTAGTGCCAAGCATATTCTCACATCAGTCCGAATTCTAAAGAAATTGGATACCTTCCTTCTCTGGTCGCATCAAAGTGGCCTCTCCACCCCTCTTCATCTCTCTCTCTCCTCCCCTTTCTCTAATCGGCAACCAGTCTCCTTCTCCAACATGTCACTCTAGTCCCGCACTCTCTTTCCAGAGTGAGTTAGTGCCAGGGCCCGTTCGTGTCAGACCACAGGCCCGGGGACAAACTCAGTCAATATAAATTTGGACTTTTGAAGCCAAGTGATGATCATTTTCCCTTCCATCCTAGTGAGTTGAGATGATCCAAACTGTGAAGTGAGAAGAGATGTCGGTTTGCATCAGATCAGATGTCTGCAGCATGTTTGTGTGTGTGTGTGTGTGTGGGGGGGGGGGGGGGTTATTAGCAGACAGCTCTGTCAGCGTGAGTATGTGTTTTGAGGGGTAGACAGGGTTTTTGCACTCCAGCTGTGGCAGCTGCCCTGGGGATCGAAGTAGCGCTGCTAGAAACCTAACTTTATGCTCATTTTGAGTGTTTATTTGAGTGGAGATTCTTGTACACTTCACCTCGCTTGGATATAAGACTAGCACCAACCTGTCGTGCTTTCATCCTAAACACAGCAGCAGCGTGGATCTCTTTAGAGAGTTTCCTCTGCTGGTATTTAGGCCTCTCGACAGGAGTGAAAGAGAGATCACTACTGGTGGAGTAAACACGTTCATGGGTCAGTGACATGGAGCTCATTTTAGTTGTCTGGATCTATTACGTTATTCGAAAGTACATTAAAAATGCAGTTCATACAAACAATGATTTGAATACACCTCTTCTATCATGAATACATGTTTTCAACTACTGAATATTAAGATTGTAATAAAGAAAAAAAATGGCATATGTACTTTGGCATAGTCTTTAATAATTTCTAAAAGACAAGTAAATCAGTTTGTTTTAACGTCGAGCAACCCTGCGTCCACATGCGTGGACATTGTTATATGCAACGCATAATTTAAATGAATAAAAAATGATTGAATACTGTTCACAACACTCTAAACTGTCATTTAAGGGTTAAACTTCTGGCGCAGAGCCATGTGACACAACAACATGACGTCAGTTTCCTTGAAGTGCTCCTATGGATGCAGCACCAACAAAAGTGCCTCTGGTAAGAAATCTCTTTACATTTTTTTACCAACATAAATATAAAGGTTTAGATTCTTAAAAGATTTATTTATAATTGTCTCCATCTCAGACATCATTCATTTTCGTTGACCCTCATATCAGTGCCTGGAGCAGCGTCTGATGTGCTCAAACTCATATGACTTTCTTTCTTCTGTGGAACACAAACAAAGATATTTTGATGGAGATATGATGTGAATGTATCCATACAGTGCAAGTCAATAAGGTTAAAGGAGGAAGCGCAAGGAAGTGTAATCAAACTTGAAAGCATGATTGTGCAAAGGAGACTGCAGATGTCAAGATGTATTGTGAAAAAGAAGTTATTGGTCCGTTTACACCCAAAACCGGTCGTATCGCTTCAGAAGACATGGATTACACCACTTTGAGTCATATGGATTACCTTTACGCTGCCTTTATGTACTTTTTCAAGATTGGAGATGTTGTTCCCCATTGACTTGCATTGCATGGATATATTCACATCATATCTCCATCAAAATATCATACGAGTTGGCATAAGGGTGAGTAATTGATGAGAAAATTATCATTTTTGGGTGAACTATTCCTTTAAAGGATTATTCACCAAAAAATTAAAGTTCTGCTATGATTTACTCTCCCTCATGTTGTTCCAACCCTAAAAGACTTTCTTTTCTGTGGAACACAAAATGGGATATTTTAAAGAATGTACCGGTCGCTCTTTTCAATTACAAATGAACGGGGACTGGGGCTTTCAAACTTCAACAAGGGCGCAAAAGCACCATCACTATCATATAACAATCACAAGTGGTCCATATGACATGTGCACTATTTTCCAAGTTTTCCAAGAAGTCACATGTTAGCTTTGGGAGAGAAACCAAAATGTAAGTCGTTATTCACTTAGAATCTTGACATTTTCACTAGCTCTCCTTGGTGTGTTCATAGGAGTTCAAGAGAAAAGTATCAATAGCTGGGTTTCCATCCAACTATTTTTATGCATATTTTGAAATTGCATTAAGAAATCCTGAATGTAAATGCTTGATATGCGAATAAACTCAAAATTTGCTTAAAATGTAATGCACTGGGAGGAGATGGATTTTCTAGAGTTTCTTATTAGTTAAAATGCGCATTAATGTGATGTAAACAGTGTATTCACAAAATTATGACGTGTTTTGACCATTCATTCATGTGTTAATGATGTGACTGGCCAAACGAAAGATCAGAACTTAGCACACAATTCTTCAAATATAATCCTTGACATTCAGAAATGTTTAACCCACAGCTGGTCTTTAAAGTGGGTCCTCACAATCCGCCAGAACATGTTTGAGAAAGGGTGCCCCCAGGTATGTGGAGGCTGGCGGCGTGTGGGCATGGAAGCCATTTCAGTCCTCATTATATCAGATATTACACCTTTTTTGCGGCATCACCTGGCAACATTTAATAAAACGAGGTACAAATGCTTCAGTCCTCCCAGAAGCAAGGAGGTCGTTCATCTGCTCCATCAAGACAAGGTGGCTCCCTCAAGACAATGTGCATGAAGTAGTGGTTGGAAATGTGCAACAATTTGTATTTTCTTCAGATGAATTTTTAGATATGCACTTAAAAAATTAATGAATCATTAAGAACATTTTTGTGAACCGTATCAACTGATTCATTGAAAAGATCTGATTCAAAAGAGTGATTTGTTGTGAAAATTGTTGTCATATGTCATGACTTTCAGTAAATACTGATTTGAAGATTTTCAATGAGTAAATGATTACAGAATCTTCATATTTGGATGAACTAGCCTTTTAAAGAAGCAGTCTGCAAATGGCACAGGCATGTGAGATGTACATTCCCTCTGCTGGTTGACTTCTTTAAACAAAGCTTTTTGTTGGGAGGGAGTGCAATCTGCAGAGAGAAAGACAGACACACATGGGCCAGCCTGGGACGGAGGAGTGTGTTTAGCGTAAACTGGCAACTAGGGTGATGCGTGATATAGTGCAGCACACTGCAAATTTTGCACAGAGCAGCCAGCTTCCACAGCTGGACACTTGGCTTATTACATGAGAAAACGAGAAGCGTGAGACAAAGGCAGGAGAAAAGTAAAAATGCAGAAACAGCAATTTCTTACAAAACCTGTTAGTGGAAAACAGAGAAGCTCGTCTGTGCCTGTGGGATTGGCTGATGATCTGTTAGCTAATATATATAAAAAAAGACAGTACCAGTACCTGGCCTTCTCTTTATTCCAGACACACACACACACACGCAGCCATTAAAGTGACAGATTAAAAGTTTTCTGAAAGCTAATGTTTCCATGGTGCATAATCTGGCAGGAGAAAGGTTGAAAGCATTGTTCCCGTCCTGTCATACCTGGTTGTTTTCAAAGAAGAGGAGGTTGTCTTCCTGTGAGATCATGGGGGGAAGACAGAACCGGCACATTCACAGCTTATTACAAACAACAATAGCCCTCCACAGCTTCTCTGTGACCTGGCATCACAGTCGGTGATGTCCTGGAAATATGCTGTCTTTGCTTTTCTTCCTCTGGCAAAACTCCAGTGAAGTCATAATAGCCAACATTTATCAACAATTTATTTTATGCATAAAACAAAATTTTTCAACATATGGTTTTACATTGTGTACAGACTTGATTTGCTATTATTCCTAGGGATCAAAATGAATTTAATGATTCTGGTTATGATTACGATTTCTCTTAATGATTCTTAACAACTTGTGTTTCAGTAAGCGAGTCAGATTAATTCAGTAACCGCTCTGATTGTTTCAAAAATGTTTCAGATTTATTCAAAAGAACTGGCTCATTTTTTTTTCTGGAATCAGACAACACTTGTAGAGGCGCCTTTTTTTAGTACGGTGTACCGCCCACATCTGTGGAAGAATGCTTGTTTGAGAGCCATTAACAGAACCAAATGTTTACGGTTCTGGTCATTTTTTTTTTTTTACATTGAACTGTTTCTAAATAAGAACCGCTTCTCGGTTCCCAAACATAAGTACTGGGAACTACAACTATTTCTAGTGTTTTTTTGTTTTGTTTTTAGCTTATAATGCTTAGATTCATTCCGTAAAATTGCTAGTTTAAAGAAATCCAAGTTATGCTCAATCATCCAAACCAGTCAAATGAAAATTCGTACATATTTCATGAGTTGGCTATTTCATATGATTTCGTACGATTTCATCACGTGCAAATTCCCGGATATCTAATGCGGAAGTAAGCATGAGTTTCGCGCACGAGGCATTAAGGACATGCTTATTAATGTTATGCCCTTACCCAAACCCCTTATCTAAACCTAACCGACCAGTAGAGTGTGCAAACATTATAGGAAGCTGTTGTGTGTGATAGAAGCAAGTCATTGTCACGTATTCCAGAGGCATCATTGGCTGTAGTAAAATCGTACGAATTCATATGAGTGCAGTCGCACGATATCATACGCATTAGCCAAATTTAGTAAAGTCGTACGAATCCTTACGATTTCCCTGTGAGAGTGTGTAGCAATCATCAGCATTTGTGGCATATTGTTGATTACCACAAAAATTATTTCGACTCATAAAAAGCTACAATATAAGTTATAGTGAGTCACTTACAATGGAAGTGAATGGGGCCAATTTTTTGAGGGTTTGAAGGCAGAAATGTGAAGCTTATAATCTGATAAAATCACTTACATTAATTCTTCTGTTAAAACTTGTGTATTATTTGAGCTGTAAAGTTGTTTAAATTACCGTTTAAGGGTTTAGTGATATGTCATCATGGTAACAAAGTTCTAATGTTAAATATAACTTTACACAGAAAAGGTTAGTTAGCGATTTTATCACATTAAAAACATGTTAACATGCATATTTTTTTTAATGTCTTGTGACTTTACTTTTGAAACAGTGAGTATTTTAATGTTTACGGATTGGCCCCGTTCACTTCCATTTTAAATGCCTCACTGTAACCGAGAATTTTGCTTTTTAAAGAAAAGGAGGGACAATTTAAAATATAGTTTTTGTGGTAATTAACATTATGCCACAAAAGCTGCTGATTGAGCTTAACTTGTATTGAACCCAGAATATTCCTTTAAACACCTTTAGTGTGTAATTTCTAGTGTCACCAAATACAGTGCAAAAATAATGCATGATTTCAAACAGGTTTCCTGAACACTCACTCCCATCTGCTATTGGTTGTTCCAAACATATAGTGCTGCCCTAAATGTTGACTGACAATGGTGGTTGAGCCATTGGTGCTATGCCAGGATGGTCGGCATGCTCAAACAAACAGAGCAATGATTAAAATGCTTCACAGTGTTTACACTTTTCAAGGAAATGTTGTGCTGGCCGATATTACATTGGTTTTGGAATTTTTAACAACCCCTGTTGGTGTGAATTATGCAAAATTAAAGCTTTTTGGAAATCAATGGCATTTAAGAAATGTCCTATATGTAGTCAGCCCTGATTCATCTATTCTGTGAACAAAAGTGTCCAATAACATGGGGGTTACCGAGATATAGTAGTCGGATGGCAGGGTTAGGAGGGTTACGTTAATGTATTACCACTACACATTACAGAACACATGCTGTAAAATGTAATTTGTAACATATTTCAATAGATTACTCAAATTATGTAATGTAATATAAATACTTTGGATTACTTCTTCAGCACTGGTAGATAAAAATCTGCCAGTACAGGAAGATAAATTACACGTTAAAAATACATTCTCTGAAAAACCTAAATATCTTATGCAGTGTTGCTTCTAAAGAAATCTGATCTTGTTTTAAGGATTTTTAGATATTTTTAAAGAAAAACAATACAAAAATTCTCATCAAGAATAAGATGCTTGCCCTAATATCAAAGAGCTTGCTATTTCTGCTGCTCCAAACTTACTTCAAATGTACTTCTCCGTCTGCTCATATTAATGTAACACATCATAAGTACTGTAAGTGTTTTACAATAAAATGCAAAGTAATCTCTTCAGTAATCAAAATACTTTTTGAATGTAACTGTATTCTGATTACCAATGATTTAAATTGTAACTGTAGTTGAATACAGTTACTCATATTTTTTATTTTAAATATGTAATCCCGTTACATGTTTTCCGTTACTCCCAAACACTGGTGGCTGGTCATGTGATCTTCAATGAGGTGAGCTTTTTCAAGCCACTGATATGACTGGAATCTTTATCTCATGTGAGCGTAAATCACTTTACACATTTATTTAAGTAACTAAATAACTTTTTTAATGAGGAAAAGATTACTGAGTGCCTTTAAAAGGACTTGGGACTAGTTATAGAACTTAAAGAATGTCCTCAGCTGAATCTGTTGAACTCTTTTAAGCAAGAGGAAAACAACTTAATGATCTGCTGAATGTGAAGTGTTCTGCATACAATCAGCTTCCCTTTCAAGAGCCATCAATATGTCAAGGAAAGACATATCTGAAGGATGTAGCTCTTAACATCAAGGCTATCTATTCTCTGCTCCCTCTTTCTTGCTGTCTTTCTCAGTTTATTTTCCTGCTCTCTCCCAGCATCCCATGCTCTCATCAGCTCTGCAATCAATCAGGTTAATAATGTTGTGGGGGAAAAAAATCAATTAACAATGCAATTAAACTTTCCTTATTATCTCAAAAGGCTGAAATGATACCTAAAGGGAAGACAGACTTTGGTGAGGGTATGAGAGTGAGATTTATAGCTGTGAGCATCCATGGCCATGAGCTTGTGCTACTATACGCACCTCAATATATCTGCCTGTGTACTTTTATCAGTCTGCACCAAGTCCTCATTATCTGGCCTGCAACATGAATTATCACTGACCTACAACAACACAAAACAAGCTCAGGGCTCTCCTAGGTTTGAGCGAAATGTAAATAGCATCTGAATTGTTTATCTTTTAAAGACCCCATGAAATGGTGTCACAAGTGCAGTTTTCTTCCCTGTGTCAACATATCTTCTATTGAAACAGGAAACTGAGGTGGAGAACTCCTCCATTTTTTACATAGCCAATAGCTTTTGTTTACATCAAAGTGCTGAACCATGACTTGTTACTTGTTAAGACACCAGAATACATGTGAAAACAATATTAGGTATAAGTATGGGTTTATATATATATATATATATACATATATATATATATATATATATATATATATATACATATAAATATCTTTTTTTTCTTTTTTTTTTCTTTTTTTTTTTTTTTTACAGCAGATAGAGCAACGCTGCCAACCCCTACCCCCCCCCCCCCCAAAAAAAAGAAGCTATTGCTCGCCTGCAAGAAATCGGTTTTAATGACATCCTGAAGGCAAATCTCTGCATGATACTGCATTCACTTAGAGGTCAAAGACCAGACAATAAATATGAGCAACCAGCAGAGATGAACATTCACATGCGCTGTCAAAGAGCAGCTGCGTTCCCCTGCCTCTGCTCGGAGCGAGTGAAGATTACATTCAGAGTAAAGAAAGAAGAGAATGTTGGAGGATATTAAATTAGTACTCTGGATAATGTCACTTATTCAATCAAAAGGGAGGCTGAAGTTGTGATGGTTTACTGGGCTGCAGTTCAAAATGGAGCCATATGCAGCTCAAGTGGAACGGCTTTAAGCCCAAAGCCTGTGATGAACCACAAACTACTGACCACTCCCGGCACAGATGTGCGGCACTGAAAAGATGAGGCTGTTTTTCATCAGCGGGATTCTGTGAGCACTGCAAGAAAAGCTGGAGACAGTGCATCAATCAGGTCTTGAACTCTGGATAGATGTGGAGAGGACAAACACGAGAATCATTCACAGAGACGTCTCACTAAAGTTTAGGTCAAAAATGAGACGCATCAAAAGTTAAGAGAGGGCTCAATCCCTTCGAGGGAAAATGTGTTTGCTTGCAAATGTAACAAAATGTGACTGAGCTTTGAAATAGCATAAACAGTTCTGCAGTCCTTTACTCTAAATAATAATAATAATAATAATAATAATAATAATAATAAAAAAAAAAAACAAGCAACCTTGCTCTGTTGCTCTGCTAAAATGTGAGAGTTTATTCACAAAGTAAAAGAATAAAGATCCATCTATTTTCCTTCCCTTTAGTGTATCTTTGAGAATGTCAGTCAAGTGTCAAGTGTCAAGTGTCAAGAGCAGAGGGAAGGTACATTCATATCTTACAGAGTTAAACTGACATTTGTTCTCTTCCAATAAAAAAAAATATTTAGTCCATTAAACATAAATACCTGTCATTATGATGCATGCACTGGATGCAAGCCTCGCCATTCCCGACTGATGTTTATTACGGCCAAACAACTGCAGCGCCTGCATGTTCTCAACTTTAGCGTATTGATTAAACTTTTAAATGGTTTGCCATATAACACAGGGTCATCAGGAAGATTAATTTGTGTCAGTGTTCATCTGTAATTCATTAGCCATTTATACCCCACATCCACATGGACTATCAAGAAAATGCTGGCCATTTTTTCACTCAAGCGCAGGCTTGGGAATGGGAACTGAAAATTGCACCACATACAAATAAAACCGGTGGCTTTGAGAAAGAGAAAGCAGCTAAAAATGCTACCAAGGCCAGAAAAGCATAATTGAACCAGTATTCCTAATGAAACTAATGCTTCCTCCATGACAGTGGCTTGTAAGGACACATTATTAGTATACTAATTTTAGTACAGGAATATTGCTAATTTTTCCTCCAATTAGTTGAGCCATTACAACATTTCCTATGCTTTATCATAATTATATATATATATATATATATATATATATATATATATATATATATATATATATATATTAATTATTATTATTATTATTATTATTATTATTTGTAATCTCTTTTTAGCTCATTACCTTGTGACAGTGCCATTTTTTGCATGCTTAATACTAGGGCTGTCGATTTAACATAATACACCCTGAAGGCATTTTTGAGGAATCCATGCTTAAATGGCATACCCAAAAGTAAAAGCAAAAATAAATAAATAAATAAATAAATAAATAAAATAAAAAAATATAGCAAAGAAGGTCAACTGCATGGTATCAGTGTATAGAAAACCTTTCAAAATGTTAAGAAAATCAATTAGGATCAAGCTTAGAGACTAATGCTACAACACTGCTGGCAAATCACACAAAATATTAGCGCTAAAATAAACTTTTTATAATTATTCATTTGTATTGTTATTAATTATTATTAAAATTGACATAATACCTTTTAGACAATAAGTATGGAAGGTCATCAAATTAACTTTGATGTTGTTCTCCAACATGTCAACTATACCAGAAAAAATAAAAAATAAAAAAAATAAACAAAATATTGATAGGACAAAGGAATCCAAAGATTTAGCATATGGAACCATGGAGGCTGTTGTGTCTTTTTATTTATAAGTGTCCAAAAACCTCTCCAAACAATAATTAATGTGATTTATAGAACATTAAAACAGAAAAACTGAAAACTATGAATGCAAACATCTGAAAAAAAATAAAAAAATAATATCAACTAAGTCCCTAATGATAAAATTCAGCTCACTTTGGCACCTTATTCCATCATGACAAAAAAAAGTGTGTCGAGCACCCTCTTGTGCGCAGTCTGTGTATGTGCACTCTGGATCTTCTCGCACATATTGGACACGTGGCTTCTTCCAAATATGGAATATAACACTCTCTAGAGATCCAATGTGAATGATCTGACACATCTGTGATGCGAAGGATCCTGTTTCAGGGAATGGATCCCAGAGAAACCATCACTTTAGAGACGCCATTAGCAATAACCACCATAGCTGTCATGACGACACTCTATGAGGAATATTTAAGGATTTACACATTGTATTTCGTCAAGTGTGGGCTTGTTTGATTCAGGATCGCCTGCTGTAAGTTGTGATATGCCATTTTCTACATCATGTTTTTTTTTTTTTTTTTTTTTTTTCATGAATTAATAAACCAAAATGTGACAGAAATGCTGTTTATCTTTTATTATACATGGATTTCACAAGCCAGTGGTGAATTCTCAGGGCCAGCAAAGCCTTCTCTGCTGGCCTAACATGCCAAATAAATAAATATTTATCATCCTTTCATTCTCAATCACCTTTTTGCCATGTATTTTTAATCGCTTTCCACTCTTAATTAATCTACAAACAAATAGAAAAAACTAAAAATTTAATCCAGTCAGAAATTACTCCTTGATGCTTACAAGCAAAGTGTGACAACTGTTTCACAAATCACATGCCCGAAGCAGCGCGTGAGTCTGAGCTCCACCCCGTCAGGCCTTCAGAATTTCTACAGAATCCCTCAACAGTGCAAATGAATGAGCAACTAAAGTCAGATTGTCAGATTCATCAGCCAATCAGATTGATTTATTTGTTCTTGGTGGGTGTGATCTTTACGACATGTCCCGGTCGAGGCCTTCAAGCTGGCCTTGAGTGACGCAATCACGCTTTAAGTGATGTAATTTGAAAGTGAAGAGAATCGAGATCTTGCTAACATTCGACTGTCATTACTGCCGCTATCGCCGTTGAGAAAGAGATCCTTTTTGGATTTAAAAACACGAGATGTTCTGCATGACTGTGTGATTGCTTAATTTATTAAACAGGAAAGGAGGACTGATTTTCACTTCAAAATGGTAAGTGCTTTTTGCATTGTTATAGAAATATCAAGAGTTTTCTAAGTGTAAATTAGGCTGCTTGAACATTCAGTGTCAGATCAAGTTTTGAAAAGTAGTGCTGCATTCCATTCAACTTGGAAAGTCAGATTTTACAACTTCCTACTAGGAAAAGTGCAATGGAATGCATATTGAAGTCAGAATTACAACTTGTAGGCTCGTGCAGAGATTCTCAACTCGATTTCGCTGAGATGCAGGGGCATGATGTCACACAAACATGTCGACACTCAAGGAGATATACAAAGTAAGTGATAAACATTCACTTTATTAAGTAATATCGATAAATGAGTTCGTTTCCACATTACATGATATTAAAGCTTGTTTAACAAATGCCTGCAGAAACATGTGTATAAAACATTATAATCTCTTTTGATAATTGTACACCCGAAGCACAAATGCTAGCGCTGCAGCATTGTTTATCAGTTGGGTTGCTAGGAGATATCTCTAATGAGAGTCAAACCCCTGCTAAGCTAACGGGAGCATTGCAGTTCCGAATATTGGGGAATGGAATGCATTTATGGTCGGAGATATCAAGTAGAAATATCTCACATCCAGCTTGAATGGAACGCAGCATAACCGTGTACCCTGATGAAATCAAATTTATTGCAAGCAACATTTAAATCGCAAATATTATTAGATAGATTTTTCCAGGTATTATAGACCTCCTTGGTAGATTCATATGAAAAATTATGATTTTGAATGTCTGTTCGGGAGATGTTCATTTCACAAAATAGTCATGCTGCAGTTAAAATTAGTCTTTAAGTGTCGTTTCAAGTTCTGGCTTTTGTGCGTGGATGTATTTTTAAAATGTCAATTGGTATTAATAGTTAGCTGCGACATAATATATGATGCCCAAAGACATAGGGTGTCTTATTCAATATGATACTGTGTTTTCTTAATGGCAAGAATCACACTGAAGGCCTAGACTTAAAATGCATGGCCCGCCACTGTTACAAGCTAATACCCAGTGTGGTTTGGTCTCTGAGTGAAACAAATTTTCTCTTTGTATTCTACTAATCAAGACCTTTCCAAAGATGAGTAACACATTGCTGTGTGATCTTTTTGATATTTTTACTGGTTCTAAATATTATTGTTTCGATCACAAATTTGCATATTATTTAAACAGTTCTAATTTATCAGTAAATTTAAAAGCAGTATTTTCAAATTGGTCAGATCAGCTACATTTTATATTTAAAGATAAGAGTATAAGCTAGTGCAGATCAAGAAAGTGCTTGTTGAGTAATACCATAATATTTTTGTTTGTGGTTAGCTCCCCCACTCTGCCCGGTTCTGGGCCACTCCGGGTTTAAGAGGTTAACATGACAATGTAGTGCAATTTATTATATGAAAAATAATAAGTTAAAAAATGAACGCAATTAATCATGCTCCCTGACTTAAAATAAATTCTGTAATATGAAATTGTCATTGGAGCTACTCAACCTTGAAATACCGCCTTTGTGTTTTGGCCGAGGCAGTAGGGGGCAGTCAGCACAGCATCATCAAATCAACAAGAGCAGCAAGATGGAGGTCTGGAGCTTGTTTAGGGTGCAAGATGCTGAAAACCAGTGAGACACGATGAAACCAAAGTCTATCGCAAAAAGAACACATTCTTTTTTTTCTTTTTTTTTTTACTAATTTCCTGAAATATAGCTATTTAAATGAATAGCTTGCCCAAAAATAACAATTCTCTAATCATTTACTCACACTTATGTCGTCTCAAACTCGTATGATATTCTTTCTTCCGTAGAACACAACAAAGATATTTTAATGGAGATATGATGTCTGTTTGTTCATACAATGCAAGTGAATGGTGGTTAGGCCTTTGAAGCTCCAAAAAGGACATAAAAGGAAACATAAAGGTAATCCATAAGACTCCAGTGGTTTAATTCATGTCTTCTGAAGTGATCTAATTGATTTTGGGTGAGAACAGTTCAAAATATAACTCCTTTTTCACTGCACAAATTGCCATTGCAGTCTTTAGGCCTAATCATGATTCAAGCTTGATTACACTTCCTAGTACTTGAAGCATAAACAGAGTGCTAGATGGTGCTAAAAAGTGTAATCATGATCACCATGGAGACTCCTTATGTCAAGATTTATAGTGAAAATTGAGTTTGAGAAGACATAAATTAAACCACTGTATTCTTATGGATTACTTTTATGCTGACATTATGTCTATTTTGGAGCTTGAAATTTGGTCACCATTCACTTGCATCGTATGGACAAAAACACCTCATATCTTCATCAAAATATCTTTGTCAGAAGAAAGAAATTCATACAAGTTTGAGACGACATAATGGTGAACTATTTTGGGTGAACTATTCCTTTAAACCAGTCCAACCTAAAGCAACAGAGGTAAATATAATATCCAAGCATGGATGGGGTCTGGCCATGAGAAAGGGAGAGATTTACTCTAGCTAGAGGGCCTGTCAGGAGAAGGTTTCTAGTTCATGCCTCAAAAGCGCTGATCAATACCATCTTGATTTGCCACATAATTATTTTTTTCTTTTCGGACCAAGCAAAAACATAATCTTGATATTTGTTGAACGACCCATAGTGGTGGAATCCCTTCATTTATCATGAACTGCAGCCATTGATTGCTTTCTTTTTCATCAATTAATATTTTGGTGCAAAATAACCATTATTCATTATTCATTATGCAGTTTTAAGCAGTATCCATTCAATGGCATTTACCTCCATTGTTTCACTTCTAAGAGGATGCTGCACCTCAACAGAACAAGGCCCTCATGAGATTACAACAATCAAATATTATGAATTGAAAGCAGCTGCATTCATTAATGAAGTCCTCAAACTGCTCACCTGAAAAGGGCCTATCATTCTTTATTCTCCAACTTATGAAGTTGAAGAGGAAATTGAATTCTGGAGGACATGCATTTTGACTGAAGAGATTATAGTAGCAGCCTAATTCAAGCCCGGTGAAATTAATTTCAATGACATTTATTCTACATAGAGCAAGTGTGTGCTGGGTGCGCACTGGCTCTGGGCTCTGGAGATAAGGCGAAAGTCATTTGAGGTTGGGTGCTCCAGCAGTTTACAAAGCCTTAATCTCCTTGGAACAACTTGTGGTCTATCATATAGAGACATACACATTGGCTAACAACGATTCTGTGCATGAATTTCCCCTGCTGTTTGTGTCAGCACAAGTGATGGAGCTGGCGGTTCAACTGTAAAAGATGGATTCATACAAATACATGTCGGCATAATGCTGCTGATCATATAAAACTGTGAAAGGGTCTCGCTAGAAGCAGTCAGAACATAAAGATGCCATGCACACTAATTAACAATAGCACTGTCTTGAAATGACCTGATTAGTCATTATGATGTAATAGCCATTTATGTCAAGGACTTTAAGCATGATTTGATAAGAATAAAGAATGAACATTTTCTGAGGCGGACTGACTGTGGTCATCATTAGTAGCCACTTTCTAATTACACAGAAAAGCAGATAAGTCATTCAGAACCTTAACAGAATGTGAAAAGTTGGCTGATTTTAGTAATGGTCCCATTAAAATGACTGATGGGAAAGTTGCTCTTTTCAAATTGAATCGTAGTGACATGATTCAATAACAATGCACTGTTGAATTTAACATCAGAGAATGACCTCTACCCTTTTTATCTCTTTGACATTGGAGGTCAGGCATAGTTAACGAGGGTCTAAATCAGTGTGCATTGAATATTAATTATCCACCCAAAACACAAAAAGTGAGGGAAAAGGTATAAGAAAGTCTACAAAGTGTTTACCACTACAAACCACATCAGACATTGTGTGGGGGTTATTTGAAAAAAAAAAAATTCAATTAAAATTAAATTAAACATGAAAATGAAAAAAAAAAAAACTCTCTTATGAAGTTGTTTTTATCCTCCTGAGACCCGCATCCACATGCGTGGACATAAAGTTTTTGCTTTGCTATAGGGTAAGCATAATTTAATTTCATTTAAACCAACTAATCTTAGTTCAGGAGACTCTAGGCTGTCAGTAAAGGGTTAAACTTTATACGCACAGAGTCATGTGACAAAACAACATGGCTTTGATCTCAGCTGAGTTTGTCTTTGGCAACAAAACTACATCTGGTAAGAAACCTCATTACGTTTTTACATGAGGTTAGGATGAAAATAAGGTGCATATCAAAATGTTCTGAGAACAGTGCAGACAGACAGCACACTGGAGGTTAAGTAATTCCCTAATTAGGGAGCAAGGGAGCATCCTATAGCTTTCCTATGCAGCCAAGTGCATTTACTCCTAACATCCGGTCAGAAGTTCAGTTTCAGGCTGCAGATGATGTTTGGACCACTCAACATGTTTGTAAGACATGGGACAATGGTAATCAGTACATAGATTCAAAATTTATAATGTATAATTTTATTTTAACATGGTTGGCAGTGATTGGATGAGGCTGACCATTAGAAATAATTATGCTAATTTCTGATGTAACATCTGTAATGTCTCAAAAACATGAATAACCAAAACTCCTGGAAACATAATAAACAATTTAAAAAAAAAAAAAAAAAAAAAAAAAATCTGACTTTCTATAACTTGGTATTATAAAAAAAAAAAAAAAAAAAGAAAATAATAAAAAAAAATAGTCCCACTGCCCACATATGTGGACATCAATCTTTCTGAAAACTATTTGGTCTATTTATTTATTTATTTATTTATTTTGCATGTTTCTTAGGGACTACTAGTTACAAACACTATATATGTATAGACCTGGATGCAACGGTAAACTGCCAGCAGGAGGTCAAGCCTCCGGAAGTGTTCGAGCGGCCATATTGGTGTGCCCCAGCTGCCATATAGCCTCAATGACTGACAGCCGTTTCACTGTCTCCGATCTCTGGACACAACAGTCACATTACCCCCTCTAGTGACAATCATGATTAAGGTTTAATTTGCTTGTTATGGATTATATTTGATATGAGGAAGAAGATATAAACCAATCGCGATGTCAGAGCATTCATTTGCCCGGGTGTTCAGCCTATCAGTGCAGCACAACGATCATCAAAGGACGTGTCAAAACTTTCCACAAGTTGTAATGTAAGTTGGAAAAGCTGTAATATCTGCTTGTTTTAGGGTGACAACACGTCCTTTCCCTCGGAGGGTTCTTAAAGTCAGACCGGGATTTCTAAATCGCCTAAAATGCCCGGGGGTTATTTTCCTATTGAAGTGCTCTCTGTAGTCATACATAGATACATCTCATACATTCTGTGTGTGTTTGCCATTTAAATCAGTATAACCATCTTTGCTTGTCTCTCTCCCTCTCTCTGTCACACACACGTAAAGGGCACGCTGTCTGCACTGGTCTCAGAACAGTTTGAAATGCACCTTATTTTCATCCTAACTCTGTATACAGCCTCTGAAAGCCAATTTTTCAAGAGAATGCACACTCTCAGGCAAGTGACTACGAATAAAAGGCACATTTGAATGAAAACGTAACGTGAAACAAGTAACTCTGAACGTACACTTTGATGTTTGCAATAAATATGTGTGAAAATGTCTCTTTGTATCTTACCTCAGTTTCATTGCACTTGTTTACATTCAGCTGATCTGTTTGCCACTGAAGTTTGTGAAAGTTATACTGTTTGATATAGATATATATAACTTGATCAGGCTTTCAAGGAACAGGAAAAATTCCAGACTTAAAATAAATAAATAATTGCATGTGTGGGACATTTGTATTGTAGGGATGTACAGGCAGGTTTTAGAATTAAAATCTGTGATTGAAGGAATAGTAGAAAATCATCTCATTTCAGTGAGTGGCTGGCTCTTTAAAGGAATAGTTCACCCAAAAATGAAAATTCTCTCATCATTTACTCATCCTTATGGCATCCCAGATGTGTATGACTTTCTTTCATCAGCAGGACACAAATGAAGATTTTTAGAAGAACATTTCAGCTCTTTTGGTCCATAAAATGCAAGTGAATGTGTGCCAACATTTTGTAGCTCCAAAAATTACATAAGTCAGCATACAAGTAATCTATATGGCTCCAGTGATTAAATCAATGTCTTCAGAAGTGATTTGGTAGGTAAGTCAAAAAATGTTATTAACTATAAATTATCCTCTCTGCTCAGTCAATCTCCACTTTATCTTTCACATTCTTCTTCTTTTTTTTTTTTTTTTTTTTTTTTTTTTGGTGATTCATGCATATTCCCCCTTCACCTGTAATATCACTTCTGAAGATATGGATTTTTGGAATCTTATGGCTTACTTTTATGCTGCATTTATATGCTTTTTGGAGCATCAAAATGTTGGCACCCATTCACTTGCATTGCAATGACTTACAGAGCTGAGATATTCTTCTAAAAATCTTAATTTAGTTTCTGCAGAAGAATGAAAGTCATACACATCTGAGATGGCATAAGGGTGAGTAAATGATGAGATAATTTTCATTTTTGGGTGAACTATTCCTTTAAAGAACCAATGTTAACTCACATTGCACTATGCAAATTAGAATGTTTGGGCATAGTAATATGGCGACACAGTACTCAACATAAAACAAACATAAACCATAAGTCAAGTCAAGTCAAGTCAACCTTTATTTATAGAGCACATTTAAAAACAATAGAAGTTGACCCAAATTCCTTTACAGATCAAACAAACAAAATGACAGAGTGATTTAAAACAGATTGATTTTTATATAAAACATAATAAAATAAATAAAAATAAAATAAAATACAACATTATGTATTTATCTATTTCAAACTATTCAATGATCTATTCAAAAGCTACAGAATATAAATATGTTTTTAAAGAAGATTTAAAAATGGCTAATGATGAAGCTGACTTCACATGGAAAAGAAGACTGTTCCAGAGATTAGGACCTATCACAGAAAAGGCACGGTCACCCTTAGATCTATAGCGACAACGAGGAACCCTTAATAAAAGTTGATCAGAAGACCTCAGCACTCTGGTGGGGGAGTAAAGGTGTAGAAGGTCACTGATATATTGGGGCGCGAGACCAGATAGTGCCTTGTAGACATAAATCAGAAGTAGAGCCAGTGTAGAGATGCTATAACCGGGGAAATGTGATCCCTCTTTCTTGACCCTGTTAAAAGCCTAGCTGCCGCATTTTGAACTAGCTGTAGGCGGGATAATGCAGTTTGGGGCAGACCAATGTACAATGAGTTGCAATAGTCTAACCTTGATGTAATAAGTGAGTGGATCACAATTTCCAAATCTTTATGGGAAAGAAAATGTTTTATTTTAGTGATAGATCTCAGGTGGAAAAAGCTACCCTTGACAACAGCACTTATCTGCTTATTGAAAAGGAACGAGGTGTCTAAAATCACTCCAAGACTCCTCACATGATCTTATACATTCGATGACAGAGGACCTAACTGGGCAACCAGGCCAGGTAAGGAGGACATGAAGGAACCTATAATCAGAACTTCAGTTTTGCTTTCATTTAATTGTAAGAAATTGTTTGACAGACAATGTTTAATATCTTTGAAGCAATTTAGGGCATTCTCAGATGAACAATTCTTGTCTACACTCACTGGGAAATAAAATTGGGAATCGTCAGCATAACAGTGATAAGATATACTGTACTTCTGAAAAAATAGAGCTCAGTGGAAGCATAATTTGAAAATAACAAGGGTCCTAAAATCGACCCTTGAGGGACACCACACTGTAATTGAGCCGACGTAGAAGAAAAATTACCTAAATTTACAGAGAACGTCCTTTATTTTAGATAGGAGGAAAACCACTGGAAGACCATACCCTGGATGCCAACCATACAGTCTAGATGATTGAGGAGAATATTATGGTCGATAGTGTCGAATGCGGCACTGAGATCTAATAAAACTGAGACGACAGGTGAACCTGAATCCATGGAGAGAAAAATATCATTAGTGACCTTCAAGAATTTGATTCAGTGCTGTGCAAGGGTCTGAAACCAGACTGAAATGTATCTAAAATGTTAAATGTATTTAGATAGGAGTAGAGCTGCGAATAAACAACTCTCTCCAAAACTTGGAAATATAAGCAAGACACACACAGACACACACAACACGGCAGTGTGCGTCTCTCTCTCTCTCTCTCGAACCGGCATCTCCGGCTGCCCCTTAGCTCGCTCTCCCTCTGATCAGCTGATTCAGTGCCGGCAGTGCTCCATCACGGCCCGGCCACATCCTCCTCCTCGTCACAATCCTCCCCCACCCGATTCAGGCCGGGGCGCCACCAGTCTGACTGGGGGAGACGCTGCCTTTCCGGCCGTTCTGTCAGCCGGTGGTCCACCCCGCCTCCTGCAAACCTGGAGGAGAGATGAGGCATGGGGAGAGGGAAAGGGTGAGTGGAGACACACAAAGAGAGAGAGGAGAGAGAGGGAAGAACTTGCTCGCTGGCTCCTGAACGAGTTGTCACCCGGCCCTCAACCCTCTGGCGGACGGCAGCTCGCTCCTCCCCCGGCGGATGGCAGCGAGTCCTCCGGCCCTGTGTGGATGGAACCGCTCCTCTCCTTCTTGGCAGACGGCCGCGGTTCTTCCAGCTCTCGGCAGCTGGCAGCGACCCTTCCGTCCCAAGGCAGATGACTGCGGCTGCTCCCCTGGTGGATGGCAGTGGCGAGGACTTTGCGATAGCACATCCCTCCTTCCTCCTGGGTTTCAGTACCACTGTAACAGTATACGGATGGGCAAGGAGGAGGCAGGAACCGGCTGAACAGTCAACATAAAGTTTTAATGCAAAACTCAACATAAAACAAACATAAACAATAACACAAACAGACACACACCACGGCTGCGTGCATCTCTCTCTCTCGAACCGGGGTCTCCGGCTGCCCCTTATCTTGCTCTCCCGCTGATTCAGCGCCGGCTGTGCTCCATCACAACCCTCCTCATCACACAAAAATAATGACTTTTTTTAACAGGTTTCCTGAACACTCCCCCTGTCTACAATTGGTCAGGCAAACACATAGCCCTGCCCTAAACTCACGTCATTGGTTCAGCCTATGTTGGGCTGTTTGGGATACTTAAACGAACAGAGCAATGTTTTGAAAGTGCCACAGAGCCACAATGCGGGGAAAATGACCCGACCAATGTATTAGTTGTAGTCAACTCTGCATATTAAGGTGGGAAAGGACAAAGTATTTTTGTATTAACACTTCATATTTAAATACTGTAAACACATGGACAATGAAAATAATATGATCCAACTGATGTGCTTATGTTTAGCAATATTTAGATAATATCATTTATATGGAAGATGTTTAAATTAAAAGCCATGACCAAAACCTTTGATCAGAGGATTGACGATAGGTTAAGTACATTTAATTCTACATTTCTAACTTTAGTGGATAGATGGACATAAGTTATGTTGTTTTGTGTTGATGCTAAATATAATGATGACGGATGTGATAGATCTCATGCATCAGTAAGCAGTACGGTTCCTTACTGAATGTCATTTCAAATTAATGTCAAACAGAATATGGCCACCAAACCATGGAAATAAATGGTCCTGTCATCACATCACAGTGCTCATTTCACTGAGAGAAGACCACAAATGAAGCACAACAATAGTAATATGAACAATTTTTAAATGGCATTTGTGTGTGTGTGTGTGTGTGTGTGTGTGTGTGTGTGTGGGCAGGTTTAAGTGGTTTACGAGGATTTTTTTAGGTTACAAACTGGTAATTACATGGGTATTATGCTATAAATGTGGTTTTTGAGGACATTTCTTGTGTCCCCATAATTCAAATCGCTTAACATACTAAACGATATTTTATTGAAAATGTAAAAATGCAGAAAGTTTTTTGTGAGGGTTAGGTTTAGGGTTAGGGGATAGAATCTATAGTTTGTAAAGTATAAAAATCATTATATCTATGGAGAGTCCTCATAATGATAGCTGCACCAACATATGTATGTGTGTGTGTGTGTGTGTGTGTGTGTGTGTGTGTGTGTGTGTGTGTGTGTGTTTGTATTTAATTTATTTTTAATATTTTTGTTTTATATTTAATTTATAATACATTTACTTCTAAAGATGCTCTGAAGTAGTGGTGTCATCAGTTGTGCTTTTTACTGTGACGTGCACAACCAGTCAAAAGTCTGAACACAATTTACTGAATTTATGTTTCTCATGACATTTAAAACCTTCTGGTCTACAGGCTTGTGCATGCAATTAGTTTTGTAGACAAATATAGAAAAAAGTTTCTTTTCAAAAGTAACATTTTAATTTGGAGATTTTTTTTTTTTTTTTTTTAATGCATGGGTTGGACTGGATAGAGAAGTAATAGCAGCCAACAAGTATCCAGCACTACTTCAATACTGTTTACAAAGCATCCCATGTAGATAACTCATGATGTTGGTTGAGAGAATGCCCAGAGTGTGCAGAACTGTTATCTAGACAAACAGTGGCTACTTAAAAGAAGCTAAAATATTAGATAGATTTGATTTGTTTTACTCTTTTTTTTTTTGGTCACTGAATAATTTGCATACTTCCATTGGTAACACTTTACTCTAAAATTCCACCCATTAACATAAGTTAATGCATTTGGTATCATGAGCTGACAATGAAAAATATATTTTTACAGCATTTTTTTAATCTTTGTTAATGTTAGTTTATAAAAATACAATTGTTCATTGTTAGTTCATAGTGCATTAATGTTAACAAACACAACTTTTGATAAAAAAAAATTATATATATATATATATATATATATATATATATATATATATATATATATATTAGTATATGTTGAAATTAACATTAACCAAGATTAATAAATATTGTAAAAGTAATGTTCATTGTTAGTTCATGTTAACTAATGTTGTTAGCTAATGTTTACAAATGGAACCATATTGTAAAGTGTTACCCTTGTGTTCACCTTTCCCTTCTGATGCTACGGATAGCGTGCTGTGCGAGCAACCTCCGAGACACGGGTTCTGGTCCCATGGAAACCAGTAAGTAATCGCATTGACATTGTTGATTGTGATTTGGAGTTTGCGTTTTTGCTCTAAAATCACTTTTTTTTCCTCCACTGAGAGTTAGGTTTAGGGTTGAGGTTATGGCCGCAGTGACATGCACAGACCTTAGGGGCAGGGGTGAAAGGACATGGACAGAGTGTGAAGAAAAATCTGCTGTCAATAATTGTTGAGTGCTGTAGTAAAGACACCTCCGCTTAACTCTCCACTCTCTTAAAGGGCACCTTTACATTTGTGAAGGGCACCTTTAGATTTATGAACAAAAGGGGCAGCCCCCGTTCTGTGTATGTCAATATATGTTGAGTCTAAGGGAACTTTTGATGTCCCCCTGTACCAACACCGAAACATGATCAAGAAGGACTAACCCAAGCTAAATTATTAAGCACCCCCTGATCTGACAAAGAGATAAACAGTTACCCACCCTAAAGATCAAAATGCCCCCCCCCCCAAAGATTACATCATATTATCGCCACTTCTTGAGGTTAGGGTTAGGGAGTAGGGTTTATAAAATATGAATTCCTGTTGACTGTATTACAACAATTTCAACTAAAAATACAACTTGCTTTTGCCATCACACTGTGGATATGTCACAGAGGAAATGAACCTCACATATGCCCATACGTTAAAAAACACTTCCAGCTTCGGCCACTGGGGAGCAATGATTCTAATTTCGACAAGCACAGAGCAATTTCAACAGCAGCAACTTTCGCTAAAATTCACAGTGCGATTAGAGTATATATAAAATATTATATAACATGTAAAATGAAAGTGAGTCTCATGGAAATTGTTCTACCTTTCTCTGAATGTTTGTCTGAATTACACTGGCTATATAAATCTGAAATCAAACAGTTTTAAAATCATACAGCACAGAGAAAAACAACCATTTTGGATGAAAGCAATATACAAGCTGCCCCATCAGCTGCTCTGCTAGGTCAACAAACAGCCTGATCTTTCCTGAAGCCAACCGTCAATTACCACACAGACACATGGCCTTCTTGCTGTCTTAAATAAAGCGCCCGACACTCCCCGGAGCGTCACATATCAATACCAATCTGACAACCGCTGTTTCCACCTCGACCACAGAAGAGACAAGCTGCACCTGCCTCACCGTGGGACATGTGTCTGCTCGCCACTTCCCCCTGCAGAGAACACACACATGCACACACACACACACACACACACACACACAATCTTCACTTTTATTCTGTATTCAAGTGCCTTGTGCTATTTTCAGAGCCCATTATTATATTAATTTCAGCGTGGTGTCTGAGGCCTGTTGGTGTGGTACCTGAGGGTCCGGAACCTGCTTTTCTACAGTGATTTGTCGTGACATTCTGACAGAGAGCAGGGAGCATGGAAACAAAAGAACAAGTGTTGAATAGAGTCGCTGCTGCTGGCACTGGCTCTGGGTGGCTGCTGGCTGTGCCAATCTCACCCCTCAGCTTGTGTCCGGGAGGCGGGTGTCACTATGACAGTGAGGGGCATCACTCAGACTGGAGCTTCATTTGACTGGAGAGGATCAGTCTCCCTCCTTAATACAAGCGGACATGGTAAAATATCCTTTAACACTGTGCACCGCCCTCCTGCCCATTCAGAGTAGCTAACTGCCAGATAACCAGTGGTGAATTCTCAGGGCCAGCAAAGCCTTCTCTGCTGGCCTAACATGCCAAATAAATAAATATTTTTCATCCTTTCATTATCAATCACCTTTTAGCCTATGTATTTTTAATCGCTTTCCACTCTTAATTAATCTACAAACAAATAGAGAAAAACAAAAAGTTTATCCAGTCAGAATGTATTCCTTGATGCTTACAAGCGAAGTGTGACAACTGTTTCACAAATCACATGCCCAAAGCAGCGTGTGAATTTGAGCTCCACCCCGTCAGGCCTTCAGAATTTCTACAGAATCCCTCAACAGTGCAAATGAATGCGCATCTAAAGTCAGATTGTCAGATTCATCAACAAAACAGATTGATTTATTTGTTCTTGGTGGGTAGGATATGTCCCGGTCGAGGCATTCTAGCTGGCCTTGAGTGATGCAATCACGCTTTAAGTGCCGTAATTCGAAAGCAAGTGTGAGATCCTGCAGTCGACTGTCATTACTGCTGCTATCGCCATTGAGAAAGAGATCCTTATGGATTTAAAAACACGAGATGTTCTGCATGACTGTGTGATTGATTAATTTATTAAACAGGAAAGGAGGACTGATTTTCACTTCAAATTGGTAAGTGCTTTTTGCATTGTTATAGCAACATAAGGAGTTTTCTAAGTGTAAATTAGGCTGCTTGAGCATTCAGTGTCAGATCAAGTTTTGAAAAGTAGTGCTGCGTTCCATTCAACTCGTAAATTCGGATTTTACAACAAAGTGCAATGGAATGCATATTGAAGTCAGAATTACAACTTGTAGGCTCGTGCAGAAATTCTCAACTCGATTTCGCTGAGATGCAGGGGCATGATGTCACACAAACATGTCGACACTCAGGGAGATATACAAAGTAAGTGATAAACATTCACTTTAAATAATATCGATAAATGAGTTCGTTTCCACATTACATGATATTAAAGCTTGTTTAACAAACACCTGCAGAAACATGTGTATAAAACATTATAATCTCTTTTGATAATCGTACACCCGAAGCACAAATGCTAGCGCTGCAGCATTGTTTATCAGTTGGGTTGCTAGGAGATATCTCTAATGAGAGTCAAACCCCTGCTAAGCTAACAGGAGCATTGCAGTTCCGAATATTGGGGAATGGAATGCATTTATGGTCGGAGATATCAAGTAGAAATATCTCACATCCAGCTTGAATTGAATGCAGCATAACCGTGTACCCTGACGAAACGAAATTTATTGCAAGCAACATTTAAATCGCAAATATCATTAGATAGATTTTTTCCAGGTATTATAGACCTCCTTGATAGATTCGTATGAAAAATTATGAATTTTGAATGTCTGTTCGGGAGACAGTCATGCTGCAGTTCAAATTAGGCTTGCTTGAGCATTAAAGGAATAGTTCACCCAAAAATGAAAATTTGCTGATAATTTATTCACCCTCAGGCCATCCAAGATGTATCTGAGTTTCTTTCATCATCAAAACAGAATTTAAGATTTTTAGGATTTCATTTCAGGCCTCCTCCTTTAAACAATGCAAGTGAATGTACTCCATTTTTTGAAGGTTCAAAATACATATTTAGGGTGCATCAAAATAATCCACACGACTCCAGTCGACAAATAAAGTTCTTCTGAACCCAAACGATTGATTATTTTTAGAAACAAAACAATACTTATATACTTTTTAACTACAAATGTTCGCTTCCGTACATCTCTTTGACGCGCACTCATGAGAGAGATGACGTAAGCTCGTTGGTAAGGTCACGCGTCACATGGATGAGGCAGGAAGCGTGAGGAGCAGCGCTGTACAAAAGTTTAATTGTCTTTGCTGTAGATTTGTATTTGTATTAGTGTATTGTTCAAAATGGTCATTTGGCGTGTGTATCCTGGATGCTTCAACCTTCAGAAACCCCAAAGAAAATGCACGCTGGGAAAAATATTAACTTTTCATCGATTGCATATACATGATCATGAGCGATTGAAGCTCTGGCTTATCGCACTGAACCTGGATATCAGTACACACCTACAGGTGCATCTCAATAAATTAGAATGTCGTGGAAAAGTTCATTTATTTCAGTAATTCAACTCAAATTGTGAAACTCGTGTATTAAATAAATTCAATGCACACAGACTGAAGTAGTTTAAGTTTTTGGTTCTTTTAATTGTGATGATTTTGGCTCACGTTTAACAAAAACCCACCAATTCACTATCTCAAAAAATTAGAATATGGTGACATGCCAATCAGCTAATCAACTCAAAACACCTGCAAAGATTTCCTGAGCCTTCAAAATGGTCTCTCAGTTTGGTTCACTAGGCTACACAATAATGGGGAAGACTGCTGATCTGACAGTTGTCCAGAAGACAATCATTGACACCCTTCACAAGGAGGGTAAGCCACAAACATTCATTGCCAAAGAAGCTGGCTGTTCACAGAGTGCTGTATCCAAGCATGTTAACAGAAAGTTGAGTGGAAGGGAAAAGTGTGGGAGAAAAAGATGCACAACCGGCCGAGAGAACCGCAGCCTTATGATTGTCCAGCAAAATCGATTCAAGAATTTGGGTGAACTTCACAAGGAATGGACTGAGGCTGGGGTCAAGGCATCAAGAGCCAGCACACACAGACGTGTCAAGGAATTTGGCTACAGTTGTCGTATCCACTCCTGAACCACAGACAACGTCAGAGGCGTCTTACCTGGGCTAAGGAGAAGAAGAACTGGACTGTTGCCCAGTGGTCCAAAGTCCTCTTTTCAGATGAGAGCAAGTTTTGTATTTCATTTGGAAACCAAGGTCCTAGAGTCTGGAGGAAGGGTGGAGAAGCTCATAGCCCAAGTTGCTTGAAGTCCAGTGTTAAGTTTCCACAGTCTGTGATGATTTGGGGTGCAATGTCATCTGCTGGTGTTGGTCCATTGTGTTTTTTGAAAACCAAAGTCACTGCACCCGTTTACCAAGAAATTTTGGAGCACTTCAGGCTTCCTTCTGCTGACCAGCTTTTTAAAGATGCTGATTTCATTTTCCAGCAGGATTTGGCACCTGCCCACACTGCCAAAAGCACCAAAAGTTGGTTAAATGACCATGGTGTTGGTGTGCTTGACTGGCCAGCAAACTCACCAGACCTGTATTGTCAAGAGGATAATGAGAAACAAGAGACCAAAAAATGCAGATGAGCTGAAGGCCACTGTCAAAGAAACCTGGGCTTCCATACCACCTAAGCAGTGCCACAAACTGATCACCTCCATGCCACGCCGAATTGAGGCAGTAATTAAAGCAAAAGGAGCCCTTACCAAGTATTGAGTACATATACAGTAAATGAACATACTTTCCAGAAGGCCAACAATTCACTAAAAATGTTTTTTTTATTGGTCTTATGATGTATTCTAATATTTTGAGATAGTGAATTGGTGGGTTTTTGTTAAATGTGAGCAAAATCAGCACAATTAAAAGAACCAAAGACTTAAACTACTTCAGTCTGTGTGCATTGAATTTATTTAATACACAAGTTTCACAATTTGAGTTGAATTACTGAAATAAATGAACTTTTCCACGACATTCTAATTTATTGAGATGTACCTGTATATTCTCTCAAATACTGGAGGGTGTGCAGTGAACATTTTACCCCTGAGGATTTCAGACCATCGAAAGAAACAAAGGGTCGATATCTGAATTCATCGGCTGTGCCCATGCTGTTTTTTCAGCGAACTCAGATATGTGTGAAAACGTTGCCATTGTCACATGTCCCTGAGCGCTCCACTCATCACCTGATTTCTAATTCACCGCACCTGCACTCAATTCACTCGCTTCAGTTTGTGAAGCTTCTCTTCTGTGTGATCTCACTGTGTAAATCCTGTGAATCTCAGTAAACACTCTCACACTTGGTTTCACTAACTACAACTTGTGTGGCTTGAATTCCTGACAGTCATATAGCCTCTATATTTCTACTAAAGAAAAAGCACAAGTAGATAACGCAACGGCATTGCTCCGAAATAAAGGATGGTTATTTACTGCAGTCATGTTTTTGTTTTATTTTTTATTATTGTTTGAAATTATTTTTTATTTTACATTGTTTTGAAATTGTTTTGGACTGTTTTGGTTTGTTAACGGCGCTTGGTCTGTGCAAGTTTCTCTTGTAAACAATGACACACTTCCTGCCTCCTCTTCCACGTGACCTTACCAACGAGCTTACGTCATCCTTCTCATGAGCGCGCGTCACAGAGATGTACGGAAACAAACATTTGTAGTTAAAAAGTATATAAGTATTGTTTTGTTTCTAAAAATAATCAGTCGTTTGGAACTTTATTTGTCGACTGGAGTCATGTGGATTATTTTGATGCACCCAAAATATGCATTTGGACCATCAAAAAATGGAGTACATCACTTGCATTGTTTAAAGGAGGAGGCCTGAAATGAAATCCTAAAAATCTTAAATTCTGTTTTGATGAAGAAAGAAACTCTGAGGTCTGAGGGTAAATTATCAGCAAATTTTCATTTTTGGACTATTCCTCTAAGTGTCGTTTCAAGTTCTGGCTTTCGTGCATGGACGTGTTTTTAAAATGTAAATTGGTATTATTAGTTAGCTGCGACATATTGTATGATGCCCAAAGACATAGGGCGTCTTATTCATTGTGAAACTGTGTTTTCTTAATGGCATGAATCACACTGAAGGCCTAGACTTTAAATACACGGCCCACCACTGCAGATAACCCTCAGCTTTCAGTCCAATTTCTTACAGTTTTTCTCAACAAAGCACTGGAGTAAAATGCACTTACAAGAAATGACCATAATAACTACTGTTTCTGCCAAAATACTTACAAACAGTAGTTACAAAATCTATTAAAGTAAAAAATAAAATCTAAAAATTAAGACATGTTCTTTGTCAAACAGTCCCTTATAAAAACCAGTAATGGTATCAGATGGTAATACCATGGTAATTTGATATAGCCTATAGCATGGTACTAAAATGTACTTCAAATAACTCTATGGTAGTACCATGGTACACTTTGGTAAGTGGTGTAAAAGCTTTCAGAATCCTTTCATTTTGTTTCATTTCTTGTTTGGAGGAGGCTAATAACAAGCTACCACTACTTTACTGTAGTAACAATGACAGTAGTATCTATTTGTGTGGAAAGTATTGTTACCATCACAACAAACTGACATTAACAAGCACTCTGGGCAAAAAATATCACCAAAACTGACAAAAACTTTGCAAAACTTTTTTTTTGTTTTTGTTTTGCTACCCATCATTTGATTTATTCCATAAAGTTTTATTCTAGGCCTTAGGTTACTAGATAAGGGTTTAGCTGTAGTTATCAGATAAATGCATTCACCGTCTCATTTGTCTGTTTAAACAAAACAAAACTATTAGAATACATTTTAATTAACTGGCTGGTTGTTAGATTATACAACTCTACAGTAGAGACATGGTAGATTGTCATGGAATTGTTGTTTTAAGTTTTGGAGTTGTTGGGAATTTTTGTTTTGTTTTTGTTTTGTTATATATTGTGCATAATTTACAGCTACTTTTGTATTTGATGTTGGTTTGATTTTATAGGTAACAGCCATTATTGTTCAAACTGAGAATTTTGAATTCAGTTGATTAATTCAATTCAAGTATTTGACATACAGTAAATGACAGTGTTTTGATATATTTAGAAAAAAACATATGCCCACATTAAGGCAGACAATGCCTCTGGAAATCAGTTGCAGGGGGAATTATTTTGCCCCATGATACAAATAAAAAAAAAAAAAAAAAATTAAAATAAAATAAAAAAAATGTACGGGGTTTCATATCTACAAATGGCCAAACATTTTTTCCAGTGAGAGTATGATGAATTTCAACAACATTTCAATGACCTCTCACTACTGCATAACAGCAAAGTCTGATTTGAACCCAAAAATTTAAAAATGAGTAATGAAGCCTATGCATGTAATCATAGGGATTGTGACGACTGTAATACAATTAAACTGACAGCTGAGTCTAAATCCAATGCAAGTCTTTGAGTCGCAATTATAAAAGCACTTCTGCTTGACAGGGGCCTAGAGACAAAAACCTAACACTTGAGGTAAAAAAAGGAGAAAATAATATCCTGGGGAATTATAATGGATGAACTCATAAGGTTTGGATATAAGAAGGCAGGGCTGTGATAAGACGGTACCATTCCAGCCCCCTCCTAATGGATGGCTTTACTGTAAGTCTTCTCTCCCTAATTAATAACACACTTATAGTTTCCAGATGCAGGACAAACAGAGTGAAAAAATGAGGGGTGATTAACGACATAACACTTAAGCTGAAGAGGACATCTCTCCCTTTCCCTTTTTATCCCCCCCTCTCTCTCTCTCTCTCTCTCTCTCTCCTGACATCCTCGGACCACCGACAGGTCCCTGCACATCCCCTGACAGGTGGAATAATAACCATCATACATCACTGCCCTCGAAAAGTCCAATAACCTAAATCTTCACTTGCCACACAGCCTGAGACTCAATTACTTTATTGACATGTAATCTTCATAAGGGGAGAAATATTGAGCATGTAAGGTCAGTCAGTTATGAAGACATATTATCATATTATCTGCATGGGGGTTGCAGGGGCTAGGACCTGACAAAGCTAATTATAATTGTACATGTCACAGGGCTCAAAGTGTATTATGTGCTTGGCTGCTTGAGTAAGTCTGGGCAGAGGAATTGGAAGGACAGGGGGTGTGTTTCCAAACATAAAGGCAGGATGCCTTTTTAAGGGCATGCAAACTAATGAAGTCAGATAGCATTGAATATAGGTCCAGCACACTAATCTCTCTCTTTTATTCATATATATCATAAAGGCATCATTTGAGATATTGAAACGATTATCTATTGCTATTGAACTGCGTGATGGGATATTGGAGGATAATAATACTTATTAAGTACATTATGTGTATGCTGGACCAAAAAAAAAAAAAAAAAAAAAAAAAAAGATACCTTGTATAGAGCTTAAAGTTCAGCAAATACCAGTTGTGATTTGTGCAGTGACTTGAACAGTTGCACTGCCCAAATGTCACTGTTAGTTAACGATTCCAAAAACCAAGCCTGTGGCTGCTTCACCCCCTCACCCTTTCCCCTCCCCGAGGTTCTCTTAATATCAACCAACCAACCCTCCATACTGGTTATCATCACAATATATTATGATATATTCATATAAACAGGCCTCTATTTGAAAACAGAAGTTATATCTAAATGTCCTTTGACCACCCCCAACAAATATATATTATATATATATATATATATATATATATATATATATATATATATATATATATATATATATATATATATATATATATATATTCTTTTTTTTTTTTTTTTTTTTTTTACAGGACTATATTTAATATCTGGAGAGTAAAACTTAGTTTTTTAGTGGGAAAAGCTATGGCTACTTTAAGGCATAAAAACAAAGTATTGCCCAGAGTCACAACATGAACAGGGCAGCCAGGTCACTGGATATGAACACGCCTTTGCTTGCTTCCTTGCAGGGGGAGAAATTGCACTTGAGGACATGTGTGTTCATTCCAATGTGTTTTATTTCATGCCATTTTTGTCTTTTATCTGCCTCCTGCTTTCTGAGAACAGTGTTGTATTTCAGGCTATGCTGAATGATTAAAACACTTGCTGGAAGCTGGTTAACAGAAGCTTAATGGTGTCAAGCGTAGAGGAGTATTTTAAGAGTATTTGCGAAGACCTGAGACAATTCAGAAACAAACGTATAAAAGTATATACTCTATTTTACATTAAATATATATTTTTGCAGTGCTTTTTTTTAGTGTGTGTGGATAAAAAATCAAAATAACTACAAGTCAAAATTTTGGACACACCTACTCGTTCCGATATTAAAGTAATATTCCAAGTTCAATACAAATTAAGCTCAAACAACAGCATTTGTTGCATAATGTTGATAACCACAAACTTTTTAAAGCAAAAATCTGTTATAGTAAGGCACTTACAATGAAATGCAAGTTTCAAAAGTATAGACATAAAACATAAATATTATACCTGCTAACATGATTTAAGTGTGATAAAATCACTTACCAACCTTATCTGTGTTATATCCAATATTACAACTTCGTTTAACGGCGTAACACCATAAACCCTATGAGCCATTTTATCTCACTAAAATCATGTAGAAAAGAGATTTTATCACACTTAAGTCATGTTAACATGTACAATATTTACGTTTGGTGACTATACTTTTGAAACGGTGTGCATTTTAACATTTATGTACTACCCCATTCATTTCCATTGTAAGTGGCTTACTGTAACCACAATTTTTAAAGAAACGAGGAACAAGTCGAAAATATTTTCTGTGGTAATCAGTATTGTCACAAATGTTGTCGATTGAGCTTAACTTGTATTGAACCCTGAATATTCCTTTAATACTTTTTTCCACATTTTTGAATAAATTATTTGAATTAATTCATGAACATTATGTAGTGACCAAAAAGTTTTTTATAAATCAAAACTATCTTATATTTTAACTTCAACTAATCCATGTAATTATTTTTTTATTAAATGTTTAGTTTTGAAAATAAATTCATCCTAAAGCACAATTTATGTTTGTTTACATAACTAAATTTTATAAATACCATTTGAGTATAAGCCTTTAGATAAACCTTTAGATCAAGAGGTTTTTAAGAACAAGAAAAAAAATTCAGTCAAGTGAAATGGGAAATATATAAATGAAAAGATATTTATGAGCATCTCATTAGTTTTAATGGTAACAATTGGAAACATGATGTGAAAATTTCACTTTGAACACAATGTGGTTGGTAACTCTTTTGTGTGTATCCCATTTGTTCGCTAAAACAGTCTACCAAATGACTCAGAGAATCCATCAGACAGAATACGACAGCAGCAAAATTTGATATTGACATCTTATGTTGGCTAGGTGACCTGAAGTTGAGTGGTTAAACCAGCCGCATGATTGAAGAGGCATGATTTCCTAAGGAAATGAGGAAAATACTCATTCAAATGACAGCAATCTGGAATTCATTTCAGTGTCTGACCTCTATGACTCAGTCAACTCAACAGTCTTACAGCAACACAACATGTCAGGAATGATCACCTAATCAAATTATGACAGTAACATAACGCGTCCACTTATATTAATATGATGGGGAAACCTGCTCTCTTTAGTTCTAATTCATTGGCAAATCATTTTGACAGATTAAAAGTTGCATGTGATGGAAAGCCTTGTTTGACCTAGTTATTTGCTTATTTTTAGGACTGTGTTTTAACTATTTTGACTGAACCTAATATCTGAGTGCTAAGGAAGTTAAAGACACAGCTCAAACTACCTGACCTCAAATGACTTTGATAAAACATGACATTAAAGGGGTCATGCCATGAGGAATCAAATTTTCCTTGATATTTTGACATACAGTATAAGGGGTCTTTCTACTATGAAAACATACAGTAAATTTCAGAACTCAACACTTCATCCCCAATGCAATAAAAGATTTTATTGAAACTGTAACAGATCAGGTTCTTGGGATGGAAAGGAGGAAGCGGGAAATGGTGAACTTCAACTCAAAAAGGTATGTTTATTTTCACAACTCAAACAAAAACTTGCTTTCCAACACACTCATGCACACAGGCTCGGCGAGTATGTGTCCGGGGCTCTCTCTCTTACCTTGCTGGCATCCGGCTCCCTCTTAAATCCATCTCCAACTCTCACTGCAATGACAAACAGCTGTTAGAGACAATCATTGCTAGGTGATGATTCTTACCATTCTAATCTCCTGATCTAGCTCTCCATTCACAAGCCGGCGCTCAACCACGCCCCCACCACCATAGAATCCAAGCTGCAAAAACACCTCATTCTCTACTTCCGCAACTTCCCTTTGTCACTAGGGGGCACATTAATTAATGACTGCCTCTACAGCGAAAAAACATCAAAGTCTGCTTTACGTCATTGCACTGTTGTGCCTCAACGGACATTGGTCTCACTCTTTTCAGTTTCTGCTCAATAAAACAAAGCCCACACATTACAATTCCCGAGCTAATCTTCTCATACTGATTCAACAAAAGATCTGAATGGTAATGAGTAATCTGCATGGTACTGCCATTACAAGAATGAGTACAAACTCCTAATATCCAAATGTGGATGGTCCTAAAGACGAATTACCAGTTTCCCACCTAAAATGCAGTACCACAATTGGCTAAGACACCTTTCAAGGAGTGTCAATCCTAGGATTAAAACCCACTACTTGGAACCAATAGTCAGTTGTCAGTTTTCATCAGAAGATTGCTGCTCATCTGCTCAGACTTCATCCTGCTCATCCAGACTCTGCGAGACCATCTTATTCTCCAAAATAGCTCCGAGACTCTCCCTCTCTCCAATATGGCAAGAAAAATGTGAGCATACTTTTACATACACTGAACTAATACATTATCTTAAGGTTTACCTACTGCATTCATGCAGAGAGTTATTAAGATAAATGGTTTACTGATGGTTTCAAGTAGCGGTCTCTCATTTCTCACTTATTCCCATTCAGCTCAGGACTTTACATTTTCTCTGTTTACCCATTACTTTTGTTTACTTTGTGTGTGTGTGTGTGATAGTTTGTTAGTTTAGTGTGTAGTATTTCCCTTCTATTTTAGTTTGTTTTAGAATAGTCAATATAATATCGTTTGTATTCACATGTTGCTGTTTGATGATTTTTATGTTCTCAAATTAAGGTCACTGGTTTGGGCCGATCTGTACTACTTTGCTCTAAAATAATCACTCTTAATCTATATAAAATTGTTACTGTTTATGGCCAAAACTGTGACAACTTAATAGAACTTATAGGCATTTGTATCAAATATTCGGTGGATGAATACGTTGATTAATTGTCTAAAATTGAACTGGTTCATTCTCTTCCGATTGAGTTTCAAATATGCCTGTATTGGAGGGGCTGCACAATATTAGCCAATCATAACAGTGGCCGTTTCCGTTGTTTTAGCGAGGTGCCAAAACTGAGCGTTTCAAACAGAGGGCTAGAGACAGAGTGGAAAATGATCATATATTACTAAATTATGACTGTTTTGGTGCAAAAAAAACTTATGTCATGAGTATGTCATGACCCCTTTAAAGGGATAGTTTACCCAAAAAATGCTCACCCCCATGTCATTCCAAACCCATATGACTTCCTATCTTCTCTATAAAATAAATAAATAAATACATTTAAAAAAAGAGGTGTTAGGCAGTGTTTCACAAAAACAAAAAAAATAAAAAAATAAAAATAAAAATAAAATTTGCCAGAACTAATCCTTTAAGTTTAAGTACCTGGTTAAATTTGGCCAAAAGTCTTACTCCTCTTTTGAGGGAGCCATCATCCATAGTAGAATGTCAAATTCTCATAAATTTGCAGTTTGAATCTCTGACAGAGCTGATCCACCCTCTTTTAGGCTGTATGGCAGTGAACGTTAACTGTCCATTTCCCAGCATTCAGATGGAATAAATGATGTGCTTGGTCATTAACTTGAGCTGTACTGATCCTCTCATAATGGCTCGTGTTCAGACATCAGAGTAGGGTGTTTCGTGATGGTGTGCTGAGGTAGAGCCAGTTGACAACAAATCTATAAATTCACCAGTGAGCACAGACACAGTTTTGACAACAGTCCAATGGAGTTTACTGTAACTGACAGATGAGCTCTTTCCCTTCCAACAGAATGATTTCATCCAAACAATATGTGTGGATCGGAGGGGAGTCATTGTTTTAAATTGCTTATTAACTATATATTTTCACAATCAACTTGTCTAATTGACTTGTCGACTAATACAACGCATAATAACAGAACACAACACAGTTGTCTCAAAACACCATTTTTTAAATGATAGCATTTTTTAAAACTTTTTCTTACGGTATAGAAAAAAACTTGACGCTCCTGTATGTGACACTAAAAAACAAGTGAGATGCAGCGTAATGGTCAAAGACGTCCATCTATTGCATGTTTACATAGAAAAACTATTAAAAACAATGCAGATGGATGCGAAACTCCCCTGACGCAGAACACAGGGGACGAACACATATATTTTGCTTGCCACCTTAAAATGCAATGATCAAGGCGCGATATGCTCAAAAAACAGTGCGACTTTCAACGCAACAGCAAAAGTGTTTGAGAGGGGATGAATTTAACAATGCAACTTCTGAGAGAGTTTTGTAGTGCAAACTTCCACCTCCACTAAAAATGTCAAAACAAAAAAGAAAAAAAATCTAAAACTAGTCAGTCTCACTATAAACTAGTCGATTATTAGACAAATAGTTGACCATCGTGACCATCCCTATTCCTTATGCTAATAACACTGTAAATGCTAAAGCCACATTTCCGATATTTTAAACATTCAGTCTCCTGATGAAGCGGTTTGAAAAGAAGCTTGGATGGACACATCTCATAACATGTTTTCATCTGTTATGATGATTAATAAGCCCAAAACAGATGATCCATAATTAAAAAAGAATAATGGAAGCTGTCAGCAAATGAATTGCTATCATTTGTAAATCGTAAATTGTATATTGAATCACATTAACAAAAGCTAATGTTGCCAAAAAAAGGCCTATCTTAAGTATGAATAATAAATTCTTCCTGCGTGTATCTTCCACGCTTCAGAATTATAGCTCTTCAGAGTGTTTTTCTCCTCCTGCAAGCAGCATTTATCTTCATAAACTTTTCCAGTGGCCCGTCACATAATCATTATAATACAATCAGTGTTCATTGTGCGCAGATCAGTTTCTCCATCAGAAAGACAAGTTGCTCAACATCTGCCAGGACTCAGCAGCATTGGAGAGGTTTGAGGAACCCCCTGACATGAACACAGCCATCCAGATCAACCTAAGCAAGAGAAGGGAAATTCAAGGAACCCGCATCGATCCTGCCGTAAACATATCCAAACCATTTGGCCTGCCTCTTCATATATTACAATGATAAAGTCCTGAGGTTCGAGAATCTGAAAGCCATACCTAACCCTCGTTCAACTCTTGGCAGATCTAAAAGCACACAGGAAATACTATCCTGCATCTCGCATGTCCCAAACTCGAGTCACAAATCATGCACAAATATGAATAATGCTTAGGCTGCATTAGCAATCACTTTCAAAGCTGATTAAAACACAGGCATGGGGTATCCATTTGTGTGATATATTTGCTGTCAGTCTCCTGAGATGGTCCAGCATGACTGGGAAGCAGACCAATGCCCAAAGTCTGCAAGTATATATTGCGAGTGGGCTGGGCAGGCATGTTTCAATTCATGTCCTTGTCCATCATGCTGACACATTCTCAGAGGTATCACTTAAAGCTCAATAGTGTGCCTTTTGTGTGTGTATTAATAGATGATCCTGGAGGGGCTTCTTAATGATGGGTCCTGTAATTTTGTACTGATTAAAGACTTTAAATGGATGACAGCTATCTTCAGCTTTAGCAGTGAATAAACTGCTGGTGGTGGCCTAATGGTAAACTATTTGGGCTGCAAAGATCACAGCTTTCATTTGCAGAAGGAAATGAACAAGACAGCTACAGAGGTTGTTCTTTATCACCATAGTGCCTAAAAGCAAGGTTCTTGAAGGTAAAGTGTGTAATTTCTGTACCACTAGTGGCAGCAAACAGAACTGCAGAAACAATGACTGATTCAAACACTTTCCCTGTTCTCCATTGTGTCCCTGTCCTCCAAACAGGCAATCTTACCCCAAACTTATGAGCCAATGCTGTAATGTCTGACCCAGTCAAACAAACAAATCTTGCATAATGCCACCGGTGGTATAATCGTTACACACTTATCCTGGCTGTCTGTGGTGGTTCTATAGTATAGTAATGATATATACCATCATGAATGATTACCATATCCATATATTATAACATTTACATTGTACTCAATTAAACCTTGGTAATAGCATGGTACTTTTTGCTTAGACAAGGCTATTAAGAAAAATAAAAGATCATTGTGAAGTAGCTAAAGTAACTACTCCCTCTATGGGGTGGGAGACATCTTGCATAGCCACACTTTTGAATAATGGCATAAAGTCTGGTCCACATTGCAGCTTATTCTGCTGCAGTGACTGTCTGAGCAACTTGTAAATCAACCAATCACACTTTTGTTTTATTTTAACGTGGGTTTATCTGAAACAGATTATACAGCAGAAAATAGAAATATATTGGAATATGTGGACTTTGTGAGTAAAAGTTAACATAAAAAAATACAGATTATTTCACAGATACACTAAGAAAACAATATGGAATACACAACTCTGTGGATGTCTTATTAACTTGCTACAAAGTGCTTAAAAAAATTCTACAATTCTACAAAGATTTGATGCCAGTACCCTAGCAAACTTTAGCAAATTCAGTGATAAATTAATTCTCTAAAACCTTGTAAACACGACTTGAGGTGATTTTCCACCATCGGGCTGAACGGTTCTCGTTGCGGTACCATGCCATTCTGTAATGATCAGGGCTTGTTGAAGGTTATGGTTTTCTGCGAAATCAGAATTAGAATGGACTGAATGGGCAAGTGACCAATCATGAGTTGCCACATCACTACAGGTGGTTCTACCAGAATTGTTCTCTGTCCTGAGAAAGGTTAGCTAGCTAATTGTACAGAGAAACCTGGGCCAGGAATGGTTTGTTAACGTACCGTACCAAACCATGTTCAAGTGGGAATGCTACTGGAACTGTTACTCACTGGGTTTAAAATGGTTTGTCCTGAGGGTGGAAAATTGCTTTTGGTTTCCAGGTGGACTGATTAAATTAAAAAAAAAAAAAAAAAAACCTGTGTGCTCTCACTCCTGGAAGTTGCATAAATACAGCCAATCAGATTAGAGCTTGCCGGATCAAGAAATATTTTAAAATCATATCATATATATCATATAGTATCATATATCATATTGTATCATATCATATCATAATATATAATATTATATAATATATCATATAATTGCATATCATAATATATCATATCATATATATATATATATATATATATACAGTATATATAATAAAAATATCATATCATATATTATATCTTATATCGTAATATATCATATCATTTCATTTAATATAATTTCATATCATATCATATCATATATCAATGCTTTCCAGTGTTGTGTGTAATATGAATCAGACGGTCAGTGAATGGATTATGGGTGGTTTGTGAGTGTGCCACATGAGAATTAAACTAGAGTGGGATTGAGGCCATTTCAACTCATGAAGGAGGACAGCTATGATTTGATATTAGCATGCCTTATTAACTAAGAAATTATCTTTCCCTTTTATCTACCAATGACTGCACTTAAGTACAAACAAATATGTTAAGTGATATCAAAATAAACACAATGCCATCCTGCCTGTGATGTTGAAAACTTCTCTACATTCAGCATCAACTTCTCAGTTGTGCCTTCAGAGACTCATTCCACTACATCAAACATCAAAGTATGAGGGGAAAAGAGAATGAAAGAAAGACAAAAAAAACAAAAAAAAACAAACAAAAAACAATGATGCTGATGACACATCCTTAAATCCAACACAAACAGAATTATTCAACGAATGCAGTGCCATCTCATATGGAAATTATGACACTGAGGACAGAGAAGCCACCTCTGAACTGTTAGAGATGCCAAGCCTGAGTTCAGCAGTTGAACCTGTCAGGGAAGTTAAGTATGTCCTGGTGTTTTAATCTACCTTGCTCTAAGGACAAAGAAAGGGAGGGTTGCGTTCCAGGCTCGGTGATAAACAGGACACTGACTGCCTCATGGAAGAATCCAATCCCATCTCTCTGTTCTTTTCTTTCTTTCTTTCTTTCTTTCTTTCTGTGATAGATGGTGAAGAATGGCTGGAACGTTCTGGCTCTTCCTCTGTCCTTCTCCATTAATCTCTATCTTCAGACTAATGGATAATCATGCTCCCATGCCAAATCAGTCCTGGGAGGCCCACACTGACCTCTTGAGAGAAATCATATCATCTCTCTCTGACAAAGGAAACATAAGCTGTCCTCGCAAAGAGAGGCCTATAACATCCCCTGGCAGCTCCTATGCAAGACTGCAGGCCTAAAACAGTCAACTCACAGCAGTGGTCTTCCAAAGATGGATTGAAAGCTATTACAGATAATTAATCAAGGCTGAAGAAGACCAGGGTTATTCAAAGCAGATGTATGGGAGTTACATCAAATGACTAATACAAACAAATATCATAAGTGCTCTTTTTTGTTCTTGTAGCTCAACTGGTAGTGCGCTAGCACTGCCAAAGTCATGGGTTCAATTCCCAGGGAACACACAAATTGATAAAATGTATATATTGAATGCATTGTAAGTTACTTGGGATAAAAGTCTGCCAGATGCAAAAAAAAGTAATATAAATGTTTTATGTTTTTGAGTTTGTTTGTTTTTTCAAACACACAACTTTCCATCTATTATGTTTTGGCACACAATCTGAAGACAGTCAAGGTTTAAATCTCAAAGTCAATGTAACTTGCGTGATGGCCATTCATTTTTCATAGGAGCTCATTACTTAGCTGCAGCTGAAATTAAATGTGTGTTGTTTTATACAGGGATTTTAAAAGAACACAAAACACCCCAAACACATTATAAAGAGTTCCTAAACACCTCATCAGTGCACAAACTGGAAAGGCCTTTGGATCATAACATTGTCATGTGGCAAATATCTGTAAGACAGCCCCTCATCCAAATAGCCCAATCGAAAACATGTGTCAGCCATTTGACAAGGGAATATGTAACAGAATAAACATGCAGCATTCTCTTCAGGAATGAAGTAATGGGTATTATTTTATTTTATTTCTTATTAAGGCACAAGCGTAACTATGTGGTTAACAAATTTATGATTTTGAAATGTTGAAATAACTACTTTCAGAGTAGTTATTGGCTCCGTTACAAAACCTGGTGAGCTGCCTATAGTACATAAGCAGCATGTTTATTCATAGGCGCACTCCCGACGATCTCCATCAAAGTCCAAGATGGCGAACAAAGCAAGATAAATGTTGGTTATAAATGTACATATGTGCTTGTAAATAATTAATATATGGATATACATATAAATACATGGATTAATTCTAAATAGAATGGTATCTATAAATTAGCTCAATGTAAATAAAAAAGTGGACTATTTTAGCCAATATTTGTGAATGTATTTTTATGTTTATTAAACTTTCATGTTATTAGCTTTGCAACATGATAAGTCCAAACTCTGCTGAAATCAATTGTGAGTTGAGTCTCCTGTGCGCTTATGAGGTTCTATTTCTGTTAAGATGCTGCCTTAGAAGAGAGACACTATATCTATGTTAATATATAATTTGTCTATATTACATGCCATTTCTTTGATGGATAGTCTATACATTTGCAAAATGTACTGACTAAAAAAAGGAATATATACATCAAAGCAGTCTGTCATAACTAGTCTTTAAAAATACAGCCAGTAAGTCAGGATTCCAAACTCCCTATCATAATGTCAGAGTAATGCCTGATAGGGCCAGTCTGGGCCAGTGCTGGGTTGAGAATAACACTCATCAAGGGAGAAACATTACTGGTAGAACCATCATGAAACAGGCTTTAGAATCTTGTCGAGCACGTACAAGCACGTTTACCATACCAAATGCTAAAGTTGCATAAAAATACTGACATGAACTCTCTGGAAGACACATCATAGTCCTACTGAATAAGAAATAACAGGGCTGTAGTAAGGAGTTCTTGGGCCAGGTACAAAATGTTTTCAGCTGGAGAGGGGGCTCCAGTTATCCCATAAGTGATATTTACCAACATATATTTTTACAATATATATATATATATATATATATATATATACAGGGTGTGCAAAACCTATTACTTCACACAGCAAAGTTTTGGAATTCAGTTGTTATTTATTAAAATGAAAACCCAACAATTATTTATTGTTTTCCAGTTTGTCATTATAAAATGATACAGTATTACTATTATTACTTTGAGGATTTGTTGTATACAATAGTAATATATTCCTGTCTTATTTACTTTCACCTGGAGCTTTTATTCTGATGCTGCAGTATATTGTACACCATGTTGCAAAAGTCTGTATTTTTTGTAAGCATTGTAGACAACATTCGTAACAGTATTGTAACAGTAAACATGCAAGGCACAGCGGCCCCTCAACACACTGGAGCAGAAAGAAAAAAAAAACATTGCCGTTTATCAAGCGCTGAATCTTTGCTTGGTGCAGAACAATCTGAAATATTGTTAAACATTGTAACAGTCACCTCTCTGCAACCTGAACTTGTTGAGAATGTTAAATCTCTGTGAGACCTGTGCTGAAAACAGTCTAGACACAGTGCAGAGAATCAAAGAGAAGGCAGGTGTTTTGACATGCGTTTTTGTGTCAAGTTAATAAGAACTTCAGGTTTCAGTGTCTAAAAATGTGCCGGTCCTGCATGAGACATTGAAGAAACAGCAAGATGTGGTGCAGCAGTCAAGGACATTCGTCCAGCGTGTTTACATAGGAAAACAATTAAAAACAGAGCAGACACATGAAACAAGTTAATAAAGCCTATATATTTTTTCATAAATTACAAACCTGAACCCAAAGTCCTACTTGATAACCTTTGGCAGCTTCTGATATGAACCGCTCTGAGAGCGCTGACAACAGCGTATTCATGCGTGTACCTAGAAGAACATGTCACTCAAGTTGGTCTTTAGCTTTTCTAGCTAGCCTCCCAGCCTGTCCAGTCTGGTCTTCATCTTGTTTTTCAGCCTGGCAAAGCTGCTCTTCAGCTGGTCTAGCTGGTCTCCTAGCGGTCAAGATGGTCTTCAGCTGGTTTATTTGGTCTCCCAGCCTGGCCGAGATGGTCTTCAGCTGATCTAGCTGGTCTCCTAGTCTTTCAAAGTTGATCTTTAGCTGGTTCATTTGGTCTCCCCAATTTGGAATGCCCAATTCCCAATGCGCTCTAAGTCCTCATGGTGGCGTAGTGACCTGCTTCAATCTGGGTGGTGGAGGACGACTCTCAGTTGCCTCCACGTCTGGTTGACGCATTTTGTTGAGCGCATTACCGTGGAGACATAGCGGGTGTGGAGGCTTCACACTATTTTCCACGGCATCCACGCACAACTCACCACACGCCCCACCGAGAGTGAACCACATTATTGTGACCATGAGGAGGTTACCACATGTGACTCTACCCTCCCTAACAACCGGGCTAATTTGGTTGCTTAGGAGACCTGGCTGGAGTCACTCAGCACCCTGGATTCGAATTTGTGACTCCAGGGGTGGTAATCAGCGTATTTACTCACTGAGATACCCAGGCACCCCAACGTGAATTTTCTTGATAAAAAAATATGATTGTGCCTGGTAACATGTGCATGTAAAATGGCTAGAAATAGCATTTTAGCTTAGCGTAAAGCTGACAATTTACACAAGGTTTATTTCTATTTCTTCTGCTCCAAACTTACTTCAAACGTACTTCTCTGTCTGCTCGTATGAATGTAACACATCATAAGAAAGTGTTTCACCGCTGTTCAAATGCACTTTGGATCGCATCATTTACATGTATAAATGTATTCCATATGAAAGGACTAAATATTCAATTAAACAAATGACAATAAAATGCAAAGTAATCTCTTCAGTAATCAAAATACTTTTTGAATGTAACTGTATTCTAATTATCAATGATTTAAATTGTAACTTTAGTGGAATACAGTTACTTATATTTAGTATTAATCCCATTACATGTATTCCGTTACTCCCCAACCCTGTATATATATATATATATATATATATATATATATATATATATATATATATATATATATACACTTAACAAGCACTTTATTACTTTATTTATTACCTGTACACCTACTTATTCATGCGATTATCTAATCTATCTATCCATCCATCCATCCATCCATCCATTCATCTACTACTGTGTGTGTATACATATGTAGTACAAATGCTAAAACAGTACCGTCTCTTTAAGAAAACAGGCAGTTCCACATTTTGTTTTGGTTAAGAGAATATTGATGAGAATAGAGTGGCATGTGTTCTTTATTATAATTAAATGTTTTTGTTTTTGTTTTTGTTGTTTTTTTTTTTTTTTTTTTTTTTATCAACAACTGACTGTAAAGAACAGAAAGGGTATTAAAAGAGAAATTATTAATGACAAATGGATTGCGTAGATTTTGCCTTGGACAGACATTACACGGTACAAGTCAAACCTAACTTTTACTCTCATCACACGGTGGATCTCGGTGCTGATCTTTGCATATCAAAAGATCTATCTTAAGAATGGATATCGAGATTTTTCAAATGAAGATTGCGATTACTTCGAAAAACTATATTTTTACTCAGCACTAATCCCTGGTATTTATATTTTAAGTCATTCATTTTTGTTTTATGTGTTCAACATGGCAAGATCCCATTTTTTTTGTTCAAATGAATATTTAGTCCTTTCATATGGAATACATTTATACATTTGTACATCCGGTTGCAAATTACTGGTCTAGCTAGTCTCTCATGGCCAAGCTGATGTTCAGCTGGTTTAGCTGGTCAGCTAGCTGATCTCCCACCCTGAGCAGCAAGTGGCCAAAACCTTATTACAACAAGGAAACCAGATCAGTGTTACCCAGCTGGGAGACCACCTTAGATCAACAAACCAGCCAAAGTCTGATTCAGAATGTATTTTTTTCAGCAGTGAGAGGAGAGTATGATGGCTGAAAGAGCATATCTTTAAGTTTTGCTTGTAGGATTTAGTTTAATGTATTTTTTACACATGAAAACACATGCTAACAGCAAAGGCAAAGAGGAAAAGAGGAACAACTGCTCAAGAGGACATAATTAAGAGGCATCTCTGCCAACGGCAAAGCTTGGGGCTATTGCATATCCACTGGGCTGTAAAACGAGACAAGCAGCACATCACCAACACCAATCAAACGTATCTCAATTACACAGGATCGTAGGCATAACTTTCTCTGTCTAGGGCTGTGTGTTAAACATGGCATTATAGCTAAACAATGTGGTTCAGATCCAGACTTTAGTAAATGAGTGATGCACGCTATCCAGATGTAAGTTAATGGAGGGTAGGGAGACAAGCAGCAGGTGTAAATCTCCCTCTGTCCTGCTGGGTTCTAAAAGTCAGTGCTTAGCACCCACTGCTCCATCATCTGGCCTCTCCCAGCCGCTGTGACAGCAAATTTGTCATCATTTTCACATTTTGGGCAAAACATTAACTGTTTTAATGGCGCCCTCTCAACAGTTCCAGAGGTTTGTTTATTTGTTGTACCGCGACTGTAAAGCCAATTATACTTCATATGCAGTCCTGTTTTGGGGCTACAAATCAGCAATGAGGTAATGATGGCAAACTGCAGGCAAATAAAAAGTGCATGGTCCCTGGGGGGTCTTCAGTTAAGATTTTCTCTTTGAAGGCAGGCTGCCTCTAGGGTTTAGTTGTGTGCCATTTAAAATACAGTCAACTTAGCTGGAGCAGGTCCCAGAATAGGAGCATTTAAAAGTGGTGTGGCTGATGGAAGAGTAAGGTTTCACCCTCGACGGCCTCTGGTTAGCTCGCCATGGTAAAGATGAATGATGGGAATTCAAAAGCGGTGATCGCTCCCTGAAAGTGTCCAAAGACATATATGGGGCTTTGTATATTTTCCATTTCAATTATTTTTGTAGTTCCAGGGCAGTTATGTGACCTACTGTAATGATTGTTATTAATATACTGTGACGAGGAGGAGGTTGTGGCCGGGCCGTGAGGGTGTGCGCCTGATGCTGAATCAGCTCAATCAGCTGGGAGAGGGATAAAGAGGAGCCGGGGATGCCACTGAGAGAAAGAGAGAGAGAGACACGTGCCTGTGTGTGTGTCGGTATGTTTCAGTTCAGAATTTTACATCAAATTAAAGTTCTGTTGATTGTTCACTCTGGTTCTCACTTCCTTCTTGGTAGGGAAGGCAGAGTCTGCCACAGTGGTGCCGAAACCCAGGATAGGAGGAAGACAAGCCCTCGCCGCTGGGGGAGGGTTGTGACACAGAGGAGGTATGATACGGTGGTACTGGAGCGGTTTGCCCGAAGGTGGAAGAGCACACTGCCATCCGCCAGGAGACGAAGGAGCCGCTGCTGTCCACCAGGAGGGCAGGGTAGCTTGCTACCATCCGCCAGGAAGCGGAGGAGCCACTGCCAGTCAGTTGCTGACATCTGCCGGGAGGCGGAGGATCTCGCTGCAATCCGCCATGAGGCAAAATCCAGTGCCATCACCCGGTGTCGTGGAGGACCACTGCCCAGCTGGCCGAGGACTGAATGGTGGCATGGTTCGGGACTGGAGTGTTTTTTTTTTTTCACTTTCCCTGTCTCTCCCCCCTACTATTTCCCTCTCCCCTCTCCCTCCCCTCTTCTCTCCCAGAGTCCAAAGAGTCGGGGAAGATCTGCTGGCAGAAGAACGGCCATAAGGGCAACACCTCCCCTCCAGGAAGGGAGGGGAATATGTCAAGCCGGAGGTTTTCCCATCCTGAATCGGGCAGTGGAGGAGTGTTATGAGGAGAGGGGCGTGGCCGGGCCGTGAGGGTGCGTGCTTGGCACTGAATCAGCTCAATCAGCCCGGAGAGGGATAAAGAGGAGCCGGGGATGCCAGTGAGAGAGAGAGAGACACACGTGCCTGTGTATGTCGGTATGTTTCAGTTCAGCGTTTTATGTCAAATTAAAGTTTTGTTGATTGTTCTCTCTGGTTCTCACATCCTCCTTGGTAGGGAAGGCAGAGTCTGCCACATATATCTACCCAGAATGTGACAGCAGTGACAGCGGTGAGCGTGGTAGCTCCACTTGATTTTGCATTTATTTTTGCCTGTGAACAGACAGACACTCAGCAGTGACCAATGCTGTTTTTTTCTGGTCATCACTCTCTTATGACTTTCCTTCTTCCCTGAAACACACACACACACATACACACAAAAAAAAAAAAAAAAATTGAAGAAAATCCTGGACGCTCTCGTCCATATATTGAAAGTGAAAGGGAACAAAGTCTGCCAAGCTCCAAAATGACAAAAAGCACCATAAAATTATCATAAAATTGGTCCATACAACATTTATGCAACATTTCAAGTCTTGAAAACAAACAATACCAAAATAACAATATCAGTACCAAAAGGCATTCACATCAGATCTTATGTAGAATGTGCAACAGCACCATTTTTTATATGAGTTCGTCTCACAAAGCTATCATATGTCTTCAGAAGACTTGGAATATAGTGCACTTTTCGTGTGTACCGCTATAGTTTTTTTTTTTTTTTTTTTTGTCCCCAATCATCTTCATAATAAGGAAAAGAGTAGTCAGTGTAATCTCCTTTTGTGATCCACAGGAGAAAAAAAATCATACCATTTTGGAAAGATATGAGGGTGAGTAAATAATGGCAGAATTTTCATTTCTGAGTGAACTATTCTTTTAACAGGACATTTGGTTCTTGAGAGAAACTTTGGGCTAGTCTCAGACGACAGGCCGGTTTAAAGCTGGTGGAAGGTGACAGCAGCACTGCTTCCTGCGGCCACTATTCCCCCGTCTCCAGGCTCTTGTGGTTCTCACTGACATGCTGGTCCTGCCACACAGCCACCATGCTTCTGTTTTACCCTCTTCCATTACTCTCCTCCAAGCCTATCCTGTCTACTCGCTGTGTGTCCACTTTCCAATTTTCACCAAAAAACAGCAGACAAGGGCCTTATATCCCATAGCAAGACCTCCGGTCTCCAATGCCATGCATTTAGCCAGTCCCCCTCTTCCTTCCACTGTCTACTGTAATTATCTATGGCACCTTGGCTCTGGGGGCCTGGCACAGGTGACATCAATTGTACAAATATTGAGAAAAGGTAAAGTGGGTCTCTGTTTCAGACAGCCTGCTGTCATACACAGTGCTAATCCTGCCTGCCACTGCAAGCCAGCAAATAATATACAGCAAATGTGACGGGAGGATAGGCTTTTAGCTATGAGAGTGTGTCCAAATTTCAGTCATTCTACTATAAATCTATAATATACACTACCAGTTAAAAGTTTGGATATTTTTGACTGAATCTATTTTTCTCATCATCTTAAAAACCTTGTCATCTAAAGGCTTATATGCTTGACCATAGTTTTGTAGGCAAATATAAACTGTGGCAATGTATGACTTTCTTAATAATGGATGATTTAGACAAGATAGTGAAGGAAAAGCAGCCATCAAATGGACAGCATACTGTATATGGGAACTTATTCAATACTGTGTAACCTCGTGCGAGCCCACATCCACATGCGTGAACGTTGTATTTTGGCTTCACTTTATGCAACATATTTAAATTAATTTAAACCAACTGAATTCTTTTCACAACACTCTAGACAGTCATTAAAGGGTTAAACTTCTGGCGCACCGAGTCACATGACACAACAACATGACGTCGATTTCCGTGAAGCACTTCTACGGGCACAGAGCCAACACAAGAGCTTCTGGTAAGAAACCTCATTACGTTTTTTCATTGAAACTTTTTTTGTGTAAAGAGTAGTGTCTCTACATTCCCTAATTATGGAGCAAGGGAGCATCCTATAGCTCTCTATGCAGCTTAGTGGATTCGCTTCCTAAAATCTGGTCAAAAGTTCAGTTTCAGGCTGTAGATGATGTTTGAACCACTCAACATGTTTGACAGCCATGGGACAATGGTAATTTTATTTTAGCATGGTTGGCAGTGATTGGATGATTCTGGCCATTACTTTGAATCAGAATTAATTGTGGTAATTTCTGATGTAATGTCTGTAACGTCTCAAAAACACGAATAACCAACACTTCTGGAAACAAAACAAACAATTTGATTAAAAATCTTACTTTCTATAGCATGGTTATTGTATTATTTAAAATGTCACAACTTAGTTCAACTGTCCACATACATGGACATGCATTATTAGGAAAATTAGTATTTATTTATTTGTTTTATTATTTATTATTTATTTTATTTTTTTCTTATTTAGCATGTGCTACTAGAAACAATTCAAAAAGGGAAATGGAAAATGCACACTGCAGTGACGCTCATGTCTCAGGAGGTTAAAAATCAGTACAGGATTAATATTGTTAAGAGAATGAGTGAAGCTAAAATATAAGATAGTTTTTTTTTATTTTTTTTTATTTATTTTTTTAGTCTCTACATTATTCACCTCATTCCATTTGTGCTATTTCATAGTTTTGATGACTTCACTATTATTCTAAAATCTGGAAAATAGTAATAATGAATAATGAGAAGGTGTGACTAAACTTTAGACTGGAAGTGTAAAAAGAAGATAATTATGCCCCATTACATTTCCACAGAAGCCACATGAATTACCACCAATCCAAACACATGGCTCGACTTCCTCTGACAGTGTCTTGGAGGTGAACTGCATCTTTTAGTGTCATGGCTATTCTATTAAAGCATTTTCATGGCACAGCCAAAGGTTAGTTTTAGTAAAGAGTTACAATGTCGGACCTGATGCATTAAGCAAATAGAATAGGCAATAAGTCAAGATAAATAAAAATGGTGTGATAAAGGCAGAGGAATAAAATGAGGCAAAGGACAAAGATGAGGGCTCATGTTATCTAATGCTGCAGTACAGTATCGTAAAAATAACAAATGTAGACTGTCAGCTCACCAAAATCTAAGAGGGAGAAAAAATATTTCATATGTCAGCTCCGTTCACCTTTTAATGGACTATTCTCAAGCAGCATGATTTTGACAAAGCACTGGGCTTTCATCACTTGAGAGGTGCAGGTCAGCCTTTGTGAAATAGATCTGTCCTTGGTGGGGGGCTGAGAGGCACACAGCTGACCTCGCATGAAACCACCACGCCACGGCCATGACATAAAAACAGCACTTTGCATTGCACAGACAAAAGAGCATGATAAATGTGTCCTGCATAAAAGCTGCTCCTCTCATACAGTCCGACACATCAAAACAATCCATTCTGCAGAGCAATTGAGGCTGTGTTTGTTTTAGATACTTGCCATCCATGTGAGCATAAACTGGCCAGGGGAAATGTACGCATATTGCGTTTTTGTCTAAATAGCGCTCACCTTTGTGGTTTCTGACATCTCTGGATCCTTGCGGTAGAGGGGTGTACGTGGTGCTTGTGGTTTCATGCTTCGGATCACTGCTGCCATCCTGGAATAAAAGAGTTTGGACATGGGTAGTTGACATTAAATATTTTTGTGAAGTTGACATCCTGCAGTGTGACATGCTACTTTCCAGCTAATAATATTTTAAACAGAATTTTGCTTAATTATCATGCATGCAGCTTTTATAATTTCATATTAAAGCTGAAGTGTATAATTTGTCAACCACTAGCATCACCAAACAGAATTTCAGAAAACCATCTTCCATTGGTGGTACAAACAGGTAGTCCCGCCCCAAACTCAACCATTGTTTGAGCCATTGTTGTTATAAGAGCTACAGAGCCACAATGTTACACATATAAATGGCTTACTTATAGATGACTCTGCATATTAAGCTGAGATACGAGAAAGAATTTAACATTGAAAGAATTACACAGCTTTAATTAAGAGCCTTCATTTGTATATATAGGATATATGTTTTGTTTTTTACATTTTTTTTATTAATTTGTCACAACACAGGGCCATTTAACCTTGTGTAACCGCATACACATGTGTGGACATTGTATTTTAGTTTCGCTATACGCAAAGCATAATTTACATTTTTTTTAAACCGACTGATCTCAGTTCAGGAGACTCTGTGCTGTCAGTAAAGGGTTCAACTTTAGACGCACAGAGTCATGTGACAAAACAACATGGTGCCGACCACAGCGGAGTTTGTCTTTGCTGTCACTGCTGCACTGAAATAGAAAATGCACACAGCAGACACGCCCGGGCCTTTACAAAAGTAAAGGCAAAAAGGTGATTAGAAAAACAAAAAGCAATGGAGGTCAGTTACATGACATATACACTTTATATGAAATTCAAAGAAATTTTACACTAAAATGTTGATGTTGATAAATATAAAAATCCATGTACACTGCGTCAACTACCCACAAACATAAATTCACAGCACTCAGTTTACACACCTGCGAACATTTATAACGTCCTCTCCAATGATTCATTATCTAACATAGACAGGAGAAATGTTGGTTATTGATTTCTGCCCAATGATCCTAATTGAGTTAAATGAAAAGAACTCATTTGTCACAAGCAATCAAGAAAATTTTCCCAGATTGATGACACAAAAGGGAAAGGGAATGGAAAAGGCATGGAGGGGTGAGAGAGAAAGAAAGAATGTGAGTGAGATTTAATTGCCATGACGAATTGTCCAAATGTCATAAATTTTATCAGCGCTCAGGGGAAAGGAAATGTTAGAAGCACCATTCTAATTTTATCAGGGCGCAGGATGAGGGCAAGTTTCATTATTTTGCAGGGAGGGGAGGACCCTGGCTTTGATTACCTATCCCCTGCCTGTTTAAGAGAGGGGGCCACCAGGGGAAGGGCCCCAGCCACCACTCAGCCATGAAGAGCCCCCCGGGTCACATTCGGGTCAGCCTGCCACTCACTCACTCACACACTCCCTCGCACCCCACACACGTTGTTATGTGTTGACAATCCAACAGGTGGCATGACATTACTGCTCTCCAAAGGCCAGACCTGAGTTTAAGTAAACTCATCTCTCACTCACTGAACTCAGGAGGCTGCCCTTAAAAATACAAATATATTCACTGCAAAGACAGGAGAAGAGCTGGGGAGAATACAGATCCTCTGTGTGCTTCTGATAGGTCATGAGTATTTTTTTCCCTACCTACTTTGTCATTTTTCAAGGACCAAAAACACAGTACATCATGGTGGCTTGATATCTGATGCCTTTGCAAAAATACCCAGTGCTTCTGCAGGCAGGAATTCACAGAGCATTTAATCATAAATGACAAATAAACATTAGAGATAGCCTTATTTATTCATTTTTTTCCTTTCATTTGTTGCAAACACTGACCTTAGCTCTGAATGTATTATGAAATGCATAGACTATACTGGATAAATGGACTACAAAAGTAGGCCTGCAAAAGGTTTTATTGAGAAACAACACACAATTTATGTAATTTTTCCAATGAACTAGTGGAAGAATTGCTTATTCCGATTATCAGTATCAAGACATTTGAAAATGTATTGAACATTGGTGTTTTTATCATATTGATGTTGCTGACATCTTATAAAAAAGAAAAAGCAACTCAACGGCATGCATTACATTGATTTTACTATAGTTAAAGGGAGAGTTCACCCAAAAATGAATTCTGTCATAAAACTCACCCTCATGTCATTCTAAAACCAAATGACTTGTTTGTGCGGGACACAAAATGAGATGTTTTAATGAATATACAGTACCAGTCTGTCTTTTCAATACAATGGCAATAGTGACTCACATTAAAGCTTAAAAAAGTAATATTCCAAGTCTTACAATGGAATACGATAAGGCATATAATAGGTTTTGGTGAGGAATTTAAGTAATTTTTCACTGAAAATCTTAACGTCTGTTTGCATGTTCATGAGCACTATAAGAGAATCTTGTTCACATTGGCTAACGTGTTCTCACAAGTTGTTAATATACATTTTTTTTGGGTGAAATATTTCTTTAACTATGCCAGCTAGTATCACTGTAATGCATGGTCTTGAGTTGCTTATTAGTTTTATAAAATGTCAGCAACAGCAATATGATAATAATAATAATAATAATAATAATAATAATAATAATAATAAACACAAAAAAACACTAATGTTCAATAAATAGTCAAATTTCTTGATAATAAAAAAATAATAAAAATAATATATATATATATTTTACCACCGTGTAAAATAGCAACTTTGCCAGTGAAGCAACTTTAAAGCTGAAGTGTGAAACTTTTTCGCTGCTAAAACAATTTATCCTATCCCAGCTTAATGTGCAGAGACAATTATAATATAAGCAGTTCGTAGGTTAATAATCTCGAAAACTATAAACACTGTGTTTCTGTGGAGCTATAAAAATTCCTCTGTTTGTTTTGAGTGACCCGTCCAGCCGGACACAACAACATTGACTCAACCAATGGGGGCGGACACAGCCAATGGCTTCGAACGCAGCTAATTCAATCAGAATTTAGTGCTGGAACAATACATTTTAAATTATTTAAAAAGGCAGCTGTTGTTTTGCAATCATTGCAGACCGTGATTATAATAGGAAAGATGGCATGATATTTATGTGTTTTTTGTTTTATTAGTGCTAATTATCACCGTCATTACACAAATCCAGTGAGCTGGGTTTTCCGAGTATGTCAGCAGTTTCCTTGTTACCATTTCAATCTCATCTGGCCATTTGGCTTTAATATCCTCAAGCAGCATTTTTAGTGTCAGCTTCAGTCCACCCTGACTAATTTCCTCTGGAACTGACAGATCAGAGGCCTTCCCCACCAAACAGCCTTGTCCCAGTCACAAAGTCACTCGTAATCCCGCTGCTTGTCTACAATTAATCTTCCCAGTTGTCACATTATTAACACCACCACCCACAGACAGGGGCTGGCTATGCCCCACCGGACACACAGCAACCCCCCTCCGGCCCAGCGGCCAGGCACGTCAATCACATGCCGTGCGCAAAAGTTGCCTGCTGTCAACATCAGAGATACCCCCTCTTTCCTAACCATCCCACCCCTCCCGGGCCAAGTCCGCTGATCAAACACCCCCCAACCCTTGAAGAAGATTAATCAGAGCCCTCCCTCCCACTTCCTCCACTCCCCTTCACTCCTCTCTTTCTCTTTATTCAATGAGGCATCCTCGAGATGAGAAAGGAGTCCTACCTCATAATGGGAATCCCTGCAAAAAAAAAAAAAAAAAAGTTAAAGGAAAACTCTGTTTGAATGCCAGCTGTTATCTTGGGGGAAAGGGGCAGGCAGACAAGAGCCTTGCTTTGATCGGCATCCTTAAAATTTTACACAAACATAATCACAATCCAAGGGGTCACCAACCCGGGCTCTTTGAATTCATTCAGTCTGAAAGCTTTGAGCACACACAGGCAGTTAAAAGCTTCTCTTTTTTCACACTCACAAAGCACTTTGTTTTGCATTTGCTTTTAAAAGATATGCATCACTATCCATCACATAAATGGCAACTTTTACGTTTACTTAGATCTGTCCCCCTATAATGATGAAAAGGGATTATGATTTTGAGCAAAATACAAAAAGGTTGAAAAATTTGTAAAATAAACACAATTTGCTCTGACCCAAAACCTAGATAGCTGCCTACAGAGGCAGTATTTTAAGGCATCAAAGGCATGCTCCTGATGCGAAGCCTGTTCCAAATGTCACATATCTCAGTTAAAATCCACACTACTTTTCTTTTTTGTTTTAAAACTCAGTTTTCAGTTTTCTATTGTTATCGTTTTCCAAAGTATGCGGTAATGGAAAGCGTTTTCAAAATGTTCCATTTTCAGCGTTGGAAAATGCTGTTCTAGTGTAGATGAGAGGTGTAAACTTAGCAAAATTAACGCGTTTAAAAAAATAAAAATATTAGTGTGGATAATGTGGCTTTAGTTATGCTACCTAAGTTCTAAGGCTACGTCCACATTAATCTGAATATAATGAAAACGCCGTTTTCGTTTTTGAAACTGCCATTTTCAAGCATTTTACAAAAGCTTATCGTCCACACTGAAACGTATGAAAACTCTTAAAACCCATTACTGCACATGTGAAAAATTGCCGTTCCATGTATGGTCTGAAACGCAATTGTCCTTGGGTTCCATCGCCGGACAGCAATTCCAAGTAAACTTCCCTTCGCCTTTCTACAACCTTCACATTGAATTCTTGCTCGGCCTAGTGGTGTATTCATTGAGAGTTTCACATCCGTGATGAGTCTTGCGCTCTGAACAGAGGGTTGACAGGGAGAGCGAGAGAGAGAGAGAGAGAGAGAGAGAGCGAGAGAGAGAGAGAGAGAGAGAGATAGAGAGAAGCTGTGTTTGGGGAGGCTGACAGCACACTGCATGCAATCTAGAGTCTAGATGAAAGTATCTTCAGATGCAGTTATGCCACTGATGCGCTACCATGAGCAGGAGGAGGAATACTCCAACTCATTCCACTGTCCAAATGAATATCCACCAAGGCCGAAATCCTGCAGTCCAGATGCGGAGAAATGTGGACAATATGGTGTGGTAAATTTGGGAGGTCTTTGCAGAGTGATAGAAGCTGCTGGACCTCTTTCTTTCCTTCTTTCTTGCTTTCATTCTTTCTTTTTCTTTTTCTTTCTTTCTTTCTTTCTTTCTTCCTTTCTTTCACTCTACAACTACCCATGCACTCAAGCACACAGATGTATACACCAGGGTGATGGTGCACCATATTTCCTGAACTGGTCAGATGGGGGCGCTGCAGTGTCAGGTTTGCATGCGTGTCTCGACACAGCACGCCGAGCTCTCGTTCTCCAGGCCCTGGGCATATGCTGCCTGCTCACATCATTATTGTCTTTATACACTGAGTAATCACTACACTTTATGATAATGCAGCAGAAATTTACAAGCTGGGGAAAGAAGAAAGTCTCTAATAATGGCATTAACAGAGAAAGCCACAGCAGCTCTCAGCCCAACGGGGGCTCTCCACTCAAAGGGAGGACTCCTTGCTGAAAATGTCACAGTGAAATATGACTCGTCTCCTGGATTATACATCATACTCATGCTCTCTGTTCCCCTTGCATGTCCTTTTTTTTCTCCCCCACAAATAAATGACAAAAAATCCAGCCATTTGTGATTATCAACTCCACACAAATCTTTACTTCAGAGAGTGGGAAGGGGTGAATGGGTGGCTAAGATGCAGTTAACTGCATAATTTTGCATTAGTATGAACCCCCAGAGCTGGAGATATTCCTTGCTGAAGTGCATCTACACGTATTCTCACCACACATCTCATCCTTACAATGCCTGATCAGGTCTACAATCTAATTACCAGCACTGCAAAAGAGATATACACAGATAGAGTGAGACAGACAGAGTGAGAGAGAAAGAGAGGCAAAGATCAGTGTAAACACCAGTGCTTTTATCTCCTTATATATCTGGACAAGTAGACAAAGTGCTAAAACGAAATAAATGTGGCCTGACAGTCACTTCAAAGAGTTCAGCCAGGGGCTTTACTGCTACTTAAGGCGCAGGAATGTTGTTGCTAAGCATCAGCCTACAACCCATCAGGCCCTAAAGAAGGGCCAACTTTCCCTTTAAGAGCGCGAGAGAGAGAGCGAGTGAAAATTTGCCAGTAACGGGAGGCTAGGGATTCAACGAGATTTTGTAGCTTAAAGCAATTGTTAGAAGAATCAAGCTTTCTGTTTTGTTTTCTCTTGACACCATTTCAGCTTTTTGTGCTTGCAAAAGACATGTAGTAAAATGTTCTTTGATATGTTTTCTCTCTGGGTCTGTATCAAGAAAAAAAATCTATTGGTGTGAAACTTTCCTCGTCTTTCTTGTTACACTTTTTATTCTGATGATCCGTAGATCAGAGGAAAAACAAACTTCTTTGTGTGTATTTATGTCAACAGAATGTTCCTATTTTTAATTAATGAGCTCTTAATGAGTTTATTAGTGAAAAATACTTGTAAATAACCTAACTGTTACTTTATGTCATTAAAAAATAATAGACATTTTACATTTACAACATTTCTGAATCCATCTACTGTATATAGGTCAGACTGTGACAAATAATATACAGTAGCTAAATTAGTGGTAACTAGTTTTACTTCCGGACACAGATTTTACACAGGACATCAAGTTGCAATCAAACACAAAACCAAATGTAACCCATATTTAATGTAGTCTAATGTAGAGTCATATTTCATGGTTTTCGGGGTTGAGGCCATGTCACGCAACCTGTCCATGTTGGCATCTGCCTAATTTGGTTGGAATAATTTGTGCCAAAAGAGTTTGAATGGATATAATGGCTTTGATGTAAACAACAAAAGATATGGGAAGCATTTTCCCCTCCCTTTATTTTGCTTTTATTGCAAGATTATATACGTATTTGCATTGCTAACACTTTACAACAAGGATGTATATGTTAACATTAGTTAACAACATTATTTAACAAACTAATAATGAACAATATGTGTACAGCACTTTTTAACTTTGGTTAATGCTCATTTCAACATAAACTAGTATATATATATATATATGTGTGTGTGTGTGTGTGTGTGTGTTTCAATCACTGCAGAGAGGCAAACATCAAAGAGGCAGTTAAATGCTTTTGACTTTCATAATTGTCTCTCAGATGAGTAGCAGTAATGTGTTTTAAATTGCTGTAGTGTGCATGAAAATGTATTAATTCTGTTTTCTTAGGTAATTACTACACAGAGAGATCTAGATGTAATGGTGCCTGCTCACCAAGGGTTTTAAAAGTCTTTTCTGTGGTGTGAGCTGTATTGAGCAAGTATTTAATGATTTACCAGTTCTACTTCAATGCACTTGTGCTACGTAAATGATCAGTGATCACAAGCTTTTGCCTGAAGTATATAGCCAAATGCTCTCCGGACACAGGTCTCTATGTATAGCTCAGGTTTAAGAAAGCAAAGGTTTAAGCACAACAGGAAGTTAATCATCAACAGGCACAACACTTAACAGGCTTCACAGGGCTTGAGCTTAGGACTAACTTTTTTATTTTTTTTATAGTATATTATATGCCTGGAACATAAATGTAAGGGGGGAAAAAAACAATACTAAAAAAATTGCTATAATAATTAATCCAAATCTACTCAAGCGAGAAACACCACACACACACGCATGCACACACGCACACACACACACACACACACACACACACACACACACACACACACACAACACACACACACACAAACACACACAAACAAAACATTACAAACTAAAAAGCTGCAGAGTATTTCTCATTCATGCCACTTTAATGTCACAATTAAATATGTATAATACTTATACTATTATTATACTGTAATAACATTATAATAATCCTAAAAATAATATAGAATTTTTTATATTATTTTATATATATTAAATAGTATATATATATATATATATATATATATATATATATATATATATATATATATATATATATATATAAACTATATTGTATTAAATTATATCATATTATATTATTCTGAAATCCTAAATAAAATATGCAACAGCGGAGAATAAACTTGTGTGCAACCATTTTAACCATTTTAAATTGACATAACTACAAATTCACAGCTATTTCTGCCTACAAATGCATATCACTGACATAAGAGGAAACATTTTCTCTAATGGCATGCATGCCATTAGTTAATACATATTGAAAAAAAAAACTGTTTATAGATGATTTACGTACACAAATTATACTTCAACAAGGTGGCTGGCAAATTCACTTAATCATGATTTTAAATAATGTAATTGTCAATTTTCTACATTTACCTTTCTTCACCTTCCCCATGTACAGTATATATCTTCTCTGTGTATCATTTCATTTCACATACACTCTCTCTCAAAGGACACATGGTGGCTCTTTATGTTGTGGTTAGGAGCTGTATCTAATGTCAGCAATGTTTTCAAGTGTGTGGGATGTTAAATTATTGAGGATTCTGCAACCAGGCCTGTCAACGTGGGCTATCTGGGATGTTTCCTACGCAATTAGACACTTAGAGACATTTGAAGAGCACCCACAAAGCAAACCTGCAGAAAGTGACATGTGAACTTAAAGGAAATTAGCTTCTTACATGAGTGAAATGTGAAGGTTACTTAGCAATGCTTAAGCTGGGAGAACGGCTCTGTGAAGTACATCTTTGACTCAGCCCTGATGTGAAGACATTTTCATGACTTCCAGCGCACCCCAGTCAAACAAGATCACAGAGACAGTGAAAACTAATTTTGACTTGGGGCATATGGGAGGGAAAAAACTGAGATGCATCTAAATAATGAGATCTCTTGATGTTTGCAGCAGAGATAAAGGGTGGTGTGAAAATAAAATACACAAACATATATGCATGACACAGAAGCACACACAAATGAACAGAAAGTAAAAATGTGCTCATCAGTGACTGGTTTGAAACTGATGTTCCAGCCTACAGCATAAAGTAAAACAAATAAATGGTATCATGGTAATCGATTGGGTACGTGGGCAGTAAGGATGATGTCATTGTAAAATGATGTTCTAAATTAAAGTGTAATATTCTGTAAGTCACTATTAAAATCAACATGAAATCAACTTTCTTAATGCATATTCCTGATCTTATTGTGCAAAATTAATTGCATGATATTCCAAAAAAGAAATGTATGTCTTTGTAACCTTTTATCAAAATGTAACAACTTGCTTTGTCTTTGAAATGACTTTACTTTCTGGCTGACATCACAAATCCCTCTTATTTTCAACCCCTCACCTCCAACCACTCGACATACAGTAAACTGTTATGTAATGCCTTCTTTTTATGATCCAATCAATTCCTGATAGACAAAGTCGAGCCCGCCCTAGTATTTATTTTTTTTTCTTTATGACTATCCTGTTTCATTCATAAATATGTTTCATTACATACTGTGAACAGAAATCTACATTGACTTTCATGAAATAGTAATAAAGCAGACTGCATACAACACCTTTACTGTGTAAACTTAGGACCAATAGCTCTGCCTGTTTCGAGCACTTGCAATTAACTCACCAAGCCGCATTTGTTAGATGCTACTTCCTGTCAACACCAACAACATTTCAAGCCATAATTTTTATGGATGTACCTGATTAATCATGTACTACAATATACTTAAACAGCTTAGAGGGATCACAAACAGCAGAAGAAAAAAAAAATACAAAAAAAAAAAAAAAATCTCTGGCTAAGAAAACAACTGAGTGCTGGATTCTCCCAGCATCCTCCCCTCCCTGGGAGAAGGACTTATGAAGGTGAGTGGACTGGATAAAAATTAAATAAAAAGTATCTGTCTTAAACAGTAATTGCACTCTTTTGCTGAGCAATCTTTCAGATATATAAAGTTGATTTACTAGCAGCTCACAACTACAAATCAGGGGCTCTGAGAAACACTTGTGCTATGAAATTGTTTAATCTCATCAAGTTCTGCTTTCACAGCAAGCTATAAATCACAAGCTCTTTGTTATCATAGACCTCCATGAGCGCCTCTCAAGCAGGCAGTGGATCGCGGGTATATATAATCTTGACTGCACAAACAGCGAGGTCGTCAGTGGCTGAAATACTTTCATATTAGCTGTGTCGCAGCTGCTGGAACATGAGACTGTGATGGATATCTCATTTCCAACTTTCTGCATGTATTTCCAACAAATTATTACTGCATACATTTCTTGTCAAGAGAAACAACCAATTAATTAAGTTAAAAATTGACTCATAATCGCATCTATAAACTACAAAAAAATAAAAATAAAGAAAGAAAGAAAGAAGAAGAAGAGCGGGGGCAATTTTATACTAAGTTGATTTACCGGCAGGTCAGTTTAATGAATGATTTTAAACTTCCAGACAGGCCAGTATCTACACAGAAGCCTAGGCACAGGCCAGGTGCTGACAGATTTACAAAAAGGCTATTAATGCATGGGGCCCGTGGTTGATGGTTGAAGAAAGGTAGAAAAAAGTTTATTAGGGCTCCGAGAATGCAGCAAACCTCACATTCTCCATCATCAGCAAAACAGAAGATAGCTGAGAAACACCTTGACTTTTCTTAAGAAAATGTACACATTTTTAATAGGCCATCGAGGTGAATAATTCATACCACATTTGTTTTTGTGCTCCGGTCATTAATCAGACAGGGAATCTTGCAACAAAGATGAGCTCAGAGATTTATATGTATTTTTGGCTTCTTTACAGATAAATCAAGCCATGCAATTATGGTGGGAGAGGCCCAGCTGTGACCCCATGTCGAACTAATGACACGGAGAAATTTCAATCTTGTCTCCTCTCCCCTGACTTCATCCTAATCATCCTTGAAGAGAGATGCTTCTCCTATAGAGTAAGAGGAACATAAAATCCAGCTGTATGTTTTAGCATTGAAAACGCAGGGGCATTTGCATGCTAAATAACTAACTGAAATATCCTCACTTTTATCTAACATAAACAATAACATTAATGACACTTGCAGCATGAATTGAAAAAAAAAAAAAAAAAATAGTTAAATTAAGAGGTCAGGCTAAATTCTTAAACATTTTTGCAATGAAATCTTAGTATGAAAGAGAACATAAAAACATATGCATACCAAAATCTTAAAGGTATTAGCACATTTGAAAACACATTTGACAAATAAATGTATGCCCTAACTCTTCACAAAACAAAACAAAACAAATAAAACTGTCATGTGTATTTTGTTGATTCTTGTATTTCATGTCCTTTATTTTGAAAATTCTAGTTCCTGCTTCATGTCATGTGGTTCCCTTGTCATGTGATTTCATGTTTTACCTCCATGTTCATGTGTCTTGTTTTCATTGGTTTGTTGTTTAATTATCTTGTTTAGAGTTCTGTTGTTCATTGGTTTGTTCTCCCATGTCCATGTATTTAAACCCTCATGTTTTCCATTGTCTTTTGTCAATAATTGTATGTTAATGTAACGTAGTCAATTCAAGTCATGTTATGTTTAAGTCAAGTCAAGTCAAGTCTATAGCCATGTCATTTCAAGTTACGTTTAGTTAAGTTGTTCATGTTTATTTTTTGTTTTGTTCACCTTTATAGTTAGGGTTACTGGTTATTACGTTTGGAAATAAACTGCACTTGGGTTCGTCACATCATTGTCTTTGCCAGCATCATTACAGAATACCTGACCAAACCATGAACCCAGCAATCAAGCTCCTCCGCCTATGTCAGGGGAATCATCCCCTGGAGGATTACGTTGAGGACTTTGTGCTCTGGCCTGCCAGGTGGACTTTAATGAGGTTGCCCTCAAAGACTGTTTCCGATTTGGACTAAATGAGCCTATCTCCGCTTTTATGCCTGGCGGTCGTAGTTCCCTCAGCCTCACTCAGAATATCGACCTTCCCCTGCAGATCACTGGTTCGATGTTCACTGTGGGGGAGGTGGATGCCGAGCCAGAGTTCCACGTCATGGCCACCAAGCCAGAGTTCCTCGTCATGGTCGCTGAGCTAGCACCATCTTTTGCCCCAACATCTCAGCCTGCTCCAAGCCATGTCACTGCAATGCCTCAGCCTGCTCCATGCCATGTCACAGCCACTCCTCAGCCTGCTCCATGCCACGTCACAGCCACACCTCAGCCTGCTCCATGCCATGTCACAGCCACGCCTGAGCCTGCTCCATGCCACGTCACAGCCACGCCTGAGCCTGCTCTATGTCACGTCACAGCCATGGCTGAGCCTGTTCCATGCCACTTCACAGCCACGCCTGAGCCTGCTCCATGCCACATCACAGCCACGCTTGAGTCTGTTCCACGCCATGTCATGGCCACATCTGAGCAGTTGGACCTGGAGATGGTTCCCACCCTTGTACCCACCCTTAGTTCTCCTGAGCAGGGAAGGGGAATTTTCAACCCTCCGACCCCGCCTGGACCCTCCGAGCCCTGGACTCTGCCTTGGCCTGTTGGTCCCTCGACATTGCCTCAGCTCTGCATTCCCTCGGCTCCACTGTGGTCCTTCAGCCTTTCGGCTTTGCCATGGTCCCTCATCCCTCCGGCTCCTCCTTGGTCTGTCGGTCACCTGGCTCCGCCTTGGCTCTCCGATCCTCTGGCTGCACCTCGTCCCTCAGGATCGGAGCTCCACCAGGGACCTCTTTCCCTACGGCTCCGCCTTGGTCCTCAGTCCCACTGGCTCCACCTCAGTCTTCTCATCCCCCAGCTCCACCTTGCTCCTCCGAGCCTCCAGCACCGCCTTGGTCCTCCCTGCCATCGGCTCCACCCTGGCCCTTCGAGTCTTCGGCTACTCTCCGGGTATCCAGTTCTCCATGGCTCCACCCCTCGAGCCTCTCACGGCTCTGCCTTACATGGCTCCGCCCCTCAAGCCTCTCATGGCTCCACCCCCCACGGGCTCCACCCTGATCCCATGCTCCACGCCCTGCCAAGCCATGCCTCAAGACCACTCCCCAGCTCCCTATTGAACTTTGAAATGTATGTAATGTTTTATGTCTTTTGTTTATGTGTTGGGTCATCGGGAGCTGCCCCTTAGTGGGGGGGATATGTCATGTGTATTTTGTTGATTCTTGGCCAATGAAGCGAGACAAAAAATATTAAAAGGAATAGTTTAAAATTCTCTCATTTATTTACTTTCATGAAATCCTAAATATGTATGACTTTCTTTTTTCAGCTGAACACAACAAATAATTTTAGAAGAATGTTTCAGCTCTGCAGGTGCTTTCAATGCAAGCGAATGGTGGCCAGACCTTTGAATCTCCAAAGATCAAATAAATGCAGCATAAAAGTAATCTATAAAACTCTAGTGGTTTAATATATGTCTTCTGAAATGATGCAATCACTTTGGGTGAGAAAAAGATCAATATTTCAATATTTTTTACTATTAATCTCCACTTTCGCATTCAGAATGTGAAAGAATGTGAAAGTAAAATTGAAAGTGGAGATTTCTTTGTTTTCTGCAGAAGAAAGAAAGTCATACACATCTGGGATGGCATGAGGGTGAGTAAATGATGAGATAATTATCATTTTTGGGTGAACTATCCCTTTAATTAAAAAAAAAATGTTAAATCTAATTCAAAATGCATTATTTTATTGAATATTTGTGTGTGTTTTGTATTTTTTTGCTTATTAGAGAACCATGTTGTTAGCTTAGCCTGTGCACTTCACATGAGGAGCACTAAGTAGGTCGCACCAAGATGCTGCCAATGTAACGCATTTCAAATGAATCACTTATGAGATTTCATTTCAGTTAGGATGCTACCTATGTAGGCAGTAGACATCAAGGCAGATCACTAGGGTTTGGAACAGAGCCATAGTTCTCTCATTGGTTGAAGCACAGCTTGGTTTGTTTTTGGTGCTTTAAAAGGCCATGCTCTCTAATAACACCCAAGCTTCTCAATATCCAGGCCTGATTTATTATTTATAATGCTTGCGGTCTGTCCCTTGATTAAGGCAGCCTAACTTTGTTTTACAGGGCCCTACCTTTAATCTGTCTTTCAGTGAGATAAATTAGCCAGTGTCATGCCAATTCCACACTGTCTTTGCTTTAGTCTGTTTATCTCTGCCCATGACATGCCCATGTCAAGCACAGATACTGTACATCTGTTTCAAAGCACGAGACAAGGTTCTGCTCAAAGTAAGACTTCCCTTTTTCCTTGTCTTCCACTGACTATTGTGTCAAACAATTCCATCTCTTGACTGAAGTGATAAACTTTGCAGCTAATATATGAATAACACATTTTTCATCTGGGATGATAGAAAAATTAGTTATTCATATGTTAGCTGCAAAGTTTATCATTTTTACTCTGCTTTGCTCTGGATTTTAAAGGCCTTGTATTTGCAGTGAATAAGAGACTGTTTCATAAACAAGGTGGAGGCCAAGTTTCAGACCTTTTCCTGTGAATGTTTTCTGTTTTCCTCTTGGTCTCCTCGCTAGTGTTAAATCACAGGCTGCTGTCAAGGAGCACTAAGCTAGTATGCATCACTGGGGAGTGCAGGAAGCACTGGGTATAATTCTGTCCATCAGCTTAATTTATTATATTGGTAGCTTTGTAATCATGGAAAATAAGTTATGGGGCCTGACACAAAGGAATTCAGTTTGAAGGCAAAAGTGTTTATCATGTTTAAAGGTCCAGCCAGACCAAATCTACCGTATTTACATGGGGAAGAGAATACTGACAAGTGTTTTATTTTCCTATCTGGACACTAGCACAATGACTTTGTGGATATAGGGTTGTAGCAATTAAAAGACTGAAACCATGGGTGCAAAGAGTTGCTGACAACAGAGAAGTGAATCTTTCGCTCATGAAAAAGATGCCAGACAGTCCTATGAAACCGGGTCTTAGTATTCAGTATAGCTGTGAGACAGTGGGCCAACTTTAAAGGTGAAGTGTGTAATTTCTGTGACACTACCCTGCCAGCATTGCTGGTCACCAGCTTATGTTGTGTTTTGAGTACTGGTCCCCCAGTATGGAATGCTGGTGTGCTGGTGTGCCCACCAGGCTTTTAAACTAGCTTAACCAGATTCATTAAAAAGACCAAGCTGGTCAATCAGCTTCACCAGCAAGGTTTTTCTGGTGAAAAAGCATGGATATGTTGGTCCACCAGCTAGACCAGCGTGGGAATTGCATGCTGGTTAAGCTGGTCTTTTCAGCAGGGTAGGGTCTCAAACAGAATTTCAAAAATAATCACTTTTTATAAGTCAGGTAAAAATGTAGTCCTTCCCCAAACTCACATGTTTGGTTGAGCCAATGTTGCTGTGTTCGGGCCGGAAAGGATGTTCACACAAACAGAGCAATGTTTTGATAGCGCCACAGAGACAAATCATAGACCAAATCAGCCTACAAATAGCATAAATACAGTTGTCTATCCACATTAAGCCTGTGTAGAAGAAATTAGTTTAACACAAAAATAAGCTTGTGCATGTAAACATATGTGTGGAGTCATTGTACAAGTGTACATCGTTATTTATTCCATGACCAGGCTGCCAGGTTCCCTTTCCATTTGGTTGCTTGGCTAACACTTTCTTTCCAAGGCCCTTAACTTTTTTTTTTAGACCAAAATAGACCAATAAAGTATCTTGATGTGAAATTGCCTTTACAATTTGAGGGGAGTAAGAAAGCCTAAAGGCCAGTAAGAATATGGTATGCAGAGGCCTGTATTAGCAAGCCATGTAATGATGTACTACGGATGAATGATTAAACAAAATTAAATCTAAATAGTGATATGGCCCAGCACGAATATCAAACCATGAGGGCTGTGATTAAATAAAATAAATAAATAAAAGTCTGAACGTGCTGCTAGCTGTGCTGCGCTTATGTGCTCAGCTGTTTCGTCTCTAGTGTGTAGTGCTTTCTTAAATACATGTTAACGGGGTCAGTGTATTACACATGTGTTTTCAGTGGTTTCATATGTTTTCATCATGGGCAAAACATGGTTTAATTTTGGTTAAAAAGAATCAGTTACACGTATTTTATTTTTTTATTTTTTTTGTCCAAACCATCAGCCCTATGATGTACTGTAGGACTTTCTGCAATAGGATGTAATTACTACATCTAACACCAGAGAGACCACAGTAACACGTTCTTCACCAATTGCCCTCTGCCTAGGTGGCAAAGCTACTCCAAGTTATCCTCATAATAAGCTAGAAAACGAAATATTTTTTTTGTTCCAAACAGAAATGAAAAACAAGATACAACCGATAGAAAAGAAAAGCTCCTAATTAGCCTATTAATCACACATGTCCTTTAGGGTTGTGGCCTCCATTGTTGGTTTAAGCGAGCAGATATGGAGTCTGATTTACAAGATGGATGCCTGCTCTCTCACCACGGATACGCTGGTGCTTAGCATAAAAGTAACACAGGGCTGTGAAGCCCTAACAATGAGCCATATCTCCCTATAGCCTCTCAAAGTGCCACATTTGCATATCAAGCCACCATCGCTGATATGTAAACGTGTTCCTTCATCAGATGGTACTGACGATGAGAGCCATTCATCTGCCTGTTAGTGTCCTGCTTTAGTGCAATACAAAAGTGCAGCGGGCTGAAAGAGACATCTTGTGTCATAGCCCATGAGAGATAATGATATCGTTATACATCCTTGATCGCACATAAACACACACTCACACTCATGCACATGAGAATTTCTGTACACTTGAGTACGATAGCCCAACATTCTTCTGGTTTACATATGAATAACTTCTTTTTTATCTGAGCACTCCAATTTGCGAGGCTTGCTGGGAGGCAGCTACTCCTGATGTTAATTGCGGGGTACTTAAGCACTTAAAGATTAACATAAAACCCTTTGGAAACAAGTTAATAGTTTATGATAATTTGTCCATGGCTTTTGTCTGTCTATCACCACTTTGCCTCTAGCTGTATTTTTATCAAGGCACTGTAAAATATCATTTAAACAAGTTGACTTAGAGATAATTAATAACAGAAATCCTCTGGAACCATTAACAATCGAGAGAGTAAAACATAATTAAACAATTCTATTTTATTAACCTATTTATTAAGCTGTGCAAATGATGACTCTCTAAAGTACTGTCTCAGAGTGTAATGAGATGAGCTACAATCTCTACTGAAGTCCTGATTGATTAGACCTCTTCAATGAGAAAGGAGAGTGAAAACAATGCAATCTGACAATCCTACACAGGGCAGCCATGACCAGAGCGATATACTGTACACAATGCTATAGATACACAACGGAAAGTCTGAGGGGTTTTATTTCAATTTTTTAATCAAGATAGCCCCTATAACATCCTGCAATCTGGACTTGAAACTCCTCAAGGTAAGACTGAAGACCCTTCTCTGGAAACGGATCATTATTCTGTAATAATTTCATTTAATGGTATATATAGCCTCATCATATTGAAATTTGTCTCCATGAGTTCTCAAGTGGGTGAAATATGTTCAGTGCATAGCCTTTGGATGTTTCTGTGATATAAAAGCTTATTATATTGGAAAGAAAAGGTATGGGCCCCTTAGTCTCACATAGCCAGGCTTTAGAATAAAGGCTTAAAATCTGGTCCAAATTGCAGCTTATTCTGGTCAAGAATCACCCACTTACACAGGAAGAGACCATCTGACTGACATGTAATGCAACAAACCACAGTTTATTTTGTTTTTATGTGTCATTTAGGAGCATGATGTTGGCCTGACAACACCTTGTACAAATTTTAAAGTAGTTTTAAAAGGTTGAAGTTTGATGGTTATACCATAATTCAAATAAGACAAACTGCCAGCTAGCTAGCTGGATAGTCAAAAAGACTGTCACTTAGGCTAAGATGATAGATAGATATATAGATAGATGAGAGAGAGAGAAAGAGAGAGAGAGACAGAGAGAGAGAGAGAGAGAGAGATGAGAGAGAGAGAGAGAGAAGGCCCAAACATACTTCACACAAGTACGCAAATTCAGACGTGAACGCTTGGCCAACGCATGGCCTACGAGTGGTCCCGCTGTACATACTTTCCGTGCGCTCTTGCATTGCTCTGGTGGTTATAAACCTCACCCCACAAGGTGGCGATAGAGTTTTTTAGGTGCCACGAAGCGTGTGATGTTGAAGGATGAGGGGAGGAAGAGGGGGCAGGTTGTGGCTGTGGTAATTTTGACATGCTAGGGGTATTCATTGAAGTTTGCTTTTAAAAACAATAATAAAACGTTCTTAAGATCGGTCACATTTAAACAACATTAATGAATCATGAAAATTTGACTCTGTGGTCTGGTGTTTTATGAAGTCAAAAAGTTGTCCCAACATGTCCAAAATGACTGGATATCCATAGCTAGTTGTGGCATCTCCGCTGCTGGTGCCTTTTCATTTCTTCCTGGCTCAGACAAATCGGTATCGTTATCAGAAATTAGGGAAGCTGCAATTTCTTGCCAAGCATTTTCAATTGCTGTTTTATTTCGAATGGAGAGGGGATAAGGAGTCGTAAATATGTTTGTATAATCTAACTTGTTCGGAAAGACTCTCCTCAAATTGCTGCTCTGCCATGACAGTTGTTGACTGAAAACAGAAAATCCGCTCTAGCGCCCCTTGCGGAAATGCAGAAAATGCAGCGCGTACTTGCGTTGGGTTATAAAATTGAGTGCTGACACATTTCACATTTCACTACGCAAAGACACGTGGAATCGAGCTTGCATAGCAAGGTGCGTCTGTTTTTGTGGGTTTGTATACATTTGAATTTTTTGACAGTTGGAGTTTGAATCAACAAAAATTCTGTAGGCCCATTTAATTTTTTTTTTCAATGTATGTCAATGGGATTTTTACGATTAGGACCATAAGTCCAAAGTCCGAAGGTATGTACCAAGTTCGGTGGGTGTAGCCAAAGTCTTTTTAGCAAGTCAGTCTACTCGGTGGCCATCTTTGGAACTCTCTTGGGCAGGCTGGACAGCTATTTTTCTATGTAAACAAGCGGCGTACAAGTGCAGCTCTTATCTACTTGAATGGAAAAACACCAAAATTGTCAAGATTATGATCAAAGAACATAATTCGAATCAGCAGTAAAATCTGACAACACTGGTATCAAAAATTGTACTTCTTTATCTCAGATTATATTAAAAAATGAATGCACGTTTTCGAGTTGATTGACAGGGATTTCAGTATTTAAAATGTGATTGGCTCTTTAAGGCGGTACCTACATACGTTGACTGTTGGGCATTTCAATTTGTCCTATTCATTTTAACAGAAGTGGCCAGTCTCTGCTAAATAATCTCTGGTGTAGCTTGAAAACTCTAGGAGTAAGTGTTAGAAATGTTGGTACTCTGTGTAGGGATTTTAAACAAAAACCCTAAACCAAGTTTGTAAGATAACAGTACTGTATGTTTTTCAAGCCTCTAGAGGCTATACTGGTCATCCCACCCAAAACCGTACCCAAATGCAGATGGCTCATATATTTTGCGACTCGAGACGGTCGGCTGCTGTCGGCTTCTGTCGGCTGTCAACTCCTTTCAGCTCATGTTTGTTTACAGCTGTCGTGCATCTCTTAAAATGGGAGGGCATGTGTTTTCAAGTGAGTCTGAGATAGACTTGACAGTCCAGTAGTGTGTGATCCTCAGTCGTTTGGTGTGCGATGGCCACTTTTTATCTGTAGCCATTTACAATGTCAGCAAGAGTATTTTTAGAATTTGTTCATATTTTACAAGTCATGCAGTGTAATCCAGCACTTAGTTTCCAGGCGGACTGGTGGTCTTCCAACTCTTGGAAGTGTGAACTGCAAGGCAACCAGATTGTCTAAAGCTCAGACTATGGGCCCCTAGTCAAGCTACATCTACAAAAACTGACAAACCCACCAATACTGGGGTCTCTGCAAAGTCATATGAGTGTAAAGAAAAAAAACAATTCTCTATCCCTACAATACACTGAATAGTGAACAACATCATAAAAAATAAAACAAATATTAGCCTATGATTCAAAATCATAATTCTTTGAGCAACATCTGTAAAATAAATCAGTGGAATCGCACTGTCACTGTACAAGATCAGGCAGAGTGAAGCTAGTTATTTTGCCCCAAAAGACAAGCGTGGACACTTCCATCAAAGTGCACAAGCTTCACCCATGACTTCATCTGCAGGGCTGTCAGAACATCACTATGTCTCATTTGTGCAGCAGCTCTAGGCATGTGTCCAGACTGGCAGAGTCGGGCATGTGAAATTTGGGCAAAAGACGGCAGTGTGCGAGTATTCTGCCACTCAGTCTTCACTGGAATGTCAAGCGGAGCTGGACGGGTTTTGAAAGCCATGGTCACAGTGAAGGTCAGTTTGGAATGGACCATGTCAAATGTGTCACTACATTCCAGAGCAGATGTGGCCAACACACAAGCAGTTCTCTCTTTGCCAAGTGCACTCAAATGCACTAAGCTCATGCGTTATTCACCAGGCTGGCTCTTGCAAACACTCAAAAGACTATTCAATTATCTGGGATACCTGAAGCATGGCAAAATTATTGGTTTGCTGGTGTTGTAGCTGGGGAAAAAATTATGTTGAACAATTTGTGTCAATTTTCAACAGGAATTATTATTTTCTTTTCAGGATGAGACAGGCTGCGTACATAATGATGTTATCCTAAAAGTGTGACAGTGGAACTACAGGCCCATGACATTTCCTGAAGAAATGCATCACTAAGCAACCGCTGGTCTGTGATCTTACTAGACCATAGAACATCCAACCAACAACGATTAATCTCCTGGAGGTAATGCTACAGTAAGTGAAAGATGGATACATCCAATTATTCATTCATCCTTTTCAAATTGGGAAATGCATAAAAGCCGTCTATCACATTCAAGTGTTACACAAGATGTAGAATCACAGGATTGGAAAAACAATACAAAAAAAAGGGTTTTCCAAATTGTCCAGGATCCACTAGATTGAAAGAAAGGGTCGAAACCAAGGAGGTCTGAAATATCTGTAGAGTTATCCATTAGCATTCCCATTCATCTCAATGACAGTTGCTCGCCTGGCGCATTCAGTTCTGGAAGTACCCGACCTGGATTCTGCCATATCTGCTTAATGGGCCCCAGTTCTGGAAACATTTCTTTGAGCCACTCATCCAAGTCGTAAATGCCATATGACTGAACACTGTATATTAGAACTCCTTACAGAGATAGAGAAAAACACAAGTTTTAGTTACTGCATCTACTTGCAAGAGCTAACTCCTGAAGCTAACCAACCAAACCTTGACCACCCTGGTTAAAGAATAAATAAAATCAAATCAAATAGTGTAGTTACAGCATCTACCAGCAGGGGCAAACTGCAGAAGCTAACTTGTCAAAACTTAACTGCCTGGTTGAAAAACAATGCACCTGCATGTGTTAACCCTTCGTGCTGCTTCTATTGTGGTCACAATTAAATGTACGTACAGGTGTAAATGAGTGAAGCCTGAGTACTGAGCTCATATGCAGTCCCTTGATGTAAGTGTGTTAGAGCGTGTTACGGCTCGAGTACTTAGATTGAAAACCCAATTCAGACAGGAGTGGAGTCAGCTCCTACTGCTCACCTCTAAGGGCTAATTAATTGGTTGCAGGCGTGACAGTCAAGGTGGATTATCTTGTATTTTTTATCAGTGCAGAGTCTAGACTGTGACTGCATTTAGATAATGAATTTTAGCATTACAAGTTAGCTTTTACTGTGTGTTTTCACTCCTAGAAATAACCTGGGCTGAGGAAGCCAATAGTACAATATATACACCTCAGATTTAAGACAAAGGGTTTAGGGAGGTCAAGCAATGATCTGTGCATCGGCCTAAAACAAGTTGAATGCATTACCTACTGCATTAGGTTAGCATTGGAAACAGAATAGTGTGATTCAACGATGGGTAGTATGATTCAACAATGGTCAAAATATTACTTGAAGGATTCCCATAAATTACCATGAATATCTGAGTAAAGTTGTCAGTTATGTAACCAATACATAGTCTCCTTCTGATGCATACAGTACACAAAAATGCCAAATGCCTTAAATTGCAGGTTAAATCTGATTGGCTGGCTGAAAACAAATTTGTTTTTAAGATACTATGTTGATACTATACACATTTTTGAGGAAAAACAAATCACTGGTAGTAAATCTTTCAAAGTTATTCAAAGTTTTGCTTGAGGGACTTAGTAGCTTATAACTTGATATCCTAAGTAGGATATAAAAACACAGGTCTACATCACACTGTAAAAAGACCTAGAAATGAAAATAATATATTTTATTTTTTTATTTATTTACTTGCTTTGAGGAACTTAGTAGCTAATGATACTATGTCCTAACTAAGTTAACTAGATATCCACAAGCTGAAATGTATATTCATGAATATTTGTATTCTGCTTTGTTGTGAGTTAGGTCTTTTGAAAAAAAAACTGTACTTAATACTTTTGGATTGACAGTAATGCTCGGTCTATTATTGTAGTTTAATCTAATTCAGATTAAACCCTCCCCAAATAGCAAAACCCAAACAAACTGTGGTTCATCACTTAACATGTCTGCCAGACGGTCTCTTCCTGTCTAAATTGGCGGTCCTTGGCCAGAATAAGCTGCAATGTGGACCAGACTTTATGCCTTTAGTCAAAACTCATGCTATGATAGATTATGTAACTGTAAAAAACCTTTACAGCAGGAGGACACAGGAGAGCGGTTTCCTCACAAATAAGGCTTTAATTAATATACTCCAGTGCTTTACAGCTTCACAATGACTCAGCAGCTTCACAATAATAACTCTTCAGCTTCACAATAATAATTCATCAGTTTCACAACAATAGCTCATCAGCTCCACAATAAGATTTTTTTGCCCCTGACTCTCTCTCTGTCTGCTGGTGGCGTGGCCGCTTAAATGCAAATCTCCCCATGCTCACTGGAATTAGAGGCAGGTGTTAGACATAATTTAGCTCAGGTGTCAGCGCCCTTAAAGCTTTCTCTCTCCCCAGACGGATGCTCGACCACGCCCCCACTGCCACATATCCCCAGAAGTGTCACAAATTGGTTTAATCCGAATGGTGTGGAAAAAGCAGTTTTTTTCACAGGAAATTGGTGTCAAGGGGATCTGCCAATAACCCTTTGTCAAATCCAGTGTCGAATAAAAACGAGTAATGCCTAACCAATCGAGCAACTCATCAATACGAGGCATTGGGTAGGCATCAAATTTAGACACCGCGATGACTTTGCTATAATCCACACAGAACCGTACAGACCCATCACTCTTAGGCACCAGAACAACTGTGCTGGATCAGTCACTGTGGGATTCCTCTATTACTCCCATATCGACCATTGCATCCAATTCTTCCTGGACTTTTTTTTTTTTTATGTTCGGGCAATCGGTAGGGACGGGTACGTACCATCACCCCCAGCTCGGTCTCGATGTGGTGCTGGGTGAGGTTCGTGTGACCCGGTAGAGGGGAAAACATGTCTGCAAATTCTTGTTGTAATTTGGCAACCTCTGTGAGTTGGTATGGTGAGAGGTGGTCTCCGCAAGTGACCGGGATGACGTGATTGTGTTTTGTGTTTACCTCCGGCCCGAGCTCCACCCTCTCTGGAACTACCATAGCCAACGTCACAGGGGCCGCCTCCCTCCACAAATTCAGGAGGTTGAGGTGATAAATTTGACGTGCACCCTCTCTATCGGTTCGCTTTACCTCATAATCAAGTTCCTCCACTCATCGTGTGACCTCAAAGGGCCTTGCCACTTGGCGAGTAATTTGGAGCTCAATATGGGGAGTAATAATAGTACCTTATCTCCCGATGCAAATTCCCGTAGCCAATTTCCCGTTATACAGTCGGCTCTGTTGTTATTGAGCTTGGAGCAAATTCTCCTGTGTTAGTTGTCCTGAGGTGTGGAGTTTTGCTCAAAGATTAAGAATGTATTGAATTTCATTATTTCTGGTTGAAGGTCCCTCCTCCCAAGCTTCGCGTATGACATCAAGCACGCCGCACGGGCACCACCCATACAGCAGCTCAAATGGGGATAATCCAGTGAAGGCTTGCGGGACCTCTCATACTGTGAATAACAGGGGGATCGAGCCATTTGTCCCAATTTCTAACATCCTCATGCACAAACTTACGAATCAAATTTTTAGTGATGTCTGCGTGTTGACCACTCTAATGGCCCGATGAGGTCCATGCCGATTCTCTCGAAGGGGACCTTGATCAGTGGAAGGGGGCACAATGGCGCTTTGGGGTGGCCAGTTCACCAGCTGACATTCATGGCAAGCCGCACACCACTTGCGAACATCGCCGCCAATGCCCGGCCAATAAAAACAGGCTATTAGTTGGTTCAGTGTTTTTCTTTCCCCTAGATGCCCCGCCATGGGATTATAATGAGCTGCCTGGAACACCATTTCCCGGCGGCTCCGCGGTATTAAGATTTGGGTTGTATGTTCCTTAGTTTGAGCATCCTGCATCACTCTATACAACCGCTCGTTTATAATTGCAAAATAGGGATATGAAAGTGCGACATTCGGATGGAGTTGTTGAACATCGATCACTCTCACTTGGTCGAAGGCATGCTTGAGCGTTTCATCTCGCAACTGCTCCAAAGGGAAATCCCCTTCGGGAAATCCCCCGAGGATGGGAGGGGCTGCAGCCTCTCCCCCCCTCACGTCACCCTGATGTGGAGCTGACAAAGATGGCCCCAGCTCTGCCTCCCCTGCCAGAGCATTGCACATTTCACATCTCGTCGCTTTTGTGCAGGACCCATCCACGCATATTCCCTTTAATACATTTCTGAACTCAGGCCAATTAGTCCCCAAAATCAGCGGATGGGTGAGGCGGGAACTAACCGTGGCCTCCACTCTATGCTTTGTTCCCTGAAATTTAATGACAAGGGTCACCACAGGGTAGTTGTGAATATCTTCATGTACACATTTCACCCTCACACTTTTAGTTCTGCCCAAAGCCTCGTGTTGAACAAAGCATTGGTGGATAGTGGTCTGGTTACAACCCGTGTCCACCAAGGCTTGGTGTGTACTCCCCTTGACTCTTACCAGTATCCTGTACCCTCCAACCCGATTGGGGGCAGCCTGTGGTGCGTCAGGGATCTGGACTACAGTTCCCAGCTCCATCACAGGACACTGACACCGGAAGTGTTCCAGATCCCCGCAACGTCAGCAGGCCGGCCCAGGCGCTACACCTGCACATGAAGGGGCAGGTACATCCACCTGAGGGGGAGAGTGGGAAGGCACCAAAGTCGCCGGGAAAGGGATAAACCGGCGCAAGGAGGTTTCTCCTGGTTGAGAAGGCTCCAAATGGCCTGCCGTTCCTCTGCCTGAGCTCTAAGGACATCATGGAAGCGGCATTCCTGATCTTGATGGAGCTCAAGCAGAGCCTGTTGGTGGGTCTGATGTAGGTCGGCGAGGGACTTGATGATGTCAGACAGCGGGAAGGACTCCATGGGGCGTGCGGTCTTTAAACCAATTCCCAGGTTACGGCACCAGTGTAAAAGACCTTCACAGTAGGAGGACACAGGAGAGCAGTTTCCTCACAAATAAGGCTTTAATTAATATATTCCAGTGCTTTACAGCTTCACAATAATAATTCATCAGTTTCACAACAATAGCTCATCAGCTCCACAATAAGGTTTTTTGCCCCTGACTCACTCTCTGCCTGCTAGTGGTGTGGCCGCTTATATGCCACTCTCCCCAAGCTCACTGGAATTAGAGACAGGTGTTAGACATAATTTAGCTCAGATGTCAGCACCCTTACCACTTTCTCTCTCCCCGGATGGATGCTCGACCATGCCCCCGCTGCCACAGTAACCAAAATAAGTACCTGTGTCATAAAACCTTTCTGTCATTTATGTTAGAGTCAGCTAACGCAGACCAGAGGGTGTGACACAGCACTGTACATGTGGATGCGATAGCCCCAGCCAACAGTCCACCAAAAAAAACAAAGTAAATCTCCCCCGAACCATTTACCTATTAAGCGAGGCTGCATCTGTGTGTGCTGGAGGAGGGTCCAGAGTCCCATCACTGGGTTTTATCTGTCCCCCTGCACCATGACAGTTTGTAATATAAAAGCATCTCGAGTTTCTTGTCAAGCACAAGCTTATCTGGACCCAAACATTTCCCTGGCCCAGACCTCACACTGACACACACAGATCTCTCTCTCGCTTCACTTGAGTGTGGGGTCATGCTATGCTGTGGAATAAGCAACAGATTATAGCCGTCAAACACTAAGGAGACCAAAGACAGGACTGTAAAACAACATGACTTAACTATGATGGACGGCACCTGGTTGCTACTTGTCTCCACCCTTTTCATCAGTAACACATAACACATGGAAACAAAGCTGGAAAGTGTTTATATTTTTCTATAAGTAGAGAAGCCGACAGAGGGTATGTTCTAATCGCCCAAGAGTGCCCTGGGAAGTGAACTTCACAAGGTATTCCATCATTTTATGTGAGATTCTAAATCAGGGAACATGTATGCTCCATTTAAAGGGCACTGCAAGGGGGGACGAAGGGAAGGGCTCAATGATATATTGACTCAACAGTCAGTGCGCACCAAATCAGTAAAACACTGTTAGTAGTACTATATGTAGTATGCCAAAAGACGTATGTAAAATGTAATGTAAGCAATGTTAAATCATTCAGATACGGGTCAGTTAATGTTCACATCAACTATCAGAATGGGGAAAAATGTGATCTCAGTGATTTCGACCGTGGCATGATTGTTGGTGCCAGATGGGCTGGTTTTTCTGTAACTGCTGATTTCCTGGGATTTTCATGCACAACAATCTCTAGAGTTTACTCAGAATGGTGCCAAAAACAAAACAAAAAAACTTACAGTGAGAGTCAGTTTTATATATATATATATATATATATATATATATATATATATATATATATATATATACTATATATACTTAGTACACAAGTATATAATGTCATCATACTCAAAACTCTGATCTGCTCTATTCAAGAGTTGAAGTGTCTGTGTTTGACATTGCAGGGCATTCCAAATGAACGATTTTTGTCAAGTGAAGTGAAATTCTAGAAATCCCCTGCTCAGTGTGTAGGAAGCAGTGAACACGTTTAGACCCTTTGAATCAGAACACAGCAAGAGAAAATAACAAGGACAGAGAAGGGGACACTTCTTATTTTCTTTCAGATTAGACATTGTAATCATTCCGTGCTGAACGAAAACAGCACCTGAAATGTAAGGGGAAAAAAAAAACAAAAAAAAAACACTAAGAACAAAACCAGAAAATTCTCTCAATGTACCATCAGCTAGTATTACAGATACTGTGTGTCTATTGTCTTTGACGATGTCAGATATCAAAGCTCTAGCCATCAGGAAAGAACATCTAAGATTACGGCCTCTCTTTTTTCACGTCTTTTTGTTGTGCAGCTGCTGTTGCTGGTAGTGGCCTGGAGCCTGAGACCAATGTGATCCCTCATACAGGGATCAGGGCTGCTCACAGGGCCTGTGGCTCACTTCAAACACAGGCCAGCAGGGCAGAGAAACTCCCCCTGAGCACTAACCTGCTGCTCATCCAGATCCCTCTATCACTCTCCTGCTCTTTCTCTCTGGGGGCAAAGGCAGTGATGTACGTTCCGAGGAAACATGTGAGAGAAATTTGGTGTTTTGTGTGTGTGTGAGGTGTTTATCTCTAGGCCAGCCTGTGGCAGGAAGTATACACTGCTTACAACTGGAGAACACTTTCAATGTTTATTCTGACCAATGGAAGGCGAGTGTTTGGAAAACAGGCATTTGTTTTCTTTTTTTTTCTTTTTTCTCTATTTGGTAAAACTTGTAGCACAGAAATTACACACTTCACCTTTAAAGTATATCTACAACTCAACTTAAAGATTAGTGTGTAATTTTATTGATTTATTTTTTAGGAATATGATGGAATATTTTCTCCTATTTCAATCTAAGTAACTGGGCTTCACAATGAAAGCAATTCACAGTGACAAAATGAACATAAGTCATACATTTACAATGAGGGTTGGCGATTTGAGGTGACATGAGTGACAGGCTGTTGGTGATGCGCCACAGTTGAGCAGAGTTGAGCAATCTACTAGGAAGGAAATATCAAGCAACAGAACAGTGGCCTGAATTTCTCAAGAGTGTAAACACTAGTTCTGTGGTTTATCCAACACTTTGTTCTGTTTGTTTGACCTGTACAATATGTTGGCTCCACCACTGGTGTGAGCTTGGGGCGGGACAATCTGTAATGAGCTATTTGGAAGGGAAATTAACTCATTTGAACCATGTCAGAAGGGATGGTAGGAGTGTTTGGGAAACCAGCTTAAAAACAATCATTATTTTTTTGCAATTTGGTTTGGTGCAGTGTCAGAAATTAACTTTTCCATTAAAGGGCAATATTTGCCCCCTGGATTTGATTTGCAGGGGCATTTAAAATTTTTATGGTGGCATTTGTTTGTTAACCATGTACAAATATTCCATGTGGAGTCATCCATTTATGTTTAATAATTTAATGTACTCAAATAATTACTATACATTCTCAATCTGAAACTCATAATTAATGTGATAATGTAGGCCTAGAATAGAATATTAAGAAATATATTAGACGTTACAAATACAAACAGAGGAATTCTAGTACAGGGGCATTTTTTGCCACCACATTTTGAACTTCAAGAGCATTTTTGCCTCAAGTCATGGTTACTTTCTGACCCTAGTTTGGTGCCACTAGCAGTGCTATAAAACTACTTCACCTTTACCTAGTTAATGCACTGTAAACTAAAATGAACTATAAACAACTGAATTTGTATTCATTAGCATTTAAGGCAGTGGTGTAGTAGTGTCTGAAGAGGTGGGCATACTGTGAATTTATGAAAGATGAATGTTTTGTTTTGAAGAAGAGTGTAACTGAACTATGTCCAGACAAGCTTAAACATGTGCGCTCCTCCAGAACTGGACCATGGATCGCTTTACAAGCACCGATGCTGTTGTTGCACGTGTCAAGTGTTGTTAAACTCACCACTGAGTTTTGTGCAGAGAGGGTTCAGATGTTTACCGCCGTGATTTTAGCAAAATCATTTGGAAGGTCAGATAAAAGTGATTGGCTGGCCTCATCGAATCACTGACTTACATTAAATAAAAGACATTACATCATACTGGGAGACTCTGAAAAGTGGTAGCATGCAAGAAAAACTGCCGGTATGCTGTAGAGTAAATTAGAGAAGTGCAGGTACTCCATACCACTGCGTACCGCACCACTTCAAGCACTGTATACAGAACATATGTAAAATGTGTAAGACTTTTTTTTCCCATTAAAATAAATAAATAAATAAAATACTGTTGTAATTATAGTCCCACATAAACTTACATAATGTATATCAGGGTATGTTTCTTGCTGGCATGGTGTACAGTACACTACTAAGAACAATGGTATGGTAACTTGATGTTAAATATGTATTTCAATTAATAGTTGTCATTAATGTTCCTTTTATTAGGCTACTATGATTTTTTAAAAATATTTTATTATTACTCTAACTAATAAACTAATTCATAATACGCAATAAACATAAAACTAGCAGGGGTGCAATAACATGCAGTATTTTCACAAAGTTGAATTGCATAAGTTCCATTTTTGATTTAAAATTTAGACAGGCCCCATTTCCAGCAGCCATCATCACTCCAACACCTTATCCTTGAGTAATCATGCTAAATTGCTAATTTGGTACTAGAAAATCACATGCCATTATATCACAGTTGAAAGCTATTTGGTTCGTTAAATGAAGTTGAACATTGTCTTTATTTTTGTTTTTGAGTCGCCACAGTATGCAATAGACTGGCATGTCTTCAGGTCAATATTAAGTCAAAAATGGCAAATAGAAAGAGCTTTCCCAAGAAACTCATCAGTCAATCATTGTTTTGAGGAATGAAGGCTATACAGTGCTTGAAATTGGCAAAAAAAAAAAAAAAAATGAAGATGTCATACAACGGTGTACACTACAGTCTTCAAAAACAAAGGACAACTACATCTCACAGAAAGAGATGTGGAAGGCCAGATGTACAACTAAACAAGAGGATAAGTACATCAGAGTCTCTAGTTTGAGAAATAGATGCCTCACATGTTCTCAGCTGACAACTTCATTGAATTCTACCCGCTCAACACCAGTTTCATGTACAACAGTAAAGAGAAGACTCAGGGGTGCAGGCCTTATGGGAATAATTGCAAAGAAGAAGCCACTTTTGAAACAGAAAAACAAAAAGAAAAGGTTAGAGTGGGCAAAGAAACACAGACATTGGACAACAGATAATTGGAAAAGAGTGTTATGGATCTTAACCCCATTGAGCTTTTGTGGGATCAGCTAGACTGTAAGGTGTGTGAGAAGTGCCTGACAAGACAGCCACATCTATGGCAAGTGCTACAGGAAGCGTGGGGTGAAATGTCACCTGAGTATCCGGACAAACTGACAGCCAAAATGCCAAGGATCTGCAAAGCTGTCATTGCTGCACGTGGAGGATTTTTTGATGAGAACTCTTTGAAGTAGTTTAAGAAGTATATTTATATTTAATTATTTATTTACGCTTAGCAGGGAAATACATTTACAGTGCAAATATATATGGTTACTCCAGAGATGCTTGTGAATCAGATGCTGGAAATGTCCCGCTCCTTACTGAAAAAATATTATTGGTTAGCAAATATCCAATCATGTCTGAAATGAACGTTCTGATTGGTGGATGAGATTAGTCAGACTATTTGTCTTGCCAGTGCCATCAGTTGCGCTCCCGCAACTCTGTGCACATTTAGAGAGAATCTCTGTACACTCACGTTAGTAGACTGAAAAAGTTCCGGGTCAAAAGACTACTCGTTGTTCTGACGGCCATACGTATCATCACTTATTTCAGGTGGGCATAGGCAAAATCTTAAGAAAGATGCCTGCATATGCCTTAGACCAGTGGTTCTCAACCTTTTTGATTCCAAGGTCCCCCTTTGCCTGAGAAAATATTCAAATGTATATTCTTCATAAAAAGCAAGCTGTTGAAGGGAGTTATTGCATTTTTAGCATTGTCAGTAAGTTGAATTTTAATACATTTATAAAAAAAATATTACAATATATCATATTTTACATAATTTGACCTCGAGGCCCCCTGGAAGTGTGCTGAGACCCCTAGTGGGTCCCAACCCCCTGGTTGAGAACCACTGCCCTAGACTACACTACTGATATAAGGCATATTCCAAGTTCAATGCAAGTTAAGCTCAGTTGACAGCATTATTGGCATAATATCGATTACCACAAAAATGTATTTTGATTTGCCCCTCTAAAAAAAAAAAAAAAAAAAAAAAAAATCTGGGTTACAGTGAGGCACTTACAATGGAAGTGAATGGAGGCTACTTTTTGAACATTAATATATATAAAGTTATAGCCAATTTTACAACTTTGTTGCCATAACAATGTAATGTCAACAAACCCTGACAACTGTAAAAATTACAATTTAAACAACTTTAAAGCTTAAATAACACATGAGTTTGAACAGAATAATTAATGTAAGTGCTTTTATAAAATTATAAGCTTCACATTTCTGCCTTTAAACCCTCCAAAATCTGTCCCCATTCACTTCCATTGTAAGTGCCTCTCTGTAACCCAGATTTTGGCTTTTTTTTTTTTGAAGAAAAGGGTGGATGAGTCAAATTATTATTATTATTATTATTATTATTATTATTATTATGATGTATTTATTTATTTATTTATTTTTTTGTGGAAATCAATATTATGACACAAATGCTCTCGATTGAGCTTAACTTATATTGAACCTGGAATATTCCTTTAACTAAGATTAATGAATGCTGTAAAAATGTATTGCTAATTGTTTATTCATGATACCTAATGCATTAACTAATGTTAACAAATGGAACATTATTGTAAAGTATCACCTACAAATCTATTTACTCATAAGCCTGAGTCAGGATAAAGGAGCACTCAGGAAATCACTTTCCTAGGTTTGTATTGCCAGTCATTACCAGGAAATGAAGCAAACCCACTGAGCGGGATTATCTATATAGTTTTTTTCTTCTGCTATATGACACCTGTGGCTTTTATTTTACTCTATCAGACAATTAAAAACAGACAAACTGTGACCACTGACCCCAGAGGGATTTCTAACCCCAGTCAGATTTAGGCAGGCAGAAATCATTCCAGCACACATGAAGATCAGGCAGCCAAGGCAGCTCTTGGAGGTCTGGCCTGCAAATCCTTCTTTTCGGATCTCCTCACCCAGATGAAAGGGCAACGGTACTGAAGATTATACAACACAATTACCCATTCTTCATTGTGCTGACAAAGAGAGGGAAATCGGCTTTCTAAGAGGCCGAATCATTTCCAATTAAGCACATTTTCTGACGTTCTGTAATGGTCACCTCTTTAATACTGAAATATCCAACCCCCGTATCACCTCACCTGCCCCACGCTCTCAAAATACCTGGCACACCCACCTCCAGTCTGCCCTTTTACTTTGAAGTGTGTGCTTCCTTTTTTTAAAAAGCCAGATTTTGTTGACAACTGAGAATTGCTCTGACAACTAGCTTGCAATGATGAAAAATTGTCAATTTTCTCAAGAAGCCTGACAAGTATGACTTGTGGCTCAATTCAGTGCTGCTTTAGAATTGCTACTATCAAGTTAGTATCACTTCTTTCTTTCTTGTCAGCAAGATCCCTAAAATGGCAATCATGTCTTTTCACCTTCAATAAGTAGAAGGGACAAGGTGTAAATCATGTTTATTGAAGTTTTCATCGTTTGACCACGAGCAATCATGTTGGACAGCTTGTTTTCATGTGACAATCATTATGAGAAGGCAACACTTCAGAAAAGTCCTCACACTTCTCAATAAGAACACACTCTACACTGCCTTTCTGCATACTGGACATCTTGTAGTGCTACTTGGAGAACACTAGAGAATGATGTTGTCAGTATTTGCTCTGAATAAGACACAAACAAGAAGACATGAGGGTACCCATCCAGGTCGAGTGTTAGCTTCATTCTTCACAGAGTCTCCTGGTGTCCTTGAGTATAAGATACTGTAACTTCAGGAACTGCTTCATAAAAGATGTGGACAGCTGAGTTCATCCTGATCCAAAAAAGAAAAGAGCTGTGTGAGCATCCATCACTTGCACATGTGTCTTGACTGTGAGCAAAGGTTTATATTCAGGACAGCCAGGTGAGGAGTGACAGCTGTCAGTCAGAAGAGCCTCAGGGCAAAACTAGGAGTGAACATGCAGGAGAGATCAATGGAGAACCACTGTAAGACATGCTCACCTTCAGAAGAATTTGAGATTATTTGATATAAACTAAGAGATCAACATTTATAGTGATATATTCAGGGTTCCCAGGATTTACATTACTTTTTCAGTCATTTGTGATTACTGGAATATGATAAAATAAAAAAAATAAAAAAATAATGAAATAAATAAATAAATTAAAAAAAATAATAATAAAAAAAAAAAATATGGATAACTGGAAAGATTACTAGATAAGGGGGAAACAATAATAATAGAGATTTCACTTACAAAAAGCAATTTCTAGATAATAAAAATATTTCAGAGATGAGCTGGATAGAAAAAATATATAACTAGACAGAAAAATATATTCACTATAGACATTTCAATTACTTTATTAGGCTTGGAAATCACAGTTTTAGTATTCTCTGATATTTCCCAGCCTGATCTCATGAAAATAATGTGACTGTGGTGACATTTTTGCAAAATGTTATTACAAGGTTTCTTACATGTTTCACGGCAGTTCCGAAGTAAAATGTTCTCTAAGTGGCATTCAATGTGAATTAAATGTTTTCCCAGACAGATGAGATTATTTTTATTTTTTTTCTGACAGATGGGATTTTTAAGGTTAATGGTCTATTGAGTTTAAATCAACAAAACCTACATCCCTACCCTAAACCTAAACCTAACCGATAGTGTCATAAATAGCAAATGTGAGACGAAAAACAGAATTGCTAAAGCAACCACGTCATTTTGTGGAACTTCTATGACACTTGCGACTCATGTGTCCACATGGGTGCCCTTAAGGACCCCGGTCCTTTGCATCGCAACTGAAGTTTGCAAAAGTATTTGTTTATGTGATGCAATGTTAAAAAGTAAATGTGTTTAGATGTCATAAGGCCGAAAGGCAAATCAATTTAGTTATGATTTGTATGAAATGTAATAAAAAAAAAAGTTTTTTAGCGCCTGTTGTGGTGTTCATATCACCAAGAATTTGCCACAATATGTGCAATGAGCCACGTAAAAATAATTGAGCAAAAATGTAGGTATATTAATGTGATTCTATGAAACCAGGTTGATATTTATGGGTTTTATATGACTGATATATTGCTTAGTATCACTAATCACATTAGAGCCTAGCCACAATGGTAGCACACTTGCCCATGATGCACAAGGACTGTAGTGGTCCCATGGATATGCATCTAAACTGTTTCCCCCAGACATCAATAAAATCAAATGAGTGGCCTCTTGTGTTCTACTTCTCTAGTGTACTAATTCTCCTGAGAAATAGACCCTTGTAATCTCATGTGTCTCTTCTAGAGTTTCAGAGGAAATCTCAACAATGTCACAAACTGTGCTCAGATTCACAATCAAAAGTGAGAGATAAACACATACATTTCTCATCAAATACTTCAGAATTATCTAAGCTATGTTATATATATTAATTGTATAGCACTACATTCTTACTGTTTGTCATCAATTGTCTAAATTATATAATTGTATTATTTCCTAAGGAATGTTAGGAGAAACATCTGAGACAAGTTAATACTTAAATGAGGCACCTTTAAATCTCTCAAGGTATGAAAGAGTTTTTCTTTTCTCTCTCCTCTTGGCTCCTCTTGTCCCTCGTTACTTGTTTCCTGTGAACCTTCATTGTCTTAACAAGAATAAAGGCATTAAAAGCCCCAACATGAAATTAATAAATAATCCCTGACCACCTGAAAGAGCTTGCCATTGTATCAAGAATGGACATTAAAGTAAGGTCATGCTAATAATTTTGAACTCCATGATTATTGCTCCAAAAATCAAAAGGGGCAGAATAATGGAGTCTTCTCCTCTTGTCTCCTCCATAAACAAGCCATCTATTTCCCTGGCTGAGTCAGATGAGATGAATTCATCAGCAAACTCTGTCACTCGATGCCTTCATTATCTTGTCCGCCAGTGTTCCAGCTCGACCTCTGGAATTCCCAGGGATGAGCAGTGGCCTTTTACTCTAATCAGCGCTCACAAGAGCCTTTTGATCCAGTGCTTCCCTCTCTACTGCACACTTCATCACCTTTATTTTCTGCCATAACTGCATGTGAAAGATCCCTCTTTGATAATGCCTTCATGCCAAATCACTATCTGAGAAGGGTGTCGAAAAGTGTCATGTGCACCGTCTGCTCAGAGAAAAAGGACGCCCGAGCACCTGTGGAAGACAAACTCGATTCTCAAGGTATGACGGATCTATCATGCCAGTGCAGGATATAAGCTGCTCTGTCAACTTATTGTTGAGGAGGAAGAGACATTGAGAGGGAGGGAAGAATGACAGTAGGATGGAGGGAGCAGACTGGTTTTACATAGCAAACAGTCTTTGGCAGTCAAGATTAGGAAAGTCCCGTGACTCACTGAACTACGCTCACGGTACAACACACTTCCCAAAACATGTTACACCTAACGAAGAACTGATCAAGATCTCTGGAAACAACATGACTATGTGAACACTGTAGTCATGTGATAACACAATCAAGTACCAAAAAAGTACCATGGTATTAAAAGGGCTTTTTGGACATGGTAGCATGGTATTACCATGATTTGTAGGACATGTAGTCCCATAGTATTAGGACCACTGTATATTACCATGGTAGTACCATGGTATTCTTTGAAGTACCTTGGAGTACCATGTAAATATCACGCAAGTACCATGGTTGTGTTTTTAAGCCGAATCTGCAGCACCACAGCACAAATAAATCTACACATACTGTGTGTTTTAGTTGGGGTTGAGTTCCATTGCTATAACAAACATACAATGCAATTGTCTAGTTTTGAGAGGTTCTTTTTAATAATCAGTCGAACTTACAACGCAACTGTCCAATTTGCGAACAAACTGTTCGTTCTGAGCACCTCTTTTTAACAAGTCAGTTGAACAAACAATGCAACTGTCCAATTTGTGAAAAAGTTGTTTGATTAGAGAGGCTCCTTTAAAAAAAAAAAAAAAAAAATATACAACGCAACTGGTCCATTTGCATACAAATTGCTTTATTTGAGTGGCTCTTTTTAATAAATAAGTAGAACAAACAACGCAACTGTCCAATCTGTGAACAAATTGTTCATACGGAGCATCTCTTTTTATTAAATTAGTCAAACATTCTTCACAACAAAGTGTTTCCCACTAATTACCTAGACTGTGGGGGGTTTCATAATGAACCAAAATTATTTTTACACTTCTCATAATAACATAAAAGATCTCTAGCATTGTGTTTTTTGCCGGCAAATATCCCGGACACAACATCATTTGAGGTAAGTAACGTTAACTAACGTTACAGTGTCCACTGCAGTTATCCACTAGTCCAAACATAATTTTATCATTATCAATGTGCGACATACGACAAACAGATAAGGTTACTGCAGAAATGATCATTGATAATTAACGTTAATCGAACATTAGCTAACGTTGTTAGCTGTCAGTCTCCTCACTTATGTCGACTGACATATCTGGCTGCTTGTCGTGAAAAACAATGTATAACCAGGGTTGGGAGGGTTACTTTTGAAATGTATTCCACTACAGATTACAGAATACATGCTGTAAAATGTAATTTGTAACGTATTCCGTTAGATTACTCAAGGTCAGTAACGTATTCTAAATACTTTGGATTACTTCTTCAGCACTGGTAGATTTTTTCACTTGTTTTGACTATAAAAACTCTGCCAGTACAGTAAGACAAAATACACATGTTAAAAATACATTCTCTGAAAAACCTAAATATCTTATGCAGTGTTGTTTCTAAAACCAGATAAATCTAATTTTTAGATATTTTTACAGGAAAACAATACAAAAATTATGATCAAGAATATGATTTTTGCCCTAATATCAAAGATCTTACTAGAAAAAAAGAAATTATGATCCAACGTGAATTTTCTTGATAAAAAATATGATCATGCCTGGTAACATGTGCATGTAAAATGGCTAGAAATAGCATTTTAGCTTAGCATAAAGCTGACAATTTACACAAGGACTATTTCTATTTCTTCTGCTCCAAACTTACTTCAAACTTACTTCTCTGTCTGCTCGTATGAATGTAACACATCATAAGAAAGTGTTTCACCGCTGTTCAAATGCACTTTGGATCGCATCATTTATATGTATAAATGTTTTCCATCTGAAAGGACTAAATATTAAATGAAACAAATGACAATAAAATGCAAAGTAATCTCTTCAGTAATCAAAATACTTTATGAATGTAACTGTATTCTAATTATCAATGATTTAAACTGTAACTGTAGTGGAATACAGTTACTTATATTTTGTATTTTAAATACTGTCACAAATTCCCTATTTTTTTGCTTAGACTTTTATGTTGAAATTCTTGTTTAGTTCCTCATTCCTGTTAGTTTTGTAGTCCTTTTGTAGTTTCATTTTATGATTGTTTTTTCCCTGATTGTTTCCCCAGGTGTTCCTCATTCCCTTGTTTGCCCCTGTGTATTTAAGCCCTTGTTTTCCCTGTTTTCTTTGTTAGTCTTCACATGTATTATGCTGTGCTCTGTATGTTTGTTCCCTGTGTTTTTTTTTCTTTATGTTCTGAGTTACCTTGTTTATTAAAAGCCACATTTAGATCCTCCTGACTCGTTACAAATATGTAATCCCATTATATGTATTTCGTTACTCCCCAACCCTGTGTATAACATATGTAACATTATATCTAGCTAGCAAACGTTAGCTAATTATCTAACATTAACGTTATAACCAACAGGTCTGACAACGTAACTATATTAAAAAAAAAAAAAAAAAAAAAAAAAAACAGTTCAACACAGGTAACCACTTTTGCTTCATTCCTTTGATGGCTCAAATATATGCTCTAGTCGATTTTGTGTTTTGACCATTTGTGAACTGTGTTAAACTCCATCTCATTTACCATGTTTTGTGGGTGTGGCTTTTTTTTCCTTGTCATCACCATTCATATCTATACAACCAATGTGATTGATTTAATTACTACTAAAGCACAAAACTGTTTGAAAGAGCACAAAGTTCTTCATAGACCTAAACTCTTAATTTTCTTATAGGGGACCCCCGAGGGTCCAAGGTCCACCCACCACAGCTTCACAAAATCCTGTGGGAAAAACTGAGTTCAATATGCAAACAAATTGCTCGATTGGAGTGGCTCTTTTTAATAAATCAGTCAAAAATACAAAGCAACTGCCAAAGTTGTGAACAAATTGTACATTTGGAAGGGTATTTTTTTTATTTTATATAAATCAGTCAAACATATAGCACAACTGTTCAATTTGCCAACAAATTGCTTGATTGGAGTGGCTCTTTTTAATAAAACAGTCAAACATACAAGCAACTGCCAAATTTGTGAAACATTTTTTCCTTTGGAGCAGCTCTTTCAAATAAGTCAGTTGAACATACAGACCAGCAGTTCAATTTCTGAACAAATTGCTAGATTTGAGCATTCTTTTTAATAAATCAGCTGTTGTAAATGCAAATTTTCAAGGTTAGTGAAACTTAAAGATGGTAGTTAAAGATATAAATCAATCCACAACAGAGTTTCAAAGTTTGTTGTAATAAATGAATACAATGTAGAGGAAACTTGTATAGTTTAGCAAGATGCAAGGCCCAATTTTGAGGTGGGCTGTTTTTTTTTTTTTTGTGTGTGTGCAAAATCTGAATTCTAGGAATCACTTTACCATGTTCTCATTACCATCTGATACCACCACAGTACTTTTTGGTTTGGGACAAACATGTGAAGAAATGTAGCTCCCTAAGAAATGTAATTTTGGTGTTTTTACTCATATACACACTTTATACAGCCTGAATAACCATCACAACAACAATGTCTATCAGATGTGGCCAGAATATATAAAGAAAATGGCTACATCACTAGTCTGTCACCATGACTTACTAGAGATGGAACACAAAAGCAGAATAAATATTCCCTCAACGTGAACTTGTTGCTTACATCCGGCTCTCATTCTGGAATGTGCCAGAACTGCTGCAAGATAAATGAACACAGAGGAACTGAAGGGAAACAGATCCCCTATCTGACATGGCGCTATTTACTGACATTAAGAATGATAATATCCATCAACAGGCTGTCAAAGCCCCAAGTGGGCTGTGAAAAGAACAAAGGCATCCACTGTCATCCTTTTCAGATGCTGACATGGAGATGTTGATGTACCTGCCATTCAGGTGCAAATAATGTCATCACCCGCATTGGGATCAGGACTTTTAACTGCACCATGCCGATGAGTGTCTTCAGCCTCGCCGGGTCTCAAAAACAATGAGCTAGCCATCAACATCCAATTAAACGGCTATGAAAAAGTATAACGAAAAGCAACAGATCAACATATGTCCATTCAACTCAACAGCATGTGAAATCTGGCTCTGCGTTAACAGTTCGGCTGCTAACAGAGACGAAACAAACACGAGCCGGCTTCAGGAGGCATCTGTATAATTACTGTTGGCCATCTTTCAAGCCGCCCTCCTCTCTGGAGAGAGATGTGTGACAATATATGACAAGAAAACAAACACGCTTCCCCGGCAGAATAATAGAAGGCATCAGTGGTGTACCAGACACACCTGTCTGCCTCTGAAAACAATGCCACACTGCCTATTTATTAGGTGCCAGAAAAGTTTATGTTTGTTCTGTGATAGTGACAGAAACTTGATCCGTTTCATTATTTGGGGATCTCGAGCTTGAGAGAGGGGAGGAGAGAAAAAAGTCTGACTTTCAATTTTTGTTATTTATTTATTTTTTTTTTTTACCAGCCTTGCAGTGAGTTATCTTTCTTCTAGATAGCTGTCTGCCATGGTGTCAAAAGACAAATAACAAAGACTGTGGAGGAAAGATCCTGCTCAGGTTCCTCAGAAATCTTCCACTCATCAGTCCACTCTCTTTCTCAATGCAATCAGGACATCAAAATCATTCTGGCAGAGCGTCACGTTTACCTGCAACGTAGCTACGCCATTTTTTTGATAAGTCATTGTAGTTTGATTGACACTCATTGTGCTGTCTAAATGATGTTGTGAGTTTATTGTGACACTATTGGCAGCTCAAAAGAGGATGACACCATGACCTCCAAAGCTCAAATACGACATGGTCTATACAATGGAGCGAAATTGCAACTGTCAGATGAATCAAGTGCTAATTGCAGCAATGCATCTATTTTGAGACACAGTCCATTTACATTTCTAAACTAACTCGTTCTTACTTTCACCTGTCAAACAATAAACAAGCCCAACAATTCTTGCTATCATCAAGCTCAAATGAAACAAAATGCCATCTATCATCTACCTCAGAGCACGGCAGCATCTGTTTGCTCGCTAGATAGCAGACAGCTGAGAAACACAAAAAAAGGAAGCTGTTTGCTGGGATGTTGGAAGGGAAAAAATGGGTCAGGTTGCTCGCTGCTGTTTTGTGGCCTTCCTCTCTGTCTACCTGTCAGTCTGCACGGCTGACATAACAGCGCCGACTGTCATTTTAACAGTTAATAATTAGGCCTCCTCTCGGCACCAAACGGGGTGCCACGATGACAAAAGCCAATGGCACGACGGCTCCCGCTTTATAAATAGTCTGAAGGGATGATTAATGAGGGTGGCTGGCGAGCTAAAGCAGCAATCTGAGCCCAGACAATGCCCGCCCGCACAGCTGCCGAAAAAACAAGACAAGCTCTGTCCAGGGATATAATTGAGGAAAGTGGCAAAACATTGCACGTAAATAAATAAATAAATGTTAACTGACAGTGTATGAAGACTTTATTTAACCCCTCACTGCTTTGCGAGCTCCTCATTAACATTTTGACACGCTTGGCTGAGAGCGGGGGTCAGGCTTGCCGATGTGCCTCGAGAGAAGAACATTCTTCAGTGACGCTCCGCTAAGAGGTGTGAGAAAAAAGGCTGGGGGCAGAGAAGAGCCCCGCATTACTGCGGCGAATAGTTGGGAGTTTTCCTCCGAGAGCCATGCCAAACATTGACTTGCTTTTTGAGAGTGATTTTGTGGGTAAACAAAGAAAGATTGAGCCTGCAGTAAATGCCCCGGCAGGGGGCCCTCGCTGGGACTGTTAGTGCCAGACTCTGATCATGGGAAGGGCCTAGAATGAGTTGTGTGTATTTTTCTTCCCAAAACAAAACAGGAAACAGTAGTTGTTTACTTAAAAAAAAAAAAAACTCTTAAGAATACTGAGAAATTGTTAAATTTTTTGTTCTATTTTATTTTGTCTGCAGAACTCTGCAGATTTCCACAAAATCAGAATGCCTGTCATTTTCATACATTTTATTTGGTTGTTCATTAATTAAATATTAATAAAATATTACTCAACCCAGTCTCATAGCAAGTTGTAATAATAGTACAAAATGCCAAAATCATAAGAAATCGTACAAGTTGGCTCATACAAAAATGTTCAACATTTACTCCCATAGATAAAAATAAATAAATAAATAAATAAATAAAATAACCAATGAACAATGTTATTACGATTTCTCTTAAGTTTAACCCTTAAACCAAACCTAAACCTAACCATAAAGTCTAGCCCCGTACCCGAACCTTAAACCTAAACATTATTTAAATAGGTTTTGTTTACAATGTGAGAAAGAAACCATCGGGTTAGGAACGAGTCGAGGGAAGCATATTACAGGTAACTGACATACATCATTTGTTTTGCATAAAGAATAAGAATGTTTCTTAAAATAAAAAGTGTTGGATAGGAGGCTAGCTAAAATGTGATGCCTGTATTGTATCGATTTGAAATTATGTTTGTTTATTGGTTGGTCTTTATGGGAATACATTTTATAATTTACGAGTTGTCATGAGACTATGTTGGGTTTACCATCAGGGGAGCAACTACCCATTTACGGACCTGTATGCAACATCAACGCTGGCGCTCCCTTGAACGTATATCCATTAGATTGCCCCTTTGTATGGCACCCTTATGCGGTGTATTTGTTTAAAAAATGGCTTCTGCACTCATGTTTACAATTTTAAAATCCAAGTCAACTCATATTAAGTCAAGACTGGTTTGTCATTCCAGCCATATAAAAATACAGTGGGAAAAATATATAATTTCACCAGGTCTGCAGTGCAAATTACAGACAGGACAAGGTATACTTTATAGACAAACTTATATTCTGATGCAAACATACTCTGTAAACAAACACCCTGCAAACAATAGACAGAATAATAATGAAAATGCAAAAAAGTCTATAGATTCTGCCTGGGCCTATTTAAGTTGCAGCTTCCACTGAAGTTAGTATCATCGTACATTCCAGCTTGTTCTCTGACTGCTCTTGGTAGCTGGACTGAGCTGAAAGCTGAAGGCACAGGCTATCTGCTTCTAATGATAGGGAATGCTTTGATCGCCTTTGCCACCTGCATGCACGTCTGTTGCTTAAGTACACATTCACACATCATATGAGTAGCTTCACTGTTGCTGCCCTCTTTAATGTTACCTTTTTGTCCATTTTAAATGTGCAGGCATTCAAAAAAGTGACAAATCAATCTCAGCAACTCCAAACAACTTTCCCAACTCTAATTTTTTTGGTTATGTTTTACAAACACTGCACCGTCTGACCGCCTGGCTAACAATTATCTGAAATATTTTCATGTGATCTTCCCGCCATGTTTCCATTTGATCTGCTTTTTACTTAGCCTCCACTTTTCTTCCCGCTCGCTCTTTCTCCTTCCCTCGCCCCCTCACTCAGACATCAGCGGTTCTCCTTTTAATGTCACTGACAGGGGGTGATTTGCACCATATATGTTTTTTCTCCAATTACACCATGGCAGCAGTGTGCTGCAAAACATCTCAGTGCTGTGCTGATGGTCACCTCTTTGAGGAGTCCTTCCTGCCTCTCTGACTATATTTTTCCTCTTTTTAGATTCTCACAGAGAGGACTCTGTCATTTGCCTGTCCTTGGTCCAAAGTGTTATTTAACACCTGACAACAAGCCGCCGCCGCCTCTGCAACAACATCATTTCAAAATTATTTCCTGTGGGGGCTAGTCTTAAATTGGTCCTCTAGTCAAGACAAGCCTATAGGGAACAACGAATTTCTTATTAAATGTTCACACCTTTTTAAGACAATACATAACAACATAACATAAAGTATAATATATAGGGAGACTGAGGATTAATGTCACAAGTGAAAGCTGTCACAAAGAATATATTTAGGTTTTGAGACAAAAGTCAATTCATGCTAATTCTTATTTTCTCTCACAGTGGTTTTGCATGTTTCTTTAGTTCAACATTTTCATAAATAAAAGGAATATTCCGGGTTCAGTACAAGTTAAGCTCAATCAAAGCATTTGTGGCATAATGTTGATCACCAAAAAAATAAATAAAAATAAATATAAATAAATAAATAAATAAATAAATACAATTGTTGACGGTAAACCCTGTAATTTAATTTATCACACTAAAATTATGGAAAACAGAGATTTTATCACACAAAAAACTTTAACATGTATAATGTTTTCATCTTGTGTCTACTCTTTTTAAATTGTGTACATTTTGGACTGGTTGCATTTACTTCCACTGTAAGTGCCGTATTGTAATCACAATTTTTGCTTCTTTTTTTTTTTTTAAGGAGGGACCAGATTAAATAATTTTCTATGGTAATCAAAATAACATGCTACAAATGCTGTTGATTAAGCTTGTATTGTTGTATAGATCCTGGAACATTCCTTTTCACAATATACGACACTGGCGGCCAAAAGATTGGAATAATGTACAGATTTTGCTCTTATAGAAAGAAATTGATACTTTTATTTACCCAAGTGGCATTCAACTGATCACAATATATAGTCAGGATATTAATAACGTGAAAAATTACAATTAGAATTTGAAAAAAAATAAACTACTTAAACTACTTCAAAGAGTTCTTATCAAAAAATCCTCCACGTGCAGCAATGACAGCTTTGCATATCCTTGGCATTCCAGCTGTCAGTTTGTCCAGATACTCAGGTGACATTTCACCCCACGCTTCCTGCAGCACTTGCCATAGATGTGGCTGTCTTGTCGGGTGCTTCTCATGCATCTTACAGTCTAGCTGATCCCACAAAACCTCAATGGGGTTAAGATACATAACACTCTTTTCCAATTATCTGTTGTCCAATGTCTTTTTCTTTGCAATTCTTCCCATAAGGCCTGCACCCCTGAGTCTTCTCTTTACTGTTGTACATAAAACTGGTGTTGAGCGGGTAGAATTCAATGAAGTTGTCAGCTGAGGACATGTGAGGCGTCTATTTCTCAAACTAGAGACTCTGATGTACTCATCCTCTTGTTTAGTTGTACATCTGGCCTTCCACATCTCTTTCTGTCCTTGTTAGAGGCAGTTGTCCTTTGTCTTTGAAGACTGTAGTGTACACCTTTGTATGAAATCTTCAGCTTTTTTGGCAGTTTCAAGCATTGTATAGCCTTCACTCCTCAAAACAATGATTGACTGATGAGTTTCTAGAGAAAGCTGTTTCTTTTTGCCATTTTTGACCTAATATTGACCTTAAGACATGCCAGACTATTGCATACTGTGGCAACTCAAAAACAAACACAAAGACAATGTTAAGCTTCTTTTAACGAACCAAATAGCTTTCAGCAGTTTTTGATATAATGGCAAGTGATTTTCTAGAACTAAATTAGCAATTTAGCATGATTACTCAAGGATAAGGTGTTGGAGTGATGGCTGCTGGAAATGGGGCCTGTCTAGATTTGATAAAAAAATAACTTTTTTTAAATAGTGATGGTGCTGTATTTTACATCAGTAATGTCCTGACTATACTTTGTGATAAGTTGAATGCTACTTTGGTAAATTAAAGTACCAATTTCCTTCAGAAACAGCAAAATCTGTACATTATTCCAAACTTTTGGCCGCCAGTGTGTATACAGTATCTCTCTCTCTCTCTCTCTCTCTCTCTCTCTCTCTCTCTCTCTCTATATATATATATATATATACACTGACAGGCCACTTTATTAGGTACACCTGTACATCTACTTATTAATGCGATTATCTAATCAGCCAATTATGTGGCAGCAGAGTAATGTATCAAAAGAAAAATATATAACTGCACACTCTCTTACAAGTTTATTTTATTACCAATGTTTCGGCAACAAGCCTTTATCAACCTTGTAAGAGACTTGTAAGAGAGTGTGCAGTTATATATTTTTCTTTTGAAAGTTTTTGTCCTAACTTGCACCTCCAAACGTATAAAATCATGCAGACATGGGTCAGGAGCTTCAGTTAATGTTCACATTAGGGGTGAGCAGCACAGTTATTATCTGTAACTGTATCTGTAATCGGACAGAACTGGATTTGGGCGTGGTTTAAAACGGAAGTGCGTCAAAACTAATTTTAAAATGTAACTCTCTTACATTTAAGCTATAGCTTCTGTATATAAAGCCTCGGATAGGCCTATTTAAATATTATTATTATTATTATTATTATTATTATTTTATTATATTATCGATACATTCTTTATTTTTTTCTCACCAGATGAAGCTGAATATGGAGGCTACATAAACTGTGGAATATGTTGTTTCTCCTGGTATTTCGGACATTAATATCTGCTGAAACAACATTTTCATTTATGTCTGTGCAGTGTGCATGTAACAATGTTATTCTGGAGGCACGAGGTGTCAAGCAATTGTTAAATATCAAGTACACATTTTGCAGCAAATATTAAATACAAATACAAATACGAATATTAAAAGAAATGAAAATAAATTAATATAGCCTACAAACTTAAAGCACCATAAATCTCTATCACAAAGTTTTATGATACACTCGATGCTTATTTTGTGTTCACATATTTTTGTTGAGGACATAATTTATTAGATAAATTACATGTGCAGAATTAGTGAAATGCAGTGGAATAAATTGCAAGATCGAGAAATATGGTATATTTCTAGAAATGTAAAGTGCAAAAAAAATCTGTTTGCAGGAATATTCTCAATATATTTATTCTCTATGAAGTATTTAAACCTCTATGCAGAAATTAAAAATGTTTGGAATAAAGGATTAACCATATAATTACCTTAATGTGGGTATAAATGTGGTCAACTTACAGTCAGTTTCCACTAGAAATCATCACTTCTTTGGTCAGGAATTAAACATCACGCTCAGGTTGGTTTATATAATCCTTACGTGTGAATTGTGTGAAACATTTGTTGTTAATGTGATCAGACATTTCAAACAGACATTTCAAGATGTGGAAAATGTGTATGATATAGTTAATACTCTTTACAAGCTTAGATTTCTAAGTCACGCACAATTAACGGAGACTGCAAACGGAGTCAAGAATGCCATCCGAGAGGCCGTCCGATCTGAACTTAAAATCACCATGCGCGTTTTCATTCATAAGGCTTACACTATAGTAATATTGGCTTCACAGACTCATCATTGCTTTGTAATTTTCTATATGTTAATTTTAAATATCACTTTATGCATGTACCTGTTGGATGATCTGTCTTCACAATATTATTTATATTATTTGGATGAATTCGTTATTTGTTTTGAAGTCATTATTCGTGCTTTCCGAATAAGGTATTCGTCTCTGGGCACAACCCTAGTTCACATCAATCATCAGAATGGGGAAAACATTTCATCTCCTTCTGATATGGGCCGTGGCATGATTGTTGGTGCCAGATGGGCTGGTTTGAGTATAACTGCTGATCTCCTGGGATTTTCACGCGCAACAGTCTCTAGAGTATATAGAGAATGGTGTGAAAATCAAAAAACAACCAGTGAGTGGCAGTTCTGCAACAGAAATGCCTTGTTGATGAGAGAGGTCAACAGAGAATGGTCAGACTAGTTCAAGCTGACAGAAAGTCTGTGGTAACCCAGATAACCCCTCTGTACAATTGGAGTGAGCAGAATAGCATCTCAGAATGCACAACATGTCGAACATTGAGACAGATGAGCTACAATAGTAGAAGACCATGTTGGGTTCCACTTCTGTCAGCCAAGAATAGAAAACTGAGGCTGCAGTGGGCCTGCCATTTGTGTACTTCAGCAGAAATCCAGACTTGTCAGACCAGGAGATGTTTTTCTAATTGTCTACTGCAGGGGTTCCCAAACTTTTTTGTCAGTCGAACCCCTTTGACCTAGATTGTTTATTTGAAGTACCCCCTGATATTTTATGTAATGTTAAACTTTCGAAATATAATTGTTACATCTTTGCACTTTATTTTTCTAATTATTGTTATATTTGAATTAATCTTTATTACATCTATTGTTCTTTTCTTACGATATTTATATTTTTCATTTAATTTAATTCACCATTGCCATTTCTATCACGATCAGAGATTGCACTACAAAAATTAGTAGTAGGCTAAAATGTACACACACACACACACACACACACACACACTATATGTACAGGTGCATCTCAATAAATTAGAATGTCGTGGAAAAGGTCATTTATTTCAGTAATTCAACTCAAATTGTGAAACTCGTGTATTAAATAAATTCAATGCACACAGACTGAAGTAGTTTAAGTCTTTGGTTCTTTTAATTGTGATGATTTTGGCTCACATTTAACAAAAACCCACCAATTCACTATCTCAAAAAATTAGAATACATCATAAGACCAATAAAAAAAACACATTTTTAGTGACTTGTTGGCCTTCTGGAAAGTATGTTCATTTACTGTATATGTACTCAGTACTTGGTAGGGGCTCCTTTTGCTTTAATTACTGCCTCAATTCGGCGTGGCATGGAGGTGATCAGTTTGTGGCACTGCTGAGGTGGTATGGAAGCCCAGGTTTCTTTGACAGTGGCCTTCAGCTCATCTGCATTTTTTGGTCTCTTGTTTCTCATTTTCCTCTTGACAATACCCCATAGATTCTCTATGGGGTTCAGGTCTGGTGAGTTTGCTGGCCAGTCAAGCACACCAACACCATGGTCATTTAACCAACTTTTGGTGCTTTTGGCAGTGTGGGCAGGCGCCAAATCCTGCTGGAAAATGAAATCAGCATCTTTAAAAAGCTGGTCAGCAGAAGGAAGCATGAAGTGCTCCAAAATTTCTTGGTAAACGGGTGCAGTGACTTTGGTTTTCAAAAAACACAATGGACCAACACCAGCAGATGACATTGCACCCCAAATCATCACAGACTGTGGAAACTTAACACTGGACTTCAAGCAACTTGGGCTATGAGCTTCTCCACCCTTCCTCCAGACTCTAGGACCTTGGTTTCCAAATGAAATACAAAACTTGCTCTCATCTGAAAAGAGGACTTTGGAACACTGGGCAACAGTCCAGTTCTTCTTCTCCTTAGCCCAGGTAAGACGCCTCTGACATTGTCTGTGGTTCAGGAGTGGCTTGACAAGAGGAATATGACAACTGTAGCCAAATTCCTTGACATGTCTGTGTGTGGTGGCTCTTGATGCCTTGACCCCAGCCTCAGTCCATTCCTTGTGAAGTTCACCCAAATTCTTGAATCGATTTTGCTTGACAATCATAAGGCTGCGGTTCTCTTGGTTGGTTGTGCATCTTTTTCTTCCACACTTTTTCCTTCCACTCAACTTTCTGTTAACATGCTTGGATACAGCACTCTGTGAACAGCCAGCTTCTTTGGCAATGAATGTTTGTGGCTTACCCTCCTTGTGAAAGGTGTCAGTGATTGTCTTCTGGACAACTGTCAGATCAGCAGTCTTCCCCATGATTGTGTAGCCTAGTGAACCAAACTGAGAGACCATTTTGAAGGCTCAGGAAACCTTTGCAGGTGTTTTGAGTTGATTAGCTGATTGGCATGTCACCATATTCTAATTTTTTGAGATAGTGAATTGGTGGGTTTTTGTTAAATGTGAGCCAAAATCATCACAATTAAAAGAACCAAAGACTTAAACTACTTCAGTCTGTGTGCACTGAATTTATTTAATACACGAGTTTCACAATTTGAGTTGAATTACTGAAATAAATGAACTTTTCCACGACATTCTAATTTATTGAGATGCACCTGTAAGTCTTTGACTTATGGTCTTTTTATTTATTTATTTTAATTTCCCTGAAATGTTTATAAATCTATGCCATTCCATTTGTGTATGTAGCCTACATTTGAAATCTTGATATGATATAGCCAATTTTTACATTTTCAATAATTATTATTATTTTTTTTTCATTGAAGTAACAAAGCCAGGGCTGTAACAACCGTTATAACCTAAGGTGGGGGAACATGTCCCCTTTACTTCTAGAATATTTTTAGGAAATAAAGCATTATATTTATCTTTTTTTAGTAAATTCAATATGATTAGCCTTCATTTTAAGTTTTGGCTTCCGTGCAAGGAAATAGTAGGTGGCCGCCTAATTGACACCTTTTAGACCCATCAGAAGCCTCCATCAAATGGTTGGTTTGGCAGTGAACAGAACAAGCGCACAAGCGGTTAACAGTACAGGCAAGAAGGTACAGCCATCACCTATTGCTTTTCAGGACTACAGGGCAAACAATGCCAGGTTAATGAAGGTTTTTTACTTTTAAAACATGATTGCGTTGCTGATAATGAAAGTAATTATGCTATATCATAACTTTGTATAGAGAGTAGTGCATAATTTAATTTTGCATTAAAAAATTCCATTTCTCACCATCAGTCCACTGCATGAGAGCACACACTCTCGCTCTCTTTCTCTCACACACGTGGAGCGCGTACAGAGAGACAGAGAGTATGTGTGCGCTCTCATCTAATTGAGGTAAGAAAATTGCACTGAAGCCATAGACACAAGTTTGATTTAAAGGAAAATTGACACACTTGGTTTGTGTTCTTGTTTTATATTTGTTAAATGGCAGACAACATTTGGAATTTGTTTTTATAAATCAGTAAATGACGGACATATTTTCGTATGCAATCTCTACACTTTCTTACGAACCCCCTGGAGTTCCCTCATAAACCCCCAGGGGTTTGCGAATCCCTGTTTGGGAAACCCTGGTCTTCTGTCCAGTTTTGGTGAGCCTGTGCCCACTGCAGCCTCAGTTTCCTGCTCTAAGCTGACAGAAGTGGTACCCGGAGGAGTCTTCTGCTGCTGTATCCCATCCGCCTCAATGTTCAACATGTTGTACGTTCAGAAATGCTTGTCTGCATAGCATTGCTGATTTCTATAGGATTATTATGACGCATCTCTGTTTGCACATGCTTATGATTTATATCATGGTATATTTGCAAATATATATGTACAGTTTACTTTTGGAAATACGTGTAGACATTTTTGAATATTGGGTGATTGTTGTACTATGCCCATGTTTTTGAATTATGCATGATCCTCATTTGTATTGACATAATTTACATTTATCGAAGTATAATGTGTATATGACACAAAATATAATTCCTTACAGATTTGTGTGCATACAGCAATTCTTCTTTGAATAATGAATATTATTGGTATATGGTTGTTGATATAATAATATAATGGGTAATTTTTGTATATGTACATTTTATGTATTGTGTGTCCTTCTTTATTTCCTGATATATACATGTAGATTCTTGATAACTTGTCTTTATTACTTTAGTAATATACACTACCGTTCAAAAATGTTGAAACATTTGACTGAAATGTTTCTCATGATCTTAAAAATCTTTTGATCTGAAGGTATATGCTTAAATGTTTGAAATTCGTTTTGTAGACAAAAATATAATTGCGCCACCATATTAATTTATTTCATTATAAAACAAAAATCTAATAAAAAAAAAAAAAATTTTTTTTTTTGAAATTTATGACTTGGACCAAATAATAAAGAAAAGCAGCCAATAAGGCTATGTTCAGACTGCCACTAAAAATAAAATTTTTTGCATATCCAGATTGTATCCAGATGAGTTTTGATAGTCTGGACAGCAAAAAACCACATGAAATCAGATTTTTCCGAATCTGATTCAAACCACCTCAGGAGGTGGTTTCAAATGCGATTTAAATCAGATTTTTTCAGATGCGTCTCAGTCCGGACGCTCTGGCTGCTCAAATCGGATTTCAAATGGTCTTTTGCATCACTCTTAACGCGACACACAATGATGACATAAAAAATCAGTGACTGCAGCATGGAACATCACAATATTTACCATTCTCCTCCGTCGCTGACTTTTTTTTTGTGCGATGGAAGAGTTCTGCACCGCGACTGGACAGGGCACTTATTTGGAGAGCGAGATGATGCACCTCCATTTTTCCTGCATCTGTTTTGAAAGCATCGTCACGTGGGTATGCCTACATCATTACCAAAGCAACCCATAGGTTGGTTATGTCTGAACGCGCAAATCTGATTTGATCACTTGCAATTAATTGTGCGGACAGTCTGCCTGAAAACATTTGATTTGAGAAAAAAATCAGATTTGCCTGCAGTCTGAACATAGCCTAAGTGCCCAATATAGATGGGAACTCCTTCAATACTGTTTAAAAAGCATCCCAGAGTGATACCTCAAGAAGTTGGTTGAGAAAATGTCAAGAGTACATGTCTGCAAATTCTAGGCAAAAGGTGACTACTTTGAAAATGCTAAAATATAACACAGTTTTGCTTTATTTTGGATTTTGTTTAGTCACAAGATAATTCCCATAGATCCATTTATGTTATTCCATAGTTTTGATGACTTAACTATTATTCTAAAATGTGTGTCAGGTGTATTTTGTTGATTCATGTCTTTTATTTAAGCCCTCATGTTTTCATTGTCTAGTGGTCAAGTATTGAATGTGAGTGTATGTCAGGCCACGTTTATGTCAAGCCAAGTTAATATCAAGTCAGGTTCAAGCCATGTTCATGTTTGTGTTTATGTTTAGTTCACGTGTGTAGTTAGGGTTTTGGATTTCACGTACTTTGTAAATAAACTGCACTTGGGTTCTTCATCTCATCATCGTCTTCGTCATTGCCATCATTGTCAGCAGCCAACATCTTTACAGAATACTTGACCCAACCATGAACCAGCAGTTCGGCTTCTGCGCCTACGTCAGGGGAATCGTCCCCTGGAGGACTATGTGGAGGACTTTTGCGATCTGGCTTTCCAGGTGGACTTTAACGAGGTTGCCCTCAAAGACTGTTTTAGATTTGGACTGAATGAGTCCATTTCTTTTTTGATGCCTGGCGGTCGCAGTTGCCTCAGCCTGGCTCAATATATCGACCTCGCCCTACGGTTCGTTGGTTCCCCGTTCACTGTGGGGAGGCGGATGCCGAGCCAGAGTTCCACGTCATGGCCGCCAAGCTAGAGTTCCACGTCATGGCCGCCAAGCTAGAGTTCCACGTCAAGGCCGCCAAGCCAGAGTTCCACGTCAAGGCCGCCAAGCCAGAGTTCCATGACATGGCCGCCACCGAGCCAGAGGTCCACGACATGGCCGCCGCCGAGCCAGAGTTTCACGTCATGGCCGCCAAGCCAGAGTTTCTAGTCATGGTCACTGAGCTAGCGCCATCTTTTGCTCCATGCCACGTCACAGCAACACCTCAGCCTGCTCCATGCCAAGTCACAGCAACACCTCAGCCTGCTCCATGCCACATCACAGCAACGCCTCAGCCTGCTCCATGCCATGTCACAGCCACACCTGAGCAGTGGGACCTGGAGATGGTTCCCACCCTTATACCCACCCTTAGTTCTCCTGAGCAGGCAAGGGGAACTTTCGGCCCTCCGATCCCGCCTGGACCCTCCGAGCCCTGGACTTCGCCTTGGCCTGTCGGTCCCTTGACATTGCCTCAGCTTGGCGTTCCCTCGGCTCCACTACAGTCCTTCAGCCTGTCGGCTGTGCCGGGGTCCCTCGTCCCTCCGGCTCCTCCTTGGTCTGTCGGTCACCTGGCTCCGCTTTGGCTCTCCGATCCTCTGGCTGCGCCTCGTCCCTCTGATCTGTCAGCTTCACCGGGGACCTCCTTCCCTACGGCTCCACCTTGGTCCTCAGTCCCACCAGCTCCACCTCAGTCTTCCGATCCCTCAGCTCCGCCTTTCTGCTCCGAGCCTCCAGCACCGCCTTGGTCCTCCCTGCCATCGGTTCCACCCTGGCCCTTCGAGTCTTCGGCTACTCGGGCACCACGTTCCTTGGCTCCGCCCCTCGAGCCTCTCGCGGCTCCACCTTCCATGGCTCCGCCCCTCGAGCCTCTCATGGCTTCACCCCCCACGGACTTTGCCCTGGTCCCATGCCCCTCGCCCTTTCTCGCCATGCCACGCCCCACTCCTCAAGACCACCCCCCCCAGCTCCCTACAGAACTTTGAATTTATGTCATGTTTTACGTGTTTTGTTTATGTGTTGGGGTGTCAGGAGCCACCCCTTAGTGGGGGGATATGTCAGGTGTATTTTGTTGATTCATGTCTTTTATTTTGAAAAGTTTAGTTCCTGTTCCCTAGTCATGTGATGTCTTGTTTTCCCTCCATGTTCATGTGTCATGTTTTCATTGGTTTATTGTTTAATTATCTTGTTATCAGTTCTGTTTGTTCATTGGTTTATGTTCTCCCATGTCTTGTATTTAAGCCCTCATGTTTTCATTGTCTAGTGGTCAAGTATTGAATGTGAGTGTAGATGTTTATGTCAGGCCACGTTTATGTCAAGCCAAGTTTATATCAAGTCAGGTTCAAGCCATGTTCATGTTTATGTTTATGTTTAGTTCACGTGTGTAGTTAGGGTTTTGGATTTCACATACTTTGTAAATAAACTGCACTTGGGTTCTTCATCTCATCATCGTCTTCGTCATTGCCATCATTGTCAGCAGCCAACATCATTACAATGTGAAAAAAAAAAAAAAAAAAAAAAAAAATATATATATATATATATATATATATATAATAAAAAATGAGTAAGTGTTTCAAAACTTTTGACCGGTAGTGTATGTGAATGCCGGTATACCATATAAAGAGGCAATATATTTCTATAACATTTAGCAAACATTTGTATTTTTTTAAGTCAATTTTATTAGGACAAATATGGTAAATACTCTTTATAAATGGAATCAGGTGTGCTATTGTTAACGGGACACTGATGATGATGTGAATCGAAAACGTTTTGTCTTTGCACTGAGCACTTTTTGCACTTTTGCACTTTTTGGCCTCTCACTAAAAAAAAAAAATTAAATACACTTTTTCTACACATTATGTGCGAGCTTCCGCTCTCTTTTGGACTATAGTATTTTTTTAAGCTTATGCACCAAAGCTACTTGGAAATATAAGCCCTTTCAATATTTGGCATGGACGTCTTTATAGCTTTTGTCCTGCTGTTGGTTTACATGATATACAGGGTGAAGTACTCACTCAATTCATGGACTTATGCAGCCGAACTGCTCCATGTTACAACTCCCCTGTAACTGGGAGAATTGGATGAGCTGACTCTGGATCAGTGGCTCTGAGCAAAGTTCTACATCGATTGTGTACGCAGAGAAAATGTCTTAGTTTCTAAAAATATTCTACATTTTTTTTATATAATAAACAAGTAGTTTGATTCATGAAACATTTTTGTATGACATTTTGGTAGCATTAAAAACGATTCCATTCAAGTTGTATCAAAATGCGCCTTTGAAGTTGTGGCATCTGAACTCACCATGGATCAACTCAAAACAAGCGAGCACTGAGATGACTTAAGTGAAAAATATTAATTTGTTCATCAGACTTATTCCTTGAACATGTTAGACTGGCATTCCCCACTGAATTTTATCCTGACTTCTGAAGAACATCTCAAGTTGTCTCTGGCATTGTCGATGGGCACCGCATGTGATGACATATATGATGCAGGTTCAAGTGTTGGACTTTGCTGCTTTAGGTAAGTGTCATATCATTATTCATATTGATGGAAAAACAAATAATGCATATTCATGTTATTGATTCTTTATTATAAATATGATGTGAATACCTACTTTCTAAATATCTGTTTGTTTACTATGTTGTTTTGACATGAGTGTTGTACAGTAGCTTGCATGATCTGTAATGTCTCTTGTATGGAATGCATGACTTATTTGTATGGAATGCATAGCATAGCAGAAGAGAAAGTGTCTGTGAGAAAAAAGTAATGCAAAAGTAAAGTAACACTTTACTTTCCATAAAAAAAAAACAAAAAAAAACAAAACCTTTTAATTAATTTAGTTACGTTAAATTACGTCTAAACATTACTTTTAGAATATTGCATTACTCCATAAAAAAATAATCTTTTAATTAAATTAGTTACGTTTTTAAGGAGTAATGCAATATTCTAAAAGTAACGTTACCCAACACTGGTTACAGAAATACTCAAACCAGCCCGTCTGGCAATCATGCCACGGTCTAAATCACTGAGATCACATTTTTTCCCCATCCTGATGGTTGATGTGAACATTAACTGAAGCTCTTGACCCATATCTGCATGATTTTATACATTACTGCTGCCACACGACTGGCTGATTAAATAATAACATGAATAAGTAGATGTACAGGTGTACCTAATAAAGTGGCCAGTGAGTGTATACACACACACACACACACACATACACACAATATTATATAATATGAAAAATCTCTCTCTCTCTCATATATATATATATATATATATATATATATATATATATACACACTATTCGTGTATATATTATATATTACATTTGCATAGTTGGAATAAGCTTCAGTGATGTTATGTCTTTCGCGGCTTAAAGAATCATCAACCAAATGAGGAGAAGAATAAAGAACTCAATCAGCTGAGCAGAAGGTGCCAGCAAATGTATTTTTTGATATGTCTGTCACCTATTTGTGTGCGAACATTCCCAATGTGTTGAAAATTATTAACAGCTTTAGTTCTTAACAGTATGAAAGTAGCTTACTTTGAAAAACGTGCTGTACCAAAAATGTGGGTACCTTACAAAACAGAGGACAACTTAAAAAAAAATAAAAAATTGTGTGTTAATTAAGAACTAAATATCTAAAACAAAGTTTAACAAATACTGTCAATCAAATATTTAATCACTAATTAGACAGATATATTAATGAGAATTAGCATGCATTACTTTGACAAAATAATTTTCTCTCTAATCATGGAAATTAAGAGGCAATGCAACTATGACTATCAGTTTTAACAGTTTGAGAACCAAGGCCAATCAAGATTTTTTTTTTTCATGCATAATGACAAAAATACCACAATTACTGCAAATTATATTTCACAGCTGCCATTAATATGTCTCAAAACCCATATTTAATAGTGTGTTATTCAGTTGTGCATCTAGCTCATGAGAACATCATAGGCATATGTTATGAGCAGGCCGCAAACAATATTCCTCAGCTGAGCATGCCATACACATTTTCTGAAGACTGCTAGAATCTCTTTAAAGTTTAATGCAATACACAATACGCTATCTTCCTAAAACTTCATAATTAGTCTAATTTACTTGATTCTACACTGTTGCTCAGAGCTATTATGTTCATCAAAGGCAAAGTAAAGTGATGTCAGGGGACTGGTGCCTCCAATATCCAAGATACAAAACTACTGAATCAATAGAGCAAAACAGACAGCATTGCTAAGTATAGCTTTAAGCAAACCTTAGCGCCAAATACAAAAACTTCAATTGAACCCATTGATATCATCATGAAAAATGCATGATTTCAGGAAAGTTCTTTTATCTACAACAAAAGATCAATAGTGGGAAGTGGTTATGAAATCAAAGCTGCTTTGCTAGTCATGCTACCAAAAAAAAAAAAATAAAAATAAATAAATAAATAAAATAAAAAAATAAAAATATATATATATATATATATATATATATATATATATATATATATATATATATATATATATATATATATATTTTTTTTTCTTTAAAACACGGCCGAGCACAATATTGAAGAAGAAAGGGTTTGAGCAATAAATAAGCACATCTAAAGAAGTGAAGAATGATTAATGTTGAGTGTTTTAAACTTTCCAATTCACCTACGCTGTTAATCAGTAAGACAAGAGAAGTCATGTCAGTTTGAAGCTTACCTGAAATGACATGCAACCTCAAACAATTCATATAGACTAGTTGACAGATGTTCTCCCATGAATAAAGCAGAATTCATTTTAATAGATCGGGTCAGCTTTCTTTTACCTATGTGCAAATGTGTTTGGGCTTCATTTACAATGTGACTATTTTTAAGTGTGTCCTGAAAACAAGCACACAATGGGATTGAGTGGTGTCTGGCTGAGATATCTACTGGAGCGGCACTCATCTGTCATCAGAATTAAAATAACATGTTACGGATGAGTGATCTGACAATAAGACTGACAATGTGGAGAAAGCAAGTGTTGAAAGAATGACGTGACACTTTATCAGAGACACAATTTGCACCTCTGCTTTTTCAGATTAATTTTGACTATGAGTACTTAGTCTAAATAATGTGCCCATTTAATTTAGGTTCTTCCTACAAAGTCAAAGGATGACAAATAAGGCATCCATTGCATAACATCAACAGGCTCATGTGGAAATCTGTGGTGCAGAACTTCACAGAAAGATTTGGAACGCCTGTCATTCACAAAGTTCAACACATCCCCTACCCCTTGCATGTTTGTTTAATAAATATTTTGTATAATTTGAATATGCTTTTAGCTACCAATAAAAGTGTTGTACTCTCAGCTTCATTTCATGTTTGTTTGATCAGCCTGACAGAGCAAAAGTGGCTCAACTAATGGCGAGTATGGGGGTGAGATTATCTGTTTGTCTAACCAACAGACAACGGGGTGTCTGTTTGAAAATATTCAATGGATGTTTCTCAATCTGAAGGCTGCAGCCTCGTTAGGCTGGATATCTCGGCTGCCACGTCATCAAGCACTGTCTAAGGCCGTCTCAATTGTGAGGACACTTAGAAGGCAGCCTCGTTTTGTAGCCTTCGTTTGCCATATTTTGGAGGATGCATCAGGTGTATCCTTCGTGGCCTTCAATCACCCACAATCCTTAGCACATGTCCCAAATTATTTTTAAAAAGGGCGGGAAAGGAGTCGTGTAACTGCGAGTGCGGAAACCTTTATTACGCAGCTTAATTTTTTTCTCTCATCAATTATTTATTTTTATTTTTTTTCACATTTTCAGCAATGACAATGTATAAAAAAAATGACAAATGTAAGCAGTTTAGATAATACAACAAATTAGAAGATACAAAACACACAAAAAAAACAAAAAACAAAAAAAAAAAAACAATAATAAAATTTATAAAAGGGAATTTGAAATGCTTTAAAAAAATATATAGTTTTTAGAAGTCTAGTGTTCCATTTTTTCATATTTGAAAGGGTTTAAATATAAATATTAAGGACATATTTCTCGTTTTCTGAAGTATATGGGTTTTCTAAACAAAGTAAAATATCACATGGTTCTAAGATTATGATCCGATATGCACACTTACTAGACTCTCATTCTAGCACTGAATACTGAGGAGGAGTCTAGATTATAGTCTCTGAAGGACTGGTCTAGGAAGGACACAGCCTGACTAGGCTGCAGACCTCCATTTGAAAAGCACCCATTATTTTTGAAAATTTGTTTGGTGTCACTAGTGATGTAGAAATCACACATTTTATCGAATCCAGAGAATTCTGCTGCTGTTCCCCAAATATCAGCAAAAAATAAATAAATACAAATAATAAAAGAAATAAAAAAGTTTGCAGATTTCTTTTGAAATTCAGCTCAAGATTTTCCCTATGTATGCCAGCCAATCTAAACCTTCATCAAGTCAGTGTTCTGTAACCCTGAGAGTACAGGTCAAGACAAACAGATCAACTGCCAGTATCCATCTAGCAACCATTAATTTCCATTTTATGCTTAAAGATGACTGAAATTTAGAAAGGTTGACACAGAAAGGAACCCTTCTAAGGGTTCTCAACTGCATGTCTTTTTCATTTGAAAACCCTAAGAGGCATAATTTTGTGGTAACTTCCACCCCAGCATGTCCAAAGCTGGTTTTGGATAAAATGGAGCCAACCGCTGTCAGCAGAGAATCTCTGTTCCATCCAGCACAGAAAGCAGAGACAGACAGAGAATATACAGGGACGCATGGGTCCTGGGACATTCAGGGGCCGATGAGGGAGAGGGCAGATAGCAATCAAAGTTCTTCAGATTTGTGTGCCGTGCATTCTGGAAGCCTAAACAAGGCCTGTGTTTTCATTTCCATACGCCATGCTCCGTCTTTTCTTCTGACAGAGATAACATGTATAAATTATGAGCAGCTGACAAAGTCGACTCCAGTGCCCGAGGCTGCTCATCAATCAAGTCCTGTGTGTCAGCAGGTAAGTGATGTGGCCCCGGAGGCACAACCCATTCTTGGGGGGGGGGGGGGGGTGAGAGACAGGAAGAGAGAGAGTGGAGAAAGCAACAAGAGTGCCTGTCAGAGCTGCAGCCACATCAGCAGCTGATCCGTATTTAGCAGAATCTTTATAAGAACAACAACAGGGAAAGACAGACACGGCAGCCATGACTTAAAGGAACAGTTCACCCAAAAATGAAAAATCTGTTGGTATTTACTCACCCTCATATTGTCCCACACCTGTATGCTTTTATGTTTTTTTTTCCTCTCTTTCCATACAGTCTAAAGATCAAATATGTCAAGCTCCAAAGAGGCTAACATAAAAATGGTGGGACACTTGGGTTGGGCGATATGGCCAAAAATATTTTCACAATATTTTTTTCATATAATTTGACATTGATATTTATCGCAATATATATTTCATACCATTAATAGAGGGGGAAATGCATTCCATGCTTGTTAGACCACAAGAACGAATGTAAACACAACTTGTTAGTTTACAAGTAAGGTAAGCTACCTTTAAAGTAGACTCAGTTTGGGATTAATCCTACATGAGGTGTGGGTGAACTCTTTTCAATGAAAATTCACCAATTTCATCATCTTCAGCAGAGGTTTAACTCCACTAAAAGACTTTCTTGTGACACTCCACACTCCAACTCAGTAGTTGGCAGTAATGCACCATAAGCCGGACTGTCAATAGCCAATATACATCACAAGAGGAAGAAATACTTTCTTGCCTGTAACAGCGCCATGGATCATAAAAAAAAAAGTACTAAGTAAATAGTACATTATTAAACAGCAATTGTGTTGATGTCGGAGTAGTCGCTAGCCTCCTTATTCTTCCTAACAGGCTGATTTCATGACTGTGATTCAGTTAGTTGTGTGTACATCTTTGCCGAACTGCTTGCGTTTTTAGCGACACACACTTGATTTGACTGTCTATATGTAGAACCAGGGCTGTACCGTCCATTAGGGATGTGCCCGAAGCAAATACCTTATTCCGAAAGGCACGAATAATGGCTTCAAAATGAATAATGGATTCATCTGAATAATATAAAAAATATTCGTATGACTGATTATCCAAGAGGCACAAGGATAAAGTGACATTTTAAATAAACATATACAAAATTACAAATAATTTATGAATCTGTGCAGCCAATATTTCTAAAGTGTAAACCTTATGAATGAAAATGCACACGGTGTGATTTCAAATCAGATGGCTGCGGTTTCTGTTAATTGTTCACATCTGGAGCTTATCAAGTGTAACATTAAGATACGACATCACACTTGAAATGTCTTTGTTAATGTATCACACATTTCACATGTGATTCCCATGTATTTATTTATAGCCTAAACCGGAGCGTGATGTTAAATTCCTGACCTGAAGTGATGATTTCACATCGGAGCTCGTCTATCTGTCTTTTAAAGTTGACCACATTTATGTCCACATCAGCGATTAAGAAAATTAACTGAGTGAATGATCCAACAAAACTGAGTAAACTTTTTTGCCATTCCATCTTCAAGACATACACTATGCTGATGTGCTCAGATAAAAATCAATGGCAGTCAAAACAAGGGGTCTGCTCTCCAGAAAGGCCAAAGGACCACCCAGTATCTGTAAGGGCAGAGCAGCACACACGCTTTTTTTAAAGGCACTTATGTTGCCATGGATATATACGTGATGAAGCACCACGATAGGCCAGTTTGAGTGTCGGCTGAAACCAAAGCTCACTAATGAATGTGTAAACAACACTGCTGAGTAAAACAAGAGCTGGGGTGCACGTTTACACCTACGGCAAAGCAGAGCTGACAAGTCTCTCCAAATCACAGTAATAAGCACTGATTTAAACTGCGGTCCACCACACTGGTGAATGCCACATTTAAAAAATGTTAAACGACTCATCCCATGAAGAATGTCTTCCCTGTTTGACAAAATGACATTCATGTAGAGCAGCAGGAAGGGCAGGATCAAATTTCATGCGAACGCTGAGAGCTGTGAGATAAAGGTAATGAGACAGCTCTCAGGGGAAATGACAGCTAAAACACAGATGTTTACACAGCACCGTGCTAGAGAATACGCCTGGTTATTTCATCCTTATCAGCCTCGTCCTTTCTCTCTTTCTCTCACAATCTGAGAGTGGATATACCAGTGACTGTGGCCTCTTTGAATGTGTGGGTGAGTACAGATCACAGACGCAGCATGGCGGTGCACATATACCCGCAGTGCCGTGGCCTCGCTGTGACATGCACTGCGGAAATTCATTGAGGTCAAAATCCGTGTTGTTCGGGCCTGCAGGGAGAGTTACAGTAACACTACCTGAAAGGGGTGACATAACACCACGAAAACACACAAAAAAATGCCCTGAACATGGCTGTTGTGGTGTAGGCCTAAGAGGATAAAAAACAAAATAATTTTACGTCTTAACACTACTTACAGTACAACACTAACAACGTTAATTATAAAATTGATAATTTCTGTCCTGGATGCTGATTTGTCAATACAGCATTCCAGTGATGGTAAAATACATAATGTAGAAACAGCTATGACATGAAACACCTGTTAAGTGTAGCTATAAAGTAATTTTAATTAACAAAAACATAATATTTAGCCATCTCTTACTTTTTGTTTGCAACTCGGTTACCGTATGTGTGTGTGTGTGTGTGCAGTTGTTTTTTTGTTTTTGTTTTTATACATTTTGTATATTTATTTTTTTATGTTTATTTAATGTTTATTTTATATATATATATATATATATATATATATATATATATATATATATAAAAACAGGGTTTTAAACTGTATTTAGACATGTCTCAAAGTTAATAGGCTTTTAAAAATTGCAAACCTCATATAAAATTAATAGAAAATATAATATTATGATATAAAATTATATAATATTTAGTTTGTGTCACGGTCCTGTCACTCTGGATTTTTGTCTGACAGTACCGTGGCATTATCGTCCCATGTCTGTCTTGTGTTTTCGGTCTGTCTTGTTTCATGTCTGGAGCATGGTGTCCGAATGGCCAAACTCTCGCACAGGTGTCCTGTCTTGTTTTTGTCGCCTTTTGTGTGCATCAGGTTGATGTTCGCTCAGGTTTCCTTTAGTGTGAGAATGCATGGCAACACTTTGTTTGCCATTGCTACTCATTCTCTCGTCTTGTTTGTCAGTTGGCATGGCCGTATATTGCCTCATTGTCTTGGTGATGTGTGCTCATGCCATTTGGGTGTTTTGTTGTCTTGTGAGAGCATGTGCCTTTGTTTTGTTTCTGTTTCGCCACGTGTCTCTCTGTCTTACGTCATACCCTTGTTACTCCTTGTTTGCCCATTATTAGTTTATTAGTGTTGATTTCTCTCCCTATTTTAGTCTCCTCGTGTTTGCTGTCTAGTGCCAGTTCATCTTGTTTCCAGTCTTGTGTGTTCCAGTCGGTCTGTTTGTTGGTTGGTTGGTTGGTTGGTTGGTTGGTTGGTTCGTTCATGTTGGTCCTGTTTTTGATTCTCTCCACTCGGTCCTGTTTCCCTCATCCCTACCTCTGCCCCAGCCTGGATTATACTTCCTTTGTTGTTTCTCTCCTATGGGGTTGTTTATGTTTGTTTTTCCCCCTTGTGGGAGTTTTGATCTGATTTTTGCCCTTTTTGTTTGTATTAATAAATTCATTTATTTTTACTCTGCATTTGGGTCCTGAGCCTCTCTATTCTTGACAGTTTGACAATCAACACTTTCATTAAATTAATATTCTGGATTCAATACAAGTTAAGCACAATCAACAGTATTTGTAGCATCCCTAGTTTATTTAAACAAACAAACAAACAAACAAAATTGCAGTTACAGTACAGCACTTGCAATGAAGTGAAAGGGGCCAGTCAAACATTGAAATAAACACTGTTGAGAAAGTATAGCCACAGGACCTAAACATTATATGTGGTAACATGATTGTATAGTGTGATAAAATTGCTTACCATTCCTATCAGTGTAAAGTTATATCCAATATTACAACTCATGACAATGTCACAGCGTAAACCCTGTAATCAGGTGCAGTAACAGTGGTAAATAACATTTGTGTTTTTTTCCCTCCTTGATGTTGTCCTTGTCCTTGGTGTGTTTTTTTTTTCTCTCTCTTCCTTGAATTTGATTTTGTCCTTGTCCGTTTTTTGTTTTTGTTTTTTTTAGTTTCATTTTATCCTTGTCCTTGAGTGCAATTTTGGGCCCTCTGTCGAGGAGCCCCTGGTTGTGCAGAATCTTTGCCAAAGATGAACAACGTGGTAGGAGTCCCTATGTTAGGCCAGCGTTGTTGTGCAGTATCTTTGTTGAAAGATAAACAGCATTTGATTATGAAAACCCGCCGACGAGGGAAGAGTTGTTTGAATATCTTTGCCAAAAGATGAACAACGTAGCATAAAGCCATATGATAAGGGTGACGTTGCGTGCAATATCCTTCGTTGAAAGAAAACAACATTTGATTATGAACACTTTGACGAGGGCGGACATTGTTTGATGGTTATCTTTGCCGAAAGGTGAACAACATGCGTAAAGCCATACAATAATGGTGACATTGCATGCAATACCCTTCGTTGAAAGATATCCCATGAGCCTCAATCCCTCCAACGAAGGCGGCCGTTGTTTAATGGTTATCTTTGCCAAGGTGAACAGCATACATAAAGCCATACGATAATAGCGATGTTGTCGTGCAATACCCTGAGCCGCGTCTGAGGAAAGGGACATGTCGTCCGGAGATTCAGGTTTTTTATTGTGAAAAAGGGAAATGCCATTCCGGTGATTTAATAGCTGTGACCAGAAGAGGAGGTCCGAGCGGCAGCCGTCATCGATTGATATGATGTCGGAGAGGTCGTCTACGGAATGGGTTAGTGTGAGGAGGCGGGAAACGAAGGAGCGGCCTTGAGGAATGATGTGCATGGGAAAATTGAGGTGGCCTAATAGGGACAGGAGATTGCATTATGAGACCCAAACTGACCGGAGAATGACGTGCAAATAGACTTGATCCTGTCGAGTTTATCTTTAGGCAGGGAAGCTTGCATGTTTAGAGAACTGAGCATGATGCCAAGAAATTCGAGAGACGTAGCGGGGCCCGTGGTTTTTTCACTTGAGAGGGGAACATCCTCACAACTTGTGAAAAGCTCGATAGAACATCCAAGTGATCGATGAGCAGGAAATCGTCGAGCAGGTGTAGTATGAAGGGGAATTAAAGTGATTGAGAAGGATCCAGCATAGGCCTTCCGACTGAGGGTTAAAATGTGAGGGCTACTTCTGCACCCGAAAGTGAGTCGGACAGAAAAGTAAAATTTTGACTGCCATGTGACACCGGAGAGGGGCCAGTCGGCGGGGTGAATGGGCATGATTTTGAAAGCGTCTTTGATGTCTGCCTTTTTTTTTTTAAATGTATTTATTTTTTATATATTAGACCGTAAAACCAGCAGACCATGCATGGTCCATGACATGCAGCTCCACTGGACTGAATTTCGGTATCTGTTACGAGAACACCTATCCGGCACTGTGATGTCCAGAAGAACGAATCCTACTGCCTGCTGCTGCCCTGAATGCAAAAGGCTTTATATATATATATATATATACATACATACATTCATTGAGTGGAGCAAAAATGAAAACATTGATAATTTTAAAATCAATAAGGAATTTGGCAACGTAGTTGAAGAAATAACAAAAGCATTAGGGAGCTATGACTTACCAGCAGGAACAGAAATTAACAGCAGCAAGATGAAATTAATGAGCTTGATTTGGCACAGGTTTTATCCAACGATTGCCAAACCTACTTACCTGCTACTAAATGTAACGTCCCCGACCACACGAATTAAAAATGAACAGCATCATACTGAAATGCGTTGATACTTAAATTAAAAGTAATATAGTTATGCTGACATGAATGTTAAACTTGTGAGATTTGAAATTTGGAACATTGATAAAGCCCCAATGCTTGAAGATCCCCATAGATTGAAACATGGTCCAAACAGAGATGAAAGTGAATGGTTTATGAAGACATATGATACCAATTTCTGCACTTTAATGATGCCTGAATGAGTAAAAAAATTTAAATATGCCGTGAAATAGGAATTACCCCCTGATGACCTGATCATATAAGGCGCAAAATTCATCACGCTGATAATGAAATTATCCGATTAATAAGGAATGCAGTGTGGAGCCTACCGCTAGGTGTCAGAGGCGTGCCACAACAGTGGTGCTTCCGATGAGAACGTGGAAGTGTGTGTAGAGTAAGAAAACACTGCGTTTTCCGAAGTGGGATTAATGCGCCCTTGAAGGCGCTCGGGTAGGGAACACTGCTCGGACGAATGAAATGAGTTAATTATTTCACAAGACTTTAGTGAAGGCTATATTAAACTGTGATGCCATGCTCCCTCAGAGTGCCCACATCATGAGCTGTGCCTGAATAATTATCTTAATTCCCCAATGGGGAACACTCGGGCATGCAACACGGTGAATGACATGCGAGTGAATCTGACCGAGTTACCCTCATGTGATCACGCTGTGAATGCGTGGTTGCCTACTGTTACTATGAGAGCGAATGCACTGTTGACATGAAATATTGCCTTTTGATATTGATGCAGATGTGTTATGATGAACAGACAGCATAGGCAACAGAAGGCCTAGACCCATGACTAAATCTGCATGCATTTGATGGATATGTTAAGAACTTAGCTTATTTCTGATGGAAATCAGCTGCTGCCTGAGCCGATGATTTTGACGGACTTGGTGAGGAGCGCACTCCTTCCGTGCCGGGTCATGCATTCCGATTGAGGATGCGGTGGCTTGATTGAGGGAAATCTCCTAAGTGAATGAGATATGGATGAAGATCCGAGTTTGCTGATTGTTTACTCCCCATGGATTTGATGCGGGCAGAAGTTGAGATGAAGAGACGGCGTCGTTGGGAAGGGAAGGCGGGCTTTCAGAGATGTTCTGTGCACTGGTTCGCCTGTGGCCTGGAGAGGTAGGAACATGTCTTATGATTCCGAGAGGGCGCGATCCCACTGAGAATCCGGAAATTTGCGGACGTGTGTTGCGCGAGGACTGCTGATTCTGGATAAGGTAAGGAGCAGTGAATAAGTCCGTGTCCATAGCTGGATGTTAGCTAGTCGGAGAGCGAAATGGACTCGACGTCAGAAGGTGCTATAGAATTATGTTGCCATGTTAGCACACAGAAACACAATGTGATAGATTGTGAGCATTGGCTTACATGTGATTGGCTAGGAGTTACCTAGCTAATGGTGCGATGATGTACAGATGCTAGTCTTCCCTCTAGAACTACGCTGCGCTTACATTTATGCCAGAAAACAAACAAAAAACGTACAAAAATTGCTTATTAAATTAATGTTTTAAAGAAGAATTGTGTTCTTTTTCTAATCTTTTTATTTTTATGTAGTAATCATTTTATAAATGCTTGGACACTTGGAGACCGTGCTATATTTTTAATATTGTCACGGTTTCTCATTGCATAAATAAATCCTATTTTTCATTCTTTAATGTGGGTTAACGAGACAACTACGCAAGGACAAACAGCCACAGAATGTCTAAATAAATGATGAAAAGCACAAGTCATGAGCTGAGGGCCATTACCGGCTCTTTTTAATCAAACTCTGCTCCCACAAAGCATCCTGGTCATGTGCGGCTGGTCTTAAAAAGTGCTGTGTGTTTGAACAAAGTGCAAACCGAAACATTAGTGGATTATCTAACTGAAAATATTTGTACCGGCCAGTGATGGCCCCCATTCACCCAACAATAACTCAAAGAAAAATAGCACAGAGTATTTTATCTGAGTGAGAGATTTAGTGTAAGCAGGTCTAAGCCTATTATTCAGTTAAAGATTTGTTTATTTGAAGATAAACAAGATTTTTCAAAAAGGCAAGGCTTATCGGGTCAGTGAACAGTCAAACCTGGGGTTTGCAGAATTGTACAAAATACTGGACTGGGAAGATGGGTGGGATGTATTCATTAAATAAATCTGCCCAGCAGCATTTGGCTTTCTTTCTGCAATGTGATCTGTTACAAATATCTTTGTTAAACCTGTTTATCCTAACTGTAGATTGACAAGTCAGTACTCGGTATCATGACAGTTCATGAAAAATAAACAACATTAACATTGTTTGAGAAAATAACATTCACGTGATGATCATCATGATATAACATGCCAGAAGCTTTACTGTTAAATACAGTACATAAAACATAAAACAAAAATTTATAGTAAAAGAAAACACTGGCCTTGTGAGATTCAAAAACTATAATTACCAGTCTTCTGTGGTACTGAAAGTCAACATGAAATCAAAATTAATCAAATTTACTTTCTTAATGCACATTTGTGGTCCTAATGTACATAATTTAACAGTTCATGCTATTCCAAAGAAAATATGTTTGTCTTCATTATCTTTAATCTAAAAGTAATAATGTGCTCCACCTCTGAATGACTTTCTTTGCAGGTAATCTCACAAATCCCTCTTATACTTTTCAATCTCTCACGTCCAATGACCTTGCTCCATTCTGGTATATAACATCCATTTTTTACAATTCAATAAATTCATAATTGATTAAAAATAAAGTGCCGCCCAACAACTGTTCTCACTGAGTATCATGTTTCTGGAAATGCATCAGATTACAGAAGTAAAATGGGTTTCGCACTGTGTTTCATGTTTACTTTAAATAAAAGCTCAAAAATTTGCAATCCCTTGCTGAGCATGAACTTCCTTGGAAGCATGCATTATGATGATTTGACATAACGGTGAGTGATGGGTAAGCCATGAGACATGTAGTATGCATTGTAATGTTCAATTGTGAGTTGAAAGGGCCATTAAAATGAATAGTCATGTCTTTAGAGCTCAGATATTATGTTATAGTGACATGTACAATTGCAGCTCCCAGTAGGCTGTAAAAAAATGCATTAATCTTGAGTTAGAATATGAAACCATCACTATATCTCCTTTCACAAGACAGCCAAGCAGATGCCTTCAAAATGCAATACTGACAGCAAGCTTGCCAGCCTCTGTCTTGACATAGAAACATCAATGTTCAAGACATTATATGACTAATCAAAGAATGCAGAGGTTAGTACATAGACACTCAATTAATGGAATAAACAATGACTAATAGAGAGGTCAGGATGGTTCTTGACGTAAGCAGTGCACATTGTCCTGTAAGTGACTTGTATCTAAATTATGTAAAAACTCAAAATTACATTTACCAAATTAGAGTAAAATGCTCTAAAAATAGGACTACACACAGTATTTTAACATTACAAAAACTACGCTCTTTGCCTTCAATAAGTCCTATTAAGCTAGTGGATGAATGTTTGAGCAATCTTCTGCAAATTAAGTGCAATGTTTTTCATGCTGCACAAAAATGGAAGTAGCAAAGTTGTATATAGTGGAGGTGGATGGTAACAAGTACTCGCTGAACTTACCAGAGAATCACTCAGCACATATTAGCACAGACAATATTGATCTTCCCTATATGTGCATTTCAAGAGAAACTGGATGAAAAAAGGCAGCTGCCATTTTGATACGGTTCCCCCACTGGGCTACAGAGCATACTCAACCCTCAACACCAAAGAGAAGGAGGCCTGTCATGTCTGCCATGATGAGTACAAAGCCTGGTCATGGCCTGGAGCACCAGCAAGGCATTCGGCCCAACTGTGGCTTGAAAACAAACAGTCTCTCAAGTGCCTGACAGACACACAGGGAGCTCAGACCAGCCCCACAGACCAGGCAGGTGTCAGCCATCCTGACATGAATGACATCCAGGATTGCCCCAAAAATAGCACTGCAAACTGATCAAAGTCATCATTTCTGATCAGAGAAAATGTCAATGTCTAGTCCTTGGCATTATTTATTAATAGTAGTTGCAACCTTTTAAAAGCAGTTTCAACATCTATACAGTGATCCGATTAAGTATTTGGACACTTAAATATGCCACATTCAAAAATGTATGAATGTCTTTGCATTATATAACAAAATATCAACATGGGAATGGTGTGAACTTGAGGGGATCTGACGTCATATTTCTACTAAAAATTATCTTGAGACCAGTAAAAAGTAAATTCCGAAAACATTAAGGAAAACTTGCCAAATAAAGGTCCTGGTCTTATTTTACTTTGGTCTGCTCTCACACAAAACCAATTGGATCACTTCTGAAAACATGGATTTAACCACTTGAGTCATATGGATTACTGTTATGCTACCTTTATGTGCTTGAACGATTTGGTCACCATTCACTTGCATTGTGTGGACCTACAGAGCTGAGCTATTCTTCTAAACATCTTTGTGTGTGTGTGTGTGTGTGTGTGTGTGTGTGTTCAGCAGAAGAAAGAAAGTCATACACATCTGGGATGGCATGAGGGTGAGTAAATGATGAGATAATTTTCAACTAACCCTTTAACATTTTTTACATTATGATATTTTCATGATAATTCCGCACATTTTAGCGCCCAATTCTCATTACTACAATGTGGATAAAGATGGTCATTATGATTTTCACAATTAGTAAAAAAAATAATATATATATATATATATATATATATATATATATATATATATATATATAGATATAGATATATATATATATATATTTATTTATTTAAACTATGGTTTTAAATATTTTTAAATCATAGTAGTACTTTGGTATTGCCCTTAATTTTTGCTGATTTTAACAATAACTAAAAAACCGCATTGTACAACAGCTATTGTTTAATAGTAATACAAAAAATAAAATAAAAATAAAAATATTGACTGTGTTACAGTAATGAAAATGATCATTGTGTATAATGGTGTATACATTTTGGAAAATTTCCAAAAACATTATGGTAAAATGTTCCTGAAAGTAGTCTCACAATGCAAAAAATCTTAATGGTGCTAAATGTAGGATTTATTTTCGGATGACCCGATTCCTCTGTCATGCTTGTGTATACAGGTATGTTATAATGGTCTTGTTTATTACAACGTTAAATGTTTATCACCTTTAATTTAGTTTTCCCTATTTTTTCATAGGGAATCAGAGTGTGAAAGGGCGTAATGAGTCTAAGACAGGAGTATTCAATTAAAGTTCCAAGAGGTCCGATCTCTCCATTTCCTTCCCAGCAAAGGTCAGGATAATAATAATATAATCTGTATGGCTATTTAAATAGCTATTATAACTTCACATTGGCAGCATTAGTACTTTTCACAGAGTGAAAATTCCAAAACATTCACAATAGTCTCTTCAAAACTGTGCAGGGATGAGGACATTGGGGGGCCCAGAGCAGCCAAAGTGTTGGGGTCTGAGGGATCTTTTCTACAAAAAGATTAAAATATTTAATAAAGTTCATCAGTTGAGGGCAACTGGATATGAATATTAAAAAATAAGATCAACAGTTTGTTTTTAAGCTGAATGAATGATATATTTGAATATATTTTTTTTTTACATTCAGAATACATACCTATGTATGGGACATAGGAGGCCCTTTGATAGATCAAAAAATACTGTATGGGGGTTCAGGGGTGTCCCCTGAAAGAAAATGTATAGAATTTAAGTCTGAATGGACCATTTTTATATATTACTTAAAGTGACAATCTACTAACACAAACAAACATTGTACATATCAGTGCAGCATAAAAATACTGTTTGCTATATATAGATATATAGGCTGTAGGTATAAATAGGCTGACTATGAAATAATGGAAACGTTCTCAGCAGAGAACTCTGCTAGGATAACTTTAACAAAAATTTAAAAGTTTTGGTCGTCTTTATTTGCCATCCATGCCAGAGATGATGACATCTTTGATTAATTTTCACAAAACTAGAACACAAATCAGTTTGTTTATTATGAAAGGCTTGTAACATGCTGATTAATGAAGCTAAATTTAGATGGGGATTTTTTTTATTATTTTATTTTTTTATAGGCACCATGTTAACTTGTCCTGTCACAAACCTGCTTAGCTGAAACATCGGAGTCATATGTCAGACAGATGAAGATAGTTTCACTTGTTTTCTGCAATGTGCTTAGGTGAAATATGCTAGTATCCATCTATATTGCTGCCCACCGTGGCTCTGCTTCTATTGTTAAAATAATCGTGCCTGCAACTCTACTTATCAGGGTTTATGCTGAACCTTATATCTATAGCAGGGATAGAGAGGCAACGCACGGGGAGCGGGAATGAAGTGCGTTCGGTGGTAGAGAAGTATTAATTAGCGTGGTGTGTACAGCTTCGTAGTTTTTACACGTTGCTCACTTAAACTGTAGAAACTGTAAGATGGTTGTCATGATGCCTCGTGGTCCAGATGAAACCAAGCCGGGGTCCGGTCCCGGACCACTATCCGCTAATTGGTGACCTCTGGTCTAAGGGGTGTTGGCAAAGGTTGTTTGAAAACATACTTTATTTTTGTAATTCCATTTGGTGCCACTAGTTGCACAGAAATTACACACTTCACCTTTAAGTATCCAAAAGTGTCCAAATATATTTTGCAGGCCATGGTATCTAGAAAGTTTGAGTGATTTTAAACTAGAAAAACAAGAATTCTTTGTAGAGCCACATTCCTTTTTCAATGTCTACAGTGCATTGGAGAGCTGTTTGGAATATAGATGACAATAGGCTATGAGTTGTCTGGAACTCTGATGAGTTATGACATGATATGGTAAACCTATTTGATTCACCGGCTGCATCTTGCTTTACAGCTGAGAAAAGGGCCAAATCCCTTGTGCTTTTGGATGAGGTGTGAAGAAAGTAGGAGCAGCCTACTTATCACATTACCTTAAACAAGCCTACTGACTGATGCGGCCAGCTGGCAGACAAACACAATTGTGCCACTGGCTGGCTACTGTTCCCCCTGCAAATATCAGGTGATTCAGATATTATTTTATCCCGTGTCAGAGCACAGGGTTACAATTGTGATTCTTATTCACAAGGAAGGAAAAACACATCTTGAATAGCTTATTGTTGTCAGTTTGTATCTCAGTGTAACAGGGTCCAGGATGGGCAAGGAGGAGGCGGGAACCGGCAGAACAGTCAATGTAACTTTAATGACTTAAATCAACTTAAACAAACATAAACACACAGACACACACACACACTGGCCGCGTGTGTCTCTCTCACTCTCGAACTGGCGCCTCCGGCTCGTCTTTATCCCCCTCCTGGCTGATTAGGACAATTCAGCGCCGGGCATGCATCATCATGGCCTGGCCACGCCCTCCTCCTCGTCACACTCAGCATTTGGTTGGCAGCTGGTACCCTGTCTGGCCTAAGTGGATGAAGGTGTAAAAGGAATCCGCACCCCTGCAACACCTGCACAGGGCTTTCGCCCATTTCTGCTAATAGAGCAGTGGCATTGCAATAACCCAACTCTTCCTTCTGCAACCTGCAGTCAAGAGCACACTGATCAAAAACAGTAACCAATGCACAGTACATTGACGAGACACATCCCTCTCTTGGATAAAGCTTCAAGAAATAAAGTGAGCTCCACAGCTGACATGCACAGAAGTGAAATCGTTGAAAGCAAGGAAGAATTTCGGGGCTCTTCAACTACTGTGATTTCACCTCATGACTTCACATCATTTTGAATTTATGGCTTACTCAGGGTGAAACTTGAAGGTTGCTGAGGGATGTTATCATGGTTGACTAAGTCCAAGTAATGCTATAATCCTAGCTATTAGCCTTGTCTGTATTATTCAAGGGCCATCGTTTATATGGCAAATCTTGACTTACAGTTCAGCCTGAATTAAAATGTCTGAGGTTTATGGCACTCTGGACCTGGTTCAAGCACTTGAAAATATGTGACAACCTTATTCAGGGCAACAGAGCCATGAATCTGTCAGCTGCACAGTGAATGCCAGCTTCCCGGAGGTCACATGCTGTGTATTAATAGCCAGACACTAATGTCAGAAGTCACAACTGTCCTCAACACCTGTGCAATATACTGTTAATTAAAAACAAGATGGAGTTGAATAGAATCCAACATTTAACTGAGTAAATCTTCCTCTCAGGTTACAAATGTCCGAGCGTTAATTTATTACTTCACCAACGCAAAAAAATCCAAGATATGACTTAAAATTTAAACATGCACTATTTGACATTCATTACTGCTCAGTGCTTGGTTCACTATATAGTGCCACTATATATATAGATGACAATACCCTACTTTTTTTCATTTTCTAAAAAAAATTAAGTGGTGCTTGTCCCTGCAAAACTCTCCCCAATGGCACTAGGGTGCTCTAGATGGTTGCTAGGGCATTGTTAGGTGATTACTAAAGTGGTACCTTACTGGCCCAAGTGAAGAGAACCCTTCCCCAAGTCTCTACAGCCAACAGAGTGTGCTAAATCTGGACCTGTTATGCATGTTTCCATCACAGATAAGGCACTACTGGGTTAAAAAAAAAAAAAAAAAAAAAAAAAAGAATCATATTCATATTTGTTAAATAATAATAATAAAAGTTTTAAAAAAATTACTTTGGATGTTAAAATATGCTCTCAAAACTTGTAACACTTTTTTACACCTTTTTTTTTTTTTTTTTAGTCCAAGGCCCCTAAGTGGATGGAGCAGAGATTAGGCAGGATGCGTTATAGCAAAGCCAATGAAATAATCATTATTGATGTAACGAGTTTTATTGAAATTTCACTTAATATAGTTGAATGTGGAAGGGATAATAAAACTTCTAGCTGAACTTTATCTTCTCAACTTTAGCTGAATATTGTAACACTGCGATGCAATATTCAGCTAAAGTTGAGACCCCTGTTAATGACCCCTGTCGTAAACAAAGATCCCTGTGTTACGTGTTTATTTGTGGGCATGTTATTTATTAACATAGTCAGTAACATCATTGTCATCTCAAGACAGTAGAAATGTGAGAACAATGAAAACCCCCCAAAACCTCATTACTGTGGTTAGGCCATAAAATGTAGTATTTCATAAAAATAAAAAAAAAGAAAGAAAGAAAGAAAGATTCATAATTATCAAAGACAATTATTAATTATTAATATCAACAGAACATTGATTTGAATCAATGTTAGCTTTTTTAATCCTTTAAATCAACAATTATCAAAGATAATCGTTAATTATTAACATCGATGAAACATTGATTAAAATTAACACTAGCTTATTGATCCTTCAAATTCAACAATCATCAAAGATAATTGTCAATTATCAAAAATCAATAGAATATTAATAAGGATTAATATCGCCAGGGCACCACCCTGGAATCAGGGACTAATAACCAGATAGTATAACAGTCTCAATATTAGATTGTTCTCCTAGGAAAATCGACATCCGAAGAATATCGATTTTCGAAAAAAAAAACAATGAAGGCTTGAATCCGAGCACTGACATCCCGTCAGCATTTGACACAGGTGTATGCAAAACAAACCAAAACACTTCTCTTTGTAATATAACAAAGTTTATTTATGCAGTAATATCAATTAATAATCAATCCAATGCAGTCAATAAACTTCCGACTTACAACTACAAACTAAACAGTGACATGATTAGATATGGTAACCAAAATAATCCTATAACACATGAGAGGAAGGTGTGTGTGTGTGTGTGTGTGTGTGTGTGTGTGAGAGAGAGAATGGGTGTGTGTGTGTAAGGAGGGACGTGCACAAAATGGCAGACGTGACTCTCATGGAGAGTACGTCACATGAGATTTCCGGCCAGAGAATATGGCCGCGAATATGGGCGGAGAGAAACCAGTCAATGGCGTCTGCCCATTTACCGCGTGTCTCTGCTTGTACGATAACTTAGGGACAAAGATGAGCTTTATCATGAAGTTATCTACTAGCCAAGAATGTGTGCAAGAATATTTGTGAGGGGTCACGTGTGTGTGTGAGGTTAGTATGAGAAAGAGAGAGAGATAAAGTGGCGGCACCAAAGCCGGTTTCGCGATCGTGGGAGAGAAAGCAGCTGTTAGTTTATCATTCAGAGACGCGGTGGAAGGCTCGTAAACCGTCCCGTTGTCTTTGGTTCTTTAATGGATAAACTCAGTGTGCCGGTCTCCCATAATGGCGGAAATACACAACAGTCCAATGTGGTTGGACTGCAACACAGCAGATATCATTCGTGATAACAGTACATTACGGTAATACCTTGAGTATTATTAGCAGCAATAAGCGGACTCGGGAGTCCATAAACTGTACAAGCAATAACCTTGATACACAAGAATAACACACTATAATATTCTATCTCTGCCCAGACGTAAACCTCTTGAATCGTATGAGGATGCAGACGAATGTGTGTTCATCCGTCCTTTAACTCCGACTCGGTTCCTCGAGGCTCAGGTGATGACAGGAGGCCGTTTCCTCGCTCTCTCGACGGGCGGTATGGCTGCTGATTCTCGGCGGGCTGGCGGAGAAATCAGCGACGTCGACTTGATTGAAGAGGGAAGAGTGTAGAGCCGAGGAGGGCGGGGCCGGGCTGGAATGAGACACACCCGGTCCCCAATCAGCCTGATGGGGCGCGCGAGGGATAAAGGCGGCCGGGGACGACAGTTCGAGAGAGAGAGAATTTCAGGCAGCTGTACTGTGTGGTTTTGGTTGTGTGTTTGTTTAAGTTGTTTATTAAATTATTATTTATATTATTAAGCCGGTTCTCGCCTCCTCCTTTCCATTGAACCCCCTTACACTGGTGCTGAAATCCGGGAAGGAGGAGGGATTCCCGTCGCAGAGTCCTCGACACTGCTGTCCACCCAGGGGAGCGCCGCTGCCGTCCGACAGGGGACGGAGTAGCCCGACCACCCGGACGCGGGGAACGGCCGCCGTCCGCGAGGCGAGTGGGGACGGGACTCCCCGACCACCTGGAGCGAGGGAGCCGCTGCCGGGGGCGGAGGAGTGCCCTGCCATCCCCCGGGAACGCAGAGGGGTCGAGAGAATACCGCCGTCTGTGGGGGGAGGAGGGAAGCAACTCCCCGACCACCTGGAGTGGTAGGGCCGCTGCCAGGGGCGGAGGAGTGTCCCCACGGGATGCCGGGAACACGGAGGGGCATTCTGTCCGCTGGGGGTCGGAGGTCTGACTCCGGTCCGCCCAGGGAGGAGCGGCTGCAGTCCGCCTGAGAGGGTGGAGTAGTGATCGAGGACTACACGACGGCGCATCAGAGAACTGGTGAGTTTCTTTTTTCTCTCTCTCCTCTCTCTCTCTCTGTCGCTCCGTGTTGGCCTTTCCCTCGCCATTTTGTTTTGTTTTTTCCCCTCCTGTCTCCTCCCAGGTCGAGGAAGGCGGGGATGACCCGCCGGCAGTCGGGGCGTAAGGCACGCCCCCCCAGGAGAGGAAGGGTGGGGGATGTACATCATGCCGGGGGCTCCCCGGCCTGAGGCAACGCCGGGAGGAGTGTAGTGCCGAGGAGGGTGGGGCCGGGCTGGAATGAGACACACCCGGTCCCCAATCAGCCTGATGGGGCGCGCGAGGGATAAAGGCGGCCGGGGACGACAGTTCGAGAGAGAGAGAATTGCAGGCAGCTGTACTGTGTGGTTTTGGTTGTGTGTTTAAGTTGTTTATTAAATTATTATTTAAGTTGTCAAGGCGGTTCTCGCCTCCTCCTTTCCACCGAACCCCCTTACAAAGAGAAATCTTTTTTTCTCTTCACTTCTGCAGGCAAACGGATGAAGATGCAGATTGCTCGGCAATCTCCTTCGGATCCATTAGAGTGTTCGGCGGAACACAGAGTAATCTCAACTCGTCCAGCGAGATGGAGATTGTATGGCCACAGTTTCAAGTCGTACATTACTTCCTTGTGCCACGAGGCTACACCTGAGAGCAGCGATGAGCTGCGTCTATGCACGGTGAGCAAAGTTGCCGGAAGCAAATCCCGGAAGCATCTCAGAGGTATTTCTACTCCCGATGATGTCATGGTTGAGGGCCGTTCTGTTGTGTGCCTCATCCAATAGGAGTTGAGAGTTCGATCCTTTAGTGAGCAAGGCTTCATGGGATTTGTAGTCTGTTTTGGACTCCCTTTGTTTGATTTTGGTGCGGTTTTTATCAGTAAGATTTATGAAGGAGTGTGTGGGCCTCAGTTAGGTTTTACGACTGTGTTAGGCCTGCCTTTGTCTTCTATCTGAATAAATGAGGCCCAACACACACATATATATATATATATATATATATATATATATAATAGTATTTTGTTATGAAAAAACACATTTAGAAACATTTTACTACAAATGCCACAGTTGTAATAAAAATGTGGTTCAATAGATTCTACCTAATATATTACTGACTATTACATTTTTTGTCAAAATACTAGTTACTATTGTAAAATTGTGATTAATCTTAATAAGTGTGATAATGTCAGGGATGTTTTGACTTCCTGCATGGCACTTAAAATTCAAATGGGTCGCATCAGAAGCCTTTTTATTTTGTCACATATTATACATATACAGTGGAATTATTTTATTTTTCCCACATATACCAGCTAAGCTGGGGTCAGAGATGATACAGTGTCCCTGGAACAGATAGGGTCAAGGGTCTTGCTCAAGGGCCCAACAGTGGCATCTTGGCAGTGCTGGGGCTTGAACACCCAACCTTCTGGTCAGTAACCCAGAGCCTTAACCACTGAGCCACCACTGCCCCTGTAGACCACAACATTGAGGAAAGCCCAATAGATGAGCACTTGCTCCAGAGATACAGTGAGCAGAGCATATCATAGACGTGAGAGGCTTCAATCGTATTAAGTTTACAGATGAGAAGCATTTAGCGTGAATATTGCACGGAACGCAGGATGAATATAATCAAATTTGCCTCTGTGGCCCGAAATGTCACGAAGAAATCTGCCACTGTTATTTCCCTGCTGTCCCGACCCAATCTGAACAGACCTGCAACCCATTTTTTGGTATCAACCCACCAGTTGAGAAATACTTCCCTTGAGTGTGACATCATATCCTTTGTTGCAGGGACCAAAGTAATTTTAAATGCTCAAAGCCTATAGTGTTACCATGTCTTAAGTATTTATTTATTTTTAATCATTTTTATCATCTGACAGGCAAAAATCCTAAGTATGATGGCTTAAAAAAGTAATAGCACACCTTTTCCCAATAAGCTGCATCATTTGAGGTATATTTTATGTCCATAGCACAAACGGTGCCGGACAAGTAACTCACCAAATTGTAATACTAAGGGTTTGATGTTTTGAAAGGACTCTCTTTCTTCTTTTCTCTCCCTATGTCTTTCTCTGTCACTTCTAAGTAAGAGATGAATGTTGAGTGAGTATCACTTGACCCTGCTGACCCTTGGGTGACCCCAGAGGCACACAGGGCTTGCAGGAGGCCTGTGCTGTGATGGCTCAGAGACTCTCTCCTTTCACAATGTGAATGAGCAGAATGGGCCTCCCTCTCACAGGCTCCTCTGCCCATTCAGCAGAGATGAGAGCTGCAGAATTAGGAATGCACAGTGAATAATTAACACAATTAACCCTCACACTCCCAAACATACACACCTGAGCTGGTGTTTACAATCACAAAAACTGAATTTCTGTGTGCTGCTATGTGTTTTTTATTTATTTTTATTTATTTTTATTTTTTTACGCTTATTAGAGTATTGAGTTGTTAGCTTAGCAACATGCTAACGGAAAGCTCTATTGGAATCAATTAATTTCTAGTTAACTTTGAATCGATTCTCTTGTGCACTTGGCCATGAAATGGCTTGACAAGCTAGATTTACTTTCCAGCATTGACATATTTCCCATTGAAGTTTGGCAAGGACATTTCAAATGGCTTAATTTTTATTATTATTATTATTATTATTATTATTATTATTTAAATAGCCAATAGGTATCAGTTTACTTCACTGTCAAGAACCATGATTTGCAACTTTGCATTTCTAGTCGGCGACTGGTGATATTAGGGGGAGAAAAATTTTCATTAGAGAGCATTTTATTGGACAAAAAAACTGCATGTCCCTAAATACAAGATTTTTTTATTTATTTTTTTTCTAAGAAGAGAGGACTGCACATTTTAATTGTGTATATCTGATAAAAGCTAATTTTGTCAACTTTTAGGGGTGCACTAGCATTTAAGTGCAATCAAAGCTTAAAGCTACACTATGTAACTTTTTTGTTAAAAAATAACACAATGTTATTAATGAAAGAGTGCAACAAAAATCCATCTTCCAAACTATGTCTTTACCCAAATACACTTTGATAAACCTATAATAATGATTTCTATTTTAGAGCTGTCGGGACGGATTTTGTGGGAAATTGCATACATACATCATTCACCCGTGCATGTTGACGTCATATCCGTACACAGAGAAAATAAGCTCCGTCTACTGTAGCGTGTGTGTGGGAGTAGCGTGAACCTGAAAGTTTGTTGTCACAACGAACGAGAAAAATTGCCCATGGATCATTCGAAAACGGCAAACCTCTGAGGAATCTCCGGTTGTAATACTAAGAAACCCAAAACAGAGGCTCCCTTAGAATGCCACTGCCTAACTAGGCAGTGCACAGTGAGACACCTCAATGTTTTGGAACAGAATTACAGTTACATATAACAGTCCTTCACCAATTCTCAACCGATTCAAAGAGATCAAACTTCTTTCATCCAATCAGCAGTGTAATTAGATCAGTATGTTAAGCATTAAACCAGTATGTTAATGGCTTGTCACCTCCAACTTAGAGTCGGTAAGAAGATAAAGCTTTAATGCAGTGCACTTGTCTAGTTAATCTCATGCTGTTTGTTCTCAAACAGAGCATATCCAAAACCTCACCCTGGCATCAATTCACTCCGTGTTTATGTGTGCAGTTAAACGTATTAGGACTGGTTTACCCTGCTTGACCTCTCATTTGCCCTCGGTGACATGAATTATATATCGATATGTGATGATGAAAGAAGGAAAATGGAGGGAAAACAGAAGGGAAGCAATGCTCCTTCAGTCCTAATGCTAATGATATTGAGGGTCTTGCACTGCTATATCATAGACAGTATTATGTTGAGGCTGTAGGATGACACTAAATATGGTGGCTGTAGGAACTGAATTCCCACCTTGCAGTTACAAGATCCAACCATCCTTTTAATATTGGCATCGTCTGTTTGTTTATTAAAGAATGCACATGCTCATTAGCTGAATCAGCCTGCATATTTCATGTGTGTGTGTGTGTGTGTGTGTGTGTGTGTGTGTGTGTGTGTGTGTGTGTGTGTGTGATTTTAGATAAATAAGTTAAATTGTTGTCAGAATGTAAGTAATTTGAAATATATTATTATATTACTGAAACAATCTTGTCAAATAATTTTGGAGACTTCAGTCTTTGCCCATTCATAGGAGCTATGCCTTACAAAGGCAAATGCAGTAACAACACTGAAAACTGAAACACTGAAATACTTTTAAGGTTTAAGTTATTGCAAGTTACTGCACTATTCATACTCAGTTTTCTCTGAATCTAAGCATAGCTGAGCCAAACCCTCTCTATCAAAGGACAGATAATAGTCTAAAGGCTGAAACAAACTCTATGTAAGTGCGTGGAAGCAGATGCTAGTTACGCAAACATGATTTTGTGCGTTGTTGCATTCCAAAATTCGTCAGATCGCAATTATAACACAATGCATATACACGTTGCATTCTCAACGTTGCCACAAGGGGTGCTATCGCAGACATTAGTGTGAACTGTCCGCTTCTACGACAACTATTGTAATGCTGGAGCAAAAGTTTGAAAATAATATTTGTAACGGTGATATATTTTTCTCTAAGGGACTTTTATTTTGGTGGGTGGCGCTGTCTACATTGTGCGCGAGAGAGAAGAAGTAGAAGTCAGTCGTGCCTTGGTCCTTGGAGAAGTCAGTCGCGCTGCGCTCGCTGTGCGAGAAGAGAGACATGCCGTGATCGCTGTGTAAGAAGTAGACATTTTCTCCGCTGAAAATGTAAAGGACGACAGAGGCACACAGTCAGTTTAAGTTTTGTGAGTTAAGTGTACATCGACGTGATCGTGTGAAACTGAAGATGTAGTTGAAGCAGAAGTTCGGTTGATTGCGCCATTGAACGGAGAACGGTGTTAGAGACTGGCCGAGAGCACGAAAGAGAGTTGCTAAAGCCGTGAGTTTCATTCAGAACATTGTTGTTTCTGGCGTAATACTGAATTTAAGATTTTGTAGAATCATACTGCGTTTTTGGAGTCATCTATGAACCGTGTCATAGATCATGATACATTATTTTCCCGCGAATCGCTTTAGTGCACTTGAGAGTGCGCTAGAACAAGAGTTAGTTTTGCACGGAGTGATTTTATTCCCTTTTTCTGAGTATTTTTGGCATTCAGAAGAGTCTGACAATTGCATACGACCAAAATTTGCTTTCAAGAAGTGTTTTTCTTGTTTTTGTGGATCAACCCTATTCAAGTGGGCCGTGTGTGTGCTGTGACTGAGCCACGCCATTTTGTTCCAGAAAGTTCCAGAGATTTCCCGAGCTGCGCTGAAGCTTCTCTGGTGTTTTTGTGTTTATTACCCTGCCAACCAGACGACATCTCCTCATTGTCCTGTCTCAGATGTTTTGTTTCACTGTTACAAGTCATCACAAGTTACAAGTCATCATAAATCATAAGTCATCGCAAGTCGTCACAAGTCATCGCAAAGTCGACGCATCAAAGTCATCGTTGCTACAATCTGGTACAAATGTTCTTTACACACACCTATATGAACATTTTACTGAGTTAGATTGAACTGAACTGAGTTATTATCTGAATTGTGAACCTGAACTGTGATTTTGAACTATTTTATGTGAATCTGAGTCAAATGGAAACTGAATCATAAAGTTGATTCATAAGAGTCATTTGAACGAAGTTAAGAATCATCAGCATTATTTGAAGTGAATCATTTGAATTGTACTACAAGAGTCTTTGATTTGATTCAGAGTTTGTTTTATAACATCCAGTGTTACTAGTGAGTTAATTTATGTGTCCAGATATTGAAATTCATTTTCAAGAATTTATATCTGAGGGGTGTTATGTAAAGTGTTTGAAATTAAGCCTTGAAGACTCATAAAGGTTGTAAGACAAATTCAGAGAACTTGTTATTTGTTTTATTATTTTATTTCATTATTTCATTTAATTGTAACAAACCTTTTCAGAAGGATTCCCAGTTTCCTAAAAAAGAAACAATAAATTATTAATTGTTAAAAGTAATACAGTTGATAATTATTTGTGGAACTTACCTTGGAGTAGGGGCATCTCACTTACACTATTAGGTTTAGGGGGGTGGGAACGTGAGCTTAAGTTATTACTTTGCATCACTTTTATTCTTCAGGAAGCCACCGTGTTGACACTTAATTGCTTGAAGCCCACACTTCTTATTCCTGCAGTACAGGTGCATCTCAATAAATTAGAATGTCATGGAAAAGTTCATTTATTTCAGTAATTCAACTCAAATTGTGAAACTCGTGTATTAAATAAATTCAATGCACATAGACTGAAGTAGTTTAAGTCTTTGGTTCTTTTAATTGTGATGATTTTGGCTCACATTTAACAAAAACCCACCCATTCACTATCTCAAAAAATTTGAATATGGTGACATGCCAATCAGCTAATCAACTCAAAACACCTGCAAAGGTTTCCTGAGCCTTCAAAATGGTCTCTCAGTTTGGTTCACTAGGCTACACAATCATGGAGAAGACTGCTGATCTGACAGTTGTCCAGAAGACAATCATTGACACCCTTCACAAGGAGGGTAAGCCACAAACATTCATTGCCAAAGAAGCTGGCTGTTCACAGAGTGCTGTATCCAAGCATGTTAACAGAAAGTTGAGTGGAAGGAAAAAGTGTGGAAGAAAAAGATGCACAACCAACCGAGAGAACCACAGCCTTATGAGGATTGTCAAGCAAAATCGATTCAAAAATTTGGGTGAACTTCACAAGGAATGGACTGAGGCTGGGGTCAAGGCATCAAGAGCCACCACACACAGACGTGTCAAGGAATTTGGCTACAGTTGTCGTATTCCTCTTGTTAAGCCACTCCTGAACCACAGACAACGTCAGAGGCGTCTTACCTGGGCTAAGGAGTAGAAGAACTGGACTGTTGCCCAGTGGTCCAAAGTCCTCTTTTCAGATGAGAGCAAGTTTTGTATTTCATTTGGAAACCAAGGTCCTAGAGTCTGGAGGAAGGGTGGAGAAGCTCATAGCCCAAGTTGCTTGAAGTCCAGTGTTAAGTTTCCACAGTCTGTGACGATTTGGGGTGCAATGTCATCTGCTGGTGTTGGTCCATTGTGTTTTTTGAAAACCAAAGTCACTGCACTCGTTTACCAAGAAATTTTGGAGCACTTCATGCTTCCTTCTGCTGAAAGATGCTGATTTCATTTTCCAGCAGGATTTGGCACCTGCCCACACTGCCAAAAGCACCAAAAGTTGGTTAAATGACCATGGTGTTGGTGTGCTTGACTGGCCAGCAAACTCACCAGACCTGAACCCCATAGAGAATCTATGGGGTATTGTCAAGAGGAAAATGAGAAACAAGAGACCAAAAAATGCAGATGAGCTGAAGGCCACTGTCAAAGAAACCTGGGCTTCCATACCACCTCAGCAGTGCCACAAACTGATCACCTCCATGCCACGCCGAATTGAGGCAGTAATTAAAGCAAAAGGAGCCCCTACCAAGTATTGAGTACATATACAGTAAATGAACATACTTTCCAGAAGGCCAACAATTCACTAAAAATGTTTTTTTTTTTTTATTGGTCTTATGATGTATTCTAATTTTTTGAGATAGTGAATTGGTGGGTTTTTGTTAAATGTGAGCCAAAATCATCACAATTAAAAGAACCAAAGACTTAAACTACTTCAGTCTGTGTGCATTGAATTTATTTAATACATGAGTTTCACAATTTGAGTTGAATTACTGAAATAAATGAACTTTTCCACGACATTCTAATTTATTAAGATGCACCTGTATATTATACAATAGGCAAGCTAAAACATATACACACTTACTGTGTATACTGAGACTCAAAGCACCGGGGGTGGGGACTAAGACCCTGTCACTTCTAGGTCTTCCAGGGTAATGTTGTAGTATTCCCCTACTAGGCGGTACCTAAGAGCCCGTTACATATTGCTGAGCAAGTATGGTAAAGCCAGTATATTTATAGCAACTAAACTGAATAACAACACATCCACTTTAACAGTTGGCACAGCCTTTTGTAGGTAACTCTATTGCCCACGTGAGTGCTGAGGCTTGTTATCGCCACAGTAGTGCAAGAACGGACGTTAAGCATGTTCAACTGAACTGTGCGATGGTAATGCGTTAGCCAAGCACTCGCATCTGCGTACACATGCTTGTGTAAATTATTTTTCTGGCCTTAGAGACCCAATCTGAAAATGTTTAGTTACTGTATTTTACCTTTGCGTGGCAGAGCTGTACTTTTATGCCTGTTACCTACATGAAAAACAGCTGCCTGTAGGCATCACCAAGATGGCAACCGAGTGAACTGACTTGCCTTAAAGAGACTTTAGCATTATTCACTCTGCATTTGTCATTAATCTTCTCCATCCAAATGCCTGAATTACTGCTTTTATGGACCCATTTAACTTTCACACAGTCATTCTGTCTCAGCAGCCCAAGGCTCCTTGTACTGCAGTTCTCCACCACCCACAGAGCCTGTTTATTTACTGCCGGGCTTGTTAGTAGCCATTAAACTCATCTTAAATAAAAGTCAACATTGTCAAACCAATAATAGGACTTATTTGATCGCTTGTCTCATAAATAGAGAAATATTAATTGACTAATGCAATTACGTTATAGACAGGGCTGAAATGCATTTAATGTAGAGAGTGATTGATTATTTTATGGTATATTGAGCAGCTATATTCTTCTTGAGATCTCATAAAGCGCTGCTATATCTGGATATAACAGTGCTTAAATGTGAGCTGTCCAATGGCAAAAACAAAACACATAAAAAGGTGTTCATGTTAAGAGCACTGATCTTAACTGCTAGATTAAAAGAATTTCTAAATTCGAATGCGATTCCGCAGACAGCAGATGATTTTCTTCCCCATTGCTCCTTAACATAACAGGAGGTCGAACAATATGAAGGTTATCGGTGCCTGTATCCAAATAAATTATGCTCGTGAGTGTCTCCCACTGTCGTGTGGTGTCTTAATGATGCAAAGTTAACACACACTAAATAACAGTGGCTCCTAGCATTGACAGCCTCAGAAATAATTGACCAATATGTTGCAGGCTGAGATACAGTGGGCTGAGAATCCAATCCTGCAGCTGACAGAATGCATTGAGCATGCCACTAAATTCTGCATTATACACAAAGAACTGGCAGGTCAGGAAGCTGACTCCTGCGAGCCATTATGTGATGCCATCAATGAGGCTAAATTACCTGCCTCTCCACAATATGCTCCAGTTAACTAATTTCCTGACAGCTCACTGTCTCACAAGAAAAGTGCCAAATTCGCGAGCTGTCAGGTGCATGATGGACTATTCCCCTTTCTCATCCGCTGCCTCTTTTTGAAGCGGCACACCTCCCAGCAGCCCCTTCAGGGAGAATATGTGGAGACTCTGTGAAAATGCACAAGCAATGAAGTAAACCAGATTATAAACTAAGCCCAGAATATGCATTAGCTGCTATTAGAACACGAGGCCGACAACGCCGAATGGAAAATGAGAAAGTGCAAATTGCCAGTAATTTCGCCAATATATGAAAAATTTACATAAGAGGTATATTATAAATCACAGAATCATTACGTTTCAGGCCACAAATTCATCTCTCTTACACTGTTGCTCTCTCCCCCCACCACTGAAATAACAGGATAAACAAAAAACCCTAGAAAAGCTTCACCTCCACAATGAGGCCATAGAAACCTGATCCTCAGGTAGACAAAGTTGACTTTTCCCTGCCAGAACATGAGCTGTGGTGATAGCAGCCCAGATCACAATGGTGGTGGTGTCGCTGCTGAAGCCTACCAAACAATGCTGCTGTAGAAAAAAAAAAGAACACCCACCAAGGAACAGAACATTGTCTGCTTAAAGTTCACAATGCACGCCAGCGTTTTGTCTGCTTTGCCTTTTCTTTCTCATTTTATCTTCCGAGCACTGTGTGTGTATGTTTCTTTTTCAGAGGTGGGCTATCATTACCTCACGAATGACAGTAGGTGGAAACGCTATCTTTCATTACACACAGCATAAATAGTGTAATCTATCAGCTATGTCAATCAGGATGATTGATTACGGCCTGTCAGAGAAGAGTGACATATTAGAAAAGTTTTGTTAACAATGCCTATTGCAAGTGGGGCCTGCCACAGAGGCAAGTGATTAATGTGTTGTCAGGCTGTAATCCCACACCGCTGGCTAATGAGGCAAGAATTTATCATCTTTACAGACTGGCAGATGTCAGAAGGAAAGGAATCCAAAGTGCTGGAAACAATATACTGTTTTTTTTTTTTTTTTACAGGTCTGACATGTCTGACAAGCTTTAAAAATCACAAAGAGGCCTTGGGTAAGCAAAAACTCAAACAGGGCAACTTTCCTTCTGGCATCTTCCTCGAATTCTGCAAGTCAACAACTATTGCTCGGAGTGAAGAGTTCCCATAACTTCAGCAGCTTTTGTTGGGTCAGTCAAAGTGTTGCTACAAAGAACTTTTCAATATCTCATACACACACTTTTATATACCCATAGACCTTTTTCATGCTTCTTATTTGAAGAATCCTCTTTATTAACCCCCCCCCCCCCAAAAAAAAAGAAGAACTGCTGTAACAAAAAAATACACACGTGGAAACCTTCCTACCTTCCTGAAAAAGAGAAGGAGATGTGTAATGTGATCATAGCTGTTTTTAGTAGCGGTGGATTGAGAAAAGAGCTGAATGGGAATCTAGCTTGTTTGGGTACGACTGGCCCTTGTAAGAAGACTTCCTGCTGCCTCTTTGGCTCCAGCTATCCTGCAGGTCTGAGATCCAGGGCCCCAACAGGGAGCCACTGACATGGGTTGTGAAAAGCTCCAGGTCCCCTGGGGCAGAAGAACACTCTAACTCTGTCACGGCCACTTTCACTGCCATCAAACACTGCTTACAATTAACCCTGTTAAAAAGTGTTAAAGTAACATTCAATGCACTAATATATACAGTTGTGGCCAAAAATATTGGCACCCTTGGTAAATATTAGCGAAGAAGGCTGAGAAAAAAAGAATTCAAAAATTCAAAATTCAAAAAATTCACAAAAATCTAACCTTTAATTGAAGTAAACAATTGAAAGAGGGGAAATATCTCATTATTAAATAAATATGTTTCTCCAAAACATATTGTTCACAATTATTGGCACCCCTAGAAATTATTATGAGTAAAATATATCTGAAGTATATTCCCATTCATATTTTTTTTTTTTTTTTTTAGTGCACCTGGGTGACTAGGAACATAAAATTGTTCAGCCATGACTTCCTGTTTCACAGGGGTATAAATATGAGGTAGCACACAGGCCAAATTCCTTTAATAATCAATCACAGTGGGTTAGATTAAAGAATATAGTTCGGATGTGTGGCAAAAGGTTGTTGAGCTTCACAAAATGGTAAGAGGCTATAAAAAAATAGCCAAAGCATTGAAAATGCCCATTTCCACCATCAGGGCAATAATTAACAAGTTACACTCAACTGGAGATATTAAGAATAGTCCTGGAAAAGGACGTGTGTCTATATTGTCTCCACGCATGGTGAGGAGGATGGTTCAAGTGGCCAAAGAATCTCCGAGAAACAAAGCTGGGGAATTGCAGAAATTGGTTGGGTCTTGGGGTCAGAAAGTCTAAAAAAAAAATATATCAGACATCACCTACATCACCACAAGTTATTTGGGAGGGTTTCAAGACAAAAAGCCTCTGCTCTCATCCAACAACAAACTCAAGCGTCTTCAGTTTGCCAGACACTACTGGAACTTCAAATGCGACCGGGTTCTGTGGTCAGATGAAACAAAAAAAGAGCTTTTTGGCATCAAACACCAGAGATGGGTTTGGCACACACAGAGATGAAGTACCCAATGCCCACGGTTAAATGTGGTGCTGGATCTTTAATGTTGTGGGGCTGTTTTTCTGCCAGAGGTCCTGGACATCTTGTTCGGATACATGGCATCACAGACTCTATCAAATACCAACAGACAAAAAAATCAAAACCTGGCTGCCTAGCCAGAAAGTGTACAATGGGCCCTGGTTGGATCTTCCAGCAGGACAAGGAACCAAAAGAAACATCAAAATCAACACAAAAATGGTTCACTGACCACAAAATCAAGGTTCTGCCATGGCCATCCCAGTCCCCTGACCTGATCCCCATAGAAAATTTGTGGGGTGAACTGAAGAGGAGAGTCAGTCCACCAACATGGACCTCTGAATTTGAAGGACCTGTAGAGATTCTGTATGGAGGATGGTCTCAGATCCCTTGCCAGGTGTTCTCCAACCTCATTAGGCATTATAAGAGAAGACTCAGAGCTGTATTCTTGGCAAAGGGAGGTTGCAAAAAGTATTGAATAAAAGGGTGCTAATAATTATGGCCAATGCATTTTGGAGAAAAAAATATTGATTTAATAATGAGATATTTCCCCTGTTTCAATTGTTTTACTTCAATTAAAGGTTAGATTTTTGAGATTTTTATGAATGAAAGATCAAAAGGATAAACAATGCAGATTTTTTTTTTATTTTTTTATCACAGCCTCCTTTACTCATATTTACCATGGGTGCCAATATTTTTGGATAAAACTGTATCAGTATGAATGTATTTAGGTAAAATTTTAATGAAAAAAAAGTGTGCAATTATTTGCTTTTTAAATGATATAAAAGGGCATTTCTTCCATGATTGGCACTTTAATTTCCCAGGGATTGATTTTTGGGAAAAAATGTTATTGTTACATGAGTCACATTAAAAGGGCCTTGGAAACTTTTAACAATGCTTTCATCATTTATTTCTTGATACTCTTTTTATTATTATTATTATTATTATTATTGATAGCTTTTATTGTTTTACCCATGTCCCAGAGCCAGATTGTCAGTCTTAAAATATTAAATTGACTGTATATTATGCATTTATATTCAACTTTTAAAACTATGATAGTGTAAACAAAGAGTGAAATAAACATAATTTCAATATTTGAAGGAAAATTATTTATTTATTAAAATACATTTTTACACAAATTGCATAATTTTCACCACAACCAGCCCAACTATTTTGCCTGTATTTGCCCCTGTTTTATTTATTTATTTATTTATTCTTTTTTTTTTTTTTTTTTGCCAAGCAAACAACAGTGTTTTTGAAGATCATGCTTGAGATTGCATTTCCAGTCAAGCTTTAATTTAGCCAAATTATGCAAATGTCAAAATATTATTTAATTGTGTTTATTTAGGATATGTAAAATGATATCAGTGAAATTAGCCTTAGTAAGACAAAGGAGTCAGCCATTTAATTCATAAATGTTTAAAATATCATTTCCACCACAGAATGGGGATTTGATATGTGGTGCAAATTACATTTGTTCATGACGGTTCAGGGGAATAAAATTACATAATTCTACAATGATGCATATATATCCACTGTTCAACATTGTTAGACACTGAAAAGAGTGTTTTAAGGGAGTTTAATTTCTTAAAGTTGTCATGAATTGGATTTTTATTTTATTTTATAATGTTCCTTGAGGTCCACTTATAATGTTAGTGTGATTTTTTCATTAAAAGTAGTCATAATTTAGGAATAATTGGTCATTTTCTATCCAATTTTTCTGCCTCTGATTAAAATGCTCCATTTTTTGGGGGCGTGTGTTCTTGAAGACTTCAGTGTAAACACCCACTGCTGTGATTGGGTAACATCTTTGCATGTGGATAAGTGTAAACGCCCCCTCCATTATGCACGTGTGGGGTTGTTTTGAAAACTTCGGATGGTTAAAAAAATGACAACCAGAGGAATTCATCCATACATGTTTGAGCCAGAGTCTGATCCCGAATTAACCCCCTCCACAAACACCACAGATACTGCAGTCTGTGACAGCGTGGTAAGTAATCACTGTAATTTACTTGTCTATTTGTATAATAAGTATTAATTTTATTGTTGTTTAAACCAAGACATGACACAATGGTGTGTATCTTGTTACATAGTTGGGGTATTTTCCAACGGTGAAACATTTCTGTGTTTTACAAATGCTGAGTAACGCATGACAGTACAAAATAAAGTGTAAATACATGGTGCTATCACATTTATAACTGTGAAAGGATACACTTACCGTGCAACATGTAAACGTATACAGGATAAAACGTATGCGGTGTTTGTCGCACTGTCATTCGTCATATAATCATCTTTCATAATATATTCAGTGTAATGACAAACGCATACGATGTTCATTACAATGAGTCATGTTTTCATTAAAAAGGAAAGAGATTGTCTAAATATATTGATATCAATACTCTTTAGGTGCATCTGTGGCGACTGTGCCATCATGCCAACAGAAAAAGAAAATATATGCTGCTTACAGATCCCTGTGCATTAAAACTAATACACGAGCGTCTAAAATCACTAAGATCAAATCAAATACTCAGTACACATCTAACATTCTGTAACATATTAAGCAAAACAATTAACATGGATACTCACACTTGTATGTTGCGACATCACTGTCAGATCCAATATAGTTGGCACTGCATCAACTTTTAATTTAAGTCTCTCTGCAAAGCCTGCTTCGAACTGTGTCTTGTTTGTGAAAGAATCATCGGTAAAATGAAGTGAGCAAACAAACACTTTCTTACTGACGCGATTCAGGACTTCATTAAAAATAAACGTCAGCCACTCTTTCTTAATGTTGGGATCCTTGCGAAGCAAATGCAAGAGATCTAGTTTTCCACAACCTGGCACTGCACAACATCTTGACATCTTCGTGGCCATTGTGACACCTCCTGTTGCTCCAAAAATAATCTCAACGCTCTACTCTAACCGCAAGGGCAGGCCTAAGCAGTGTTGACAATCAAGTAGGCGTTGATCTTTTTATGCAGAGGCTGGCCTGTGCTGATGTAATACCTCACTACGACATATTAGTGAGGAGGAAGTAGAGAACAAGCCATTTTGGCACCTTGGTTTCAATAAAGCCTTTTTTTTTGGGCTAATGAAGAAGTTTTCGGTTCTGTTTACAGTATGTTTTTATAGTGCTATGAAATCTTATATGTCAAGATATCATGGTAAGTTCGATTTTCCAATTCATGACCCCTTTAAAGTCTGCAGTGGGGACAAAAGTGAAGAAACTCCCATAAACAATTCATTGGAACATCATTACTGATGGCTATTTCTAACACTGCTTTTGTACTTTCCTTTTAATCAAAGTCACAAATTCAGAAAAAACATTAAATAATTCTCCAGGGGTGTACGTTTTTATCGGAGATCCTAAAGAACAGATGAACTGAACGATAAAATGCTATCAGTATCTCCTCATCCTAATGAAACACAAATTGAGTGTTACAATTGCAACATTAGCAGCACTGGCTTATTTGCATATGTTTATAAATCACAATAACACAATTAGCATTATATGATACAATCAGATGCAGGACTACTTTAAATCTCCCAAATGATCTGGCTCTATCTTAGAATTCTGGCACAAACCTGAACTGTAACACGCACGCATGCTGAGGTCTTTCAGAATAAGCCATCTGTGTTTAATTAGGCTGGCAACTTCTTACAATCATCAGAGGAAAACTGAAAAGTTAAACTGTAATTAAACTATGAGTACTGGCGCTGTGGGACATTGTGTCTTTGTAATTACAAAAACATCATTGAATAAGTGTTGTAACTAAAGGAAAACAACAGCTCACTTTGCTCTAGAACAACTGTGCCGTCCACTTCCACACTTACAGTGGAAACACAGAGGGCATCTGTCAAGAAGAAAAAAAATATTACCTAATTATATTTAGTTCATTTTGACTAAGCAGTATCTAGTTTCTGATAAATCCATATCTTTTACAAGATGTTACAGGGAGAGTTCACCCAAAACTTAAAATTCTGTCATTATTTACTCTCATTGTTATTTACAATAAGGTCCCATTCATTAACATTAGTTAATGCATTAGGTATCATGAACTAACAATGAACAATATATTTTACAGCATATATTAATCTTTGTTAATGTTAGTTAATAAAAATACAATTGTTCATTGTTAGTTTGTGCTTGTTCATAGTGCATGAACTTATGTTAACATATACAACTTTTGATTTTACAAATGTATTACTATATGTTGAAATTAACATTAACCAAGATTAATAAATGCTGGAAAAGTATTGTTCATTGTTAGATCATGTTAACTAATGTTGTTCAATAATTTAAACAAATGGAACCTTATTGTAAAGTGTTACCCTGTCTTTTCAAACCTGTATGCTTTTATTTATTTCTGTGGAACACAAAAGTGAAAGAAAAAAACCCCAATAAAGCACTATAAAGGTACCATAAAAGTAGTCAATTTGGTTCCTGCACTAAATTGTTTTCCAAAGCCCTATGATCGTTTGGTCAGTTTTGGAAGACCAGACAGACTAAAAGGGAAGATTTTCAATTCATAACAAAAATTTCAGTTTGTTCCTCACGCTAACTTATTGTATGACTTCAGAAGGCTTGGAATATAGTGCATGAACTGTTTACCACTTTAAGGGTACATATTTGGTGCTCTTTTTGTCAATTTTGGAGCTTGACAAACGTGGTCACAATTAACTATTTCAACTTCTATGTTCCATGGGACTAAAGATGTAAGCATACTGGTTTGGGACAACATGAGGGTGAGTAAATGAGGACAGATTTTTCATATTTGGGTGAACCATTCTTTTAATAGCTATGGTTATTTTGTAAAAAAAAATACTCTGTTTATGTACCAAGGCTTTTGTGTATTGATGTCAATCATATGCCACAGTTTTTGCTCTGTAATGAAGTGTTGTTTAAAGGGATTCAATGCTGTCATTTTTACAACATCTACATTTAGTCGTATCTCATAGCTTTTGAGCAAATGCAGGGGACAGATGGGAATATAACTGCTCAGCCATTCTCACTTTCCATTAAGCAATGCAAATGGGAAACATCATTGTGGCTGTTCAAACAAAACTCCTCAAAAACATCTGCTTGTTTTCAGGCCAAAATATGCAATTTATCACTCGTGTAATAAGAGTGACGTGACATTGAGGTCATCCGCCCCTATCTCTCAGCTTTGTACAATGCCATAAATCAGTAGAACAGCTATTACTAACAATTAACTGTTCTTTAAAGTTTTACAGTCTGTTTATGATGTGTAATGTCATCTGATTTATGTGGACACAATGAGTCACTTGCTCTAATTGCGACTATTTTGGCGGACTGTGCCTTTGCGGCAACCTCCAAAAATCTCCAGCTGCCAGAGCACTTTGAGCGGCTCGGTCCCCCTGCGTTTCAAACACCATCCTGCTGGACACCTTGGGGCCAAAAGGAAAAATCTGTCCCAGCCCTTGTCCCTCAGGACTGATGAGGGGAAATCCAAACCATCACATGCATTCTGACACATGTGTTCTCGTAATTATGGTCTTTCCACAAAGTAAGTACTGGGATCGTAAAATATTTCTATTAGAGTGCTGATGATGGCAACAATTGCAATTTTTTTAATACATTACTCAGTTCCAAAACTTCTCTTCCAATGCATTTCAAAGCATCATAGACATGCTCCCGACATGAAGACTGTTTAAAAAAGTATGTATTTTCATTGTGCTTAAGACACCTCAATTTGACCAAGACAGCATCGTATGTATATTTCTTAAAGAAAGCAATCCCAGAATGCATTTAGAAAAAAACAAAGATGGTGGATGAGGTGACTTATTTCAATCAACATCACAAAGCATAATAATAAATAGTTCAATATCATTAAAATATATAATTTTTTTTCCTATATTTGTTTACGTATTTGTATATGCTATGTATGTATATGCTTATTAGAGTATCACATAGCGTGAAATTGATTGTAAGTCCAGTCTCCCATGCACTTTGTGTGACGAGCACTAGTTTGTGTGGCACATGGAGTTGTTACCTATGTAGAGCGTTCCAAATCAGCCACTAATGGTGTTCCATTTCAGTAAGGATGCTGCATATGCAGGCAGTAGGCAGCTCAATATGTTTTAGAACAGAGCTCATGAAATCATGTTTGTGTTCATGTGCTCCATTTTATTTCAGATAAAAGTTGTGCACTGTTTGGGTTAATTGTGCAATTTAAAATTACCACTGAAGAAGTATCAGGGGTTTTGAACACACTATCAAACAATTTTGTGTAATCACAGAGTTTATTTGAGTTGTGTGTCCTGGGATCAGAAAATATTGCAGGTTTATTGTCTGTGTACACATCCCAACAACAAAAACACATACACATGCTCGCACATGGAAACAATGTAGTCAAATCTATCAATAGAAAATTGACAGTTTTTCAAGCATTTTATTTTGGCCAAACTGCACTTCCCATTGCAACTATATTTTTATAGCTGTCTCTGAGGAAATATTTATCCATAAAATGATTCAGCAAACACTGAAGGTACATTGGTGGTTGGTTCTACAGCCTACTGTTTATTATGTTTAAATGCTTCAGGGAACCCATAATTCTCAAGCAGGGAGATGAATATGGCAACATGCCACAAGAGTGATGACAGAGAGAGTGAAGAAAAAAAAAATGCTCTGTCCATCTCATCTACTACAGAACTTCCAGAGTGAAAAATGCAATAATCACATACTATCAAGCCGCCTCACTGAGGTGGTCTGTCTTAGTTTGGCTCTTTTATTTCCCTGTCTTGATATGAACTTCTCTGACAAGAGGCAGATTCATATGAAAAAAGCAGAGAGGAGATCTGCCTCATAACTTTCCTGGCTCTGCCAACATGGATTACGGAGAGCTGAGTCTGTGTGACTAGAACTGATGGGACCTCAGCGCTGACTCGAAACCCCTCCAGTTGGGCCGTCTGTTTTTCATTACTCAAGAGGAGGATGTGGAAGAAATCGTGTATCGTGGCGAGAAAATCAAGTCAAACGCGTCATCCAAGCATAATCTAGCTGACATTTCAGAACCATTATACCCTTACGTAGCTACTAAACATTATTTTGAAAGAAGAGTTGAACCAGTTACTTCATCGTCAGTGAAAAGTCCTTTTCAGATGCCTGTTTCTGTGAAATATTCTTTAGTTTTGAGTTTGAGGCACTTAGCAAGTAAATTAGATATTTACGTAGAATTGTATATTCAGATTTGTTTTCCCAGCAGACTGATCTCACAGTAAAATCGGAGACAGTAGGTTGACTTTTCTCAAGCTAAAATCGTTCTGTGCTTACAAAAAGCCAAACACTGCCCCCCAGTGGCCAAAGCGGTAAGTGTTGTTGGGAATAAAGGCATGTGTGAGCTCCATTTTCTGGGTAAATTGTCCATAGAGGGCCACCAAAAGCTAGTTGTGAAGTGAGTTTGTAATACAGTAAAGAGGAATGCATATTTTATGAACTGAACCCCCAACCCAAACCTCAAACGTAAACCTAACTGTCTGTGGAGCAAAAATGTAATGTTAGGGGGGAAATGCAACCTTCAAATCGTGCTCATTACTGATTATGCAAAGGCAGATTACTTCCTGGTGTCATCGGGGGATCTGAACCAAGGTCTTCCACACTGCTGACACAACACTGTTCAGGTCGTGCCACAGGGGAAGGTAAACACATTAGAGCTGATGCAAAAATGCCTGATAGGAGAAGGTGCTTGTCGATGAGTCTGCATAATGCGGCCGATTCTAGGATACTGGAACTCTCGGAAACAACATACCGACTTTCTGTGTGATCATTTTGTTCTCAGTTATGTCTGTGAAATAATCAAAAGTACTTATTACTTTTGGAAACTAATCCAGTTTCTGCAGTTTTCTGTACAACCATTTGTTCCCTACCTGTCACTCACTTGACGTTGTGTCGATGTAGTGACACTAAGGTTCACTCTTGGGAGCCCGAAACACCTCTGGTCTTTGAAAAAAGGCCAATGAAAATTGCCGAGTGGTATTTGCATACCACTCCCCCAAACATACGGGTATAAAAGGAGCTGGTATGCAACCACTCATTAAGATTTTCTCTTCGGAGCCGAACGGTCGATGCTCACTGAGCTGAATTCTCACGGCTGTTAATTCACCTCTGCTGGATCTGACGGCACATTTCAGCGGCTTCTCCCCCTCTGCACTGGTGCATGAAGAGAACACCTCTGGGCACTTCGGCAGAAATAAAAGAGTATATTCTAAAGAGTATATTTTTCTAAAAGAGCGGTACACACGGAACGTCTTTTTAAAGATGCCCTTCCCTTTGTGTGTTATTCCTGTTTGCAGTCGTTATCTCTCGCCTTCTGATGGTCGCGATCGCTGTCTTTCGTGTCTGGGCGCTACCCACGCGGAGATAGTGTTCGTGGATGGATCATGTACTCATTTCGAGAACATGACCATGGCAACGTTGTGGTCGCGGTTTGCCTTCGTAAGAAAGCAAGCCACCCCAGCGGCTCCCCGCCTCGGTCCTTCTAACTATGGGTATGAGGCCAGCGCAGCAAGCACTGGGGGCGATTTGGGGACCCCAGTGGGACCACCTCCGCTGGGTATCCCACCACGGACCTCCCATTCCCCAGCATGCTCGTCTGCCCCGATCGGTCTTCCGGATGAGTCCGCCGGCTCGTCTCATGGCGAGTTTGACCACTTGTTCGGAGCCCGCGAAGGTGATGCGCTCTCGAGCGCAGCATCGGAGAGCAGGCTCGTCCAGTCGGATGCGGAAGCCTCAGCTGGGCTCCCCCCCTCAGGTACGGTCGGCCAGTCACAGGCTGACGCGGAGATGACGGACATGTTTTCCCGGGCAGCCGCGAGCGTCGGGCTAGAGTGGAATCCTCCACTCTCCCCTGAACCCTCGCGGCTCTGTGATTGATTCCTGTGCCCCATTTCCTTTCTTCCCGGAAGTGCACGTGGAGCTGACAAGGTCATGGGAGGCACCTTTTACTGCCTGGTCCCGATCTATCAGCTCCCCACCCTCCTCACTACCCTCGATGGTGGGGCGGCCAAGGGCTATTCGGCGATCCCCCCGGTGTTTAAGGCGCTCGCGGTGCACCTATGCCCGCAGAGCGCCGCCACCTGGCATGGGCGCCCAAAGCTCCCGTCCAAGGCCTGTAGGTTTACGTCATCCCTGACGGCCAAGGCCTATGGTGCCACTGGACAAGCCGCCTCTGCCCTGCACGCCATTGCTCTCCTGCAAGTCCACCAAGCCAAGGCGCTAAAGGAACTGCACGAGGGTAGTTCCGCCCTGGGATTGATGCAGGAGCTGCGCATTGATTGATGCACAGCGTGGTCTCTTGGGGTGTTCCGGGGGTGGTCACAAGGAGCCAGGTAAGTGCTTCAATGTCCCTGAACTCAGCACGGCCACAGCACGACGTGGCACCTCAGGCTCCGCCCCGCCACAAGGCCCCACCCGCCGGTACGTCCAACGAGATTGTCCCCTTGGTCCCCCTCGCCCGGAGCTTGGACACGTGGCTTGTGCTTTCCAACCCGTCGCGATGGCTGGTCTGGACTGTCTGACTCGGCTATGCAATTCAGTTCGCCAGGCATTCACCCAGGTTCAGCGGCGTCCACCTCACCTCGGTGAAGGGTGAGAACGGCAATACCTTGCGTGCGGAAATCGCTACCCTCCTACGGAAGGGTGCGATAGAGCCTGTCCCTCCGGCCAAGATGAAGAAGGGGTTTTACAGCCCCTACTTCATTGTACCGAAGAAAGGCGGTGGGTTGCGGCCAATCTTGGACCTGCGAGTGCTGAACTGGGCTTTATACAGACTCCCGTTCAAGATGCTGATGCAAAAACATATTCTACTTTTCAGAGGCCCCTCTGCCCCAGTCACCATGTTTGTAGAAACTCCTCCCCCGTAGGGTAGGACCTACCATGGGACTTCTCCACATGACATACTTCCGACAAAGCTCGGCAAGACCATGTGACGTATTTCCACTCAAAATACCCCCCCCCTCCCCTGGACGTGGTGTGCTCTCCGCAGTGTCTTCCCCTTGGGAGTGACACCCCCCCCCCCCCCCCCCCCCCGACGTAGACCTGGTGGCCCCAGTCGGTTAACAAATTTCACTCTTTTTTTGGGGAGAGGGAAAAAGATAGGATAAGAGGCCACAACTGGGCTAGCCTGTCTCTATCTTTTGGGCATCGACTTGGTCCCGAAGGGCCATTCGACACTCATAACAGCACTGGGGGAGGTTACGTGTTGGCCTGGTGCACTGGCTACGAGGCACACAGTAGTCTGCCCGTCACACACCGCCAGTTCACGTAACACAGTTCAGCTAGTTGTGGAATTTTGTATAGGGACCCCTAGTGTCACTACATCGACACAACGTCGAATGAGTGACAGATAGGAAACGTCCTGGTTACTTGCGTAACCTCTGTTCCCTGATGGAGGGAACGAGACGTTGTGTCCCTTCTGCCACAATGCTGGTCTGCCCGCCTAAATGGCCGGGACTTTGTCTTGGCTCCTCAGCACAAAACCTGAATGAGTGGTTGCATACCAGCTCCTTATATACCTGTATGTTTGGGGGAGTGGTATGCAAATACCACTCGCCAGTTTTCATTGGCCTTTTTTCAAAGACCAGAGGTGTTTTGGGCTCCCAAGAGTGACCCCTAGTGTCACTACATCGACACAACGTCTCGTTCCCTCCATCAGGGAACGGTGGTTACGCAAGTAACCAGTACGTTATCAATTACAAAATAATTTCAAAACTACTTTTGTGTGCCTTATTATTGTGGTATAATGCATTTCTGATAAACCCGCCCCTAAATTTAAGAGCAAAACGAAGTGTGATTGGTCACTTTACATGTCAGTCAGATTCTCTCTTCCTATGGGTGGTTCTGAGCCAGAATAAGCTGCAGTGGACCAGACTGTATCATAAGGTATGATCCACATTGTGTTGTCAGTTTGTTTGTGTAGACATGGCCTGTTAAAGTAAAATATTTTAAAATGTTATGAAAGTTTTGCTGTACTTCAGATAAAGAAAAGGGACCAGCCTAAATTTAACCACATATTTTTTTTCCAGAGTGCAGCCCAGCGACTCAATGTGGTTTCACACCATCGCATTACATGACCTCTGAGTCCTCTAAAAAAATATCACATTATGGCATTCCTACACGCCCCAAATTCCCCAAAATATAGCTTAGAGCTTTTCACTTTCCTTTTCTTAACTGTGGCTTTGGTAAAGTAGATGGAAAAAATAATAAATACCCTTTCTGAATTTCCTTGCTTGCTACAGGTACAGTGCATTCAAAAAGTATTCAGACCCCTTCATTTTTTCACATTTTGTTATGTTGCAGCCTTATGCTAAATACTTTAAATTATACTTTTTTTCACATCAATCTGCACTCCATACCCCATAATGACAAAGCAAAAACGAGATCTTTAATAACTTTGCAAATTTATTAAAAAGAGACAACTGAAATATCACATTGCTATAAGTAGTCACACCCTTTGCTATGACACTTCCGATTTCTCTGGTAATCTTTGAGATGATTCTACACTTTGAATGGAGTCCACCTGTGGCAAATTCAATTGATTTGACATTATTTGTAAAGGCACACACCTGTCTATATAAAGTCTCACAGCTGAAAATGCATATCAGAGCAAAAACCAAGCCATGAGGTCAAAGGAACTGCCTGCAGAACTCAGAGACAGGATTGTGTCGAGGCCCAGATCTGGGGAAGGCTACAACATTTTTTGGGCTGCATTGAAGGTTCCCAAGAGCACAGTGGCCTCCACAGTTCTTAAATGGAAGAAGTTTAGAACATCCAGGACTCTTCCTAGAGCTGGCTGCCCGGCCAAACTGAGCAATCGGGGGAGAAGGGCCTTGGTAAGAGAGGTGACTAAGAACCCGATGGTCACTCTGGTTGACGTCTAGAGATCATGTGTGGAGATGGGAGAAACTTGCAGAAGGACAACCATCACTGCAACACTCCACCGATCTGGGATTTATGGCAGAGTAGCCAGACCGAAGCCTCTCCTCAGTGCAAGACACATAAAAAAAGCACCTAAAGGACTCTCAGACTGTGAGAAACAAGAATCTCTGGGCTGATGAAATGAAGATTGAACTGTCTGGCCTCAATTCCAAGCATCATGTCTGGAGGAAACCAGGCACCGCTCATCACCTGTGCAATACCATCCCAACAGTGAAGCATGGTGGTGGTAGCATCATGCTGTGGGGGTGTTTTTCAGCGGCAGGAACTGGGGGACCAGTCAGGTTGAAGGAAAGCTGAATGCAGCAAAATACAGAGATATCCTTAATGAAAACCTGGTCCAGAGAGCTCAGGACCTCAGACTGGGCTGAAGGTTCACCTTCCAACAGGACAATGACCCTAAGCACACAGCCAAGACAATGCAAGAGTGGCTTAGGGACAACTCTGTGAATGTCCTTGAGTGGCTCAGCCAGAGCCCAGACTTGAAGCCAATCGAACATGTCTGGAGAGACCTGAAAATGGCTGTCCACTGATGGTACCCATCTGACCTGACAGAACTTGAGAGGATCTGCAGAGAAGAATGACAGAAAATCCCCAAATCCAGGTGTGCAAAGCTTGTTGCATCATACCTAAAAAGACTTGTGGCTGTAATTGCAATTACCAAAGGTGCTTCTACTAAGTAGTGAGTTAAGGGTCTGAATACTTATGTCAATGTGATATTTCCATTTTTTTTTTATTTATTTATTTATTTATTTTTTATACATTTGCAAAGTTATCAAAAATCAGTTTTTTGCTTTGTTATTATGGGGTGTGGAGTGTAGATTGATGTGAAAAAAATTAAAATAAAATAAAGCATTTTAGCGTAAGGCTGCAACATAGCAAAATGTGGAAAAAATGAAAGGGTCTGAATACTTTCTGAATGCACTGTTGTTGTTTATCCCCTCCTTCTCTCTCTCTCCTTCTCTCTCCCTGCTGGTCAGATCACTCTATTTTAGTACTCTAGAAATCCAATAAAACACAGGCCCAATCATGTTGTCCTCATAACTACAGCTCGCAAAAACAACCTCCCTACCATCCAGCACACATCAGCCATATAGAGACACCAGACAACAAGAGCGAGACAGCTAATTTTCAACCACTTACATTAATATATAGTTTTGGGACCACCAGTGCATGGTGGGAGAAAAAAAAAAATAAAAAATCAATGCAGAAGAGAAAGAGATTTGCAACAGGCTGTTATAAATGTCACCTTGGGCTAAATTGCAAAGACGTTAAACATTTCAACACATTCAGTAAGTGCAGCATCACTTTAGGAGACAATAAAGTGAAAACTCTCAATGTGATGAGAGCCATTTCTGTCCTGCTATTTGCCTTAAACATTGGGTATAATTTTAGACTTTTGGAAGAGGTAAAAAAAAAGTTTAAAAGTTATATTATTCATGTTGTATGAAGATTAGTTTTGTAAAAAAAAAGATATTATAATAATAATTTTGTTTTTTTAAATGGTGAATTAGTTTACCCTTGCCTAAACCATGTGTAATAGTGTACCCTAGTGCTAAACAAATCAAAGTCTTACCTTAATACACAAGCTGAATAGTGCTTTTGAAAAAAAAAAAAAAAAAAAAAACTTAAAATATTTAAGTCTTCAAAATCTGCCAGTATTTAGTTTTTCATGAACATTTTCCACCCAATCTCTGATCGTTATTTGCTGCTGTGCCTTTAAGACTTCCATTGTTCTATTGTATTAACTGCTCCATATATCAACAACAGCCTCTTTGCAAAGCTCTGTGACTGGGCAGGCCAAGTTTATGTTCACCTAAATGAATCTTTTGTGGACAGGTCATGTGTTCCATTCATTAATCTGACATCACATAGTTGTTAAAGTTCAAAACATGTTGTTTTTGCAGCTTGGTTTCAAAACATGCACTTTTTGGACTGGGGCGGAAGATTTGAGTTCTTAAAGTTACAGTATGTTTCCCTAGTAAATCAAGCTCTTTTATCTCAAAAGATCAAGGACAGTTTGATTCCTCATGATATGATTCCTTTACACATTCCAACACAGAGCAATCACATTCATCATCATAATTAGATTTCAATTTCCAAGGAAACTATGAATTCAAACAACATCCTACTACATCCGTGTATCTAATTTTTCACAACTCTTTTGATTCTAATATAAAGTATCTTACCACTAATATGTGTAAATAAATGGAGCATAAATATAATATAATTTAGATCAACAGACATGGTTAACAGTCCTTAAGGACTAACAGGCAGGCATACATGAGAGACATTCAAAAAGACTACCACAATGCTACCAGTACACAACAAGCTGTCGTGTAAGGGACTCAGGTTTGATGGGATATTTGGAAAGCAGGAAGAGCTAATTATAGTCTGCTTTAACAATGTTAATGTCCACGTGTCTTTAAATGTAAGACATCCATCTGGATGGAGCATAAAAGCAAACACAAATAACAAATAACTAATTATGTCATCATCTTCTGCCAGACGCGTTCAGCGCTAGCTTGTCAGTGGCGCTCATTAATTGGTGACCTGCACTATTGGTCAGCAGACAATCGGCATGATGATGAATCCAATTAGAGACAGAGAGTACACAAGCCCCACAGAGATTGTTATGGCTGCCACATCATGTCTCATCTAACTCAAAACAAACGCTGAGGTAATGTTGGCATGACAGCTGCGTCAGGCATAGACACGGAACATTAGAGCACAGCCAACTTTCTCCCTCTCACTAGGCCCCTACAAAGGCAGTTATTGTGGAGAGCACCAAGGCCTTAAAGCATTAGAGCAGAGTCTATTTAATCTGTTTAAGTGCCAAGCCCAGTGGAGATGCCACATATATTCCTGTAATTTTACTTTCAATGTTAAGACTTCAGAAATTTTATTTCCACAATTTGTGCTCGTCTTTGCAACAATTAACATCAAAAGTGAGACAAACACAAAAACAAAAAGGTAAAAAATAAATAAATAATAATAAATTAAAAATAATAATAATAATTGTAAAATACATAAAACTGTAGAGCCTTGCTGGGATAGCTATGCATGTAATGTTCTGATTGCATTTGTCACAAATGACTGCTGATACACTTTCTTGGAGTTTTATAAAAGCCTCTTGTTTTAACAGTGTACCATAGTGTAATGTAACGATAGAAAGGTTGCTTAAAGGGGTCATAATGTGGTCATGTAACTTGGGGTTAATAATTCAAAATGTGTAGAATTTAGAGGATGATCAGAAAGCCCTGAAATGTCCCAAATATCTTAATATATACAGAAAAGTGTATACACAGTTGTTAATTGAGGCAACATATATATATATATATATATATATATATATATATATATATATATATATATATATATATATATATATATATATATATATAGTATTTTTCCAGATATCTAAAACAGCTACAGTAACTATTTTAACAGGATACCCACTGGGCTGAAACTGCTCAATGGTTTCTACGCAGATGCTCTTAAAATGGATCTATTGTAGCATTGTGTTATTATGTTTCACTTGAAATTGTTTTATATATATTTGACGTGATCATTCATTCATCTGCATCAATTTCTTTAGAATGATTCTCGAATTCAAAAAAGCCTATCCAGAAATGTCTTAACTTATTTTCGTGGACTGGTTGCACAACAATTTCTTATTGCTTATTTTCCATTTTCAAGTCTTCTTTTCTTATTTTCCAACCAACAAAGCATCCCGCAAACTCAAAACATGCCAGAATGAGGTTTACTTATTGCATGGACTTTGCTTTTTCTGTTTGTCACTTTAATGCTGAAACAAATAAGTGACCTCAGCATTTTGCAAACAGACAATAAATACCAGCTCACTATGAGTGATGAATGCTCTGTTCTTTCATGCTCTGCACTTTCTAAACTTTGGGGTTGACTAACATGAGCTGCCTGTTATAAAACTGCTTTTTTTTTGCCAAGCTACATCCACATTTACTTCCTTAATCCAGCACACGGCTCTGGGGATATTTTGACAATGAGGCCTGGCTCAACCACAAAATAAATATTTTAAGACTGTACAATTACATGAAATCAAATCTTACTAAAGTCATTTATTTCTGCATCCTACAGGATAAGGCATGCAGATGGCAATGCATTTGAAGAGTAGTACTGTGTGCAACTCCCTCTTAAACAAGCAGAGAGAGAAATAATTGTGTGTGAGGCAGATAATTAAGCAATGGTGACTGTCGTGAATGTGAGCTGTCACTCCGATCGAGAGCGCTGTCAGGCAGCGCAACGCAAGGCGATCGGACAGGCCCCGTCCACTTTGATCTGGGTTCATGCATACGGAAAGAGGTCAGGTCATGGTCATTAAAAAGACCCTCCTCTAAACAGCCAAGCGAGATTGAAAGGGCATGTCTTCAAAGAGCTGTGTACAAGTAACCTGCTTAAGACATTCTGACAATTTGCTTCGAACAGACAATGGAGCCAAAGAGGGAGAGGAATGGATTAGATTCTGGTGCCTTACCCTTTTAAGTTCTTATTGTCAACTGCACAGAAAGTGGATGGTTACACAAATCATTTACAGGGTCAGGCTATGTAGTTATTCGAAGATGTTACATAAAGTAAATGGATTTAACCTGCTACTGAATTACACACTGAAATGATGCGCTTAAAAGACCAATCTGGGATACACAGTCAGTTATCCCTGATTATCTTAACTGTCTGTTTATCCTAAACTGAAACGCTTATGTACGTCATAGGTGTTTCTAGTAAAATCAAAGTGCTTACTTGGTCATTTTTCGGCTTGACCACATTCATGAAAGCTCCACGTGCTTCAGCCTCTGACCGGGTCACTCTCCTGGTGTCCAGGAACTTCAGATTTGTCAGCTTATGTAGTACAAAGTACCTACAGATTGGATGAAGAAAAAAAGAAAATGAAAAAACAAAGTAGGTTTTACAGATTGACCTGCATGGATGAAAATTACAGGCCACAAAAGAAGTGTTTAATGTTGTTTTGGGTCATTTATTCATGTTAAATCATATATTCAACAGTAAAAGGAAATTAGAATGTCTATTGCAACAGATAAAATTACATCATACTAACCTTACAGTCATGTGTTCTTTGTAACAGCCTATTTAATAATGTCATATATTGTATTATATATAATATTTTTTATAATAACTATATAATAATGTTATAAATACATAACATTATATACTACATAATAATAATATATTTAATAGCAAACAGTTTTTTTTATTATTTTTTTTATTTGAAAGTAAATAAATGTTCCTCATATAATCCAGCTCCTGGTCGGGAATGTCCCTCAGATGCCCCTTATATAATAAACGATGACATCTGAAGTGCTTAATGGTTCCATTGTCTAATAAAGAGACAGTCCTTTAAATTCACCAAATGTCTCAGTGTAGTTTTCCTTTAATCAAGGTCTTTGGAACTTCACAATGTTTATCTATTTGCAACCCAGTGCCAATAAGTCTTGAAGATGAAAAACAAAAACAAAAAAACAAACAAACAAACAGACAAATAAATAAATAAATAAAAGAAGAGGATTTTTAAATCAAATCTGCAAGGCAACTACAATTTCCTTTAAAAAGTGTTAAATTAACCATGGCAATGTTTGCAAATAGGTAATCTCCTTCAAAATATTTCAAAATAAGGACAACATACAAACAGAAAAAAAAAAAAAAAACATTGACAGAATGTGCCAAGCTGTCATTTGTGTAGCTTCACAGATATCTCTTTACGCTTTCACACACTCTCTGTCTTTCATTCAGCGGGAGAAAATGACGTGAGATAATAGCAGGAATACATAGATGACAACAGATTCTTTCACAGGCTGACTGGAATGGAGGAAGAGGCATGTCAAGACTTCAAACAGAGAGTGAGATAGAAAGAGAGAGAGACAGAAAGAGAGTGAGACAGACAGAGAGAGAGAGACACTAAGTGGAGGGTGTGAACAGATGTGTATATGGGCAGTGACAGATCCCCAACCGAGCTCTCACGCAAAAGCCAGCAACAAACCGATGATGATGACAATGATGAAGGACGATAGCGAACCCATGCTATGTGTTTATTCCTGATAGATCACAGGGTACAGAATTGCAGATTGATCCTATTAAGATAAGCTCGAGAGAAAAAAGGATGTGAGGATGTGTTTTTTTACTACATCAGAGAAAAACTCTATTTGCATAAAACAAGCTGGTGTATATCTGTGCACGTGGAAGACATTTTTATTTGTAGTGCATATGCACATACTGCAGTTTACAACTAGATAACAATTATCTAGTAAAATTGATTTTTTTAATTTTCTGAAAAAATATGTGTTGTGCTTGCCCGTGAAAAACTCGCCGCCACAATGCTAGGATGTTATGAAAGGTTGCCACGGTGTTGCTATGGGGTGTCTAGGGTCTTCAGGGAGACTGTTAGATGGTTGCTTACTGGCGAGAGTCCAAAGAGCTCACCCTCAAAACTCCATCACTGCAAAAAATTATTTTCTCAAAAAGTATTTTTGTGTTGTTTTCCAGTAAAAAGAAAACATCCTTAAAACAAATGTGCTTACTTGAGAAGAAAAATTGCACAAGATTTGAACACTTTCAGTGAATATATCTTGAATGTGTACTTTCCTACTCCATTGGTAAATATAAAATTCACACACACACACACACACACACACACACACACACACACACACACACACACACACACAAACACACACACACACACACACATGTTGGTGCAGCTATCATTATGAAGACTCTCCATAGACATAATTATTTTTATACTGTACGAACTATAGATTCTATCCCCTAACCCTACCCCTAAATCTAACCCTCACAAAAAACGTTCTGCATTTTTACATTTTCAATAAAACATCATTTAGCATGTTTTTTAAGTGATTTGAATTATGGGGACACTAGAAATGTCCTCATAAACCACATTTATGGCATAATACTCTTGTAATTACCAGTTTGTAACCTAAAAAAAAAGTCCACATACCCCAACCCCCCCCCCCCCCACACACACACACAATTAAATTCAATTAATCACATATAAATATTTGTTGAGAAAGCCCCTCAAATAACAATAATTCAATATATAATGATGAAATAATTATAAATAGTTATATTTAAATAATTACATATAATATATATTTACAAATACAAATTTATTTTATAAAAAATTAAACTGCAAAATTATCAGTTTATCTGGATTTACTATTTATATGTATGTGTTTGAGTAAAATTAACATTTTGTTTTATTGAATAAACTGCTGACAATATTTCTTCCAAATTCCAAATAAAAATATTGTAATTTAGAGCATTTATTTGCAACTTGTCAAAAAAAAAAAAAAAAGAAAAAACTAATCCTCAGAATTGGGGAACATTGTCAGAGCGGATATAAGCACGTTTTCTTCCAGGATAACCTTGTACGTATGTATGTGTTCTTCATAAAGACAAATCTGCCCGATTCCAGCCTTGCTGAAGCACCCCCAGATCATCACCGATCCTCCACCAAATTTCACAGAGGGTGCGAGACACTGTGGCTTGAAGGCCACTCCAGGTCTCTGTCTAAACGCTGTCATGGCCAGCCCAATCTCCAGACCTGAACCCCATTGAAAACCTCTGGAATGTAATCAAGAGGAAGATAGCCATCAAACAAAGCCGAGATGCTTGAATTTTTGCACCAGGAGTGGCATAAAGTCACCCAACAGCAATGTGAAAGACAGGTAGATAGCATGAAAGCTATGATTGAAAATCAGGGATATTCCACCAAATATTGATTTCTGAACTCTTCCTAAGTTAAACATTAGTATTGTGTTGTTTAAAAATTAATATGAACTTGTTTTCTTTGCATTATTCGAGGTCTGAAAACACTGCAAATAAATGCCCTAAATGACAATATTTTTACTTGGAATTTGGGATGAATGTTGTCAGTACTTTATAGAATAAAACAAAAATGTTAATTTTACTCAAACACTTACCTGTATATATATATATACAGTGGTGTGAAAAAGTGTTTACCCCCTTCCTGATTTCTTATTTTTTTTGCATGTTTGTCACACTTAAATGTTTCAGATCATCAAACAAGTTTAAATATTAGTCAAAGATAACACAAGTAAACACAAAATGCAGTTTTTAAATGAAGGTTGTTATTATTAAGGGAAAACAAAATCCAAACCTACATGGCCCTGTGTGAAAAAGTAATTGCCCCCTAAACCTAATAACTGGTTGGGCCACCCTTAGCAGCAACAACTGCAATCAAGCGTTTGCGATAACTTGCAATGAGTCTTTTACAGTGCTGTGGAGGAATTTTGGCCCACTCATCTTTGCAAAATTGTTGTAATTCAGCCACATTGGAGGGTTTTCGAGCATGAACTGCCTTTTTAAGGTCATGCCACAGCATCTCAAAAGGATTCAGGTCAGGACTTTGACAAGGCCACTCCAAAGTCTTCATTTTGTTTTTCTTCAGCCATTCAGAGGTGGACTTGCTGGTGTGTTTTGGATCATTGTCCTGCTGCAGAACCCAAGTTCGCTTCAGCTTGAGGTCACGAACAGATGGCCGGACATTCTCCTTCAGAATTCATGGTTCCATTTATCACAGCAAGTCTTCCAGGTCCTGAAGCAGCAAAACAGCCCCAGACCATCACACTACCACCACCATATTTTACTGTTGGTATGATGTTCTTTTTCTGAAATGCGGTGTTACTTTTATGCCAGATGTAATGGGACACACACCTTCCAAAAAGTTCAACTTTTGTTTTGTCAGTCCACAGAGTATTTTCCCAAAAGTCTTGGGGATCATCAAGATGTTTTCTGGCAAAAATGAGACGAGCCTTAATGTTCTTTTTGCTCAGCAGTGGTTTTAGTCTTGGAACTCTGCCACGCAGGCCATTTTTGCCCAGTCTCTTTCTTATGGTGGAGTCATGAACACTGACCTTAACTGAGGCAAGTGAGGCCTGCAGTTCTTTGGATGTTGTTGTGGGGTCTTTTGTGACCTCTTGGATGAGTCGTCGCTGCGCTCATGGGGTAATTTTGGTCGGCCGGCCACTCCTGGGAAGGTTCACCACTGTTCCATGTTTTCGCCATTTGTGGATAATGGCTCTCACTGTGGTTCTCTGGAGTCCCAAAGCTTTAGAAATGGCTTTATAACCTTTTCCAGACTGATAGATCTCAATTACTTTCTTTCTCATTTGTTCCTGAATTTCTTTGGATCTCGGCATGATGTCTAGCTTTTGAAGATCTTTTGGTCTACTTCACTTTGTCAGGCAGGTCCTATTTAAGTGATTTCTTGATTGAGAACAGGTGTGGCAGTAATCAGGCCTGGGTGTGGCTAGAGAAATTGAACTCAGGTGTGATAAACCACAGTTAAGTTATGTTTTAACAGGTGGGGCAAACACTTTTTCACACAGGGCCATGTAGGTTTGGATTTTGTTTTCCCTTAATAATAACAACCTTCATTTAAAAACTGCATTTTGTGTTTACTTGTGTTATCTTTGACTAATATTTAAACTTGCTTGATGATCTGAAACATTTAAGTGTGACAAACATGCAAAAAAATAAGAAATCAGGAAGGGGGCAAACACTTTTTCACACCACTGTATATATATATATATATATATATATATATATATATATATATATATATATATATATATATATATATATATTCACACAGTATACATATAAAAAAATATAATATTCACATAATAAAAATGCATTACTTTATTGTGGCAGAGGAAATAAGCATTGATAAGACAATACAAAAAGTGGCTTTAAAATCCAATGTATTGTTTATTTGCACATTATTGAACGCAAGCCAATCATTGCTGTGGAATGTATAGGCCAATCTATTTTGCAATTGCAATTTCGTCAGTCAGTCCGAGATTTATTATGTGGGCTTGTCTAAGGACCCGTCAATGTACACCTGAGTCAGACGTTTGCTTTTGGAGCATCTCACTTTGGTTGCTTCGTGTCATAGACATAAATTTTTTAGGTCACTGTGTCAAGTTAAACGTAGTTTCATTCTTAGAAAAACACATCTTGAGATCCATAAGATCGGATTTGCACTCCATCAAGCTTTGTGTTGAACACAAGAACGCATCCTTGTGTTGTGCTGTCTGCTGAAGGGTTGCCTATCTGCCTTTTTCACAGGCAGTGAAATTACCCATTATGCTTAGCATGTTCTTCCAATGCAGATGCAACAGAGTTCCACTTCACAACTTATTTCCATTACCAAGCACTATAATATCACTAACAACAGTCAAAAATGGCAGAACAGTCTGTGTTTACTTAACGTATATCACTTTCTCACTAATGTCTGCGTATGGACATTAGGTTTCGACGGCAACACATTTGCATGGTAAAGTTACTGGACTCTAACTCTCACTTCACGTGCCCTGTATGTGTGTGTGAAAGAGAGAGAGAGACACAGACATACAGCACGCAGAGAGAGAACCCATGAATGTGATGCGCTAGATTTCATTGCGTTTCTTGTTGAGCAATTCAATATGAAAGCAGCCAAATCCCGGACATTTTGGGAATCTAGAAATCCAACCGGATGCTTTATTATGGTTTGAAAAAGAGGACATGTCTGTGAAAAGAGGGTGTATGGTCATCATAGGTTCCATTTAAAAATCTTCAGATTTATGGAATTATTTGCATTAACAAGTTCCGCCTTTTCACGCACTCTGCTGACAACAACTCTGTCTCTACCTCATTCACATACACTCACAGCGCGACATGAGATACGAACCTCGTAAAGATGATTAATAAAAAATAACAACAACAAGGAGCTTGGTTGAAATATTTTTTATCTTTGTTATCTTCCAAAATGATGGACAGTATTTGCAATTATCTGTCAATGTTTTAGAAATAGACAAGTGACAGGGAATTAGTTTAATGCAACCTCTGCTTATACATCTGGTTCGACTTGAAATGTTTCGGCATTGGCAGCTTTTGTAGGGGCTTATTGTTGTGACATTCATTTTACAGTAGTTTTTAATCCACCTGTAGTTGTTACAACACCCTTAGACAGTGCATATTCATTCAGAGCCTCCGCTGCTTTACAACCACAAGTAACGTTAGTCTAGCTGATATCAATAACTAAGCGGAAGTGTGGAGCATCTGAGAGGAAATCTCTCGCCATAATGGCGCCGCCCATGGAGAAGTCAGGAAAAAGGTGGATACAGCTGAAGTTTCGCTTACTGCCCCCTGGATAAAACAGGTGGTACTTGAATTGCTCAGGAATCTACCTTATTACATTCCATGATTAATTGTGTAATATATAATCTTGATTTAAGAGTCTTATGTGAAAAACAAGAACAAAAATATATTTGTCATTGGGGTAATTTTTTTTTTTTTTTTTTTTTTTTTTTTTGCGTAGTGATGATATTCTGGTCACAACAACAGCAAGCACCACTAATAACTTTAAGTAAGAAAAATTCCTTTAGAGTGATTGGAAGCAGTCTAGTGTGGGAATGCTTTATTTGCCGTTATGATTCAATTACAAACAAACATAATAACAGCGACTGTTTGATGGAAATATGCAGGTGTTTCCCTGACCATTGTGAAATTGCTTGCGGTGATCTAACAGATGGTTGGAGCAGCTCTGCTGCAAGTGTTGTTTAAAGCACCCCAGGCAAAACTGGCCCTGAACTTTGTGATCTTCAGCAAACACAGATTTTTTAGCCCACACACGTCATGATGTCAAGAGGCAAACATGCAATCGCAGACAGCATGGGCTTGAGTGCATTCTTAAGAGACAGGACATACATCCTTTTCTGCAGATGGCTGTCACTGTGTAGTGCTGTACTTCTTCGGCTAAAAGAAAGAAAACAAACTCCTCCAGGCCCTGAAGTAAACAATGATGAATGAGTTCAGCAACTGCTGTAAAATACAGCAGAATGTACTTTTTAATTTAATTTGACTAATTGAAAGACCGTATGAAAACAGGGCATTTTTATTCTTCAGGCTTACTCGAGAAGTGCATAGTCCAAGGCCAGTCCTGCCATGACCTGAGCACTCGCCTAACCCTGTCAGACATGAAATCTGCATTATGCTCAAATTGATGTATTACTATGTGACACATTATGAATATTACATCACAAACACACTGCTGTCAGTCAGGGAAAAGAATGGCCATCCTCAGCACCAAGTGAAGCATGGGAGACATTGCGAGAGAGAGGCGCCTTTCGGGTTCATCTGTATGGTAAATGATTCATACTGAACACAGTGTCAAGAAAAATGCACTTAGGTCTAAGGTAGACAAAAGAATGTGTTTCTCCTTCCCTTCTTCCCACCGCTAGGTTTCATGTTGAAAAGCTGACAAATGGTGGCAACATAGCGTGGCATTGCACTCCCATAGGCCCGTGCTTGATAATGAATGCATCGTTTCATCTTGTTGGGAAGGAGAGAAAACACTCATATGTGGTTATCACAATTCACACATGAAATCGAAAAAAAAAGGGAGATGAGTAGCTTTAAGAGCAGTGTGGTTATAGCCTAAAGTATCAGTCTTTCCTTGTGCAATGTTATTTATGGCGTTGTGTTCATCCAAATAAATGATTACTGAAAGTTGGCAAATTACACACTGCTGGGGTAAAACATTTCTTTGCAGAAGAAAGGAAAACATCAGCATGATGAACAAACAAAATAAATGCATGAGTACATACTGTATGCAAAATCAAACACTGATTGCATTGCTTTGGGACACCAAAAATTTGAAACCTTGGAATATGTCATGTGTATTTTGTTGATTCATGTCTTTTATTTTGAAATGTTTAGTTCCTGTTTCCCTTGTCATGTGATTTCTGTTTTCCCTCCATGTTCATGTGTCATGTTTTCATTGGTTTATTGTTTAATTATCTTGTTATCAGTTCTGTTTGTTCATTGGTTTATGTTCCCCCATGTCCATGTATTTAAGCCTCATGTTTTCCATTGTGTAGTTGTCTAGTATTGAATGTGAAAGGGTATGTGCAAAGTCTAGTCTAGTCTAGTCTAGTCTAGTCTAGTCTAGTCTAGTCTAGTCTAGTCTAGTCCATGTTCATGTTCATGTTCATGTTTTGTAGTTAGGGTTTTGGTTTACACGTTTATTTAATAAACTGCACTTGGGTTCTTCATCTCATCATCGTATTCGTCATTGCCATCATTGCCAGTTCCAACATACGTTACAGAATACTAGACCACCCATGAACCCAGCAGTTTTACTTCTGCGCCTTCGTCAGGGCAATCGTCCCCTGGAGGACTATGTCGAGGACTTCTGCGGTCTAGCCTGCCAGGTGGACTTTAATGAGACTGTTTCAGATTTGGATTGAATGAGTCCATTTCTTTTTTGATGCCTGGCGGTCGCAGTTCCCTCAGCCTGGTTCAATATATCGACCTCGCCCTACGGATCATTGGTTCCACGTTCACTGTGGGGGAGGCGGAAGCCGAGCCAGAGTTCCATGACATGGCCACCGCCGAGCCAGAGTTCCACGTCATGGCCGCCACCGAGCCAGAGTTCCACGTCATGGCCGCCGCCGAGCCAGAGTTCCACGTCACGGCCGCCGCCGAGCCAGAGTTCCACGTCACTGCAACGCCTCAGCCTGCTCCATGCCACGTCACAGCAACGCCTCAGCCTGCTCCATGCCACGTCACAGCAACGCCTCAGCCTGCTCCATGCCACGTCACCGCAATGCCTCAGCCTGCTCCATGCCATGTCACAGCCACACCTGAGCAGTGGGACCTGGAGATGGTTCCCACCCTTATACCCACCCTTAGTTCTCCTGAGCAGGCAAGGGGAACTCTCGGCCCTCCGATCCCTCCTGGACCCTCCGAGCCCTGGACTTCACCTTGGCCTGTCAGTCCCTTGACATTGCCTCAGCTCGGCGTTCCCTCGGCTCCACTACGGTCCTTCAGCCTGTCGGCTGTGCCGGGGTCCCTCATCCCTCCGGCTCCTCCTTGGTCTGTCGGTCACCTGGCTCCGCTTTGGCTCTCCGATCCTCTGGCTGTGCCTCGTCCCTCCGATCTGTCAGCTTCACCAGGGACCTCCTTCCCTACGGCTCCACCTTGGTTCTCAGTCCCACCGGCTCCACCTCAGTCTTCCGATCCCTCAGCTCCGCCTTGGTCCTCCCTGCCATCGGCTCCACCCTGGCCCTTCGAGTCTTTGGCTACTCTCCAGGCACCATGTTCCATGGCTCCGCCCCTCGAGCCTCTCATGGCTCCACCTTCCATGGCTCCGCCCCTCGAGCCTCTCATGGCTTCACCCCCCACGGACTTTGCCCTGGTCCCATGCCCCTCGCCCTTTCTCGCCATGCCACGCCCCATGCCTCAAGACCCCCCCCCCCCCCCGCTCCCTACAGAACTTTGAATTTATGTCATGTTTTACGTGTTTTGTTTATGTGTTGGGGTGTCAGGAGCCACCCCTTAGTGGGGGGGATATGTCATGTGTATTTTGTTGATTCATGTCTTTTATTTTGAAATGTTTAGTTCCTGTTTCCCTTGTCATGTGATTTCTGTTTTCCCTCCATGTTCATGTGTTATGTTTTCATTGGTTTATTGTTTAATTATCTTGTTATCAGTTCTGTTTGTTCATTGGTTTATGTTCCCCCATGTCCATGTATTTAAGCCTCATGTTTTCCATTGTGTAGTCTTCTAGTATTGAATGTGAAAGGGTATGTGCAAAGTCTAGTCTAGTCTAGTCAGTCTAGTCTAGTTTAGTCAAGTCTAGTCCATGTTCATGTTTTGTTTTGTATTTAGGGTTTTGGTTTTCACGTTTATTTAATAAACTGCACTTGGGTTCTTCATCTCATCATCGTCTTTGTGATTGCCATCATTGCCAGTTCCAGCATACGTTACAGAATAACATTTTATCATTATATAATGTACAGTGGGGTCCAAATGTCTAAGACAATCAGTGAAAATGCTTCTATTTAGCATTATTCTAATGTAATCATTTATTATTATTATTATTATATATTTATCATTGTGTTATTTATTAATACAATTTATTGGAGTTGAATGTATACAGTATATATATATATGAATTTCAGAATGTTCAGTGCCACAGTATATTACAGATATTGCATATTTGCTGGCCCACAAAAATCTCAAAAAAAGTCAAAACTGCATTGTGTCAGTATCAGTGCTCTAACCTGTATCTCTGATAATCATCCTTGTCTTTATCCATGCTGACCAGCTGGTTGGGGCAGGCCTCATTTCCCAGAAGGCTCAGGTATTCCAGGGCTGGAGTCACTTCACCAAATGCTGTAGCAGACCCTCGATATCAGTGATGTGTCACAGGGCAGAGGTCAAGGAATCCAGGCTGTTAATTACATTATAATTTTCTTTGCGGTCTACCCTGCCCTGGTTTTGCCAGCACAACCAGAACCCTCCAAAGGCACTCAATAGGCATTGTGTTGTCAGATACAAAGTGTGGCTAAATTTTATGGCGAGAAATGTGGCATTTGCTGGGAGTTTGGCTATGCTCTTCTCTTGTTTCTCTACCCATTTCCTGGGTGGCTTGGAGCAGAACATTAAAAACATTGACAAAATGATGGATGACTTGTAGTAAAAAACAGTTAGTGACTCCCAAAGCCATGGAACCCCCTTCCCCTTCACCAAACACAGGGAAACAAACAGCCACTTCACAGCAAATTCATCACTAATACATTCACTTCATTGGAAAATGGTGCCCAAAATGTGTCAAAATACAACCACACTAATGCAGCACTTGAATTTCAATGGCACCAGGCCACTACAGGATGTAAATAATTGCCCCATTAGCATGTGCAGACCACTTCACAGCAGAATTCGGGTCTGAGCTGCTGACACTCTGTCGGAGGAGAGCTGGTAGGAGAACACAGAGTGCGTCTGCATCATTATTATGTAGATGGATAACATCCAGCAACAAACACCAGAGCATACATTTTCGTCACACTAGCACATTACTTGTGCCAATTATTGCTCTTTTCCATCTCATCACACAAACTAAATGTAACATGTCTTAGTAATGTAAATGCCAACTCTCATCCAGACTGATTTCAAACACGCGTAGATTTACTTTTGGCGTGTTATAGTTGCATTGCTTTGTTAGCTTATTAAAGAACACTATACTGGGAAAGTTATAAAGAGTTTAGAATTTAAAGGTAAAGTGTGCAACTTCTGCACCACTACTATGAACAAACAGAATAAAAAAAATAATGGTTTCTCGAACACTCCCCCGTCTTCCATTGGACAAACAAGCAGATAGCCCTGCCCAAACTCACGCCACTGGTTGAGCCAATGTGTCAGGTTTTACCATAAAAAACAGAGCAATCTTTTATAGTGCCATGGTATCAAAGTGTCAACACTATACAAGAAATCAACCTAAATATGGCTTATTTTTAGTTGATTCTATAGCATTAATATTAAACTTGGATGTAAGAAGAACTATTTTAATATCAAAACATCATACACTTTTCAAAATTACACACTTCATCTTTTAATGTGAAGCAAATAAACTTTGTTTGCTTCGCTTTATGGTCACATGGCTCTACCCTAACATACTGTAACTGATACTTATCAGTTTTCATAATATGATCTGTTTCTAAGAACAGGAAGGAGGTTTATCTAGGCTTTTTCTTCCAAGTCATGGGACTGCACTGATAATATTTTACTTGTCTTCCACTAGAGGTCACCATGGCACAGAATTCAGTAAGTTTATGAAGCAGCCCCATTAGACAGTGGATCTCAATTTAATACAATAACATCACTTATAGAGCATTTCGAGAGATGAAGTGTGGCAAAAGGAGTGAATCGTAAACATGCAGTTGGAGACATTTGACACTTACCGCAAGACTGTCTTTTGGGTAAAGCATGAAGTGAATAAGAAAAGCCTGAGAAAAGGATATTTGGTTCTTATTGAGTGTTAGGGTATGGAGGCGTGGTAACCTGGGCAACCATAGGTCATTTCCGAGAAGATTGTTGTCCACAATCAGCTCTTCCAGTTGGGTGAACGCTTTCAGGCCTGTCAGTGACCTGCAATGATAAGGCAAGAGAGGAAAAATTATATGGCCCTAAATCTGGGAAGCCATTATGTGAAGAAATAAATATTTCAGACGGGTGCTTTCACGCGCCGGAATAGTTTGGGCTTGGGACTGTCAGGGGAGTGAATGATAAGAATTAGTGGCAGTAAGATCCCCTGGCATGGTGCGGCATCCTTCACATGCTGGCAGCGTGAGTGATGAGGGTCACTTGTGAGTAGCCAGGATTCAAAACAAAAGGGCTTCAGAAATGCAGTGCGCGGGATGAATTTGTCAATGTCTTGTGCCTTCAGGCACCCAGCTTTGCCTGACCCTAACCCTCCATTCCCAAGATAAATAACTCTGTCACAGTTCACCTTCACTCCCCCAATACAAATTTAACTCGTCATCCATCATTTTCCCGGCACAAATCTAATACCTCACCACAAACAGAATGAGTACAACTTCTGCAACTTTTATTCGATGATGAGTTGCTTTAGAGTTAAAAACAACTGCTTTTAGTGGGAAAACTTTGACATTGTACCCTTTATTCGCCATTGTGACACCTAATCCCCACAGACACATACGCGGCCCCCAAGGAGTTTCTCTCTGTCTGGGTCCCTTTCCCCGCCCTGTGTTGGCATAAACATGATGGAGGGTGGTGCTCAGAGTAATGTTGGGGCCTTCCAAAGTTCATGGCATGGTAGGTGCACAAAAGCCTTGGTGTGTGTTTCTAATCCCTCAAATGGCAGGAGACTGACAACCTACAATGTTAATGTGTCCACCCTTAGTTAAATGACATTTAGGTCTGTCAGCTCGCCTTGAGAACAGAACAATCCAATGGCAACTGAGATGCTAGTCTTGGGTGCTCTTCGGGCGAGAAAGAAAAATAACACCTGCGTATCGTAATCTTATGGTTTGTGTTGTCATGAGACTTTTTGTGGTAGCATGGAAAATCCCATGGCAATTTGGAAAGAGCTTGCAGGAGTAAAATGTTGATATCAAGTCAGGTGAAAACTGTCTTTGGGTGACACCCATATACTGCTGCTGTCAGTGCCGTAAAACACTCGGTGTTGTGTTATGCAAATACAACACTCTTATCATGTACTACATGGCTGATGAAATTTTATGGGTTTGGAACAATAAGGAGGTAAGTATATAATGACATATTTTTTTTGGGTGAACTATCCCTTACAGCATTAAAAGAAAAGCAACCCAAGAACTTGTGCAAAAGCCCTTGAACCATAAGAGAAATATGTAGTATTTGTGTTGTCAAATTGTGTAAAAATCTGCTTATGCAGAGAAACATTTCTAGCGTCCCTGCTCGGAAAATGAAAGCCGTAGTGCGAGCCTCCTCCACCTGTTTGCCTCAGCTATATCTGGGCGACTGTAATGTTTTTAGATGCTTAGTTAAGAGGCAGCCGCATGTCACTGGGGGGTTTCTTGATAATTGTTGTTTTCATGTCACTACTGCTGTGTGCAAAAGGTGATTTAATCAGTTAAATTCAGAGCCAAGGGAGAGGCCAAATCACGTTCAGAACAACATACAGGGATTCAATCCTAATTTACTAACACATTCTGCCTAAACATTTGTGCTGCCGAATTACATACAACATATGTATAATGCACAAGTGGAGAAGTTTCAAACTGTGTTGCTAAGAGAATGATTAATTACCTAGTGCTCATAAGCATGCTTATGAAAAAACAAAATGCTTAGTGTAAATACATAAGCAGAGGCAAACTAAAACTCGATCTCACACACACACAAACACATGTAAATTTGGTATTTATATACTGTAAATTGTAATTACTATAAACTAACCCAAACCCTAACCCGTAAAAGAACACTTTTCACATTTAATAATAATAATAATAATTATATATATATATATATATATATATATATATATATATATATATATATATATATATATATATATATATATATACACACTGTATGTAAAGTCAGCAGATAATTTTTTTTATTGCGATTAATAAAACATTAACAAAAAATCATAGTTAAAGGAATAGTTCACCCAAAAATCACTATTCACTTAACCTGATGCCATCCCCGATGTGCATGACTGTCTTTCTTCAGCAGAACACAAATGAAGATTTTTAGAAGATAGAGCTCTGTCAGGTCCTCATAATGGAAGGACACAGGTGCCAGCACTTTGACAGTCCAAAAGTCTCATTTAGGCAGCATAAAAGTAATCCACATAACTCCAGTCGATCAATGAACGTCTTCTGAAGCAAATCGATACGTTTGTGTAAGAAACAAGTCAATAATTAAAACATTTTTAACTTTAAATTGGCACTTCCATCCAGGGTTCTGATGCTGTTTGAAATGGCCGTACTCACGCGTGATGTTCTTTCTTCTGTTGTAAATAAGCGGTGCTTCCAAGTTCTCGCCAACATGCTTACGTCACGCTTCGCATCAGCTGCTGGCAGGAAGTGCTTTTTAAAAGTTAATAATGTTTTAATTATCTATTTGTTTTTTACACAAACTTATCAATTTGCTTCAGAAGACATTCATGATCGACTGGAGTCGTGTGGATTACTTTTATTCTGCCAAAATATGACTTTTGGACCATCAAAGTGCTGGCACCCATGTTCTTCCATTATAAGGAACTGACAAAGCTCTATCTTCTTCTAAAAATCTTAATTTATGTTCTGCTGAAGAAAGACAGTCATACACATCTGCGATGGCATTAGGGTAAGTGAATAATATGATAATTTTTGGGTGAACTGTTCCTTTAATAGCGATTTATCAGATTTTGAAAGTGCTGAAATTTTACTCTCTATATACTTGTTTATACTTGCAAAACAATATATATATATATATATATATATATATATATATATATATATATATATATATATATATATAACAATATACTTCTTTATTTTATTTTTTTTTTCAAACAAAGCCTTCCACAGTATAAAGACAGAAATACACTAATATATCACTAAATCAAGTAACATTAAACGTTTTCCAAAGTCTAAGTGGGAGTTTGACTAATTGAAATAATTAGTCTCCACAAAGGATTTGTTTTCATTGCCACGGGCATTAAATCTCTTAAACTCTTACCCTCCACAATATTAATCTTTTCGCACATGAGTTTCTCCTGTACTGACGGACCCCCAGTGTGAGTTCTTTAATGCGTGCTGTAATTAAAAAAAATATCTTACCTTACACTTCACAGCAGGTGCACTGAAGGTCATATTATATATTATCAAACATATAATGTGGTTTTTAGATGTTTATAATGATTGATTATGATAGATAAATCATGCAGATACAGGTCAGGAGCATCAGTTAATGTTCACATCAACCATCAGAATGGGGAAAAAATGTGATCTCAGTGATTTGGACCGTGGCATGATTGTTGGTGCCAGAACGCGGAGGGGTCGGAGGAACAGCTGCCGTCCGCGAGGGGAGGAGGGGCTCGCTGCCGGCTGCCTGGAGCAGTGGAGCTGTTGCCAGGGGTGGAGGTGCTCGCTACTAGCTGCCAGAACACGGAGGGTCGTTCCATCCACCAGGGGTCAGAGGACTCACTCCGGTCCACCCGGGGAGGAGCGGCTGTCATCCGCCAGAGGGTGGAAGAGTGGTCAAGGACCAGGAGACGGCGTGTTTGGGAACCGACGAGCAATTTTTATTCTCGCTCTCCTCTCTCTCTCTCACTGTCGCTCTGCCTTGCCCTTTCCCTCTTCTCTTTTCCCTCCACTTGTCTCCCTCCCAGGTCTCTAAAGGCGGGGAAAGCCTACCGGCAGGCGTTTCCAGAGGGGGGGGGACCAATCTGGTTAATCAGCCAAGGAGAGGGATAAGGCCGAGCCGGATGTGGCAGTTCGAGAGAGAGAGAGAGAGCCACACGCAGCTGGAGTTGGTACTCCTATCATTCCAAGGACACTCCATAGACATAATGATTTTTATACTGTACAAACTATATATACTATCCCCTAACCCTACACCTACCCCTAAACCTAACCTTCATAGAAACCTTTTGGCATTTTTACATAAAAAAAAAAAAAAAAAAACATTGTTTAATATGTTTTTTTAAGCCATTTGAAATACAGGGACACTAGGGGTGTCCTCATAAACAACATTTATAGCAGAATACCCTCGTAATTATTAGTTTGTAACCTTAAAAAATGTCAAGCCATCTTGTAAAGTCATTTCATAGGGTCTAATCTTAAAGCTGACCAAAAAAAAAAAAAAACAAAAAAAAAAAAACATGTTTAGCATACAGTATAATATTTAAAATGTCTTTCGCTAATGGGAAAACAGAACAGAAATATTGATGACTTATCTTGCACATAAGGGCGTATGCAAATTTGCACACGTCAATCCATTTCAAAGGGGCTTTCAATAAATCATGCATATTTGTAGATGCTGACAGTTTGCTGACATGTAAAAGGACCAAAGCACCTTCTCCACTCGCAAACTGCATGTCGGCTTCCAGGCCACATCAAAAGACTGCAATGTAAATGCATTTAAGCATCCTTTCAAAGCCAGGGCCTGTAAAACAAATTACTAAGCAGACTATCCTCAAAAGAAGCCAAACAAGAGGACAAGAGCACAGACAATGACACAGAGATGGCACGACAGAGATGGATGGATCAATAGACAAATACTAATGCGGACATGCTGATTGATAAACTGCGGCTGACAACAAGGGAAAAAAACACTTTGTGATTATTGGTTGAAATGTCAGTCACTACAGCCATTAGTCAGCCAGCATTCTCAGGTCACATGTCCATAAAGGGAGAGAGAGAAAATACACAAGAAAAGGAAAGAGAACAGAGCACAACAGTAGGGTTACGGGAGTAAAAATCCAATACATTTTCTCCATAAGGAAAAATATTTTAAGTGATAACATAAAAACCTTTCAAGACAGACCTAACTTGAGCTCTTGTTAAGTGATGATATATACTTCTGTAGAAGCCACAAGTCGATTTCAACATTATTAAAAAACATATATATATTTTCCATTAATGTTTATTTTCCAAATTCGTGGTGAAAAACTACACTACCCATAATCCTGGTAGAGAGACAACCAATCAGAGAAGTCTCTGTTAGCATGAAAACGTAAATCACACTCCCATGAGTCAGTCACCCTACATTCTCAAAGTAATCATAACTTTGTATATATTCGAGATTTCGCAATAATACATTGTATTTATACTTATAAGCAATGGCTATAAATTAATGTTTTTATATTGTATTGTCATTTCTGATTTTATTACGTCATTTGCGATGCTTCATGGGATTTGTAGTTCATTGCCTATGTCTTTGTCTGATTTTCAATACTGTTGTGCTTTAAATCCAATTTTATAATGTTGTGATTCATTTCAGAGCTGGTTGGTTTGGTTTATGGCTTAGAACTCTTTACTGAAGAATATACTGAAATGCCTAAGGAGAAAATGAATGGGAAAAAGCAACAGTCTCATGACCATCCGCAATAATTCATACAAGATTGCAAAATCGTACTGCAAGATATTGTACAACTTGGCTCGTATGAAAAGATACAACATTTATTCCCACAGAGACCAACCAATCAACAAACAGAATTTCAGATCTATACAATACAGGCATCACATTTTTGCTAGCCTCCTATCCAACACTTTATTTTAAGAAAGGAAACATTACTGAACAAATTTAGTTACTCATTCCATATTTATTTATGCAGTAGAATTGATTGATGTATGTCAATAACCTGTAATACACTTTACTCATCTCGTTCCAAACCCCAATCTTTTCTATCTTCTGTGGTACACAAAAGTTTTGTGCCTGGAGAAGTTTTGAGATGAAAAAACAATACTTCTGGAACCAAGGCCACTGAAAAAGTGGGTTGTCACTGTTGTGCTCCACTGAGTTATACACCTGCTGAGCCAATAGAATTGAAGGCCTCCAGAGTAAGCAATACTGCAAACCATACACAGCGTTCTCACACACACTCGCTGAACGGCGATGATCTAAGACACAGTTCTCATTCAGACACACTCACACTCCCTTTGTATTCCAAGTCTGTGTTCCAGCATTGATCCCATTCAGCAAAAGCCTCTGTCTTTATGATATTCCCACTCTTTGATATTTCCCTTTGCTACTGGCCATTAATTTTCTTGTTTGCTCGCTCTCTTGCCTACTCTCTTTCAGTGGTTTTGAGTCCCCAGTGGGTCTGTACTTGACAGAGTAGCTCTGATCATCCTTTGATATTAGTCCTCCTCATATCCTCAGCTCCACAGTGTCACCCATGTGTCTGGAGCCAAAAACTGTGTCCCAGAACAGCCACAGGCAATCTAAACCTTACATTCTCAACAGCTGATCTAAAAAAACAGCATCACACTAACCCACCTCAGCTCAGTCTCAAAGCATGACTCAGATTTAGTCTGTAGACAGCACCTACATACAAAAAGTTGCTCAAAATAGTATTTGGATCCTTTAAGCACTGCTAAAATAGTATGTATCTTATAAAATGTCAAACCAAGGGGTATTTAATTTAAAAAAATGATAGGCACAAGCACACATTTCAAGCAAAACAAGAGATATTAAGTTCAAAATAAAGACAAATATATCTGGACACTTCCTGGTTGTCAAACACATTGTTTGGCTCATGTCTATAATTAATGTAATGAACTACACCTCTGTTGGCTTAAAGGAAACTGACTTCATACACTCACTGAGAACTTTATTAGGAACACCTGTACATCTACTTATTCATGCAATTATCTATTCAGCCAATCGTGTGGCAGCAGTGCAATGCATAAAATCATGTAGATATGGGTCAGGAGCTTCAGGTAATGTTCACATCAACCATCAGAATGGGGAAAAATGTGATCTCAGTGATTTTGACCGTGGCATGATTGTTTGTGCCAGATGGGCTGGTTTGAGTATTTCTGTAACTGCTGACCTCCTGGGATTTTCATACACAAGAGTCTCTAGAGTTTACTCAGAATGGTACCAAAAACAAAAAACATCCAGTGAGTGGCAGTTCTGTAGACAGAAATGCCTTGTTGATGAGAGAGGTCAATGGAGAACTGTCGAGATGACAGAAAGGCTGCGGTAACTCAAGATAACCACCCTGTACAGGGGCAGACTGGCCATAGGGAGAACCGTTGGGCCGGCCGTGAAATGGGGCTGAACAAACAACCCCCCCCCCCCCACACACACACACACACACACACTGCCACGATCTGTCTCCCTCATGTTTTCCTAGGACTCTTATTGTGAAAGATTTCCCCAGACTGCATCTCCCATAGTGCATTGCCCTCTTCACTGCCATCTGTTCCTCATCTTCCTCACCTGCTTTCCATTCCCTCATTAGTTTTTTTGTATAAATATCCTCTAGTTTTGCCCATTCCTTTGTCAGTCCTTGAAGTGTTACGTTGTGTTGTTATTTTGTGATGTTTAGCTTTATAGTTTGTTCCACTCCAGCATTTGTTCCACTCCTGCATCTATTATTAAAAGATTGAAAGTATCCACTCCTGCGTCTCCTCACCTTGAACTCAGCGTTACACACACATACACCTACAACCTACACCCACCAACAACTTTTGGGCCAGTTTTTACATCAAATCCAGGGCCGATTCATCTTCCCAGTCCACCCCTGACTCTGTACAATTGTAGTGAGCAGAATAGCATCTCAGAATGCACAACACGTCGAACCTTGAGGCGGATGAGCTACAACAGCAAAAGACCATGTTGTACACTTTATTAGGACCAAAGTTTTCCTAATAAAGTGCTCGGTGAGTGTTCATTCACTAAAAAACACCTTGACACCAGTTGGTTGGAAATTGCAAAAATGGCTGAGAAAACTATATGCAATAAAATAAAATCATTTTAAGTATGGCTTAAGTGTCCAAAAGAGCTAAAACACTTTTTAGGGCCACTGTAAGGGAAAGACTGCAAGAGCAATAGATGCCTGGACAAAGAAATGTCTCCCCTTGTACATTACGGGTTTCTTTACAAAGACACCCAAATTGTTTGGAATCTTTTCCTGTGTGAGGACTGAGATTAGACTTCAGGCCTTGTTTTAAATTTGAAGAGATTTAACATCAAAGCTGTCTCCGGTGCAGAAAAAGTAATGTTTTTATTCCAAAGAGGCAGTAAAGGCTTGGGGGTGACAGGCAAATTGACATGCTGTTCACAGGGCAAAAGATAAATGTTTGATGAATTGGCCAATCCGGTTGGAGAGATGGGCTTCATATGTGCATAATGGACTGGCTGCCTGGCAGTTCTGATTGCCTGCCAAGATATGGAACTATAATGAATGAAAGAGGTAAGCGGGGCTGTAAAAACAGGGATTGGTCTTGTTTAAATAAACTTAAAAACAAGTGGAGGAGAGAAAATGCAGATGCCACTGCAAAGCGATGTGCTGTCCACCAAAGTACATGAAAAGCCCTAGCTCATAAACTTTTCATCGCACAGAGAGGAAATTAGTAAATCAACTATTGCTGAGAGAATTGTCTATTGTGATATGTGTGAGCAAAACACCGCTTTATACTGTATTTTCTTTCTTCTAAATAATCAGTATTTTTGTCTTATTTTCCAGTAAATATATCTAAACATCAGTATAAGAAGATGCATTTACTTGAGAAGCAAAATTGTGGAAGACAAGAAAACTTAATTTTAGATAATATATCTTTAATTATTATTCTTTAAAAGAAATAAAAATAAAAATAAATAAATAAAAAAAAAAATATATATATATATATATATATATATATATATATATATATATATATATATATATATCAAGCATAAACCAAAGTATTTACAAAATGTTGTGAGGTTTATACTTAAAAAATAAATAAATAAATAAATAAATAAAAGATATAAAAATGCCCATTTTCACTATTGTGTCATTTTTAAAGTTTTTAATCAACCGTACAACCTTGAATATAATCTTGACAACATCTTCATCCGGTTCTTGCAGAATATATGTGCAATGCCCAGCAAAATGGGCTTAATGCACTCCCGACTTGAACCTGCACGCAATTCTGTTTTCAATCTTCAAAAATATGATGGCTTCGAATGGTGCGGCGCTATAAATCTCCAGTTTGGCAGTATTAGGCAGCCATTATCTGGCATGATCTCAGCCCCTCCACCCCACCCGACTTCAAACATGTCTCCAGGCCTTGGGTGGCAGCAATTTACAGATCACATGTGTAAGGAAATGGGCTTCAGCTATGTTGCAATTTACATGTGTTAAAGGCTTATGGAGCAGTCATCCTGCAGATTTTATGGGGACACACACTGGTCGAGTGATTTTCTTCCAGTCTATAGTGTACATTTTGGTTTGTTATTTACATGGATATTCACAAACCTGCAGTGCATAATTCAGCTTCATTTAACAACACTATAATTACGATATATAGCATTGCATGTACCACATACAAATAAAGACTACTTATAAAGAGCTAAAGATTAGTGTTTTTGGGGCTAAATGTGTGAAATGGAAAAATTGCAAAGAACAAACACGTGGGGTTCCATGGATAAAGTGCCATATTCAATTAGCTCCAATTTATGGATTATCAGAATGAATCAGAATGAGCTATATTGCCAAGTATGCTTACACAAACAAGGAATTTGTCTTGGTGACAGGAGCTTCCAGTACACAACGATACAAAAGCAGCAACAAGACTTTTAAAAAATAATTAAAATTGAATAAAAAAATAGATAAATATTGAAAAGAAAAAGTATATATAGAATACACAACAGACAATATATATATATATATATATATATATATATATATATATATATATATATATATATATATATATACACATACATACACACATACATACATATACACACATATACATACACATACACACATACAAATACATACATATACACATATACACATACAGTATATTAATATATATATACATGCATATACATACATACATACACACACATACACATACACATACGTTGTGCAAATCTAAATACAAATCGGTTATGTACAGTGCAAGGGAATGTAATGGCAGAAGAGGTAGGATGTGTTGGATAATATAAAAAGACTAAGCTGTGTATTGCACATTAATTATTGCTCAAAGGGGCAGTTTTAACAGTTCATGAGATGGATAGCATGGGGGAAAAAACTGTTCCTGTGCCTGACGATTCTGGTGCTCAGAGCTCTGAAGCGTCAGCCAGAAGGCAACAGTTCAAGGGGCAGGGTGAGTGGGGTCCAGAGTGATGTTTCCAGCCTTTTTCCTCACTCTGGAAGTGTATAGTTCGTGAAGGGTGGGGGGGGGGGGGCAACCAATAATCCTCTCAGCAGTCCGAACTGTCTTTTGTAGTCTTCTGATGTCTGATTTTGTAGCTGAACCAAACCAGACAGTTATTGAAGTGCAGAGGACAGACTCAGTGACCGCTGAGTAGAACTGTATCAGTAGCGCCTGTGGCAGGTTGAACTTCCTCAACTGGAGAAGGAAGTACAACCTCTGCTGGGCCTTTTTCGCAATGGAGTCAATGTGGGTCTCCCACTTCAGGTCCTGTGAGATGGTAGTGCCCAGGAACCTGAATGACTCCACTGCTGCCACAGTGCTGTTTAGAATGGTGAGGGGGGACAGTGTTGGGGGGTTCCTCCTAAAGTCCACAATCATTCCCTCCATTTTGAGCGTGTTCAGCTCAAGGTTGTTTTGACTGCACCAGACAGCCAGCTGTTTAACCTCCCTTCTGTATGCAGACTCATCGTCATCTCGGATGAGGCCGATAACAGTGGTGTCGACTGCAAACTTCAGGAGCTTGACAGAGGGGTCCTTGGCGATGCAGTCGTTAGTGTAGAGGGAGAAGAGTAGTGGGGAGAGCACACATCCCTGGAGTGCACAAGTGCTGATTGTACAGGTGCTGGAAGTGAATTTCCCCTGTCTCACAAGCTGCTGCCTGTCTGTCAGAAAGCTGGTAATTCACTGACAGATAGACGTGGGAACAGAGAGTTGGTGTAATTTAGTCTGGAGAATAGCTGGGATGATGGTGTTGAAAGCCGAACTGAAGTCCACAAAAAGGATCCTTGCATATGTCCCTGGTCTGTCCAGATGTTGCAGGATATGATGCAATCCCATGTTGACTGCATCATCCACAGACCTGTTTGCTCAATAAGCAAATTGAAGGGGATCTAGAAAGGGTCCAGTGATGTCCTTCAGGTGGGCCAACACCAGTCTCTCAAATGACTTCATGACCTCAGACGTCAGGGCGACAGGTCTATAGTCATTAAGTCCTGTGATTTTTGGTTTCTTTGGGATGGGGATGATAGTGGAACACTGATCCAGTGATCTATTGAAGATCTGTGTGAAGATGGGTCCAGCTGGTTAGCACAAGATCCAAGACATGCAGGTGAAACGCCATTTGGACCCTGTGCTTTCCTTATCCTTTGTTTTCGAAAGACGCGGCTCACATCATCTTCACAGATCTTAAGTGCAGGTTGAGTAGCAGGAGGGGGGAGGAGGGGGGTTGCAGGAGGTGTTGGTGTTTGTGTGAAGTGAAGGTCAGAGTGGGTGTAGGGTGTGAGATTGGGCCTTTCAAATCTACAGTAGAACACATTCAGGTCGTCAGCCAGTTGTTGGTCCATCACAGGGTTGGGGGTAGGAGTCCTGTAATTCGTAAGTTGTTTCATGCCACTCCACACTGATGCAGGGTCGTTAGCTGAAAACTTGTTTTTCAGCTTCTCAGAGTATCTTCTTTTAGCCACTCTGATTCCCTTATTCAGTGTGTTCCTGGCCTGATTGAACAAGACTTTATCCCCAACTCTGTAAGCATCCTTTTTGGCCTGACGAAGCTGCCTGAGTTCCGCTGTAAACCAAGGTTTGTCGTTGTTAAATGTTAAATAAGTCCTAATAGGAATGCACATATCCTCACAGAAACTGATATATGATGTAACAGTATCTGTGAGCTCGTCCAGGTCTGTGGCTGCAGCCTCAAAAACACTCCAATCATTGTTGGTCCATCTCTTTACAGTCCTTACTACAGGCTTAGCAGATTTTGATTTCTGTCTGTAGGTTGGAAGAAGATGAACCAGACAGTGATCAGATCAGTCTCAAAGCTGCTCTAGGAACAGAGCGATATGCATCCTTTATTGTTGTGTAGCAGTGATCCAGTATATTTCTGTCTCTGGTTGGGCATGTAATGTGCTGTTTGTATTTGGGAAGTTCACATGTGAGGTTTGCTTTGTTAAAATCCCCAAGAATAATAATAACTGAGTCCGGGTATTGTTGTTCTATGTCTGTAATTTGATCAGCCAGCTGTTGCAGCGCGGCATCCGAACACGTGTTTGGCGCGATATACACACTCACAAGAATAAACGAGGAAAACTCCCGCGGTGAGTAGAAAGGCTTACAGTTAATAAAGAGCACTTACAAATTAGGACAGCACATCTTCTTTAATGTTGTTACATCTGTACACCAACTTTCATTGATGTAAAAGCATGTTCCACCGCCTCTCGTTTTCCCCGTTAACTCCGCGATGCGATCCGCTCTGAACAGCTGAAAGCCCGGCATATGTAATGCACTGTCTGGAATGGCTTCACTCAGCCAGGTTTCTGTGAAGCACAAGGCAGCAGAGGTTGAAAAGTCCTTGTTTATGCAGGTGAGGAGATGTAGTTCGTCCGTTTTGTTAGGGAGAGAGCGGAAATTCACTAGATGAATGCTTGGCAGCGTTGTTCGAAAGCTCCGCCGACGGAGCTTTACCAGCGCGCCAGCTCGTCTCCCTTGCCTGCGTCTCATAGTGCGTTTAAACTACACAGCCATGCCTCTGACTAAAATGTCAAACAAAATCCGGGAAATGATTGACTGGTATATGCTGTCAAATGTTCAGCAGTTCGTCTCTGTTAAAACTGACTGGAAAAAGATTACTAAACACAGGACAAACAAACAAAAACAACAAAATAGTAGAAGCGCTCCACACCGAGGCGGCCATCTGCGGCGCCATCATGATAATTATAAGAGAAAAGTACATAAAGTAAAGGAATAGATCACTCAAAAATGAACACTGTGTCATCATTTACTCAGCCCAATATCATTTACGTCCCAATATTATTTTATTTCTTCTGTGAAACACAAAACGATATCTTAGGCAGAATGTAAAAGCTTCTGTTTTCATTATGAAAGTGGATGGTGATTTTTACAGAAAGGGGTACTATTAAAAGTATCTTTATTAGTGCTGTCAGTCAATTAAAATTATTGCGATTAATCGCATAATTTTTCATACTTATTCATGATTAATCACAAATTTTGGAAGTGTTGAAATTTGGCTTTATATATATATATATATATATATATATATATATATATATATATATATACTTATTTTCTTGTCAAAATGCATTTATTTCCTCTTTATGAAAGAAAGCAAAACAATATGTAACAATATAATGCTTTAAAATATTTTTCCAAACAAAGCCTTCCGCAGTATAAAGATATAAATGCATTAAAATAGCACCAATTTAAGTGACATTAAACGTTTCCCAAAGTCTAAGTGGGAGTTTAACTAATTTAAAGAACTAGTCCCGCCATAGGTTGCATTTTTATTGCAATGGGCATTAGATATCTTAAACTCTCATCCTCCAAAATATTAAACAGCTGGCAGACTGTGGCTATCTGCTTTGCTACAGCAATCTTGAAACTGGGTTCATGATTCATGTCAGGGTGTCAACAGCAGTGTCAAGCACCGCTTTGATCTCCACAAGAAAAGTGCTGCAAATACATATCATGCATTTTCGTAATAGTTAAGACTTTATCTGCTTCTGTGGTTAAATTGCGCCTTACAAAGGCTGCAGAGTACTTGTTTTCTGTCTCAGGTCCCATTTGGGCTTGTTTAGTACATACAAATAGCGTTAAGAGGTCCTTTCCCATCGCTGTTGTGTGTGTGTTTTGGTGTGTGCGTCAGTGTAATGACTCAGAGCAGACACATAGCAAAGCTTCCACCCTAGTCCCACCAGTGTTTTATCTGGTTTATGCTGTATTAACGGTAAATACGTTAATCGCGATTAAGAAAAATGCCTTAACGCCTTAAACTTTAATTAATCGCATGCATTAATGCGTTAAAAGTAAAATTAGTTTAATGGTGTGATATATTTCAAATCTTATTTCAAATCTTCTAAAGCCAACGATAGCTTTTGCATGAGAAACAGACAGAATTTAACAGTTCTTCACTGGTAGCTTGCAAATTTGTGGGAATTCTTTTTGAAACTTGCTAAGATTGGTCACATGATGCATGAGAATCAATTCAGTTTGAGGTCAATGATGTCTAACCTGGCATGACACATATAGTATAGACTTCAGCGCACAAGTAATATGGACTATTTTTATGATACGTTTATGGTTGTTTTTGGTCTTTTTGGAGTTTGGTAATGTAAAAAATAAAACAAAAATAAAACTCTAATTGTATGAAAAAAAGCACATTGGACATTCTGCCACACATCTTATTTTGTGTTTCACGGAAAGAAGAAAAATAATATGTCGAAACGACAAGTTATGGAAGACAAAATTTCATTTAAGTTTTAGCTGAACTATTTTTTAATGCCGCCTCTGGCTGGACCAGGAAGTTGTGTGCTGAGATTGGGTGGGGTTGAGTTGAGTCGAGTCGGGCGGGGGATCATTCAGAAGAAGGACTGAGGCTAGGGATGAAACGCCTTGTGAATTAAAGACTGCTGCTCAAGATCCACAGCTCTCAGTGGTAGGAGGTTAATATTCTCACATGTCATTAGGTCTGCTGGCTCGGCTGATGGCTCATTGAATCAGGCAGCAAATTATTTCCTCATACGGCAAAGGACACTTCAAAGGGAGAGGGGGTTGAGGTCAGAGCCGCTTCGCTGTGATTAATAGCCCAAGATCAGCCGAGGTTGGACGTAAGGTAAGAATGTGACAGACACTTTTGACAGAGCTGACGCTTTAGGCCAGGTTTGACCCCATAGCCCTGGCAAACTTGGTTTCCAAAGTGAACATTCCGCGCAGACTGAGCTTATCACGAAATTTGCATCACGCATACTGTGCGCGGAGCGATCAGCAATGCGGACAACTGAAGTATTCTTTGGGCTTAAAGGTGCTGTAAGCGATTTTGCCGCTCTGGAATTTCCACAAGCTGAGCCACTGAATTAGCCATGCTTCCTCTTTCCAAAACCCTGCACATCAAAGATACTGTGGAGACCGACACAGAGCAGAAGACCGTCATTCCACAGTTGTCAAACACAACAGTAGTAAAACAGCGCCCTCAACTGACAACTGTTAGTGTTAGTCAATCTCTATTTCCCAAAAATATTCATGTGAAAAATGTACTGAAAAAAATAAATAAAAAATAATTATCTGTTAGAATATTCATACAGAATTGTGATGTTAAATCTCAAAACACTTTGAGATTTCGATTTATCCCCCATCTCTAATTCCAATCATTTATGCGTCATATAAACGCAATAATATTAACCTGATTTCCATAGCCTGATTAAGGCAATATTCTGGTTTCAAGCAATCTGAATAAGACAGCTAACATAGGCCTGTATTAATCGAAATAATGTGCCATGTAAACATCTTATTCAGAATATCCACTTTATGCACATTTTATACTGTATGTGCATGTCCAAATGAAGGTAATTAAGAGCGTAACAAGACACAGGCCATTGTGAAAAATCAAGCTATTGAAAAATAATTTTTGGAGAGTGAAGCAAACTTTTTTAAAGTTTTTTTTAGAAACCTTAAAAGAAATAAACAAATCTATATACAGATGAGTGAAAGCACTGTGATATTTTGCAATTCATGAATGATATGAATGAGAGTTGATTAAATGACAGTGAAAAATTAATAAAAAGTAGCGCAATAAATGGCAAAAGCGAACATCTCCAGAATTTCCACAAGAGAATAGCGGCAAAGAAATGTCATGTCTTGGTTTATTCAGAATAAGCTGAAAACCTGTTTACAGGAATATTCCAATATCTGTCAAGCATGTAACGCCCTTTTCAGAATAATCAGAACATGGACCAGAAAATTATGTGCATGTAAATGGATGGCTAAAAGGATAGCTTGAAACTCCTCACAGTCATGTTAGAAACATTCTGCTGAAACGGCCTAATGGATACAGTTAGGTCGCCATTCTTTTACATTAAGGCTTATTTGCGCCCAAGTTATTGCGCCATTTTCAAAGTCATTGATTTTACTTTTTGGCATTTATCTCAATGCAAAGTGCCTTAAGATACATTTCCCTCTCAGATAAACAGTGATGGCAGATGACTGCAGAACCATCTGTAAAGAACAGAATTGATTTCCAGGGCAGCGGTACGACAGGGTGAATGCATTTGTTTTGCGAGGAGAGGTATAATCAGTCAGTGGTGTCATTTAAAAAAAAAAACTGGGTTGCACCAGAGACAGGGAGGCCATGAGGCATGAAGAGAAATGGTGTTGAGCATTTCTCTGCCAGCAAACCCATATAAAGTTATGCTGCAGTGCTTCCAAAATAAAGTGGCTGGCTCTGTTTTTGCTTTAATCATATAATGCCTACATTTTACATCATGTTAATTATTTTAAAGTAGCTTCCAGTTGTAATGCTGCGTACATTTATAGTGTGGTATTGACTGTGACAAACAAATTCAACTGTGTTTTATGTGTTTTCAGTTAAAATGACTTACCACTCAATTTAGACAGCTACTATGTCTGTATTTTTGGCCAAAGGATCATTATCCAAAAAAATGGAATTGCAAAAAATAAAAATAAATAAATACAAATAATAATAATTTTTTAATAGGTTTCCCAAACAGCAAACATATAGTTTGACCCCAAGCCCATGACGTTGTTTTAGCCAATTTTGTTATGTCGATACACTTTTCTGGGCAATAAACCTACAAATGGCTTACTTATAGTTGTCTCTGCATATTAAATTGGGTCAGGAGCTTCAGTTAATGTTCAGTTCAACCATCAGAATGGGGGAAAAAAATTTATCTCAGTGATTTTGACCATAGCATGATTGTTAGTGCCAGACGGACTGGTTTGAGAATTTCTGTAAATGCTGATCTCCTGGGATTTTCACACACAACAGTCTCTAAAGTTTACTCAGAATGGTGCCAAAAAAAAAAAAAAAAAAAAAACATCCAGTAAGCTGAAGTTCTGCAGACGGAAACGCCTTGAGAGGTCAACAGAGAATGGCCAGACTGGTTCGAGCTGACAGAAAGGCTACGGTAACTCAGATAACCACTCTGTACAATTGTAGTGAGCAGAATAGCATCTCAGAATGCACAACATTTCGAACCTTGAGGCGGATGGGCTACAACAGCAGAAGACCATGTTGGCACTTTATTAGGACCATGGTTTTCCTAATAAAGTGCTTAGTGAGTGTAAGTCTATAACTAGTTTCATTTGAAGCAATAGACTATTCAAATGTGAATCGCAATATACTCAACATCCAGACTGGCAAAATTGTTGCATTGTGATGCAGATGTCGATATAATATTTTATTGCAAGATCCATGCTGATTCCCACCCCTATTGGAATGGGTCCAACTTTCGATATTTAATCACAATTTAATGTAAACATATGCATGTAATCATGGTCACAAGAAGCAAGCATTTCACTGGAATGCAAAAAGAGCACGGTTTTTCTACGATATCTGTGGCTGAGCTGGTTGAACTGTCAAGCTGCAGCCCTGTATGCTTGAGCATCTATCTAATAGCAAATAATCACTACCTTGCTGTCACTTCATGGCAAATGATCAATGACATTTGATGGATGACCCTGTCTGGGGCCTGCTCGTGGTCTGCATCACTCCCATCCCCTCGCTCAACCACATGAGACAGTCATGATTTAATGCCTCATGGCCAACCACACATCTCTCCCAAAAAGCTTTCATTTTAGTTTCTCAAAGCCATAAATGAAGGGCTTTAAAAAAAAAGAAAAAATTAAAAGAAAATAATAATAATTTGGCGAATGCCTGGAAAACCAGTCTTAATCCGACTGATGGCCACTGAGAAAAGAAATCTGCATTTTTCACTATTAGAGGCAAATTAAATCATTGGATGATCTAATTGGGAGGATTATGGTCCCCCACCTGTGCTGTCACTCTCTGGGGCCCCATTACAAGGCCCTTATTAGTTTTTACTTGGCAGATTAAAATGCGAGTGCCACAGTCTTTGATCTCTCACTTGCTGACACAAATCCTTTCAAGCCCCAACATTTTCTGCTGGGTAATTAATGCTAATTAAAAGGTTTCAAGCAGTCAGTGAGCACCGCTCTTCTCCTGTTTAAATTGCCATCAACTTCCCCTATCTAACAGATCTACATGTGATGCACATTTCCTCTGTTTTAGATTGAGCATCGCAGCATCTATGCAAACAACAAATTATAAACTGAATGTAGGCAACTTCCCAGAGTGGGATCGTGTAACTAAGTATTTGCAGAGTTTTTGCAAAATATAGAAACACACTCCTTAATACAAAAATAAACAAAAATCCAGCCGTGCCACATATAACTTATGGGTTTCAAGTCTTTTCAGCAATCTCTAATTCATGGGTAAAACACAGGATTGATCTTAGACAGCTTAATGTATGTTTTAAACACTTTTAAGTTATAAAAGGATTTGTTTATATAGCTGTCATCTGTAAATGTTGCAGACAAAATAAGATGCAGTGGGTTAATAAAACCATATCAAACTACCTTGAAGACTTCCCGTCTAGAATGTAGAAAGAATGAATACATACTGAAAATAGGTTTACAACTTTAAAATTGGGAATTGTACCTTGGCAACGTTTGATCTTCAACGGATATAAAATAAAGCATTATTGGAATAAACAATTCTTCTGCCAAGTAATATAGTCCATGAGCTTAACTGTAGGCTGTTTGTAGTTGCCAAGCAATGTAGTAACTTGGCTCATTAATATATTGTAGAATGTTTTACAGTTGCTTTGAATGTGGCTCATCGAATCAGAATTCAGTGTCGAATTGAAACAATCCATTTTTATAATCTGTGGTTTTCCCACCTATAAATAACCAATGTAGTCATTCACATAACATCCAGTGTATAGTTATCTTTTCATCTGTGTTAAATCAAAGTATATACTGTACGCAAATAAATCTAGTTGTAATTAAATGAAGAGTGGTTTGAGTTAATTGCAAGCCTCTCTACATTGGCAGCGCTTTGAAACCACTTAAATATATGAGGCATATCCACCCTGACTCCATCATCACTCACTTATTATGTTGTAATTAGCTGTCGCTCCGCCATATCATTATGCAGCTCAGTTAAGTGTCAGGTATGAAGATGTCTCCTTCTGACGAGCAAAAGGCAATATCATTACACAATGCTACAAAATGATAATTACTTTATTCTGCATTGGTACCAACCCTATGTGATAATTAGACACATATGCAAACCAATTAAACCTTCGATGTATCCTGTTTTTTCTCTGTCAAACAGACTGTTTGACTTCTCCAACGCCCTGTCACAAGGATATCACATAAAATATTATTGGGACTCATGATAACCTGTGCACATAAGGATGAAAAACGGGAGGTGAGGAATGATCTTCACCTTTTTATGGTGTGAATATAAATTTTAACTAAATATGAGCATTACCGAAGCCTTACATAATCAACTTAAATTAAATGAATATTCACTAAACTAACAGGTAGAGTTTTAATCAGTTTGTGTGCCAGCCTATAGCAGTTTTCCTAAAGGCCAAAGGGGACATTATTGATTATTAAAAGTATTGTCAAAACTGAGTCAATGAAAATGGACTTAGAAACAATGTTTGCATCAAATTACATGGCATCAGTTCACAAGAAAACTACTGTAATTGATCCTACTGCCACAGTTTCATAGTACTATCTTACATGGTAGACAGGGCTAGTCATCACACTGGGAAGTTGTCACGAGGGCTGTATCTCGGTAACTACTGTAGGTTTTAAGTTAAAAGTGCTATTACGCAAATGTATCTCTAGCAGTGGCTTTGCATGTTGGTTCCAAACACCTAGTTCAAAAATGTCTTACATTAAGATATATATATTTTCTTAATTATATACTCCAAACTAAAATTTAGTACCATCATAATTTCAACCTAGTCTCACAGAATGAACGTTACTATAACTACATTTTTGCAAACTGATTTTTACATGCAGTTTTCTATGTTTTACTGCAGTTTCCTGGTAAAATTATCACTAGAGACACTATATATTACAGACGCACTTACGTTTAAGCAGTTATTCCAAAATAATTAGCTTGCGCAGTAGCTCACCTGATAGAGTGTTGGACTTTGGAGCCCAGCCAGGGATGCTTGAAAGAAAGCTAAAGTGAACCGAAAGTGCCATACAAGTGACACAAAATGAACTGGTTGCTTCAGTAAATTTGCTTTTCATGTCGAATTTGCTTTTTAAAACACTATCGGTTAGGCTTAGGCATTGGTTAACGGTAAGTATGTCTGTTTTGTTCACCTCTCATTTATCTTTTAGAACACTATTGGTTAGGTTCAGGCTAAAGTTTTAGGTTAAGGAGGTACATTTTACTCACTAAAACCTCCATTTATAAACCTCACCTTAAAAACCTTGTCTGGTTACAGCATCATTTCACTCCCTTTTTTGTACAATTTATTAATTACTATATTTGTCTGCCCAAACAGTGGTTTGACCATTTTTTATGTTACCTTCTAAGTTTTTGCAGTTTAAATTGTTGTCTTCAATTGTTTTACTATTTACATTTTGGTCCATAATATGCTTTTCAATGGCAGGTTTCATTGTTGTAACTTACCATTAACTCCCTGACATTAATCTGTTCCTATATCACTCAGAAGTAATGCTTCCCTTTCCTCTTCACTTGTTTGGAGATGCCCTCTCTATTACATTGCCATGACACTTTAAAAGAGGCATGTGATGGCCGATTTATGAAATATTAACTCAAGTTCAGTTAAAAGTAAGATTATTCTCTCTCTCTCTCTTCCACTCACTCTGCCACTGCTTCATTACCTTAGAAAGCAGGACTCATTAAAGGAGGCAAGTCCAGTCAAATCTGGGCATAATTCTATAGAGGTGGACTGCTGTCAACATCATTAACCGTCATTTCTTCAACTCACTCTGTGACTTGTGAAGTGTTCTTTATTGTGTAATGATCTAAATCTCTTACAAAATCGCTCTCGTCAAAGGGCCCCTGGGATGTACCACCCATGCAGCCTGCAGACATGTCAGAGGCAAAGATCAAATGGAGCTCAGTAATTAGGCACTTTTCTTTACCTTACATTCGCCTATTGTTTACTCCCATTTTCAGGTGACAGTCATGGAACTGTAAAGCGAGCGAGGAAAATGTGTGTGCAATAACGAGCAAAGGAATAAGGTAAAATGCTTTGATGTCTAATGTAGTTCAAAAACGTTACTGGTTATGATCTCAGACAGACGAGCTTGAAGAATGTACTGTAAACACTGGCCATGTAAATGTTTCGAGGGTCACTGAAACAGCTCAACTTCTTGTACGGATCTGCTGAGACACAATAGAGCAGTGGTTCTCAGTGTTTGCTTCAGGGACAGATTTTACAATGGAGATCAAAAGTACAAAAAAGTACCGTGCAAAAGTAAACAAAAGTGTCCTTAATGTCAAACATTGAAATGTATTAATAATTCCACTGCACTGCATAGGCCAAACAATATGACAAATTATCAATATGAAATAGGCTGATTTTGACAATTTTCTTTTCTAAATGTCAATTCTCAATAGTTCCACTCTCTTGGCAGCCAATTTGCACAAAAAGCATTAAGGTTGGCACAAACCAAGTTTATCGTTGTTGCAACTGCTCCTGTACTTAAAGGAATAGTTCACCCAAAACTGAAAATTCTCTCATGATTTACTAACCCTCATACCATCACAGATGTGTGACTTTCTTTCTTCTGCTGAACACAAACAATGATTTTTAGAAGAATATCTCAACTCTGTAGTTCCATACAATGCAAGTGAATTGTGGCCGGAACTTTGAAGGCATACAAGAAATCCATATCCAGTGGTTAAATCCACTGGATATGGATCCATATCTTCAGAAGCGATATGATACGTATGTGTGAGAAACAAATACATTTTTAAGTAATTTTTACTATCAATATCAGCTTTCACTTTCACATTCTTGTTCTTTTGTTTTTGCAGATTCACATTATTCATGCATATCACCACCTACTGGGCGGGGAGGATAATTTATAGTAAAAAGGATGTAAATATTGATCTGTTTCTCACCCACACCTATCATATCACTTCTGAAGACATAGATTTAACCACTGGAGTCTTATGTATTACTTTTATGCTGCCTTTATGTGATTTTAGGAGCTTCAAAGCTTTGGTCACCATTCACTTACATTGTATGGATCTACATAGCTGAAATATTCTTCTAAAATCTTTGTTTGTGTTCTGCAGAAGAAAGAAAGTCATACACATCTGGTATCATGGGTGTAAAAAGTACTCATAAATAATACTTAAGTGAAAGTATGGATACTGAGTGAAAATTTTACTAAATTAAAAGTCCAAGTATCTAGCTGAAAACATACTTGAGTGAAAGTAAAATAGTATTAACTTTAAATTGTACTTGAGTATTAAAAAAAGTAAAAAGTAACTTTTTTCCTAGCTAAAATGAAATCAAGAGAGGAGATTGTGTGTGAGATTTGTTAAATTGTGTTGGTTTGTTAAGTTACCTTTTTACTGTCTCTGATGACAATTATATTTCTCCCCCAGTGGCATTCACAACCTGGTCAAAGAATCATGTTATAATAACAACAGTTTTGCAAAATGATTTTTATGTGGCCTGTTGTACGTAACACAGCAATTTCCTGGTGAAATGAACACTAGAGGCGCTAAAACAACAATGACTTTTATTCACTTTCACACAAATCACGATTAAAACGGTAGATTATCTGTTCATAAACACTAACTTTTCACACAGTTCCTCACACAATGCTATCTTATGACATATAAACACTTACTATAGTGCATGACTCATTTTAATGTTTGCATTTCATAACCAACAACATTTACAAGCTTGTTCGAGTGTGATCAAATTGCATGGTAGCTTAACTGATAGAATGTTGCACTTGTGATGTAAAGGTCCACACATGAACTCAAAGTGGCATAGAAACACCACAAAATGATGTGGTTGCTTCAGAAATATATATATATATTATCTCACATTTGCTTTTTATGACATTATTGGTTAGGTTTAGATTTAAGATTTAGGGTAGGGAGGTCATTTTTGTTGATTTAAATCTCAGTATAACATTAATCTTAAAAACCTTATCTGTTCGAGAGAATATTTCACTTGCTTTTAGCACCAAACAGTGGACTGAATACATTTATTTGCAAACATTTTGCCACAGTGTTTGTTGCATGGGAGAAGGCACTCACGAATTGTGATGTCAGAGCACCCAGTCCCTTGAGACATAAAAAAGATTAAAAAACTTCAAATGAAGCTTTGAAGAAAGTTAGTAATGTTGTTGGTTTTGTGAATTGTTCCCTATCTGTCACTCACTCGACATTGTGTCGATGTAGTGACACTAGGGGTCACACCTGGGAGCCCGAGACACCTCTGGTCTTTGATAAAAGGCCAATGAAAATTGGCTAGTGGTATTTGCATGCCACTCCCCCGGACATACGGGTATAAAAGGAGCTGGTATGCAACCACTCATTCAGATTTTCTCTTCGGAGCCGAACGGTCATGCTCACTGAGCTGAATTCCCACGACTGTTCATTCACCTCTGCTGGATCTGACGGCGCATTTCAGTGGCTTCTCCCCCCTCTGCACTGGTGCAATACAGAGAATGCCCCTGGGCACTTCGGCAGAAATAAAAGAATATATTTCTCTAAAAGAGCGGCACACACGGAACGTCTTTTTAAAGACGTGTCTTTCTAAAGATGCTTTTCCGATTGTGTGTTATTCCTGGTTGTGCTCGTTATCTCTTGCCTTCTGACGGTCACGATCACTGTCTTTCGTGTCTGGGCACTGCTCACGTGGAGACAGCGTTCGTGGATGGTCATGTTCTCATTGCGAGGACATGTCCATGGCAATGTTGCGGTCGCGGCTCGCCTTCGTAAGAAAGCAAGCCACCCCAGAGGCTCCCCGCCTCGGTCCTCTTACCCACAGGTATGAGGCCAGCGCAGCTAGCACTGGGGGTGATTTGGGGACCCCAATGGGACCGCGTCCGCTGGGTATCCCCCCACGGACCTCCCATTCCCCAGCATGCTCGTCTGCCCCGATCAGGCTTCCGGATGAGTCCGCCGGCTCGTCTCATGGCGAGTTTGACCTCTTATTCGGAGCCCGCAAAAGTGATGAGCTCTTGAGCGCAGCATCGGAGAGCGGGCTCGTCCAGTTGGAAGCCTCGGCTGGGCTCCTCCCTTCAGGGATGATTGCCCAGTCACAGGCTGGCGCGGAGATGATGACATGCTTTCCCGGGCAGCCGCGATCGTCGGCTAGAGTGGGACCCTCTGCTCTTCCCTGAACCCTCGCGACTCGGTGATTGGTTCCTGGGCTCATGGCGCCGCTCAAAGCCACGCCCCGCCCCCGTTCCTTTCTTCCCGGAAGTGCATGAAGAGCTGACAAGGTCGCGGGAGGCACTTTTTACTGCCCGGTCCCGATCTTTTCAGCTTCCCTGCCCTCGCTACCCTCGATGGTGGGGCGGCCAAGGGCTATTCGGCACTCCCCCGGTGGATAAAGGTGCTCGCGGTGCACCTATGCCCGCAGAGCGCTGCCACCTGGCATGGGTGCCCAAAGCCCCCATTCATGGCCTGTAGGTTTATGTCGTCTCTGACGGCCAAGGCCTACGGTGCCGCTGGACAAGCCACCTCCACCCTGCATGCCACGGCTCTCCTGCAAGCCTGCCAAGGTGCTAAAGGAACTGCACGAGAGTAGTTCCGCCCCGGGATTGATGCAGGAACCACGCTCGGCGACCGACCTCGCTCTCCGAGCGACGGAGGTCACGGCGCAGTCTCTCGGGTGGACGATGTCCGCATTAGTGGTCCAGGAGCACCACTGTGGCAGTGGGGGCGTGGTCAAGCATCTCTCCGGAGAGAGAGAAAGTGGTAAGGGAGCTTACACCTGAGTTCAATTATTACACCTGAGTCTAACACCTGACTCTAATTTCAGTGAGCATGGGGAGAGCGGCATAAATAGAGCCACACCGCAGGTAGATGGGAGAGAGAGCCTGGGCACCGATTGTGAAGCCAAGAGTTATTATTGCGAAGTTGAGAGTTTATTTTGTGAAACAGCTTGTGGATTTTTTAGACTGAGTTATTGAACAGCATAAAAGCCTTGAAAGACTGTATTTGCTGCAGTGAGGAAAATAAACGCTTACCTGAACCAGGAAATCTGCTTCTCACCTCCTCCTTCCACTGAGAAGTGTTACACTGGTGCCGAAACCCAGGCAAAAGGTTTGAAGATGGACGGAAGTCACCCTGTACAGTCCTCCCAGTTGGCTGAGATTCTCCAAGCCCTCGCTGGCTTACATTGGAGCCACCAGCAATCCCTGCTTGAGCTCCAGCAAGATCAAGACCGCCGGTTTGTGGAGCTCATGTGCGCTCAAGCAGAGGACCGACAGGCGATCCGGAGCCTCCTCAGCCAGGAGGCATCCCCAGCCGTGACCCCAGCTGTGAAGGACTTTGCCCAGTAGTTCTCGACGGTGGAGCAGTAGACGGAGGAAGCAGGAAGCAGACGCCACCCATCTCGCGGCCGCCCAGAACCCGTGAAAGGCTTCAAAGCGCCCTTGAGACAGGCGACTCAGGGACAACGAAACCCGCTGCTCTGGAGCTGGTAAGCAGATCTCTCCATCTTTTTGTTACCTTTTGCATTTAATCACGCTGCATGCCCAAGTGGCTGCAGAACTCAAGAGCTCAGCAAGAGCAGTTTCCTTGTTCCCTGGGTCATGTATCCGGTGTGCACGGCCGTCATCACGACCACCATCCACCACTCTATTTGGCAGATTTGGCGCTCCAGCGGCAGTCTCCCGTCCCTGAGCACCCAGCTGTGGCACAAATCCGCCCCCGATGTGACAGTCTTCATGGGTCACGAGGACAAGCCTCTTCCTCCCCTGTAACAGGCTGTTCTGGGGGTGGTCACAAGGAGCCAGGTAAGTGCTTCGATGTCCTTAGACTCAGCACGGCCATGACGTGGTGTGGCACCTAGAGCTACGCCCCGCCACGAGGCCCCACCTGCCGGTACGTCCGATGATGTTGTCCCTTTGGTCCCCCTTGTGCGGAACTTGGCTTGCGCGTGGCTTGCGCTTTCCAATCTGTCGCGATGGCTGGTCCGGACCGTCCGACTCGGCTACGCAATTCATTTCGCCGGGCGTCCGCCCAGGTTCAGTGGTGTCCACTTCATTTTGGTGAAGGACGAAACGCTGCTACCTTGCACGGAGATCGCTATCCACCTACAGAAGGGCACGATAGAACCTGTCCCTCCAGCCGAGATGAAGAAGGGGTTTTTCAGCCCCTACTTCATCGTACCGAAAAAAGGCGGTGGGTTGCGGCCAATCTTGGACCTGTGAGTACTGAGCTAGGCTTTACACAGACTCCCGTTCAAGATGCTGATGCAAAAACACATTCTGGCGAGCGTCTGGCATCAAGATTGGTTCACGGCGGTAGACCTGAAGGATGCGTACTTCCATGTCTCGATCCTTCCTTGACACAGACACTTCCTGTGGTTTGCATTCGAGGGTCAGGCATATCAGTACAAGGTCCTCCCTTTCGGCCTGTCCCTGTCTCCTCACATCTTTACGAAGGTCGCAGAGGCTGCCCTTGCCCCATTAAGGGAGGTGGGCATTCACATTCTCAACTATCTCGACAACTGGCTAATCCTAGCTCATTCTCGAGACATGTTGTGCGCACACAGGGACCTGGTGCTCTCACACCTCAGCCGACTAGGGCTTCGGGTCAACTGGGAAAAGAGCAAGCTCCTCCCAGTTCAGAGCATCTCTTTTCTCGGTTTGGAGTTGGACTCAATCTCCTTGACGGCACACCTTACCCAGTCAGTGCTGGCCTGTTTGAGGCATTCAGACAGAAAACAGCGGATCCACTGAAACTTTTTCGGAGGCTCCTGGGGCATATGGCATCCTTGGCGGTGGCCACCCCGCTCGGGTTGATGCATATGAGGCCGCTTCAGCACTGGCTCCAGACTCAAGTCCCGAGATGGGCATGGCACCACGGGACACATCGCGTGGCCATAATGCCGGTCTGTCACCGTCTTTTCAGCCCTTGGACTGACCTCTCGTTTCTACGGGCAGACATTCCTCTAGAACTGGTCTCCAGGCACATCGTGGACACGACAAACACCTGCAAAATGGGCTGGGGCGATGTTTGCAATGGGTACACAGCCGCCGGCCTCTGGATGGGTCTGCGACTGCATTGGCACATCAACTGTCTCGAGTTGTTGGCAATTCTGCTCGCCCTGCGGAGGTTTTGGCCGTTGAACCAGGGCAAGCATGTGTTAGTTCAGACAGACAACACGACATCGGTAGCATATGTCAACCGCCAAGGCAGTCTCCTCCTCTGGAGTCAGCAGCACTTCAAGTCGCTGCAAGCCACTCACATCCCGGGCAACCTCAACACTACAGCGGACGTGCTGTCATGACAGGTTACCTTCAGGGGAGAGTGGAGACTCCACCCTCAGGTGGTCCAGCTGACTTGGAGTCGATTCAACAGGCACAGGTGTACCTGTTCACCTCCCAAGAATCCTCCCCACTGCCCGCTCTGGTACGCCCTGACTGAGGCCCCCCTCGGCATAAACGTGCTGGCACACAGCTGGCCCCCTGGCATGCACAAATATGTGTTTTCCTCCAGTGAGCCTACTTGCACAGACCCTGTGCAAGGTCAGGGAGAATGAGGAGCAGGTCATCCTGGTAGCACCCTACTGGCTCGCCCAGGTGTGGTTCTCGGACCTCACGCTCCTTGCGACCTGCGGTGGTAGACACGATCACTCAGGCTAGGGCCCCCTCTACGAGGCGCCTGTATGCCTTTAAGTGGCGTCTGTTCGCTAAGTGGTGTTCTTCCCATCGGTAAGACCCCCAGAGATGCGCAGTCAGATCAGTGCTTTCCTTCCTGCAGGAGAGGTTGGAAGGGTGCCTGTCCCCTTCCACCTTGAAGGTGTGCATTGCCACCATAGCAGCACACCATGACGCAGTCAACGGTAAGTCCTTAGGGAAGCACGACCTGATCATCAGGTTCCTAAGAGGCACCAGGAGGCTGAATCCCTCCAGACCGCGCCTCGTTCCCTCATCGGACCTCTCTAGTTCTTCAGGGTCTACAGAGAGCCCCCTTTGAGCCTTTGCAGTCAGCCGAGTTTAAGGCAATCTTCTTGAAGACTGCCCTCCTGACTGCGCTCACTTCCATCAAGAGGGTAGGTGACCTGCAAGCGTCATCTACCCTCTTGATGGAAGTGAGCGCAGTCAGCAAAACGTGCCTGGAGTTCTGTCCTGGTTACTCTCACGTGATCCTGAGACCCTGACCGGGCTATGTGCCCAAGGTTCCCACCACCCCTTTAGGGACCAGGTGGTGAACCAGCAAACGCTGCCCCAGGAGGAGGCAGACCCAACCCTGACGTCGCTGAGTCTGGTGCGCGCTTTACACAACTATTTGGATCGCACGCAGAGCTTTAGAATCTCTGAGCAGCTCTTTGTCTGCTTTGGTGGACAGCGAAAAGGAAGCGCTGTCTCCAAGCAGAGGATCACCCACTGGCCCATTGACACCATAACTATGGCATATGTCGCCCAGGACATGCCGCCCCCGGTAGGGCTACAAGCCCATTCTACCAGGGGTGTAGCAGCTCCCTGGGCCCTGGCCAGGGGTGCCTCTCTAACAGACATTTGCAGAGCAGCGGGCTGGGCAACACCCAACACCTGTGCAAGGTTCTACAACCTCTGGGTGGAACCGGTTTCGTCCCAGTTAGTGGCACGCAACACAAGCGGAAAAGCCCTGGATAGCTGGCCGGGTGTATCGCTTGCACATGGTGCCTTCCACCTCCTTTTGAGCTGAAGATGTGCGCCATTAATTCCCAGTAGTGTTCACAAGTTTGTTCCCTGGTTGACTTCCTCCGAGCCCTGTGGCAGTCGAGTTTTCGGAGAGGTTCGCTGCCGGCCCAGTACACACGCTAACTAAAAGCGCTGTTCTGTGGTAGGTGCACCGCATGTGGTGGTTCCCTGTAAGACTAACCCATGCAATTATATATCTTCCGCTAATTCGTTTCCCTGTTGGCAAACTGTGTCTTCCTTGGGTAGAGCCCCTCTGCCCCAGTCTCCATGTTTGTAGTAACTCCTCCCCCATTGGGCAGGATCTACCTTAAAGACTCTCCATATGGTTGGAAAGACCATGTTTATGTATTTTTCCACTTAAATACCCCCCCCCCCCTTTGGGCGAGGTGTGGTCTCCGCTGTGTCTTCCCCTTGGGAGGGACACCCCCTGACTAGACCTGGCGGCCCAGTCGGATAATTCCCCTTCTTTTTTAGGGAGTGGAAAAAAAGAAGGAGAAAAGAGGCCACGACTGGGTTAAGCCTGTCTCTATCTTTTGGGTAGTCGACTTGTCCCCAAAAAGGGCCGTTCGACACTCATAAGTATGTTGGGGGAGGTTACATGTCGACCTGGTGTGCTGGCTATGAGGCACACAGTAGTCTGCCCACCACACACCGCCAGTTCATGTAACACAGTTCAGCCAATTGTGGCATTTCGTATAGGGACCCCAAGTGTCACTACATCAACACAACATCAAGTGAGTGACAGATAGGGAACGTCATGGTTACTTGTGTAACCTCCGTTCCCTGATGGAGGTAACGAGATGCTGTGTCCCTCCTGCCACAACGCTGAACTACCCACTGAAATGGCCAGACCTTATATCGGTTCCTCAGCATAAAACCTGAATGAGTGGTTGCATACCAGCTCCTTTTATACCCGTATGTCCGGGGGAGTGGCATGCAAATACCACTCGCCAATTTTCATTGGCCTTTTATCAAAGACCAGAGGTGTCTCGGGCTCCCAAGAGTGACCCCTAGTGTTATTACATCGACACAACGTCTCGTTCCCTCCATCAGGGAATGGAGGTTACACAAGTAACCATGACGTTTTCTGAGGTTTGCTACCAAACAATATTGTTGTAGCAGATAGATGAATTTATTATAAAATTCTGATTCCATTATTTTTTGTATAAATATTATAATCATTATCATTGCTGGTTTTATAGTTATTATTATAATTAATAGTTGCCTAACAACAACAACAACAACAATAATTCAGCAAGTAGGGAAGTAGAAATTCATTGATATGATTTAAATATGAAGGCAAGTGTAGAAAGTTATGTCATGTACACATTTAATTACAAAAGCCTTTTGTTTTTATATATATATGCAACGTGAATGATAATTTTTTATTTCATAACTGTCCAATCTGTAGGAGTAGCCGGTGCTTAGAATAAAGTTTAGGACAAAAAACGTCAGTTTTTCTCACTTCGTGCTCATTGTTTTGAATGAATACATCACACTCAGTTGGGCGGTCACATACTGTCTAGTCTCACAAATATTGCAATGTATCCGAAGCTCAAATCAGATCTGAAATTCGGCCTCTGCAGATGGTCAGAACTCAACACAGCCACAGTGCAACACTCCATTTGAAATGACTGACCTCTGATCTGTCATCTGTCATTTGATGGTTGCAGTGGAAAGGCGGTTTCAGTCCAGTAAGTTGAAAGAAAATGATCTGCAAAAATGTAGTGAGTACTTTTCAAGTTTAAATAAAATTGTAAGGAGAAAAGAGTAAAAAAAAATTTTTGGAAATGTAATTAAGTAAAAGTACAAGTATTCTGCTTAAATTGCACTCGTGTAAAGTACAAATCCCAAAAAATAATACTTAAGTAAAATACTTAAGTATTTTTACTCAACTACATTTCACCCCTCATCTGGGATAGCACGAGGATAGTAAATGATTTTTGGGTGAACTATGCATTTAATTTATCCTGTGTTGTATTTACTTCTACCTTGTATAGTTTTGTTCATGGTTTTTGAGGATGAGAACATGTCTTGTAACATAATTTGCATAATTTAGCACACTTCTACCAAGTGCAAGATGAATTTGCGACAAAATACTATAAAATCTGAGGCACAGCTTTTGACATCAACAACAAAAGATAAAGGAAGCACATTTTCTTCCCTGTTAAGAATCAATACATATTTTGCTATTCAAACTATGCATGATTAGTTGTATGTTATTATTTGCATTATCTTTTTTATTTCCCTGCTGTCCATGATTCCATCATAACATTGTTGGGTCATGGCCCACCAGTTGAGAACCCCTACTTTAGAATATATCTCAGACTCATCAGCATATATGAGTAATGGTCGGGTTTGGATTTTGTATTCATGTTTTGTATGAAGCCATGACAAATTACTCTGGGACAAGGCCTCATTGGTCTCGATGATCTCTTTCTCGTCTCTGGGAAAGTTATCTTTGTGTATGTGCACACCTTTATCCATCATGGCCATGTGTGTATGTGTATATACCCTCCCACTCAGCGGGGGCATCGAGGCAGTGCTGCAGGGGTGATGTTTCTTGGGGGCCTCAGGACCTACTGTTATTCTTTAAACAATTTAGACAAACAAAAGGCCACCAAGGCAGGGAAAAAAGACAAGGATAAACAGATGAATAAGCAACATCAATTACCGGCAGGGTTGACCTGTGAGCCCCCCCACACCACAGCCGGCCCCTCACACCCAGGGGTGGCAGATTGAAGCTGACATGCCTGGAGTGAGAACAGTACGGCTTCACAAGGCCTTCCCTATCAGGGTGGACAGAGAGAGAGGGAGAGTGCCAGCAGTGAGAGCTATGAATGAAAAATCATGCATAATAGGTCCCCGCTTTAGTTTAAAGTGAAACAAAATGGCTCAATTTGAGCACTTAGCCTGTGGAAAATTGGCGGCACTGAGATAGGACAAGAACATGCGAGGGGACAAGCGAATCAGCCCTCTGATAAGTAGACTATAAGGGGGAACAAAGCGAGATGTCCAACAGGCTTACCAGTGAACTCAAGAGGGATCGGGTCCCCCTCAAAAGACCGCTTCAGTCTCCGCTTGCACTCCAAAAAAAAAGCTGCTCTCCCCTCACGTACCCCCACTCCTCTCTGTTGCTTTGTACATGGCCAGTAGTAAAATAAATACAACGCTCATGTTTGTTCAACACACTACGCTTTGTACCATCCCACTGGGATCTTTGCATGGGGAATAGAACAGAGTAAATGCATAGCAAAGCAGGAAGCTTATAAGCTAACAAGAGTAGAATACAAAGGTATTGTGTTCTTTTAAATGGCTTACATTACTGGCCTGTTTTTGACAGGGAACCTGTATAAATGTTTGTGTGAGCAAACTGAGTGTATACAATACCACAGCACACACCTTTAATACAGTGCTAATTAATCCTCATGTTGACAAAGCAACTGACAAACTAACGTCCAGAGGATTTAGCTTTAATACTGTTTTCAAATTAATCTGGGGATAAGCTAGGACAATTTAAAGAAAAAAATATGTGAAATATACAAGAAAAAATGGTGATGGATGGATGGATTTATGGATGGATGGAAGGATAGATGGATGGATGGATGTTTGGGTGGCTGTTTTGGTGGATGAATGGATGGATAATGCACCTTATAATAAGTTATATATTATCACAATTCTGTATATATATATATATATATATATATATATATATATATTCTGTATATTATATCATCAACTGCACAACCAAATACACAAATAACTAAGTAAAACACTAAAACGTGCCACACAATACTAAGTTACAACTGCATTCTCTAGTTCTAAACTTGCACAGGGGTGTACAGGGACATTTAGGAACATCGCCCAAGGGAATGTAAAATACAGTGGAGTGTAAGGCTGAACAATAACACCAGCCTTCACAATAGACACCAAGAACAGTGAAACCAATCCAAACAGCTCACTACGTTAGTTTCATACACTAGCGTATATCATAAGATGTGTATTATGCAGGTTATTATAAAAATGCATAATAAGGTTTGATTATCAGTTTTAATCAAAACATGCTATGTATATTTAATAACATAAATAATAAACAAAAATTCTATAAACAATACATACAAATCTTTTTCACATTCAAATTTGAAAGCATCAAAATCGTCTCATGTGCAGTTTGACAGACTGAAATAAAACACTAGTATATTTAGCATGTGCTTTTTAAAAATGGTAATACAGAGTATATTTTCCTTTGAAGCTAGAGGTGCAAGAAAAAATTAGCTTGACATCTTAGATTTTAAACTATGGACCAATACGATGCCCTGATTTTGATATAATTTTGTACTTATTTCATTATGCACTTTATGTATTTACACCACACATTATCTGTTTCAGTGAACAATATAAATATAGGAATTTCTGTGGTTCATATTCACAAACACTGACAGCAGTCTCAGATCTTGCTGTATTTTGTAAATCACACATTAGATCATAGTAGATGGTGTCATATAAGAGGAAAAGCTCTTTGAGATTAAATAAGATTGGAGCAGAGCTATCATAGAATATTTGACCTTGCCAAGAGCTCTACACACCTCTCTAATCTGACTGACTCCTTTTTCAAACAATAGAGCTCTTTAAATCGCTGCAGCTATCAGTTTGGCTCAAATAAGTCTATAATAGAGCCCTATCTTCTTTGTAAATGGAAATCCAGTCAAGGGAGTAGATGGGAATTATTTTCATCTCGTTGACATGCAGTACAACTGAGAGTTTTGTAGAAGAGACATGAGCCAACAGGTCAATTCCCGTGTCAGCACTGTCTGTTTTTTTAAATGTTCAGCTTTGAAGTTCAATTTTATGCAGCGCTCAGGTGGGGGGAATAATTGATTCATCGCAACTTATTTTTGTTCCTTAATTACATGTATTTCATCCCAGGTCTCATAGAAACATATTACCATTCCTACATTTTTGCAAAATGATTTTTACGTTGTACATATTGTGGCCGTCAGTGTTGGGTAATGTGTAAAAGTAACTTGTAAGAATATTGCGTTACACCTTAAAAAAGTACCTTAATTAATTACAACTTCAAAGGTGCATTTTGATACAGCTTGAATGGAATCGTTTTTAATGCTACCAACATGTCATAAAAACGTTTTGTTTCATGAATCAAACTACTTGTTTATTATAAAACAAAAAAGTAGAATCTTTTTAGAAACTAAGACATTTTCTCTGCGTACGCAATCGATGTAGAACGTTGCTCGGAGCCACTGATCCAGAGTCTTTTCTCAACCCATTCTCCCAGTTCTATCAGGAAGACTCGCAGACTTGAGTAAAGTTTAAGATGACATTTATTTGATGAATATGAAACAGGAATGTAATGTCTCTTTGGCATAAGCCCCGTCTGGCAGTCCGAAGAAGTTGTACTCGGAGCCGTCAGATCCTGCCAGAGATAGGAGGCAGGGGTGAGGAGCCTATCCCCGTGCAGGACTGGACTCAACTGGTGGTGGTGGGGTGGTGGAGGTTGCCGTGTTGGAACACTGAAACAGCAATATGATAGATTGTAAGCAGACTTATAAAGCGATGGCTGACGCATGATTGGCTAGGAGTTACCTAGCTAATGGTGCGATTATGTACAGCTGTGTGTCTTCCCACTAGAACTACGCTGCGCTTACATTTACAGGGGAGCTGTAACACAGAGCAGTTCGGCTGCATAAGTCAGTGAATTGAACGAGTATTTCACCCTGTGTATCATGTCGTAGCCAGTGGAAGGCTAGTCTTATAATCCCTCTGCCTAAACGCATTTACTGATTTTTTAATGCAGTGTGTATTAACACATGAATCAACTGCGTTTCACTCAACCGAATGTTGACCTCATACTCTAAAACACGAAATGCGCATGCGAGTAAGTGAGTTGATTGACAGGCGATGTCTGTATCTAAAAGGTTATTGCCGCTTTTACCTGCAAGGCGGGACTTCCTTTCTACATCCATTGAATGTTGGGTGCTAGAGCTTCTTGGTTGGGCGTTCCAATTTCTCCCATTCATTTAAATAGAAGTGACTCGTCTCCTCTGCTAAATAGTCTCTGGCCTCACACACTATAGAACAACAATGCCAATCATGCACTACGTCTCCTCCCTGAAGTTTGCACACATTTATTCCTGATTTCTTGCAATACAGGGACAGTAGAGGTGTGCAAAAGTAACGCGTTACTTTATTTAAAAAGACAAAAGACAAAACAACAGAACTCACATTTAACATGTTTGTACTCTATATAGAACAACACAAATTTATATTATGCACATTGGTATAATGTATTATGGATAATGTCATACACACAGCTAGAGGTCGCCGCTTGCTTACACAATCCTGACTGAAGCGCTAACTGAATCGCTGAATGCAGTCTATTTTTAAGCTTTCAAGGTTTCGTAATCATGCAAAACTATATTGGGATTTCAATCTTCAAGCCCCGTACACACATGCAGCGACTTCCAGCCACAAAGCGACTAGATCTCATTCATTTTCTATGAGAGCCGGCGACTTCCATCGACAGGAGCGACAGTGACCTCTGGTGACTATATTTGGGCGTGGTGAGCAACACGACAAAGTTGAAAAAAGTTTAACTTTATGCAAATGAGGAGTTACTTCCGGAAACAGCAACCAATAGGAGTGAAGGGGTGTTAGTGGAGCTCGTAACCAGTCTCCATCGAGATAATCAAGTGCAGGAGTCAAGTGCAAGCAAGACAGAGGAGAAGTTTCTGTGAGCAATTTCACTGTCTGTAACCACAAATAATATAATATATAATACAAAATGATGGGTGGAAAATAAAATTTCAGCAGTCTGAGTGAGTTTGATTTGTGCATTGATAGATTGTTCATCTTATTAATGTTATGATGCACTGAGCACTGTTGCAGTTGATATAAAAACACTCTCCACTGCAGAATGTGCATTTTAGGGACAAGAAAATGGATTCTTTGTGAAATTAGAATGAAATCTTAGTTTTACAGTTAAAATGCCTCATCTGTGATCAGATTTTCAAGAGACATGGCCAGAAGTGCAGTCCACCAATAACGTTAGAGCGACAGCAGCAGCAACGCCTACTTGCGACGTCACAGTACAGAGACTAGTGGCACCCAGCGACAAAGTTGCTGCATGTGTGTACGAGTTAATTTAATAAATCGTGTAGCCTTAATGGATACCACACCAATGTCTAAGAAGTCAGAGTTTGCTGGTTTCAAAGCGTTTTGGATGGTTTTACCTCATCATGTATAGGTAAATGCTGCTTTCACAACTGTCACGTCTGTAACAATGTTTTTTTTTTTTCTCTCTCTCTCATTAATGTGAGAACTAGAAGGGTTATAAATTAAATATTATTAAATATGTTCTTAGGAGTGCCAACCCTTCTACATTCTGTGGCTATCATTATTTATTTTTACAAAGTGTGATGATAATTTATTATAAATAAACTACCGGTTTTACATACCGGAAATTTTATGCTGAAAACCAGTTTACCGATGGCTTTAATTTGGTCAGTAATTGACAGATAAATATCGTCGGCTGATACATCGGTGCATCCAAATTACCAATTACATTTACAAGCTTGTATGGCCATTATCAAATTTATTTGTGATGCAAAGGACCAGATACGAGTCCTGGAGAGCACACAAAGCGAAAGTGTCATAGAAGCAGAAAATGCTGCAGCTGCTTCACTAATTGTGACATTTTCGGTTTGGTTTGAGGTTAAGGGTAGGGAGGTGGGTTTTGATGATTGTTTGGGAAAAAAAAAAAAAAATAGCTGACATTTCACCTAAGAACTGGCGAGATACGTTTAAGGAGCCATGCAAAATCATTGTGCAAAAATGTTGCCACAGTCATGTTTTTTATTCATTTCTTGTTTTGTTTTTTTAATCTTTTTTTTTTATTTTTTATCATGAGATCAGGCTCCAAGATATTCAACAAGAAAAATTTAGGAAGGGACTTTATTAATTGGGAATTGGTTGGATTTTTGGGGGGTTGAAAAATAAGAGAGCCAGGTGATGTCAGCTGAAAAGGAAAATATACATTTTTACTTAAGAAAAATGTAAACTGATGAATTGTCTACAATTTAATTAAGGAAATGTGTTAAATTTAAGGTGTGAAGATCAATTTTGACTGCATATTGACTTTAAGGAGTATAAAAATGGCAATTACTTGAATAAACTTACAGATTTAAAGCCATTTTATATTCCAATCTTTCTCAAGCTGCATTTACGACTCCTTCTAAAATGGATTCTGCAGAGAAAGGGGGAAAAGGGTAAAATCTGAAGTGACACAAGACAAGAAATCTATTTCCCCCCAAACTCCCTTCCTCCCTCACATCCTCCAAAATGTAAATGCATTCTCACTCATTGCAAGACATAAAATACTGCCCTTGAAATATTGAGTGACAGAAAGAATTATGGGTTATTGTACTGTCAAAATGCAAGACAGCTGTATGATGGGATACTGTGTTATTTAGACAATCAGAAACTTAAGAGGCAAAGTGACACATACACCCCCCCCCCCCACACACACACCCACACACACACACCACCACCACCACGCAAGCCTGGCGATCATTGCTAGACAGCGAAAGCACTTGGAACACAAAGAGGGCAAATAGCAGGAAAGGTAAAGATACTGTTCTTTCATATGTACAGTAGAACGTCCATTTGATATCACTCATGCAACTCCTGCTAGCCAAAGAGCTGCATTAAAAGGATAGTTCACCCAAACATGAATATTATGTAATTATCTACTAGTCCTTGTTCCAAACATTCTTTCTTTCATGGAACACAAGAGGAGGATGTTTGGAGAATATTGATGTTGCTCTTTTCCATACAATGAAACTGAATGGGGACTGAGGCTAACGTTCTGCCTGACAACTCATTTTGTGTTTCACAGAAGAAAGAAAGTCATACTGATTTGGAACAACATGATGGTGAGTAAATTATGAAAGGACTTTCATTTTTGGGTAAACTATCCCTATAATTTTACATGGGCAAAGTTGTCCTTGAATCAACCATTGCAATTTCAGGAGTGATTTCATGAGTACAATTATTTAGGGGATTCACTCCTGTATATAAATGCAATTGTCACTCCCAAAACTTCAGAATTTCAGGTTTTGATAGACAAACACACCTAGACATAAAGAATCACTTTTGAATTTAGTGAATCACACATTTAACATTAAAGCATCACTAAATAAATTGACAATGTCTCTCATACTCTCTTTAAATTTATGTATTCATTTATTTTGTCACCAAAGCAATTAGTAGAGCTGTCATCCAAGCAAACAAGGAACATGCGGGATATAAGATAATGACACATCCATTTCTCCACATGCAAAATAAAGAAACTAATTATGAACAAACCCATTTTTCAACTTGATAATTAAATTCAATAAAAGTAACATTGTCTGATTTGTCACATTTCAAACCCAGTGACAAGTAATTACCATTATTTGTTGAAAAGACATTCATTACTACAATAAGAATCAGTAGGCTCTGTAAATAATGACAAGTGCTTCCATTAAGTTTGATTTGCTAACCGTTTTTTTTTTTTTTTTTTTTTTTTCAGCAAAAATATCTTTTTTAATCTGTATATTTGGCTTGTTTTCCAGTAAAAACATCAAAATATCCTTAAAAAGTACATTTACTTGAGAAGCAAAACTGCATGAGAACTTATTTATGGAGAGACTATTTGCACAGTGTGGGTGCTTTTTTTGTGCGGACCACCAGGGTTCGATTCCGATTCTTTTTGTCCCATACTGTTTCCTGTCTGCACTCTTAATATTTCATATATATATATATATATATATATATATATATATATATATATATATATATATATATATATATATTTTTTTTTTTTTTTTTTTTTTTTTTTAAGTTGATTTTTTTAATATAAAAGTTGATTTTCTCGCAGTGATTTGGTCACAGTTAAGGTCTGGAAGTTGAGAGAAAGGCTTGATCCGGATAAAATCAGCCATGGTGTTACTACAGTAAATGGTGTTAATATAGTAACCATGTTTATCTTTTTGGTTACGATGATTTTACTACAAAATACCATGGTAATAATATGGTTTCTATAGTAAAACCATTGTTCATTTTTGTAAGGTAAGTTTATATGGTTAGGTTTAGGGGTTGGTGTAGAGTGTCTGTGGGATTCCAAATAAACACAATAAACACCCTGTTGGTATTTAATTAGGGGTACAAATAATATCTGCCACTATTTGCACCGGGGTTGCACTTCTAGCCTCTGCCTGTTATTTATTAGGGGTTCAAGCCTGAAGGGCTGAAACCCTATTGTTTTTGCTCGTATTTTCTTTTATTATTATTATTAGTCTGCCGCAAAATTTGTCGTGCAACTGGACGAACAAAATGACTATCTCCTTTTTTTTCGCAATTTACGATTTTACGTAAAACCTACTTTTGCGAACTAGTACTAGGCCTTTTGACCCAATATCAATAATTACCAAAAATATTTAGAATTTTCAATTCAGCATGGCCACGCCCATCCAAAATGTCTGTAGGATGCGGGGCCAATTTTACTTAAATGGCTATAACTTTTGAACGGAAATAGCTATCTTCACCAAACTTGACATACTAATATAGGGGATCATTCTGAGGACACACAAAAACATTGGCAGCGATTGGCAATGAAAAGGGCTCTTTCTATGAGACCTTTGCCCCGATTGACTTGACATTTTGTATGTAGCCTCTTTGTCCAACACCCCATCAATACCAAAGAGGACATTTGCATATCTACAAAAATATGTCTGCCATCAGCCAATTAATAACCAGATGCTTTTAGACAAGGTTAGCAATGATGGCCATTCGAAACAAAACTGCATGGGCTTATTCGACTCTGGGCCACAGACATTTGTTTGAAAATAAAAAAATAAAATCTGTCACCGGGAGGAGCTATCGCATTGTACGTGCACAGAAATGGCTGTATGTCTCACAGTGTTTATCAAATACACAGGTAATTCATGTATCTAGATAGGACTCCTCACCTTGAACAATTTTGCTTCAAGAACTATTGCTGTAAATTAAATAGTTGTTTAACATCATCAATTATTTCAAAAACCTACTTTTGCGAACTAGTCCTAGGTTTTTCATCCGATCAAAATGAAACCAGTTTAGAAAGATTCTTTGGAGTTCCTAAATCAATAATTATCAAAAACATGTTGAACTTCATGTTTTGCATGGCTATAATAAACCAATGAAATCTTGTGGGCGGAGCCTAAAACACATAAGGCTATAACTCCTGAACTCAATGAGCAATCTCAACCACACTTGAGACAAATGTGTAGGGTATCAAAGTAAGGACACATAATAAATTCCCCTTGTAGTGGCCACTAGCTGGTGCTATAATAATAATTAAAAATCTACAAATGGCTCTAACTATGGAACCTGTGGTCCGAATGACTTGAAATTTTGCATGCTGTGTCTTTGTTTAAGGTGCCAACAAGGTCTATGAGGACATCTGCATGTCTTGGAAAACCATGGCTGCCGTTGACCAATCAGGTTTTAGCAGCTTTTAGACAAGGTTAAAAAAGGCAGATCAGAACAAAACAGGGTGGGCCTATTTGTCTGTTGGTCTTGAAGCAAAATGTGAAGAAGAAAATAATTTTGCCTGTGCAAAATGTGAAGAAGAAAATAATCGGCCACCGGGTGGCGCTATCGCGTTTTACAAGTCAAGTCATTTTTATTTGTATAGCGCTTTTCACAACACACATAATTTCAAAGTAGTTTTACAGAAAATCATGCTTTAACAGAAAATGAAACTGTAATATCAATAAGGTCTTGGAGTCATTGTGAAGTTTGATT